>NW_027223758.1:45235478-45865927 GCF_028538775.1 Myotis yumanensis
ATAATATAATAAAAGCAAGAAAACTTTGCAGCTTTAAAGTGCTATAAAGTGGTAAGAATTAGGAATTAAGAATAATTTAAAACATACACAACAGCCAAAATTTTTAAAAAATTAACATGGGGGTTAGTAAAGTTGAATAAAATAATACAAATGACAAAAAGATGTAAAATATGAAAGAAAAGAAAAGACACATGGAAAGTTAGCCCTAAAGGTCCAACATCTGACTAATAGGAGTTTCAGAAATGAGAAAAGAGAAAATGAACAGAAAAAAATCATTGAGCCTTTTCTAGGACTCCACATTGAAATGGTGAACCCAAGTAGCCAGCACGACAACAGGAAATTATCTACACTGCTGTGGGCAACAGACATAATGGAATTTATCCCTAGAAGCTTTCCGAGGAGAGGAAAAAAGTTTGTCATACAACTGCTCAACATTGGATGCAGAAGATGGGGAAAGCAGTGTCTTCTAAATCCTGAGAAAAATGAATTCAACCTAGAACTTAGCTCTCTGATAAGCTCACTCCAATGTGAGGCAAAATCGATTTCAGACATGCTAGGACTCAGAATCTCTATTTTCTATTCATTGTCAGAGGAGGCGAGTGGAGTTTATGCTCTGGAAAGATGAAGGCATAAACCAAGAAAGAGAGAGAACTTGGGATCCTGGAAAGAGTGATGTTCCAAGAAATGGGTGAAGAGATGTTTCAGAGAGACAGAAGAGCCTGGGGCTGACCTGGAGCAGGACAGAGGTCCCAGGGAGGGAAGGTTTTGGAAAAAAGGGGGAATACCTAGAATAGAGAAGGCAGGTCACTAGGGCAAGATAAAAGACAGATGCATGGCAGATCTGATGGAGCATTGGAAACAAAATAAGTCATACTCACATAGTCATACTTATATGATTTAATTTAAAATAGTGATCCATCATAACAGATACTAGATACCATCGAAAACAGATAAATCAGGAACTGGCCAGACAAGCACATCACATAGCAATGTGAAGGCTGTTGCTAGAAGCAATAGCTCAGAGTTCAAAGTGATTACCTCCAGGTATTAGAACTCGAGTGTAGGGGAGGGGGCAAGGACTGCTTGATTTATTACCAGCCTTTGGGCACTATTTGATTTTTAACTCTATGTATCTATGACTTTGATAAAAAATTAAAACTAAAGGAAAACAAGCACACTGTGGTACAGGCCTGGTGTGAGGCAGAAGATGCTCTGAGTCTTGAGTGGTATATCAGATGGAAACCTTCCTGGAAGAGGTTGGTTACACTTATGGGAGGCCAGACTTGAACCCACCTGTTTCATTCATTTGTTCACTCATCTGCCATGCTCCACACACTGTTCTAAGTCCTGGACCAGTAGCAGTGAATAAAGGAACCTGGAGAGTTCATGCCAGTGTAGTGAAAAGTATAAGTGAACTACTACACTCATGTGTTCTCTTATATCCCACATAGCATGTTAAATAATGCTATATTGATATGGGCAATCAATCCTGCTTAGATGAGTTAATGAATGGATGAACAATATAACCTGTAGAATCCACAGCCATGTGAATAGAAAAGTAGTCATGAGGACAAAGAGCATTTTTTTTTAATTTAAAGTATAAAGTAATTTCTCCTCTCATCAAACTGCAACAAGTTTAGAGAAAATTTAGAAATCCAACATCCCAGACAGAAGATTCCTGGATCGTCTCTTAGCTCAGTAACTGAATAGCCTTGGCTTTAACTTTATTTCTCAATATTACAAACGTCTCATTTGTAAAATGGGACTAGTGATAATACCTCATCACAATGTCATAGGAACCAATGGAGCTTTGTAAACTGTAGAACTGTATTAACAACTTACTTTATCCTGGGAATTATGAGTAGACTTTGCCTATTACTTTTAGAATGAATGGGAACTTAAAACCTTGGAGTTTATGAGATCCTTCTTCTCACTTGATATAAGAGGAAACTGAGGCCCAGAGCGGGACAAGTGGGCTGCCCACGGTCACATAGCCAGTGTTGAGTCAGGCACTCATGTTTCCTGAGTTAGTTGCTCCTTCCTATAAGATAGCCCTATTGTCCCTATTGGGTGCAGAGATTTCAATTCAGAGTCTTTTAAAAGTCTGTACTGTAAAAGTGAAATTCTGTCATTTAAAAGTGAAAAAAGAATTAATCAAGCATGAAAGAATTCAAGATTTTGCATATCAGTAAGTCCTGAGGCCCTAATGAGCTAGGATAGCTCTTGAATCCAACAGAATGTTCTGTCTTATTATGTGATGTGTCCATCTCTTATTTTAAGAGCAGAGCTGATGGCCACTGTGACTGCTTGGTGAATTAATATAGCATGGTGAGCCTGCTACTCTGCTTTCAGGAGACTATGCACGTGGGTATGTAATACCATGCTGCCTTCTGGAAGCACTCAGGAAGAAGTTATAGAAAGGGGATTGCATCGTATAATGGCTTTGGAAATCCCATTCAAAGCCATGAGTGAATTTATGTTATAGTAGAAAATAAAGCTCTTATTCATGGTGTACTGCTTTTATGCAAGGCATTGCGCTAAATCTTACACAATAGCTCACTCAATCCCTTGAACAACCATTTTTAAAAAGAGAAGGCTAAGACTCAGAAAGGTTAGGTGACCTTCCCAAGGAAGCCAGAGAGTAAATAAGTTGCAAGGGTGAGATTTGAACCCAGGTAATGTAGTTCTAAGGTCCGTGTGTTTATCCTTAGACCATGTGGCAGAGAAGAAAGCTTGTTGCTAATGCACATGACCTAGAGTATGATAATGTAGCTGGAAGAATAACTAAGGGCATTGGGATATTGATGGTTTAAAATCTACTAAGGGCTGAAAAATTGTAGGGCAGACATGACTTTACTTAAAAAGGTGCTGGTTAGATTTTACCTTCAATTAGATGGCATCATACATCTTTAAGAGAAAATCCTCAGTTAACAAGAAAAGTGTATATTAATCAGAGACTTGGGGTAAAGATGGAGAAGGGCCTGAAGGGTTCACCTTTCTCCATGGAAAACCTGGTTATGGCTGCTGTGTTACTTGCAGGAATAATGTGCAAAACATCCACAGACTTAGAATCCCACCAGGATTAGGAATGGTGGCTCAAATCTCCACTGGCTCCCTTGAAACCACACTACAGAAACCCACAATCTAAAAAAAACAAAACCAGACCACAAGCTAAGTGTGCCTGCTAGCTTAGAGCCTTCACAATGAGCTTACCAGAGCCCCACCCCTCCTCAATGTTTCTCTATATTTTAATTTTATATTTACAGTTATATTTAATATAATTTTATATACTGTATAATATGTAACATGTTCTGTATAACACATATATACTATTCCTATTATTTTATATTTCTTTTCATATATAGATACCTAGGAGGCACCTGGGAACCACAGCAATCTGCTTGTAGAGCATCCAGTTGGAATCGACAAAGACCATAAGCCCAGGTAGCCTGTTCTCAGGGTATTTAGAAACAAAGGCCATCATCAGAGGCCCACCCTGGGTGACTTAAAAAAACTTGGATCCTTTATCCAAGTCACTTAAATAAATGATCACGTGCTTACCACAAGTGCCGGGCACTGTGCCAGGCACAGCGAGCCACTCAGAGATGCTTTGGCTCTGAGTTTCTTATAGTGGATTCAAGGGAAAGAAATTTCTGTGATCTCTTTCCAACGTATCTTCTTGAACCTGCCCACACTGGTAAGATCTGCGCCCATTCCGGTTGTAGGTAGTAGCTGAGACTGTGGTGTTGGGGTCGCAAGCTGGAATCTATGAGCTCCAAGGGCCAGAAGATGCGCCGGGGCCCTGTAGGTTTTCTATAGTAGACATGTTCAGAATTTCCTATTTTCATTTTGTTGCTAACTTTTAAAAACCTAATGGAAGTGAATTCCGGGTCACCTAATAAGCACTTTAAAACTAAATCCACTCCATGAGTGAGGTGCCTGTGTCCATATTTATAATCTTTTTTTGTCACTGAGGAGCATATAATCGTCCTGAGCTATTGAAACAAGAACAGTGGAATCTGGTAAAGAAGGGTTCTCACCAGGTGAAGCACGGTGACAGCACCCAGTGACGTCACCCGTGCTGACTGTCCCAGTCAGTGAGTCCTTCTGTGGCCTGGGAACATGGGAATGTCAACATGAAAGCAAAACAGTGCGCCCCAAATCCTGCCAAACAACAGCAGCCATTTAGCTGTAGCAAACAATGCCAGTAGTTGTGCTAAAATTTTAATTATGTTGGTTTTGTGGTTTATTTTTAATTTGTCAACTTGTTTTTATAGTTCAATGATAAGGACTATAAATATAAATATGGGTTAAATATGGAGTTTTGTATTTGGAAGTAAAATTACTATAGAAATAATTTAAGCCAGCAATGGGGATCCACATAACATTTTCCAAGTAGCTCAAACTTACACACACCCAGGTAGCAGAAAAGGGGGTGTTTCATCAACCCCGTGGCTCATTCGCAGAAGCACAGGGAAGGAGAGAGGAAAACTGTCCTGTGTGATGTCCAGAAGCCTGATTTTCCTGGGGCAATGATTTCAAAATTATTGTTGTAACTTATATAATAATGAAAATAAAACTGGATAACCCCTCATACATTTTTTTTAGTTGACATTTAAATTTTTCATTGTCAGTCACAATAGTCACAAAAGATATATGTTCCAATGTGCTGTAAATACTGGCATTTAAAAAACAGTTACAGAATTCTTTGAAATATATATAATGAAGTCTAAATACCACGAGAGTTGGAAATGACCATTATTCACTTAAAAGATGGCAACCACTCTTGTTGAACTCTCAGAACATTTAAATCATTCCTTTTTCTTCCCGAACACCCATTTCCATTCTGCTTTTCCCACAGAATTGTATTCTAACGTTATATCTCTATGCTCGAAAATAGTAACTCTCACCGCCCTGCCTCCTGCCACATATTTGTGCATAGAAATTTAAAAAGCAAACTTTGGCTTATAAACAATGGAAATTTGTTTCTCACAGAAATTCAAATTTTAAACTGTTTATATTTTCAGTGACCATAGGACACTAAGCATTCCTTTTTTATCCAGATTGAGTTATTGGTACAATTATTACTTGTTTGCAACTGATCAAATCAACATACATATATTTCGAATGTTGATATATAGTGATTGCACATGCAAGTAAAATGTCATTGGGAATGCCTCTCTTAAAGAGATGGATTCATCGTAGGTGAACGGTGCTGACTGCTAGAGGAACACAGGGTTGTGCTTCAATTCTCTTCCTAGTTCTCATTCACATGTGTGTAAGCTCCACAAGCTCTGGTCCCAGAAATAAATAGCAGGCATTTGTTACAGTAATGGCACTCAGTTCTTTGAACTCCTTCCAAGGGATATTTCAAAAATCACATACTAATCCATCTTCAAAAATTATTTTTATTAATCTGTCAGCTGACTAACAATTAGGTCCTCCTTCAATTATATTAAAAGCCAAAAAAAGGGGGGGGGGGGGAAGGGGGACCGTCTGCTTTACAAAAAGATTTGTTATTCAGTCACCAGAATCATTTAGTTTCTTAATTTGGGGGAAAATATAACCAAACGAACTCTAAGATTTGGCAAATTGTAATTAAGCACATAAAATCTATCCCTTCGGCATTTTATATCACCCTATATTGCCAGAAAGATTGGAAATTCTAATAACTGTTCATTTCAATATGCCTTCCTAATAGAATGTTTTCGATAAAATGCTTTCACCTTATCAAGGGCTTTCAACCTATTTTATCCAAGACATCATAGCAACCATTTAGCACATCTAAGGTATGGAAAATGAACTGACAAAATCAGTCCTCAGATTTATCCAATCAATTGGCCTTCTGTTAGAAAGAATCCGTCTTCTTTTTTCAATTCAAATGAGTACGTTGAGATGTGTCTCCAGGACATCTCGCTTCTCAGGAAGCAATGGGAGGAAGCCGCCAGGTTTTTGCACCTCTTACTCCCCCACCCCCACACCCGCCCTGCCCCCGCCCAAGTTCCCTCCTCAAGCCAGAGCTCTGTCAGCAGTTAGAGAATAAAAGAGAGAGATGTTTAAAATAGTCTGAACAGCGAACTTGGCTAACAACCCCAGCTCTGAAGCTATGCTCCCCCTTAAAGAAATATGTGGAGACAACTAGTGTAGGATGCCTGATGAAATACGAGTGTGTCTGATTACCCTTGGCTTGGCACTCCAGTTTACATTCCGGGGCACCCTTGGACGCTCGCTTTTCTTCTGTAAATGACAGAGGGCGAGGAGTGCCCGGGCAGATCAGTGCCAGCCAACTTCCAGAGGAAGTTAGGGACCTGGGAATAGATTTGTGTTTGCTGAGGTCTGAAATGTCTAGTGCTGCAGGGACTTCCAGGGATGGTAGGAAGACTTGGGTGAACGGAAGTACATCCCCAGGCCCCTAACTTTCTCGGGAGTCTTTCCCATACTTATCTGCCTACCAGAGTTCCTGACATCACCTAGAAAATTAGACAGTGGCCCATCTATCATCCTACTATGCTCCTGTCACCCTACTATGCTCCTGGATGAGGCCCAGGCTCTGGCCCTGCATCCTCTCCAACCACATGTCGGGGCTGGGAACAAACAGGTTAGCGATGCCTTTGAAGACCAGACTAGAATGCACCGAGGGCCGCAAGTTGGAGCCAAATGATTTCAAGTAGCTTCTGATCTAAAAGACAATGCGTCTACTGAAATAGTACTGCAAATTTTGTTCAGCCTTATAAAAGATCAAAATAATTACTGGTCAAGGTTCTATCTAATTCAAATTGTGGGGGAAATCTCTTTGCTAGATTCACAGTCAGTGATTTTATAACTAGACAGGAAAACTCCGTAATCAAGAAAAGTGAGCCCCAATGAAGTAACATTGGCTCAGTCCCCCTCCAACCATCTTTAAAAACAGAAACAAGGAGGAAAAGGACCCACAACACACACATCTTTCCTAGAGGGAAGGTTAGGGCACTTCCCCCAGAAAGGCTTTGCCTGAGGTTTATTTCTGAGGCAGTTCAAAGGCCCAGGAATTGTCCAGGAGTCAGCAAAGGCGACCAGGTTGTCTTGAAGGTGGGGCTGCGGGAGGCATGAGGAATCTGTAGGCGGCAGAAAAAAAAGAACGTGCTTGTCAAGTTTCTGTGTCTCAGCGCTTCTGAAATAGGTGGAAATTACAGCTCGGTGCCTTCACCATGGGAACATCTGGAATAGAAGTACTTCTGTGCATATTAAGAGGACTATTTATAGTTTTCTACGAATGTTAGGGAAGGCAATTATGTAAAGTACTACTGTATTATTAGGTATTTGAAAAATCCCAGGCTTGCGATCACTATTGCAAAGCTTTAAAAGCCATTGAGACTTCCACGGATCTGTTCACCCTGGGTCGGAAAGTCCTGTTCTATTTGCAGCGACACCAGCAGACTCCAGCTAAAGTCTCTGCTGGCACTGATGAATGATGTCACCGGCGTGTCCAGCCTGCGGAAGCCCTGTTGGTGCTGGTTCCACACCCATGCGGAGCCAGAGGGAAATAGAATTGACTCGCTTCTGGGATTATTTGGAGAACCCGGAGCATATCCATGAGGGCTTGTATGAGGAGCGTGCCTCCGCGGGGAAGGGTCCAGCAACGGGGCTTGACCTTCACACATCGCCCTGATGCTGAAGACCTTCTGAGGGCTGTCGGGAACTTCCTGATCTTCCACGTCTGTGTTTCCTAAACCCCGGCAGGATTTCCATCATGTGAGATTGTCATCTTGGGCTTCAGGCATATCCGTGTGGTTGCTACAGCCTGCGAGCCGGGGACAGCAATACTAAAGGCAATGGCATTTGTGAGAAGCCACCAAGGTTGGGCTTTTTCATTGCTTCGCTGGCTTTTGGACAAACTTTTGTCATAATATCTTCTCATGTTTCCCAAGAACTGAGGGGAGGAAAGTCAGATGGGAGGTCTGCGTCTGGGCCCAGTGGGGTTGCACTGCCCTTAACACCCGGTGGCTCTTCGAAGCACCCGGAGGCCGAGGCTCTGGGGCTGGCACGGCCTTCCTGCCTGGACCTCTGTCTCATCTAAAAGATTACCAGGCACATGAATGATAGATCTAGAGTTTTTCCATGCCTCGTTTTAAATGTAAACTACATTTAGTTCTTCCTAAGATAGAATATCTATGTGTATGTGAGTTAGAAAAGGAGAAATTAAATTTCCAAAGTAAAATAGTAGAGCCGCTAGAAGAGAAAAGGGCACAGGAGAAAGGCAAGTTGTCTTAATCCCGTTGATTTAAGAATGAAATAGAAAGATGTAGGTGGGGAAGCATTACAGAGCTGAGCTTTCAGGGGATCGGTCATCAGAGTGGCAATGACACCCTGGCTCCCGGTGCTGCAGAAGGAAGCCAGAAACTGGACAGTCCGACCTGCAGCCCAGAGCTGGCTTCAATGCCGTCTCCTGAGCATGTGATTCAGTTTCATCCTGAACCACCCAGTCCCCTCCTGAATACTAGGTCCCACTGACTGCAATTGTTTGTGGAATTCTTGTCTTGGTCCAGAAAGAGGAACAAAATCACAAAGGCCGAAAGTAATTCCATCTTAAGGAAACAAAAGCCACCAACTCTTAAATGGGTCGTCTTCATTTGAATGCACAACTTTATAAATATGTGACTATTACCCTCCCCAATTCTATTTCTTTGTTTTCGAAGTTGAGGGTTAAGTGACCAATCGGTTATTATTCTTTTTGCACATCAGAAATAAGATTTAAAACATTTAAAATACGGCCACATCCTAACTGCCAATCAAAGGCCTTCGAGAGATGATGTTTGATGTTCACAACGTCATAATGAGACTGAGTGCTCGGGTTCTAGTCTGGCCCTTGGGGGAATTGACAAATGAAGCCGGATGCTTTCATGGGGCAAATCCTGAGGATCCAGTGTCCAGTCAGATGACGTCCCTCGAATGAATAATGCCTCCTCATACCAGAAACACAAGTCCCGACTCTGCCTCCCAAACCTGGAGCCTGAACATACCCTTTTGGACATGTGAACAGAAAGTGACAAAAACAGACAGAAAATAGGGAAGCTTGTTCATCACCGCATCATGAAGGCATCTTCCAGTGAGGAGACCATTCCCCAGGAACATGTCACCCCATGGGTCCCACTTAATAGTAAATTATTGCTTTAGTGTATTCAACTGTACCCTAGAGACCTAAAGAAATGACCAAAAACTGCCTGGTTTAGAAAGTGATTTACACACAGGGCTGCCATCTGTCTCAGTAAATCTGAAGTCGACTCAACAAGCCACTCCTGAGGTAGAACAAAGCATGGCGATTCCCATTAGAGAGTTACTTCTCTCCACTCCATTCAGTTTCCCTCCGCCAGTGCTGCGGGGGATAAACTCGGGCCTCTTCAATTCATTCTGTCACATGAAGACCACTTTCTCATGTGGTATAAGAAAATGGGAAACAGTTAAAAAATAATCAACCTCCCTCCCTCCCCCCTGTCTCCTCTGTCCCCCTCTCTAGCCACAATCCGGAGACTCTGAGGCCTGTGTATTCTCTACAAAGGACGGGAAGCACCTTTGCCCACAAATGACAGAACCAAGTACGGCCGACTTTCAACATGACCATTCAGCGTTTCCCTTCTCCCATCCTGTCCTTTGGTTCTGCAACTTGATTCATCATTGAAAGATGAATCTCAAGTTTGAGGACTAGGACAGTTTAATACCTTGAAAAGGGATGTGACAGCTGAAAGCAGGTTTTAAATAAGGTCTGTCTTCTGTGACTTCTTAGCTGAGTTCACCAAACTCTTTTCAAGTATATATTTATTGAGGGCATTTCCCAAAAGAGCTTTTGCTGAAGTTGCTGCTGCCAGAAGCTGGAAATATAGTCACTTAAGAGCAGTTTTATTTATACAACCTGAGAATATCTATGTAACTATTATTGATGGAATGTTCAGCCCATTTCCTATCAGCAGAGCATGTCCCCCAAATGAGAAGGGTCGATCAGAAGCCGTGTGGACTGGAATATCCATGACGTGTGACATGACTGGTCTGCATTTAGGAAAATATGCTGGGAGGCTGGGCACGGCTGCCCAAACAGAGAACATCTCTATCTAGTCAATCATGATAAACTTTGATCAAACCCCAGATCATAAGACAATTACTGCTCTTCCTGAAAATCGCTGTGTGTTTTTTAAGTCTGAAATGTCAGCAAGGAAAGGATGCTAGTCATTTAAAAGTATATTTTTGAAATCTCTTTACCTCCCCCACCCCCAATTCTTTCTAATACAAAGATGAAACCCCAGCAAGACCAAGATGGTGAGGTAGGAGACCTCAGCCTCTGTCCTTCGCAAAAATTATCTATAGGACAGCTCCCCAAGGACAAGGACAAGTCTGGGGGAGCTCAGGGCTCCACTTCAGAAACTTCAGCAAGAGAGTAACCACACAAGATGGGAGGGAGAACAGTTTCATGGTGCCTGAGTCATCCATCCCCGGGGCCGCCAGTGCTCTGAGCCAGAGGAAACTCCCCACTGGAAAGAGTCCCCTCGCTGGGGCAAGGGAGTAGGTGAGGGAGCAGCCTCCCCCGCCATCGAAGGAACTGCATATATGTTCTGCTTCGGTTTCTGCCACCCAGGAACCAGCAGAGCTGACTACAGAGACGGCAAGGATCAAGGGACCCATAGATTTTGTCACCGAAGAAACCATGTGTGCATAGTTATGGAGGACCCTCGGCAGATGTCACTCATTTTGGTCCCACAGGTATTTGCATTTGCAGATACCTGAGTCCCTCCCTCCCTGTCTCCTTCCCATCTTGCCCTGCTGAGCTTGGGATCAGCACCAGCAGCCTGCCCGGGCTTCTGTGCTGCATGCGTGCAAGACACCAGCCTCGACCCAGCGGCTGGCCCCCACCATAGTGTGTACCCTTAGGGCTAGCCCCTCTAGCTGTGCACTGCACCGCACCATCCCGGCCCCATCACTGGCCTCCACTGCCCTGCACATACTGTGTGAAGACCCTGTAGCCACCGGATGGCATCAGAGTCCCCACAACTTCTTGGGGGCCCAGATCTGTCCCTGTCTCCTGTCACTGGCCTGCACCACTGACTCACCAGCAGCTAGCCCCCCGCTCCCCCCAGCTGTGCATTTGCATGCCCTTCATCCAACCCCTGTCACTGGCATCTACCATCATGCACCGTGGGGAAGACCCTGCAGCCACAGGCATACATGCCAACAGGCAGTGTCCCCGCAGCTGTTGGTGGGCCAGCTCGGGCCTGTGTTCTGTCACTGGTCTGCATGGCTGGACCCTCCAGCGGTGTGCCTGCACCACGCTGGCCTGGCTGCCAGCACCAGCCTCCACTGCTGTGCACACACCTGTGGCAGCCACAGGAGGGCACGCTGACAGTCAGGGCCCTCACAGCTGCCATTGTGCCCACAGCTGGCCCTGGCCCCCACCACCACATGTGTGTCTGGGACCAGCCCCTGCCAGTGCACAGACACCTGCAGCTGGCCCTGCAGCCCAGTGTGTGCACGCCAACCACTCTGGCCACCACAGCTCCTGTCCTGGTCCCTAGCCACTGGACCGAGAGGTGCTGCTGAGGATACCCTGCCCAGCCAGTCTTTCCTGCTGGCAGATTTGAGGGTGCTGGGGTTAGCAAGGTGTCTAGCATATAGTAGGTGCTTAATAGCAGGGTACCTAGCATATAGTAGGTGCTTAACTTGCCCTCGGAGATGGCTCAAGGGCCACAAAACAGCCTGGGGGATGCTATCAAGAAGGGTGCCCAACGTGAAACTTATGGTCCCAAGTCCCAATCAAGGCCCTCACATGCTGCTCTGATAACCTGGCGCATCAGGTAAAAGGCTTTTCAGGGGCACCCACATTGTCACAGGGCTCTCGATGAAGAGGGAGCACAAAATCAGAGTTTTCTGCAATTTCAGTGGCAAGAAAGATCTGTAGAGCCATTTCCAGCCCCAGAAATCACACCAGGGACAAGGGTCAAGTTGGGGTGATTGAGGAGTCACAACAAATTCTTCTCAAGCCCTGGGGCTGTGCCAGGTGATTTGCCCTGTTCCAGGAATGCCAAGGCAAGTGAAACTCCGTGCCAGCCCACCGCTGGCTTTGGGGCAGAGGCTGCCCGTTCCTCAGCTGGGGGAGTGACGTTTGTTACTGTGACTTCCCAAATCTGTGCAGCCTGGGCCAGGTGACCAGTGGTCATCCATCCCGGAAGGGACAGAGGCCACATCTGCTGCTTCCTGTCCTTAGTAACCTGTCTCTGTTTGGAATTCGGCTTACAAACTCACAGCCTGTGAAGCTTGGGCTTTCCTGCTTGCATGGTATTGTTGGGTTTGGTTTGGTTTTGGTCTTGATAGAAGGAATTCCAGATTCTATAAAAGGGAACTAATATTAGTGCACAGGTATTGAATCACCCCAGCGATGGAGAAGGCTTGTCTCTTACGGTGGAATTAAAAAATCACAAAACTGCTGTTCGTGAAGATTGTTTTGTAAGGCACAGCGGGTTTGCATGGCACACAGAGGCAATTAGAAAACATAGTTTGTTCACTGTGCAGGTTATTAACTTTATTTTTTAAAATAAAGCGATCACACTTGGCATCAAGACAGCCTAACATTGCCTGCTTTCTGATAAGATATAATGAGTTGTACAGCATTCTGCCCAAAAGGTTAATCTGAAGCTAATTACCAGACAATCTAGGACAGTGATGGCGAACCCATGACACACGTGTCTCATTTTTTTGGTTGAGTTTTCTTTGTTAAATGGCATTTAAATATATAAAATAAATATCAGAAATATAAATCTTTGTCTTACTATGGTTGCAAATATCAAAAAATTTCTATATGTGGCATGGCACCAGAATTGAGTTAGGGTTTTTCAAAATGCTGACACGCCGAGCTCAAAAAGTTCGCCATCACTGATCTAGGATGTGGGAGAGTTGACAAGACCTTTGGTGTGGACTTAGAAAAAGGCAGGGACTCTTCTAAGTTAATAGGAGAAACAGGAAGCCATAGGCAGTGTCTGATGAAAAATTTTAAAACTACAAATGCCATTTAAAGTCTCTTGTGGAATTTGAGTTATGAACTCTACATTAGATATTATTAATGCTAATTTGCTTTAGTGCAGCGGTTCTCAACCTGTGGGTTGCGACCCCTTTGGGGGTCGAATGACCCTTTCACAGGGGTTGCCTAAGACCATCAGAAAACACATATATAATTACATATTGTTTTTGTGATTAATCACTATGCTTTAATTATGTTCAATTTGTAACAATGAAATGGGGGGTCACCACAACATGAGGAACTGTGTTAAAGGGTCGCAGCATTAGGAAGGTTGAGAACTACTGCTTTAGTGTGATAATGGTGTTGTGGTTGAGTCAGAGGGGCAGATGGTGGTAGATGCTTGCCCAGTACTTAGGGTGAGTGTCATGATGTCTAAAACTTACTTTCAAATGTCTCAGCAAAGGAATCTTATATGGAATTAAAAGAATATGCTATCCAGCGAACGAGGTAAAGCAGGCTGTGGTTTCCTTATAGCATGGATTATATTCCAAGGAACTCACCTGGGCTGGGTCCTCACTTTTGGTCCTGGCAGTACAGATAAAGAATGCTTGATGGTTTGATTCATACCTGGGCATGAATTTAATGCTGCAATGCTAACAAACCAGCTAAGCAACTTTAGGTGCCAGAGTGAATGAGCCCGCCTTGGAAATTAGAATCCTAATTGTGTCTTTATGGACAAATATGCTGCGCAGTCTTGCGATTTCTCAGTCTAAACCGAGACCGGTCCTGTCTCAGAAGATGAAGACAGGTTAAGGCTGGTCAGAGTCAAGACCAACATTGAAGATGTTTGATTAGGACCCCTGGCTGCTGTGACTACTTCCATTTGAAAAATATCAAGCATCCTTTTACTATTTTAAAGGTGAAATCCTTCAAATCAGAGCAAGAGGAAACAATTATGCTCAGAATGGCTCTCTATTTCTCTTATGTACTGAGCAAGTTTTGGATGCTGGAGCCCAGATCATCTTTCAGGCCCTATTTAATGAAACATTCTATAATTTAGTGGACTCTTAAATCTCATCCTTCAGAATGATGCTTAAAGGTCTCTCCTCTGATTGGCCCATCAGCATCTAAACCCCTCCTATGGGTTGACCCGACCCTCCTCTTTCCTGAGTAACATTATCAATTTCTTCAAATTCAAAATGTTGACTTTTCTTGCCCGTTGTCCTCTGAATCCAGGCTCCCTCACTTCCTCCCTTCTACCTTCAAATTCTCTTCCATTATGTCTGAGCCCTCCCAGGGAAGAGACCATGTTTTATGATTCTGAACAGTATTGGGCCCAGCATACTTGATTTGTGCATTAAGTTGGCTGAAAAACAAGACTGTTGGGGAAGAGGAGTAAATGGATCTGGAAGGAAAGAGAGGAAATTTATCAATAATAAGGAGGCAGGAGAGATCTATGAGGTGGTTTGAAATACTGAGATATTAATTAGTGTTTATCATCACTGTGACTTTTCTTCATCCTGTTCCAAGTAGGAGCCAGCATGGCAGCTGGGAAAGTGGCAATTCCTCCAAGGCAGCCCCTTCCCAGCTTGTGTTCTTCTTGAGGGGTTTGTGCTGGAAGTGAGAAGCACAAGTAGAAGCTGTGAGGGAAAGAAGACAAATACCCCTGGTTTGGGAAGGGCAGAGGTTGTTGGACCCAATTGAAATAGGCTGACAAGAGCTTAATGGCTCACATAATTGTGGAGCTAGCTTCAGGCATGGCCGGTTGCACAGAAGGACTTGGTCTCTTTTGATCTCTTGTGGCTCCATTGCCCACTGAGCTGGCTTCATTCTTAGTCAGATACTCTCTGTGTAAGATGATCCCACTAAGTATGGAGTCCAGCAGAGCAAGATAAAGCGCAGCAGACAGAACTCCCAGAGAGGAATCCCAGGCACTGACTTTTATTGCTTCAGATTGGCTTCTGGTGGGGAGGAATGCTTTCTCAAAAAGAAATTGAAGTGCTGGTGCTGGAATAAGGAGAAATATATTGGGTAGGCAAAAACATAAGATCCCCACTTCCATACTCAGGACTTGCTATGCCTCTGAGGAAAAAGGAGTCAGAGCAGCCTATATGGACTTATGCTACTGTGAGTCTCCACCTAGGACCTGGCCGAAAACATCTAACGGACCCCTCCTAGAACACCAGCTCTCTGAAGGTCAAGGATGAGCATTAACATAAAATGATATTTTTACAGTTGTTAAAGATGCGAGGTCTTTTGTTCAGATAATCTCACACATCTAATTGCTGGCTGACAGGTATTTCTTATTAAAATACTACAGTTTTATTGTTGCTCTTTCTTTCTTTTTTCTTTTTTTATTTTTTTAGTTTTTATGAGATACCTTTTTTTTTTTTTTTCCAGAGCATTTTCCTACAGACTTGGGCTGTTTTTAGCGTGTTTTATGAATTTCAGTTTCCTGGAGCCCTACATCTCTCCTTTTAGGAGGATGGTCTGAGGTCGCCAGAGGCAAGGTGAGCCACGGAACAGGTCACATGATTAACTGTCTGAGAGGAGGACACAAGCCTGCTTGGACCTCGACTCTGGTCGTGGTCTTCTGTTTTCCTTTAATATGGACCTGCTGATAATTTTTGCATGCTGAATTGTGTGTGGCAGTGTCACATCAAGGGCACTGGTGCCATGTAAAATGATAATGGCTAAATTTGATAAGACCAGCCATAATTTATTGCTGCTTTAATCTCTCTGTTGCTGAGGCAACCAGTATTATGAATTCAGACTTGGGCTATTTTAGTTAAGTTTAAAAATTTATTACCTTACAACCACTCAGCCCATCGCTTTGCTCTTATCCTACTCCTCTGAGTCACGCTGACCCCCTAAGAGTTGCCTCTAACTCTAAATTAACTGAGACCTGTGGCCCGGGTGCATGTGAAGAGCTGTTACAAATGTACCATGACTCATATGCCCAGAGTAACCTGCTCAGTCTCATATGCTCAGAGTGATTTTGCTGAGTCCTCCAAAGAGAATGGACCTGGGACACTCCACACTGATCTTTCAAGGAGTCTGCCCTTTATTGTAGGATTGAAACTCACTGCAGGACAGGGCAGCTTCGTTCACAATAACTGGGCTGGCCCATGGTTAATTCAGTAACATGGGAGGGCGGCCAGTGTGAAGGGTTAGTGAACACTACGGTGTCGGGTGAATTTCCCGCCAAAATATAAGATGGCGCGGGCAATTATTTAGGTTTCCCGCGCAAAATCAGAGTTAGTTTAAAATGCTATATCTTTTGAAGTATGGGTTCGATTGAAATGAAATTTTCGGTTTCTTGTGTAAAAAATGAAAATTTATTCAATCACAGACATTTTTTTTATCTATTCAGTACATAAATAATTCGATATATATAAACTAAATACGAAAAACCCAAAAAATACTTATTACCTAAAAATATACACATATTTTTAAAGTTTAAAATAAAATTTTCATAATAAATCAAAACAAATAGAAATTAATAGTTTTTTAGCGTATGATATTTTTCAAAACACGCCCCTTTATGTAGAGGTATATTGCAAAATTTGCACATGTAGCGTGTCTCACTGCGCAATTTATGAACGGAACATACGCGACACCTTCTCAAAATGTTTTTCTTTTTTCCACTTCCGACAATTGCCTGTAACGTATGCTTTCTCATGTCCATCGATAGCCTGCATGGTGGATCAGATGTAGGTGGTTTAACCCGCATTCCAGAAGTAGACGGTACTGGTTGAAGGTCTGGAACAATGTCCATGTCCTCTGGAATATCATCCGTCAACCAGTGGATAGCTGTTTGTTTCAAAAACATTTTAAAACCCATTTTTCTTTGCCTCACTGATTTGTAAACTGCATAAGAATTAAATAATGCGCAATTTATCATATACATTGCCAACCTTTTTGTCCATTTGACCGTCCTCCGCAATATCGAATAATATGAAAGGTATTGGTCGGCCCGGTCAACACCTTTCATATGTTTATTGTAGTCAATGAGTGCATTCGGTTTGACAATTTTCTTTTTTGATGTTCTGTCAATATTCTGACTTTCTTCCATCTCCGCAGAATGAATCAAAGAAATCAGGTATACAGGCTTTTTTGATTGCCACACTTGTAACAATATATCATTTTTCCTTATAAATTTTGTTTCACCTTTTTTCAAAGAAATTGTTTGAAAATCTTTAGGTATACCTCGATTTTTCCGGATTGTTCCACATATTCTGAATTTGTTTTTCATAAGTGCTTCACAATTTGCGACGCTATTATAATAATTGTCCATATATATATGGTACCACGAATCAGTGTATGGAGACACTACTGTTTGTATCGTTTCTAATAATCGCTTTCCTTCGCCGCAATAAATTTCCATGTTACAGATATATCCTGTATCACTTTCGCACAACAAACGAACCAATATTCCATATTTAACGATCTTGCCAGCATTATATACCCTAAAGAATAATCTTCCCCTCCAAGGTACGATCCCTTCATCTAGTGATAATTGCTGATGAGGTTTGTAAATATTTATAAATTTAGGCACAAAATAATCTAGTACTGGTCTCACTTTGCAAAGTCTATCTGATTCATTTACGATATCCGCATTATTATTGAAGTGCCAAGCTTTCCATATCTGTCGGAACCTGTCTCTCGTCATCGTTTTACCAAAATATGGCGTCTCCGTCCATGGCTCCGTGGTCCAATAGTCATCTCTTCTATCTTTGCGCACCTGTCCCATGAGAACAATTAACCCTAAAAACTTCTTCATCTCTTGAGGGGTTATATCTTTCCACTTTAGGCTTTTTTTTGAAAGTTTGAAATTATTCCTATTTTGATTATAATACCTGTTTGACTCCTCTACAAGAAATTCAAAAAAATCATCTCCGATAAATAATTTCACGGCATCTTCTATATTATTTATAACAGCATCTGTGTTTAATCCTTGATGCCCTAAAAAATCTTCTAAGACCGGTGGATTATCAACATGCGACCATTCTTCTCTCCCGCCTTCTATATCTGACTCTGAGTCAGAGCTGGAGCTCGAAATTCTTCGTCGCCTCAATGTCCTGGGACGCACCATTACTTCATCATCACTAGAATCTTCATCACTTGTACTCGCATTTTCAAGATCGCTATCACAAGAATAATTGGACAACTTGTCTGCACAAAACTCATCATCACTATAGTCTGAATGCTGCGACATTCTAGGTTAAAGCAAATAAAAATAATACTAACTGAAAATAGCGGTACTCCGATAGATATCTGATATAAAAAAATAATTATTATGCGAACACTTTGCGGAACGATTTTATTTTATTTGGTTAAAAAATTCTATATGAATGCCTTTATCACAATATATTTAAATATTTAAACACGTAATAATATTCACAAAACTCAAAACTAAAGACGTCCAGACACAAGAAGTATTTCTCAATAACTATTCTCTTTGCATGGTGAGATATCCAGGGATATCGGTTATAAAATGAGAAAACAATACATTGGTACCCTAACGGTATTGTACTCGACCAGCGCCATAAAGTGTTCTCTACTTACAAGGGATTTTTATGATACCTATTACCCCAATGGGTATGAAACGGTTCGCATACGCAGGTAGGTATCTTTGTGAACAGCAAACAAACAAATATTTGGTAATACGCAGTTACAACCGGCCCGAGTTTACACGTTTCCCGCACTCCACCGCAAATCTATATGAACCGAGTTAAGACGGCTCCCGCGGAGTACGCGCAATTCACGCGAGCCGACTTAACTCGTTTCCCGCAATCCAAGTGTGAAGAAAACAAGCAGACAAACAAACCTACCTCCTAAAGCCATCCTTGGGATAGGTTTTGGCTTTGTCCCCTCCTTCATTGCTTGTGGAAACACTAAATCCTTTTGCTCTTTCGTCTTCTTAGTTAACTGTCCCCACTTTGCCATCGCTCTGATCTGAGCTCCCAGCACCCTTTTGCTGGACAACTGTGCTCACTTCTGATCTTCCTGCTTCTACCTCATCCTGGTGTGCCATTCATTCAGCCAACACGTATTCATCTTGTCCTCCATGCTGGGGACACTGCATAGCTCACAGTCCCATAGAAGACAGAGATGAGCGAGCAAATAGTTGCAATGCAATTAGAACATAAGTTCCAGGGATAGGGACCATGTTGGTTGCATTCTTTGTGCCTAGTATTTGTTCAAATAAGTAAATGAGCAATATGTGAGAGTTATAACTAAACACATGTTCCAAGAATTAGGGAATTCTTCAGAAGACAGGGACTAACTGAGTTGGCAAGGAAAGGGACTTGCCTGGCTGGGTCAAGTAGAGGGCAGGTGAAACTCTCTAGGAGGTGACATTGTGCCTGCAGGCTCACCTCCTCCAAAGCCTTTCCCAGCTGCTCCAGTCCTCGGGGGCTCTTCCCTTCTGAACTGGGCACTTGAAAATATGTTGACACTTCATATTCTTAATGGCATTGGTTTTTTACATGGATGTGTCATGTGTCCCTAATTCGACCACAGTGTCTTTGAGAGACTAGCAGTGGTTCCCAAACTTATTTGGCCTACTGCCCCCTTTCCAGAAAAAATATTACTCAGCCCCTGGAAATTAATTTTTTAAAAATTTTAATAGCAGTTACTCATCACCCCCAAATGCACCTGTGGCCATCACCGCCCCCGGGGGGCGGTAGCGCCCACTTTGGGAATCACTGGACTACAGTTTATTTCCTATATGCATAGTCCAGATGTTCATAACTATAGTCACTTTTAAATAGAACATATTTACTTTAGGAACACCTTTCTGTACATTTTATTTACTCATGACACATAAGGGATGCTTCCCTTTAAGTCAGCTTCTCTGGACCTGTAACTGTTAATTTATAAACCTTTAATTGCTTGCTTGAGTCTGGGACAAGGTCAGAAAGAACTTTCAAAGAGCCAAGTGTAACTATCAGTTGTGATTCAATCAGAAATGCAAATAAAGTATTTTTGGGTAAGTCAAAGGAAAACCATAATTTGATTTACCCACCACTTTGATTTCAAAACTACATTGGCCCCATTAAAAAACAAATTTAAATAGGTTTAAATACTGGTGAATATATTACTTGTCAGTTATAGCAATAATACATTCCAGATCCCATGAGTCTGGCATAAAAACCACTTTTGAGAATTTAACTGTCAGAGGGCTTTGTTCTAAGCATTAGTGGGTGCTCACATTTTTTTTAACAGTTCTAAAATAATTTGTTTTGGTTTGATTCTGGAATGTAATTAATTAAAGACTCAGATAACTTCATTACACGATGTTTAGAATCCAATTTAAAGGGATTTTTAAAAGTAGTCAGAACTTGAAAGATAAGGTTTTAGGGTTATTAAAGATAAACCTTAAATACTTGTCATGCCTCTGTTTATAGAAGAGAGATTTTCTGTTATTGTTTTTTTCTTTCTTCATTCACCTCAGCTCAAGTAAACTCAGTTATAGCACAAATGCAATAGTGGCATCCAGTGGCTTGGCCTGTGAATGACAGGTGTGTGTCACAACTATGGTCTGGGGTGCTGGGAGTCAATGCGACACAGAGACACAGAACCGTTGGGAGAATGTGGCAATGTGAGCAGAAAATGCAACCACTAGTTATATTTTTAAGACCTAAAATCATTATCAGTGAATCTGCATGGTCCTTTTAATGAAGTGCATGTAGCCTTTACAATTGAGTTGAACATAAAGTTGCAGGAAGTTATTTTTGTGGGATCCAATATGGTGTTTCCCCTCTGTATTTTTATACAGAGACAATGCCATTATTTCTCTCACAATGTTATCCTATAAGGTATAGATTAAATGGTGAGTTTTGTCTTTCTCATATTTTATAAAAGAGAAGGAGATAAATGAGGGGAACATTTTAAAATTGTAATTCTTATGGAAGTGTGGGAAATGGAGTAGAAGAATCCATAACAAACCATTAACAACTGCCAACCTTTAATCTTTTTTTCTAAAATATATTTCTTTATTGATTTCAGAGAAGAAGGAGAAGGAGAGAGAGAGATAGAAACATCAATGATGAGAGAGAATCATTGATCGGCTGCCTCCTGCACACCCCACACTGGGGATCGAGCCCGCAGCCCAGGCATGTGCCCTTGGCCGGAACCGAACCTGGGACCCTTCAGTCCACAGGTTGACGCCCTATCCGCTGAGCCAAGCCAGCTAGGGCTTTAATCTTTTTTTTTTTTTTAATTAAAAAATGCACAGATCCCTGAGGATATGTTTTTATTGATTTTTAGAAAAAGAGGATTTTTAGAAAGAGAGAGAGAGAGAGAAGAGAGAAATATCAATTGGTTACCTCCCATAGGCACCCTGACTGGGAATTGAACCCACCACTTTTCGTGTTCAGGACGACACTCCAACCAACTGAGCCACCTGGCCAGGGCCAACTCTAAAATGCAACTAAATCTTTGGTACTCTTTGCCTTTCTCTCTACCCTTGAAGGACATCACTGTCATAGCTTATTGTGAAAGTTTTCAGCTTTTTAGCTCTTTATTTTCATTTTTAATATCTTTATGAATAACACTAGAGACCCGATGCATGAAATTCGTGCAAGGGCCTTGGCCCTGCCCCCTCCTGCCACCACCGTGGCTGGGGGCCTCTGCCGCCTCTGCCTTGGCCCCCGCCTGCTGCAGCTTTGTCCAGAAGGAAGGACAGCTGGAAGGACATCTGGAAGGACATCCGGTCTAATTAACATATTATGATTTTATTATTATAGATAGTATTGATTTATCTTATTTAGAAATGTTATATAAAAATATAATTATGCTGTTAATTTCTATTAATTTTTGCACTCAAGAGGCAATTGGACTCTCATAAATACTCACCTTGAGTGAAAAAATTTATAGACTAAGAATACCATAATTCTATTTATGTATATCTACACTAATAAAAGAGAAAAATGGTAATTGGCGTACGACCGCTACCCTTCCGATTGGCTAATCAGCGTATCCTTATGCAAATTAACTGTCAGCCAAGATGGCGGCCAGCAGCCAGGCAGCTGGAAGCGAACATGAGGCTTGCTTGCTCCAGTGACTGCAGACTGCAACGTTCCCCGCCTGACTTCCCGGACTCTGAGCTGGCAGTTTGAAACATTCTAACAAATATAGCCGGCTGGGATCTCAGAGCTGAAGTTATACATTGTTTCGATTACAGAACGGCAAACAAACCAGCAGCGGAAGCCTCAGAGCTAGAGCCAGAGCTAAAGCTGGCCCAGAAGAAAAAAAGAAAAAGAAAAAAAGGAGTGGTTGGGAGCTTCAATCAAAACCCCTAGCCTGAAAGCAGCCCTCAGCCCCTCACCCAGACTGGCCAGGCACCCCAGTGGGGACCCCCACCCTGAAGGGTGTGTGACCAGCTGCAAACAGCCATCATCCCCTCATCCAGGCTGGCCAGGCACCCCAGTGGGGACCCCCACCCTGATCCAGGACACCCTTCAGGGCAAACCAGCCAGCCCCCAGGCCTCTATCCTATATAGTAAAAGGGTAATATGCCTCCCAGCACAGGGATCAGCGGAGCCACGAGGCCTCCTGGCACCAGATCAGCATGACAGGGGGCAGCGCCCAAACCCCCTGATCTCCCTGCAGCTCTGTGTGTGACAGTGTGTGGCATCCCAACCCCCTGATCGGCCCTGCTCTGTGTGTGACAGGGGGTGGTGCCCCAACCTCCCCCCCCCCCCCCACGGGCCCTGCTCTGTGTGTGACGGGGTAGAGCCATAACCTCCCCATCGGCCCTGCCCTGAGTGTGACAGTGGTGGCGCCCCAACCCCCTGATTGGCCCTTCTCTGTGGGTGACAGGGGGCGGTGCCCTAACTCCCCTATCGGCCCTACTCGCCCTACTCTGTGCGTGACAGGGGGGAGCTCCCCAACCCCCTGATGGGCCCTGCTCTGTGCGTGACGGGGGGAGCTCCCCAACCCCCTGATGGGCCCTGCTCTGTGCATGAGAGAGGGAGCTCCCCAACCCCCTGATGGGCCCTGCTCTGTGCGTGATGGGGGGGGGGCAGTGCCCCAACCCCCTGATTGGCCCTGCTCTGTGAGTGACAGGGGGCAGCGCCCCAACCCCCTGATTGGCCCTGCTCTGTGCATCACAGGGGGTGGCGCCGCAACCTCCCCATTGAACCTGCCTTGAGTGTGACAGGGGGCAGTGCCCCAACCCCCCAATCGGCCCTATCCTGAGCGTGACTGAGGGTGGCATCACAACCTCCCAATCCTCCCTGCTCTGTGCATGACAAGGGGCGGCGCCCCAACTCCCCCAATCAGCCCTGCTCTGAGCCCGACCAGGGGCTGCACCTAGGGATTGGGCCTGCCCTCTGCCACCCAGGAGCAGGCCTAAGCCAGCAGGTCGTTATCTCCCGAGGGGTCCCAGACTGTGAGAGGGCACAGGCCGGGCTGGTAGACCCTCCCCCCCCCCCCCCCCGAGTGCACAAATTTTTGTGCACCGGGCCTCTAGTATATATATATATCTACAAGGGTAGGCAAAGTAGGTTTGCAGTTTGCATAGGAAAAGACATGCAGTTTATGATTATTACAATAGCTTTATTAATTGCACTTAAGTACAATTTCATAAGTGTTCAAATTGCCGTCTTCACTTTTTGCACATTCCCATAGTCTACTTGCTATGCTGCTCTGTTTTGAGCACACACAAATATAAACTTGCTTTTGCCCATCCCTGTATTCATTTGAATTTCTACTTTTGAAAATTACCTGTTTTCATTTTTCCCCACTTTTCTATCAGGTTGCATCCATTCTTTTATTTGTTTATTGATTGATTTATGTTCTTTCTCCATTAAATATAAATTCTCTGATAAAACATATATTTATCAAATTCTTTGTTATAGATCCTGCAAATATCTAAAACCCAAAAAAATTCTGCAAGGATTTTGTTTGGAATTTAGTTAAACTTACAGATAATTTAAGCAGAATTGACATTTGTATGCTTTTGAGTCTTCTTACCTATTAGTCAGATCTTCTTTTATGTTCTTTAATAAGGTTTTATAATTTTTCCATAAAGCTCTTAAATGATTTTATGTGATGTGTATTTCTTAGGTTCTTTACAGATTTTGCTGCTATTGTGAATTGGCTAAATTTTTTCAATTTTATTTCCTAAATTGTTGTTTTTGACATATAAGCAGATACATTGAATTTTATGTGTTGAGTTTGTAATCAGCAACCTTGATGAATCCTATTGAGATTGCTGCATTTTCTATGCCTAGAAAATTTTTTCATTTTCTTTCCAAACCTCACACATTTTTTTCTTTCTCTCCATTTCTTTTTTTTTTAATGCATTTGCTAGCATTTCCTGTGTAATGTTGAATTGTGGCCACAATAGTTGCCTCCTTGCCTTGTTCTTGCTTTTAATGGGAATATTCCAGAAGAAAGTGATATGATTGCTCTAGGTTTTTGCTAAAAATCCTTCATCTGATTTAAGTAAAAATCCTTCATTTATAAGTGAGATTATGCTATAGTTTTTTTTCTCTCATACCGTCCTTATTTCATGTTTGTATCAAGACTGTAGTAGCTTTACAAAGTAAGAGGCCTACTTTTCTATTATCTACAATTTCATAGAAGATAGAGATGATCTTTCCTTTGAAGGTTTGGTAAAATTCACTGCTAAAATCATCTAAGACTAATGTCTTTTCTGGGAGATGCTGACATTTGATTGTCAAATCAATTTTTTTTGTGCTAAAATTGTTTTATTCAGCTTTTCTATATCCTCTTCAGTCCGTTTCAGAAAGTTATAATTTTTTCAATAAAAGTAGAAATTTCATCTATATTTCAAAATTTATTGACATAAAATCATGCAGCAGTTCCCTTATGATTGATTTTATTCATTTATATAGCATCTGGCATACAGAGTATTTTTCTATTGCTAATGTACTTCATTCATTTTGATTGCTGAATAATATTCTGTTGTATGGATAGCCACAGTTTATTTATCTAATTATCAGTAGAGGATACTTGGGCTGTTTCCATTTTTGGCTATTATGAGCAATGCTGCTATGAACATAAGCATATAGGGTTTTATAGACATATGTTTTCATTTTGGGGGGCATGTACTGAGGGGTGTAGCTTCTACTTAAACACTAAAAAGGGAGGAAATTGTTACACACTAGCAACATACAGGGAAATACTGGTGGAGATCTCAGTCTGGTTTTCTGCAGCTGGTCATGAGATTAAGGGTGGTTGAATAACTACCCAAACTACCCCACATTTCTCTTGTCTCAGTTGGTTGAGAATTTTTGCTTGATCAGGTGACCCAAACTTTTAGTCTCAAGGAGTGTGAATCCTTGGTGAATCTGCCCATGTGGAGTTGATGTAGTCTTTGTAACCTTGACCATGGGGCAGGAGGTATAAACAGACACTCTCAAGGGTAAGCCCCAGCTTCCATGGACACTGTTCTGGCTCCCATGGACTAGTAGTTTCCTAGCTCTCCTGACAGTCAGCACCAACCCTCCAGCTATCACTGTGAGCTCCCTTTTTCTTATTCCCTTCATGGCCTCAGGACATTGGAATACCAAGTAGCAGTTTTAATTCCAGTCAGGGCAACTGGTGATGAGTTCACTGGTGGGAGAGCAACAGAATCTATGAGTATTGTTACTCCTGTGCGTGATGGTGTTGGGAAAAATGTACATGCTCTTTCCAGCATCAAATGAGTCTTCTAACAATTCCATTCCTATGTATATGCCCCAAAGAATGGAAAACAGGTGTTCAGATAAATACACACACACACACACACACACACATAAATACACACACATATGTACACACATATTCATAGCTACACTATTTACAATAGTCAAAATGTGGAAACAGCCCAAATTTCTATCAATGGGTAAATAAATGAGGTATGGACATATAATGTGCCGGGAGCCGGTCCATCCTTGCTGTTTCAAGGGACCTGGCGTATATGGCATACTGTTCTTAATATGTTTGCTCCTCTTCTTGGCGCTATGTGTTTTAACCAAAGTCACCTCTCCGAGAAAGGTTGTTTCCCCAGGTAGGAATTTTTCCCTGAGGTTAGGGAGGGGATACAACCCCTTAATTAAGTGCCAGGCGGGTAGTTAAGCTACATAATCTTTACTCCCTGGAATGGAGATAAGAAACGCCCTAACCTTTGTAATAGAAATTGACAGGATTAAAATCGGCTGGTATAAATATGGATGTAACAAGACAATAAACATCAGATCCACATCAGATCCTCATCAGATCCTCATCAGATCCTCATCAGAACCTCATCAGATCCTAACCAGAACCTAGCCAGAGAACATGGCAAAAGATCCTGGACAGAACCTGGCTACAGAACTTCACTGCAGAACCTAGACAGAACATGGCGGGAGAACCTGGATAGAACCTGGCAACCGAACCTGGCTGGAGAACCAGAACCTGGCTACAGAACTTGGTTGGAGATTCTGACCAGAACTTGGCTGGAGATCCTAGACAGAACCTAGAAACAGAACCTAGAGACAGAACCTAGAAGGAGAACATGGCAGAAGATCCTGAACAGAACCTGGCTACAGAACTTGACAAGAGAACCTAGACAGAACTTGGCTGGAGATCCTGATGGGAGAACCTCACTATGCTGATGAACTGAAACCAGTTTCCATGTCATTCATTCTTCGCCGACTCCGTCCGCACCTTTGGGGATCCCTGGACCCGTTGGGGTTGGACCCCAACAATAATGGAATATTATCTATACATATTAATAAAAGATTAATATGCTAATTAGACCAGACATCCTTCCGGACAAAGCCATGGTGGCAGGGGCAGGGGAGAGCAGTTAGGGGCGATCAGGCTGACACGGGAGAGCAGTTAGGGACAATCAGGCCAGCAGGGGAGATCAGTTAGGAGCAATCAGGCTGACAGGGGAGAGCAGTTAGGGACAATCAGGCCAGCAGGGGAGATCAGTTAGGGGTGATCAGGCTGGCAGGCAGGTGAGGGGTTAGGAGCCAGCAGTCCCAGATTGTGAGAGGGATGTCCGACTGCCGGTTTAGGCCCGATAAACCGGCAGTCGGACATCACCTGAGGGGTCCCGGACTGGAGAGGGTGCAGGCTGGGCTTAGGGACCCCCCTGCCCCCAACACGAATTTTGTGCACCGGGTCTAGTTCAGCTATAAAAAGAAATGAAGTATTGATACTGTTGCAATGTGGATGAACCTCAAACATATTATGCTAAGTGAAAGAAGCTAGACACAAAAGGTTATTTGTTGTATGCCATTGATATGACATATCCAGAATAGGTAAGTCCACAGAAACAGAAACCAGATTTGTGGTTGCCATGAGGAGAGGAGAGGAAGGATTAAGGAGCAACTGCTTAATGGGTTTGGGTTTTCTTTTGGGGTAATGAAAATGTGCAAATAGGCAGAGTTAGTTGCACAACATTATGAATGTACTAAATGCCAATGAATTATTTACTAAAATGGTTAATTTTCTGTTATGTGAATGTCACCTCAATAAAAACAAACAAATGGAACCTTCTAGAGTCTTCCATTCATTCGTTGCACATTTAAGAGACAGATTGACTTAACCCTCCTCTTTGATGTCATAGAAACCCCTTTGAGAGAGCTATGTTTTTAGTGAGAAATTAACAAAACCATTTTCTCTTATACGTCTGACGCCCTAGAAGACACCTATACCTGTGCAGAATCACTTCCTGTAGTGAGTGATTTAAAGCAAAAGTAACAACCGAAACTGTGGATGGTTACTATTGGTCCATTTGAAGAGATTAAGCCCCATAGGTGGGAGTAGGCCCCCAGTAGAGCACAGGTGCCCTTTCCTTTATGAGACCCCCATAAGGACCATAATACAGACCAATTAGGTAGAGGCAGAGCCAGATGGGCGTCAATTTGTCAGAAGCCTCACTCTGTTTCCCCACATGGTTGGGGCCTGCTCAAATCCCATGCCCGGTATGGCCCAGCACATTTTTCTCAGCATTTACATCCCAAGGGGAGTTTTAAGGGACATTTAATCCTCATGTTTCTGGTTCATTTTCCCTTAACTCATCAAAACCAGGTTCTGAAAGGTTGCTTTGATCTCTAACAGGACTTATTCACGAGAGACATGAGGCCATTACTTTCAGAACAGAAAGCTGTGCTCTGCCAAGAGCTCGGGGACTTCACAGCGTGACGTTCAAGCTTCACTCGAGGCTCGCCGACCTTTGAGACCCAGCTGGGTCCTAAACTTGGCTCAGGGAGGCCTCCCGCCCTCCAGCCTAATAAAGCCCATTAATTAACTGTCAGGCCAGCTGGGTAACAAGTGAACTTTTAGTGGCCGTGCCATTTTCTTGGTTCCAGGCCAGAAACGATAAGTATAAAACTTACACCATTAGTGAGACATTTCAGAGGGAGATTGGTATATGCATAATGAAGAGCTGCTTTCCAAATAACATGCATTGCAGGACATGAAGTTTTTAAGAATTAAAATGTCAATCAATCTGTTCACAGACACTTTCTTTGGGTTCTTCGAAATTCCATATCCACTTGAGGGTGAATTACTATGAGACGCATATTGGATTCTCTGTTCTATTGCTCTAATGTTTATGGAGTTCAATGTTCAAGGTGTAGGGGTGGGGAATAACTATATTATCAAATTATAACAAAAATTCTTACTTAAATGGACTTGAACTATCCTCTGGTGAGATAATGTTGTAAAAGGTATTAGACTGGGGTCATACTTTAAGTTCTTCAATTTGCCAGGAATAGAAACCAACTCATACCAGGTTGAAAAAAGAGAGGAATTTGTTGGAAAGCTATGGAGGCACGTTGCAGCATTAAAGGATGAACTGGATACAGCCTTAGGACGGCCAGGAGCCAGTGCCGGGCAGCTCTGGGCCTCAGTGGCTAAGCTCCTAGTGTTCTCATTTTCAGATTGAACTGAGAATGAAAGGCAGAAATGTCATAGAGCAGCGGTTCTCAACCTGTGGGTCTAGACCCCTTTGACGGTGGAACGACCCTTTCACAGGGGTCGCCTAAATACATCCTGCATATCAGATATTTACATTACGATTCATAACAGTAGCAACATTACAGTTATCAAGTAGCAACGGAAATAATTTTATGGTTGGCTCACAACATGAGGAACCGTATTTAAAGGGTTTAGAAGGTTGAGAACCACTGTATAGAGGATGAGGCCTTGGACAGGATTCTGTGAAATGTGGGGAGGACAGGCTAGGTTATCCGAGTGATTGTTACCCCCTCAATGAGGTAGTTCAATATTTAAATTGACCAGAAAAATCTGAGAATCTGAGATGAAAGTGTCCTTTGATGTCACCCCTCCTCCTTGAGCCCGGACCCTTGGGCATTCAGCACCTGTTTGAACACTTCCCATGGCAGGACACTTACTACTTTAAGGACAACATATTCCATCATGAAAATATACAAAGGTCTTATGTTGAAGTGAAATCCGACTTCCACCCTTTGGTTCACTTTCTAGACTTTGGGCACACAGAGCAAGTTTTACACAACGTACAGGCGATAATCCTTTCTATGTTGAAAACAAATCAATGTTCCACCCTCTTAGAGTTTCCTCTTATTCTACGATACAGTTGGAGCCATGAACATAAAGGACTTTTCTGCACTATCCAACCTCTTCCACACATTATTTAGTCTCAAGTGGCCCTCCTAGAATGGAATGCATACTCCAGACAGGAACTTCTGGACAATAAGCTTCTCGTAATGTGGCTTTGCATTGTATCAGCATGATTGTGTTGTCAAATTTACGTGTGCTGTGGCCACATGTAAATGGTTGCTGAGCCAACTCTCCCCTGAGACGCTTGTGCCCTTGATTCTTTCCACATAAATGCGGATGGAATAGGGTTCAAGTCAAAAAGGAACGATGAAAAGTCATTGTTTAGATTATTTGGATTTTTGACCCTGCCTTCCATTATATTAACTGTCTTCCCAACACCAATTGATAGGTATGAATTTTATCTTTACATCAAGTCATTGATTTAAAAAAAAAAAAGTTGTGCTGACCAGGACCAGACCCACAGCTTTGATCTGGCCTAGAAATATCTACACAAATGGGCACTGAACAGTAGTCTTTAAGTCCAGTTCTTCAACCCACTGGGAATCAGCCCAAGTGCAGGGTTTTTTTAGAATGTGGCTGGTAGAGGAATGGTTTCTCTAAATATAGATAAGATTTACTTTAAAAGAAAATGTTCTCAGAGTCTCTATTATTGTGCTAAGTGAATTGTGAAGAGCATGGAACCCTCTGTTCTGTGTGTCTGAGTGTGGAATTCCTTAAAACGCTTTTGGGAAACACTGCTGGCTTCATTTTATTATCATGCGGCGTGCAAGCTTCCTGTGGTTTCTACTGAGATTCAAATGAGAGGTTCGAGCAAGGGCTCCCCTATAACCAAGATGCACCCTGCCCACAGCATGCTTCTGTTCTTGCCATCGGTTAGACCTGTCAAAGGAGGAAAAGAGGAGAGCGAGTTAAGAGCTGAGCCAAAGGGGTGAAGAGTAAAGACGGTGCGTGTTGTCTGGGAGCCTTCAGAGACGTGACACCCCAGATCTTGAAGTTGCCAACATATTAGGTAAATGAGAGACAAAGATAGAATCAAAGGTTGAGCCAATTTACCAGCGAAGATCCAGGAGAGCCCAAGCATTGAGGTCAGGACAGATAGTTGATGTCATGAGCGATGGCATCTGGGTCTTGAGTCAAAGTCCTGTGGCATCTGGCTTCACCTTTTAGCATCAATGTCCTGCCCGAGTAGACAGTGGTCCTGTTCCTGACAGTGGAGAGTTAAGAAGATTGTTTCTTTCTCTCTGCTACCTCTACTACTGTGCTTCTGCCCAGGAGGGTCTAGAGCCTTTCTTTGTTCTTCTAAAGGAGGGACGGAAGCATAAAGTATTTTTATTGTCTTTGTGATATCCCACAAGCCTTGATTTCTTTGGGGCTTTAGACCTTCCTAACATTCTTCTTCCCCTTCCTCCCTTCCTTTCCTAGTCATCCTTGGTTCTTAGTCCCATTTTTCATCTTTAATACATTTCTATAGTTTAGTCTTTTATAAGTTCTATATACTCATTAGCACCAACATCTGCTCTTGGACCATTTGATTTAATTAAATAGCATTATCCTAAAGCTGGATTTATTTGTACATTCACTGTATTCCTGAGAAAATAAATTTTCAGTAAGTAGAATTATATTTTTAACACCCCTGGGGAGCTTGAAATTTATAGGTTCTTCCAAAGGGTCTTTTTCTATAAAGTTGAAAAATGCTTTTGGAAGTCCCATAATCTCTAATTTGCCAATTTTGTAAGTCTGTACATTTTGTTTTCTTAAATCAGGGTTCATCTAAATCAATAAACACTGCTTTCTAAAGTTTATCAAGTAGCAAAGGATCTGGTCAGTTGACCAGAAGTAATTGATGTGATTTCATGAGGTGTTCAGCTTTATGATTTAAGGCTCACACTTAGTAAATTAAATGAGATCATTTTATAACTACTCACAGCACTGGGCTGACTCAGTGTGTGATGTACACGATGGAATAATGAATTGACATTGGCCCAGATGGTTCCTTCTATTGTTGCCCTTTACGGCACTTATTCACCTACCAAACATTATTGCCTAGAATATTCTGGAAACTTGGAATACAAATGCCCCTGGTTTAATTCACACCAGACAATTATGTAGAGTAATTCACTGCCAGGCACCCAACCCTAAATCCCTACACATGTGTTAATTACTAATTAGATTGGGGATTGATACACTTCAAGGAGCAAGCATTCTGGGAACTTCACAGATGCTGGAACACAATAGGGGTTCTTTCCTTGGACATGGAAGCGTCAAGGATGAATGGTGAGACCATGGGAAAGTGACTCCCCCACACTCAGCCCCCCTACTTCCCACCCCTAAGTCCATGTCTCAGTAGCCAGGGAGATAGTGAGAAGGAGAATAGGTAACATTCTATTAGAATCTGCTCCCATCGTGCCTGACACTAACCTAAACGCTTTGCATGTATTAATTCATCCAGTCCTTCCAACATCCCCATTATGCAGATTCAGTTGTCATTTCTATTTTATAAATGAGGCCACTGAAGCACAGAGAGGCTGTTTTACCCGAGGTTGCACAGCATGTAAATGGCAGGGCTGGGGTCTATCCAGGCAGTGTGACCCTGGAGTCCACGCCCTGGTGGTCACAGGACTCGAGCGGAAGCTGGTGGAAGCCTCCTGGCTCTGTGACGCTGCCCAAGTGAGGATATTGTTATTAGTGCTGCAAATCGCCAGCATCAGACACCAGACGCTCTCACCCATGCAGATGCTCTTGATTTACCCAGCAATAACGTAATCAAATGACTTACACACATCCTCTCCTGTTGGAACAAGTCCACGGCATCCTAGTTCTGCTCTGTTATGAAACAGAGAGATCTTAAAAATCCAAATGACCTGCAGAGGAATTAGACTTCACCCGGGATGTGGGGTGATGGCTCACTCGGGTCAGAGGGAACTGCATGGCCCCTGCTCGGAATTTTCCCCCCACTCCCACTGTTCACTCCACTATCTCCCACATCCCCATAAATCTGAGTGCCTGGTGTTGTGTCTGGATAATGAATTAGAGATGGGTATTGATGGATGAGACCATATGAGACAAGACCTGTAAAAAAGTGATTCATTAACCCAGGCAACCTTTTATGGCTAAAAATATCAAAGCTGGGGGTTATCTTTCCCAAACACAGGCCTAACCATGTGCCTTCTCTGCTGAAAACATTAAAGGCCCCTTGTTCCCGCAGGGAGAATCCTCAGCGCTGTGCTCAAGGCCCTCCAAGCATTGACCCCCTACCCGCCGCTCCCCCAGCAGGCTCTGCATGCACACATTCCAGAAAACTCCCGATACCCTCCTGCCTGGCCCTCCTTCCCTGCCTAGGGCTCCTGTTGGGGTTCTCGCTCAGCAGGCCCAGCTCAGATATGATGCCCAGGGAGCCCTTCTCCCAGACAGAGGCTGGGCGGAGAGCAGCAGGCCCACACAGGCCACACCTCGGGAGTCCTAGGATCCAGAACATTAGGAACAGGTGAGGGGAGCCCTGAGGGGAAGAGCAGGCTCCCTGAGGTCTTGGCCCTGGGGGGAACCTGGAGGAGGAGCCAGCGCCCCACCGTTACCCCCGGGCTCTGTGGAGCCACAGTCACGTCATAGGGGTATCTCCAAATCCTGCTGAGTGGGGAAGGAAACCCCAGATCCTGCTCGGTAGAGGGCTCACTGGTCCTGGAGCCAATTCTGCAGAAACAGCTGGGATGGGACTGAAGAGGCAGGAGCCGACAACCCAATCAGCAGGGAACCTCCCCACCTCAGAGGAACAAAGGAACAGGGCAGGGTCGGCTTCCCTGCTGACAGGTCTCTGACTCCTGATGTGGCCACCCACAGCGAGAGCCCACTGAACCATCCTTAGGAACACAGGAGATGACGGTGAATTGAAGAGGGCTGCTCCAGGTCCAGGGAGGAGGGCGGCCACAGGTGGGACTTTGCTGTCTCCCTGCCCTGGGCTGGTTCTTCTCCTGGTCCCTCCTGATCTTTCAGGGTCTACCCCAGGCTCCATCTCCCGCATGAAGCATTTTCTCCTCCAGTTTCCAGCACCACCCCCCTTCTCTGAATTTCTACAGCCGTAAGTTACCTGTGGTATAGAATTAAGTGCTTAAAGAAATTGTTGTGTGGGTTTTCCCCCCCTTCTGACTACATTGGAAACTACTTGAGCCATAAGGGTTATAGCTCATACTTTGTTTTATCCACAGAGTCAGTGCCCAACACATATCTGTGGCTGGTAAAAACAATGCAAAGGGGTTCTCTCTCTCTCTCTCTCTCTCTCTCTCTCTCTCTCTCTCTCTTTCTCTCTCTCTCTCTCCCCCTTCCCCTCCCTCCCTCCCATTCTTTCCTGCATCTCAGCAGGAGGAGCACTGACCCAGCCTGGAGTGAGCCCTTTTGGTGGCTTGTCCAGGAAAGCCCCACTGGGGACCTGCTTTGCAGGATGGCAGCAGTTTGCAGATGGAGACCAAAATCAGGCTGTGGGCTTTTGGAGGAGGCAAAATTATCATTTGCATGTCTCTGTGGAGTGAGAACTCTGTAATTTAGGATTTGCCTAATTGCTATTTAGAGTTCCCAGGGACAGTTTCTCCTCAGGCAGTCCTGTGTCCTGGGAGAGGGGCACCATGAATGGCTCTGATGCCCGGCGCAGCTGTGGCTCAAAGGTGAGACGACTCAGACAGGGAGCAGGTTAGTCCTGAGTTTGGCTTGTTTCTTGAGTCCTGATTGGTGCAGCAGTTGGAGAGGAGCAGCGCTGGCACTGTCAGTGGTCAAGGGCACATGTTTGCAGGCAGCAACTTTGGTCTGTGGCTGCTCCAATTTCAGCTCTGAGCAGCTGGTAGCCAGAAGCGAGGGGACGCCCCAGGCAGGCACACCCGTGTTCTCTCGGCAGCTGGGTTCTCCTTGCACATGCGTGGGAGGCTGCAGCCTGGCTGTTTCTCACTCACACTGTGGACGTTTTGGAAAGTTACCTACTGCCTTGGAAAATTATTATTTTTTAAATCTTGATTGTTGAAAGTATTACATATGTCCCCCTTCCCCCCCCCCCATAGACCTCTTCTAGCCAACCCCTGACTCCTCCACACTCAGCCCCCCTACTTCCCACCCCTGCCCCAGGCCTTTATCATCCTACTGCCTGTGTCCATGGGTTATGCATATATGCATACAATTCTTCGCTGGATTTCTTCCCATCCACCCACCCTCCCTACCTTCCCTCAAGATTCGGCAGTCCATTCCATGTTTCTATGTCTCTGGATCTATTTTGTTCATCAGTTTATTTTATTCATTAGATTCCACATATGAGTGAGATCATGTGATACTTGTCTTTCTCAGACTGGTTCATTTAGAAAAATTGTTTATGAGTGTCCCTACGTAGTAGTAAGAATGATAGGCAGCTCCCTTGAGAACCCGGGAAGGAATGGGGTGCTGCAGGATCCCCTCTTCCTAGGGCCCCCACATAGATTCAAATCAAACCTGTGCTGTCTCCCTCTATCTGAGTTTGGGGTGTCACCAGCAATCAACTTTTTTTTAAAAGAAGGCACATCAAAAGAACAGAAGTTGTGGTCATTTTTATTAATCATGGGCAAACACCTTGGCACATGTAAAACAAAAGCACTTTCCGTTCAGCTGTTTACAACTGGCAGCTCTTTGTGGTTGTAAGTTCAGGCCACAAATGTGAAAGTCACAGGGAGCAATGTTTCCAGGTGGGGCAGGAGCCGAGCTAAGAACATGATGTTCTCCAGCTGTCCTATCTCCAGGGCCATCGCTGGATTCAGATCTCTTCACATCCAGCCAAACCTTCTACTACGCAGATCAGCCTGGCTGAACTGAAAGTCCTGGAAGCTCTGAAAGGGGCAAAAGCACATCAGACTTGGCTACATAACAGCACTAGGTTACACATAGAACAGTGTGTGTGTGTGTGTGTGTGTGTGTGTGTGTGTGTGTTTGGGTAGGTAGGCCCTGTTGACAGGAAAGGCACTATGTTGGCAGCCAGCTAGCTCACTATTGCAAAATCATGATAACAGTTACTATGTCGTGGTTGTCTTCTAAGAGCCAAATGGTTTGCATACAGTGCCTTAGTTTAATCTTCAAAGCAACTCTATCAAGTGCTACTACCCCACTTTTATAGATGAAGAAACTGAGACCCAGCTAATGTATTCATTTGCAGGGGATGCCATAATGGCTTAAAACAGCAGAAATTTATTCTCTCACAGTCCTGGAGGTGAGTGTTCTGAATTCAAGGTGACAGCAGCCCATGATCCCTCTGAGGATCTGGAGGGATCCTTCCTTGCCTCTTCCTGCGCATCAGGTGGCTGTCCACCCTTGGGGACCTTTAGTTTACAGCTCCATCAGTCCCATCTCTGCCTCTGTCCTCCCATGGCATTCTCCCTTCTCTGTGTCTTGGTGTCTGACCTTCTCCTTTGTTTATAAGAACCCTAGTTACATTGGATTAAGGTCCCACCCTACTGTAGTAAGACCTTTTCTCAACATAACTAATTACATCTCAATGACCCCTTTTCCAAATAAGGTCACATTCTGATGTACTGGGGGTGAGATCTTCAGCATATCTTTAGGGGAACAAAATGCATTCCATAACACATAAGCAAAGTCTCTTGCCTAAAGGTAACACTGCTTGCAGGTACAGAAAAAATTTGAGCCCCGTACTGATTCCCAAACTCTTTTTTCCCCTATATACAAATTTATGTAATTGCATTAATTGATGTGTGTGAGTTACTCAGGTTCATTTTAGCTTTGTAATTTTAGCCACACCCCCATTTGACTTTCACTTCAGCCAGGCTGATCTGTGCAGTAGAAGGTTTGGCTGGATGGTCCCTGACGGTCAGGGCTGGGAGCTGAATCAGACTGAGGGATTGTGTCTCTACCAGAGGTCCAGTCAAGAATCATACTAAGTTTTTCTAACAGAGAGAATTTAATACAGAAATTTGGTTATAGAAGTGTTGAAAGGACTAAAGGAACAAGAGAAAGAGGTAGGGGTGGGGTGGGGAGAGAAACTATCGTAAGAACAGAAAAAGAGAAACTATGGTAGGAAATTATGTTGGACTATATGGCAGCCTAGGTCTTTGGAGAAACAGTCCTTATATAACTTTACAAATGTTTGGCTAAGGTAAAGAGAAAGAAAGGGAAATCATTAAAGCCTTGAAATGATGAGAGAGAAGACCAAAGCCACCATTCAACCCACAGGCATTCTCCATTGGTGGCCTAGACCTTGGGCTCTAAGGAGCCATGTCCCGGGGGGCAGTGGAGAGAGCCTACGGCCACACAGGCTGAGATGTCAGACCACAGCTACCTATCCAGAGGCAGCCTGCTAATGAGTGCCACTTTTGAACTAGAAAAAACACCAGACAGGAGCAGTAAGAACACTTCGTTTATCTAAATCTTGGCTCTGGGCATAGTGAAAAACAAAAACCAAAGTCTCCCATGAAAAGACTCCCCAAAATGTCTTCCATGAAAGTTCCTAACCACAAGTCTACACTCATGTGGTCTGTGGCCAGGATTCATAGTTCTCAAGAGGCCCCCCCAAATCCTAAGCCCATAATTTTGTAAGAAGGTTCCAGGCTGGTAGTGTCCCAGGTGGCAGGCAGGAGCAAACAGGAAACCACTCTGAGGGAACACACTTCAAACCCAGATGTACCACAGGTAAAGTTCCAGGGACATGAAGTCCCAACAGAAATCAGCAAACACACTAGGAAACAAGTCACCATAAGTGAGAGTCAACAGAAACCACAACCACAGAATAAGAGTCACAAAAACAGCAGGTAATACAATGATTAGAGACCAAATGTGAAATTGGTGTGCTTAATGTGTTTAAGTAAATAAATGTGCATTAAAATATAAAGAAGAAACAAAAGACCATCAACAATGACTAGGCCTTGTCTACGAGATTTCAAGTGTAAAGAGAAAGCAGAAGTTGCCTTCAGACCCTTAGTCTTCAGAGAAACCAGAGTTTCTAGAAGGGCCTGAGTTAAAAACCAGTTTTTTGGGGGATTGGGGATCTGCTTCTTTGGAGAGCATAAGCAGGTAATACCACCCGACCGACTATGAGGTATCCCCAGATGGATATGATTGGAGAGATGCTGAAAAGACAGAACATATGGGAAATGCAGAGAGAGTTGTGGGGAGAGGGCTCTAACTCCAAAATAGGGAAGGAAGCTTAGTGTGTCTTATGTGGGCAGTATGGCATCCTCCTCCAAGAGAGAGAGAAGTAGATCTCAATCCTTGCTCCCTGGCAGTGCCTGGTGCTGGGGAAGAACTTCTGAAGAGATGGCTTGTGGGGTACCTGATGAGGCTCAGTCTTGGACCATGGGGCTCCCAGACTTGTCAGAGATCCCTGCTCAAGCTTGACCCCAAAGCAATAGGGTTACCTGCCTTCAGGAGATCACCTTGGCTCTGGGACCTGACAGAAGTGTTGGCCATGATAAACTGGAGTCTTGGTTCCCCTCCATTCCCAGGCAAGGACCTCTGGACTCTTCTGTCCTAGGGAAAGGGGGAACTCCATTGCCAATCAAGAATGATATTAAATCTTCTACCAGCCCAATGGAAGGCAGGTTTAGAGTCTTATTTAATTTGATTTAAATAAAATAAAGGTATGTTATTTATGACATATCTGAGTTTGTGGAATGAGTGTCATATACACTGCACAAGTAATCGCTATACCTCAGAGGATTTTTTTTTTAAATATATTTTATTGATTTTTTACAGAGAAGAAGGAAGAGGGACAGAGAGTTAGAAACATCGATGAGAAAGATCGATCAGCTGCCTCCTGCACACCCCCTACTGGGGATGTGCCCGCAACCAAGGTACATGCCCTTGACCGGAATCGAACCTGGGACCCTTGAGTCCGCAGGCCGACGCTCTATCCACTGAGCCAAACCGGTTCGGCTACCTCAGGGGATTTTAAAGGATTTCCCCCATTTATGCCAGGGGAGAACCCCTGAGAGATGAACCACTATGTCCTGGCTCTTTCTATGCAGAAATAGGGTGTGCTTGCCCCACAGAAAGGAAATTCTAGATCTTCTATGAGTTGGCTGCTAGAGGGCCCAGCCTTTCCTTTGTTTCTGGTACTTAGGGAATTGTAAAGTTGATGGGAGGACAAGGAATAGGAAGGAAATGAATAAAATGATAAAAAGATAAAAATATCAACTGATGTGCAAACTGTAGGCTACCTGGGAACACTACTTCCACCACCCACCCTGGGAGTAACTCTGTTCCACAGGAAGCTGGAAGAAAGAGTCTGAATATTCCATTTCATGCTGAAAAACAAAAGTAGAATACAAGTAGCCTCATTTCTTTAATGTTCAATTAATTCTTGGGATATTTAATCCAATGTCAATGGCTTTGCTTTACCGTTGTTAAGGAATCAACGGAAGAAGTAATTTATCCAAACACAATCTGGTTTGGCATTATCCGTAGTTTTACCTATTCTTTTTTTATCCTTCCTGACTCTTCCTGCTTGAGAGACCTCTTTACTTATATGTGTTAGGAGGAAACTTTCTACCCACAAGAAAATGGGCTGCTTACTTGGGAAAAGAAAGTTCCAGAAAACCAAAATTAAGGTGTGTGTGTGTGTTGTTGTTGTTGTTGTTATTTTAGCATTCCTAAGCAGGATTTTCACATTCCTATTATAAGCCTGTTTTTCTTCATGTGAAAGAGTATTAGGAGCTAACAACAACAACAAAGAGAAAACGTAACCATTTAAAATGGAATATGTTGCCCATATATCTCTTCTTCCAATAGTTGACAAGTAGAAAAGTTGGTAAATCAGTCCAAAATTCCATGCAGCTTCTTTAACCAGTTGTTCTCTTTTGAACAGGCAAGTGAGATATAGCAAGAAGCTCTTGGCTTATGTTCAATGCCAGTGACTTATACTAAGAATTTACTTTGGACATTTCAGTGATGTCTTGTGGAGCCTGAACTGAACCATAAAAAAAATAAATGTTTAACAGTATTTCCCACAAGGGGCACTAATGCACTGAAAACCAGGCATCCTTGGCAGGCAGTATGAAGTCAGACAGAGCTTCTGCCTTTAGCCGGCAGTTTCAATTAATAAACCTCCTAGAGCATCATAGCTACAACCTTGGTGGTTTCCATCTCCCACCTACACTAATAAATTGATGTCTTGGAAATGAACTGTGAACACAATTTTAAATTTAAATATTGTGTCACCCAGAGCGAATGTGCTTTCAGTCATGATATTAGCTCAAATGAAGGACATACTGAATGGAAGATCTGGCTATGTTGGCAGAGGCCTTTAGCCTAATCAAGAAATTTATGGGCAGACAAATCTGCTAGGGAGCCAGACATCTACTCTAAATCGAGACATCACAAGTCATTTAGCAGCTGATCTACAGTGTCCCTGAGCTTCCTCGAGGTCAATTAGAGGACCTTGTCCATTTAGTTCAGCTTTATGACTTTAACAAATGACTTGCTGTGTTTTTGTTTTGTTTTGTTTTTCTTCCTTTCTTGGTTACCAGAACTAATAAAAACTTCATGGAGATTTAAAGACACCTAATGAAATCATGAGGGTTGGATTTCATGCCTACCTGTTCGAGATCTTGTTTGGAAATACCACATGCCCAGCTTGAAAACAAAATGGAAAGCAGTCCAGGAATTGGGCATATTGTTATGTAGCCTACACAGATCAAGGAGACTTTGAAAGGCATGAAGAATAACATCACAGAACGTCCAGTGCCTGCCACTCAACATGGAGCCAGTCACTCGTGGGTGTGATAATTTTCCTGGCTTCTGCCTCTAAAAACATTCAGTGAAAGTTGGTGACTTGGCTGGTGTTTCAGACAAAGAAATGAGGGCATGGATTGAAAACAGACAGGGCTCTAAGGCTTTAAGAATGGCAGCTTTATGTCAAAATTCCAACAAAAATAGTTACCAGGGATTTTTTTTTAAGGCAGCAGAAGAGCCTAGATCTAAAATTCAGTGTATTCCCTCGCAACTAAAGCTCTAACAACGAACAGTTCTATCGCTCAGCTTCTGTTATTCTTGGCAATTCATATCTCAGGTGGCATCAGAGGTGGCCATACATATATATATGAAGTCAGCTTATAATTAATTTCTGTTAGAATTACAAATTTAACAGCATAGGGGTTAAATATTCTCAGGAGACAGGCACCACCACAAACATGTGGATAACGGCATATGACACGTATGAGACACAAGTTCTGACTTCCTTAATAAACAAAGAGCTCTTAAAGGTGAATAAAAAATATAAGTCACCCAATGGAATAATGGGCTCTCACATATATGACAAATATTTTCATCTGGTGTGACATTTCCCCTTTGATTTTATTACTTTTGTGATTTTCACAGGCTTGGTGTTTTATGATCACATCTGTAATTTTTTTCCTCTTGTTCTGTCCCCTTTATGCTTAGTAAGGCATCCTTCATTCTGAAATGCATCGATTTGACTTTGGATTGGGGAGGGCATTAATTTCTGACCCATCTGTAAAATTGGTGTGTGGTTAAAGAATAAAAATAGACTCATTTTCCTAAATAATTAGGAATAATTGTTCCAGCTTCGTTTATTGAGCCCTCCTTTCTTTCCTCACGGATGTGAAGTGTAACCTTTATCATGTATTAAGCACTTTTGTGCTAAAAATAAAGTGTGATTTCGGTGTGTGTGAGTGCATGAATGTCTCAGAGGTGTGTGCAGGGTGGTGTTTGCCACACGTGCGTGTCCTTCCTTTTCCCTCTGCCCTCCCCCCTTCCTCCCCAGAACAGAGGGAAGGAAGCCAGGGCAACATTAAACAGCTCTGCTGCTCTGGATAATGTCTGTGCAGGAAAAAAAAACCACGCAGGCTGAGGTTTTATAATTTAAAAATGATTACCCTGTGTCAAGCACCCTGCGGGGGACAGTCCCTGCCATGTCTTGGGCGCTCACTCCATGCCGGGCACTGTTCTGAGCATTTCCACGGATGACATCACTACATCCTCATGACCACCCACAATGTGGGTGCTGTTATCATCACCCAGATTTTAGAGATGAGGAAACGAACACCCAGAGACATCATGTCACTTCCCCCAAAGTCATTTAGAAGGACAACAACCTACACCAGCCAATCAACAAAGGTGCTGGGATAATTACCTTCCTCCACACAGTTCCCCACATCAAAGACACATGTGTTAACAGACACGTGGAGAAAGGTCCCGAAGGTGGGACTTGTCTGATGGAAATGGTCCTGGGATAGAAAGTGACGGAGCCAGGTGATTCTCTCTTTCTGAGAAACGTGGGCCACCTTCGGTTTCCAGGTACTCTTCCACTCCTGTTGTTTTCATATCCACTCTTCTCCTTCCCAGGAAAGCTAAGAAGGGCTTTTTCTCTGTCTCCCCAATTCAGGAGGGCAGCATGGAACACTCACCACAAGATCATTCGGTAGCTCAGAGAATTCTGAATCTAAACCTTTGGAAATTACAGTGGGGCCTTGACTTACGAGTTTAATTCGTTCTGAGACCGAGCTCGTTAAGGAGCTTGTTAAGGAGCTCGTTAAGGAGCTCGTTAACTTAAATTACTCTATCAACTCAATGCAAAAAATCGCCGAGAGACAGCTGGTATCTCAAAAAACTCATTAGTCATTAGTCGGGACACTCGTAAGTCAAGGCCCCACTGTAGTGGCCTCTGGGTGCTTTCATTATTTATAATCAATTGTTGAGTTAACAGACTTTTTACTGAGTGTCTCAATGGGCCGGTAAGGTGACAGGCACTAGGGTGCACGGTCAGCATGGTGACTCAAGGGGTCTCCACTTTGGGGACCTGCTTCTTCCTCTGAAATGGGTCTCTGTTTACATGGATTCAGGAGAACCAAACATACCTCTGGATCAGGCCTCAGGAGTCCTGGATCCCCGCACCCCTTTGTAACTTGCCTCCTCATAACCACACCCTATTGCAGTGCTCTTCTCCCGAAGCAGGAATAGCGGCCCAGCTCTGCATTCTCTGTCAGCTGTCTCGAGCATTGTGTGTAGGTGTGTTTCTTTTCTTTTTTTTTTTTTTTTAAATATATTTTATTGATTTTTTACAGAGAGCAAGGGAGAGAGATAGAGAGCTAGAAACATCGATTAGAGAGAAACATCGATCAGCTGCCTCCTGCACACCCCCTACTGGGGATGTGCCCACAACCAAGGTACATGCCCTTGACCGGAATCGAACCCGGGACCTTTCAGTCCGCAGGCCGACGCTCTATCCACTGAGCCAAACCGGTTATGGCATAGTGTTTCTTGCCATGTGCAAGTTGCTATATAATTGCAAAGTTTTACTCCTGGAAACCAGAAATATGTTTAGTTGATTTGTTTTTGTGTTTTGGTTGTTGTGTGCATATGTGTTCTGTTGTTGCTTTACCACCTTTGTTTGATCAGCAGCTGGTTTGGCTGATCCAGATCTGATTGGCCTGTTGGCTCCATGTCAGTCTCTGGTCTGACCCTTGCCATCACTTTAAACTCCCTGAAGAGAAATGAGCTGCCTCCTTTTTTTCTTTTTCTTTCTTTTTTTTTTGTGTCAGTTCAAACCACATCCTGCCCATTTCCACTTTCCATAAGACAGCTCGTGACACCGGTGGTTTTAAGATGCGGCAGGCGGCAGGCAAAGCAACATGAGAGGCCTTTTTCACAGAAGTGAAAATAATTCACCCAGCGGTCAGCATGTCAGGTCTAGGCATCATGCTCACCCCGCCCCCAACTTGATCTGAACCCCTGATTTCAGGAGTGCATTGCTACTCAGCCTTCTCTCACTCTCTACCCTTACTGCTTTCTAGATAAAAACGAAGCAGGAGGCAGGGGTGATGGAGGTGCCACCGTGAAAGGGCTGCGTGGTGAAGGCATTGACTACAGTAGTTGGAAAGGACTTCGGCGATGCTCTAGTCAGTTTGAAGCCTGGAATGGTACCTGGGTCTGGCAGTTCTTGGCTCAAGTTCTATCTAAGGAGACCAGGGGCACCTATCACTGCAGTTCCAGGACCAGGGGCGTCACTGGACTGGTGAATTTGTCCTGGTGGGTGGGTGGGGTCCTGGTGGCTGAGCGGCACATGTCCCAGCTGGACACTGTTTGCCAAGAGCCAGAATGGAACGGACTCAGAGTTAAGCCCATCCTCGAGACACCAAATAAAATAAATGTTTTGAAATCATTTGATGCTTGAAGAAGAAAAGAATGAGGAGAAGCAGCGTTACTATTAATGATGAGAATATTAGAACTCCGAAATTTGTAAACTGATGGTTTGGAATCATTTGGAGCATGATGGCAGACACCACAATCTCTCCAATGCTCACAGGAAACTGGGCAAAGTGAAGGGAGAACCAGGGCTTGAGGCAGGGCTGAGAGGGAGCCAGACCCAGGAGAAGGGCTCAGGGCCAGCCTACATGGCCGGTGTCCTCGGCGCGTGTGGCCCACAGCCCGCCAAGGCCCAGTGCATGCTCGGGACCTGCCCTGGTGCCTCCTTCCTGGAGGGCCTGGCTGCTCCCACCCCAGGACTCAAAGACATCTCCCCAGAGACTTCTGACCCCGAACAATGTTTTCACCAGGGTAAGGCTCTCCTTATCATTCAAGGGTCCCAGGTGGCCTGTAAATGGTTAACTTACTAACCCAGCTTTGATTCTCTCTGGGAAGCCAAGACTGAATGCCACCCTCACTCCACTCCTGTTGTGCAGTCTCTTGAGGAGCGGAGCTGGGCGGGAAGGCGTCCCTGGTGAGCAAAGAGCCAGCACCTGGAAGGGGCCGACCCCAGACCTGCCCCAGCGTAAGTCGGAGCTAACTGTGGGCCCCGTGTGGGGACAGTTCCCCTTTGTCAGTTTAACGGACGCGAAGGCGCAGATAAGAGGTGCCGCACTGGGCTCACAGGTTGCACAATCAACCACTTTGCCAACTGAGGGAAGAGAGGACCTTTTCCCACCCCTCTGGTCAAAAACGACTTTCCTTCAGGGCTGTTCTCTCCGCATCTCCCCTCCAGCCCCTATTTTCAATTTTCAAGTTGGTCTTAGCTGGGTGTGGGGTTTTGGGGGGTGGGGAGAGCAGAGGGAGATATTCCTTTCCCTCCTTCCAGCTCTGGCCTGGTATTTGCCTCAGCCTCCTGCTCCTTTTCCCGCCTCAAGATGTGCCTGGGGCTGCTGTGCACTGTGGCCCAGGGCTGGGTGCCTGCGGGGGCCAGACCTCAGGCCTCACGTGGGATGAGCTGATGAGCTGAGCCGTGTGGCAAACAGTGACTTCGGTACTGTGGCATGGCCAGCGGAATCACAAAGCCTTCTGCTTGCCCAAGAAGGACATTCTCTCTGGAAGCTGCATCCCCAAACTCACACCCAGCTGCTCGCCAGCCAATCGGGCCCTCATGCTGCCACGGAGAGCGGAGACCGAGTCGCCTTCCCTTTGATGAACTGGGCCAGCACCCTGTGCTCCCACACCATCTGCACAGCCTCCCAGGCGATGGCTGCTCATTTGCTGCATCCCCATCACAGCCGTTTGTCTGAGCAGGTGCAAGACTTCACGGAGACAGCCAAGATAGAAAATGCGCGGTTTTACCTGATTATTAGCTAATTCAGCCACACACTCTTGGGCGATGTGGGGCCCTCTGGTGCTTCAGTCTTGCTGTGGAGGAACTGCTTGTCCCATGGACCATTCACAGCAGGGGGGCTTTTAAAACTCAAAGGCAGGATAAGGCACAGCTGCAATTGCACTGATAGGCACCAATGCTCAAGGAAAAAGTCAAAGAGTAGGAGAGGCAAACAACCCACAAAAGAGTGAGACCCGGAGAGAAAGCAGGAGAGGGAAGATGGGTGAGGGGAGCATGGGAGGTGCCACCCGCAGTTTGCACAAACTTCAGCCCGGGGCTTGTTGGACCCAATGCTGCTGCAGCCCATGTCGCAATGCAGCCAGACCCTGAGGCCAGGAGAGCCAGACGGCCAGGCACAGCCCTCCCACCAAGGCCACTCCTCCTCTGGGTCCCTGCCTGGGGTACTGCTGGCATTGCCCCAGGACTGTGTGGAGAGGAATGACCAGCTCAGATGGCCCTTTGTTCCTTGATCTCTGCTCCTCTGGGCTCAGGTGTGAGGGACCTACAGCCCGGCTCCCTGCCAGCAGGACAAGGGGGACCTTGGGGCCTGAGCCCATCGTCATCTCACCTGTTCCCAGACATCAAGGGGAGGAGGCTCGGCGAAGCTCCAAGTTTCTAACAAAATGGGCTTAGACCGGTCCTGTGGCACATCCAAGGGTATTGAAGCTCCAAAGGGAATAAAGGCTGTGATGACCACACAGTGCTTTAGATCAAGCCTCATGGGGGGATGCAGGTGTGACGTAAACATTGTACTCACACTGTTCCCACTTCTCACCCAGGGGACACAGGTGAGCCAGCCGGCGACCCTGACTGCCTGGTTCTGGCTCCTGTCTCCATGGATCTGATTCCTGTTCTGGGCTGGGCCTGGAGCTGGGGGAGGGGGAGGGAAGGTCACCGTCTTCCCATGGGCTCATGTTTTACCGTCACTGAATTTAAACAGATGTGGTCAAGAATGGTGGGTCCCCAGGCTGACCCCCTCCCCACCCCCACCCCCCGCTCTGCCATCCATATCTAATCCCTAACTCCCACAACCTCCACAGTGGATCTCCTCTGGCTTCCTCTCCCCCTCCTGTGGGACCACCAGTTGCTCACCAATAATTCGAAGCTGTGTTTTGTGACAGAGACAATAAGTGTCGGCAGTTTACCTGCTGTGCATGATGCCAAGACGAAAGAGAATGAAACGGTCAAGGGAGAGTGTTGATAAGGGAGAGTTCACTGTGAACCTGTGAAAGGATTCCTAGAAACCCACTTTTCACCTGGGATGGGGAAAGAACCCAGGTCTTCCTCGGTCTGAGTTCCTTTATCCTCACGGTGTCTTTTCCTTGTTGGGGCTTCTGGCTTCTCGTGGAGCCCTGGGCCTCCTCTGCTTCTCCACCTCTCATCCTCACTCCTGATGCACAGGGCACCGGCAGGCACTTTCCCATCTGTGCCCACCTGGGCGGGACGGCCTCTTGTCACCGTGATGTGGGCAAGTACATGAGCATCTGCAGGGAATAAAGATCTTCCTGGGGTACAGCCGGTGGGAGGCAAAGTCTCCACATTTTAAATGAGCTCGTCCGTAATGAAGAGGCGCTGACAGATAGATAAAGAAATCCCTACCTTTTTCACCCACATTCCTACTTAGACTGTGCCAAGTTGTCTGCACCTAGATAAAGGTTGGAAGGAGGACGGTGTCACAGATTGGAATGGTGGGAGACTGTGTGTGTGTGTGTGTGTGTGTGTGTGTTTCTGTAGGTGTGTCCGTGTGTGTGCATGTAGGTGTGTGCATGCATGTGTGTTTCTGTATGTGCATGTGTATGTGTGTGTAAATATTCAAGGAAGAGGGGGACAATTAAACATGATTGGAGAAGGTGGAGTAAAGTATTTCAGAAGCCCTTGGTTAGTGGTCAGGTGGAGCCAGGAGAGAAGGGAAGGAGACAAGGTCCTGTTGCGCAGGTGTGGAGGGCGGAGCACAAGAAAGAAACCAGAAAACCTCTGTCTTGACTAGAACCTGGTTCAAGATGCACCTTTTGGATTCCTTAGGACCCCCATTGTGTTAGACAAGTCCTACTCCTTTAAAATAGAAATTGGAGAAAAAATCCTTTTGAGGGAAAAGAGAGAGAAGAATCAGGAGCTTCTCTGAGTTGGGACAAACCCAGGCCCACATCAGCACAAACAGGTGACAGCTTCCGGAGTCTGCCAGCCAGGGAAGAACGGTCTCTCCACTTCCCTGGGCGGGAGGTCCAGGGGACCCTGCAGTGATAGAAATCTTCCACTGGTCACTCCCTTTCGATATCAGCTGGGAAGCATTTTCTAATGAAACAACATGATAAAAAGACAGAAGACACCTGAGGTCAAGACTGGCAAAGCCAAGGAGAGTGTGGGGATTGGTGCCACTGGGAGCAGAAACCCAGCTTTCAGGAGGGAGAGTCCTGGGAGGTGAGAAATTACTTCAGGCTGGGACCCCATGTGTTGGGGGCCAGATGTAAGCTGGCAAGGTCCTTGCACCTGAAGGGGCTAGCAAGGCTGGGACCCTTACCCACACAGTTTTCCCAGACTTGTTTGGATGGCGATTATCAGTAGAATGAGAGCAACCTTTGTAGAATGAGAACAGCCTTTCATGGCTTACCAAGAAATCTGTAACTATTTACTGAGATATGCTGTACTGAGAACTTGTCCTTCTGCTGTGTCTCTCCCTTAGAGATTAAGAAGAACAAAGAATACATTCTTCTTGACAGACCTCCTATTCAGTGTGTTGTGTATAAATAAGATTGTGTGGCTAATAAACTTCACTTCAGTTCTTCGAGAGCTGGAGTCCTCCCGACCCTGCTTTCCTGTCTTTCTTTCTTTTCTCAATTCCCACCTCCCTACCTCAGCCCGGCTCAACCTGTCAGGCTGGCCCTGACACCCATGGCCTTGCCGCCCATCTCCCGAGTGTGTTCTGTGGGACGTTAGTCAGTGTCATTCATTAAAGGAAGCTCTCCCACTAGCTGAGTTTCCGCAGCACTGGGTTCATCATTGCGGGACTTCTCACAGCCTTTGCGATGGGAATGTGACTCGAAAAAAGGGAGATGTAACCTCTGGTCTTCCTCACATGTATTTGACAATGGGACCCTGTTTCTGCAAAGTGCCTCCTGAAGCTGGTGTTCCCCAGAACACTCTTGGGGAAACACTGTGGTGCCAGTCACTGGAAATGTGGCTAACGTGCTAACTTAGAAACTTGAGTGCAGAGCCCAGGCTCTCATTCCATGAAACTATGAAGTTTCCTTAATCTTGCTTTGTACCCTAGTAGCCAAGACCCCTCCCCGCTCCCCCCCACTCCAGCCTCCCCTTCCCTGAAGAGGAGCCTTAGAACAATGCATGTGCTGGTCTTGACCTGCCTGCAGGCAGGAGTGGCCACCTTGACGATGGCTCTCCTCTAGCCCTCCTGAGAGCAGGAGGGAGCTCAGCCCACTTGGCAACCCTGTTCCAGGCTTGGGAAGCACTCTCCCCAGCCCTCCACCACACCTGTACAGGTACACCTGGAACCCACTCTGTCTGAGTAACACTCTGCCTCGGGGAAGACAGCCAGCAGGGTCTTTAGAACAGCCGAGGGTCATGACCAGATCATAGTAACAATAATATGACTTCGTTGCTATAGAAGAGAATTCAGAATAAGGAGGATCTTGGGCGCCATCCAGATGGTATTAGTTACAAAGGAACCAGAAGCAATGCCTCAGAGGGAAGGGCTCCTCTGAGGAGGTCCTGAGCCCGAGGCACTGCGGGATGGGGAGACTTTGGAGAGTATTTAGGAAGAAGACTGGTCAGTCAGCATAGTTACTGGTTGCACAGCCCCCGGTGGTGTGTCTCCCTGGGAGACAGACAATTTGGCAGGTTGGGAATCTAGAGACCAGAACATCTAACCCCAGTCCAGCCACCGATGGGCTGGCTGACCCCAGGGCAAATCACTTTGTGTGGTTTCCTCATTTGGAAAGAAAAAAATAAAAGAGATAAAATCTGATCTACCTCTCAGAGGTTTGGGTGGTTTCTGTTTTGCTTTTTGTGAAGAGCAACTAATAAAAATGATACCAAATCCCCTCTGAAAATAAATACAGGCTCCATGCATTTTTAGCAATAATAGCACGGACTCAAATTAGGATTGTGGCTCAATTTACCACGATAAAATCACTGGTAAATTTCTAAAAAGTCACTCCTTTGTCCACATACCTTCTCCATAGAAAATGGTTTTCTGTTAGGAGAAAATTAACGGACACTCCAAGTCATTCATTGGGGGATTTATGCATTTCTTTTCCCCAGTTGAATAGTGTCTCTCTCCGACTTTGCATTTTGGTCATATTTCAGAAATGGCTGAACTTCAGATTCTGAACTCTCACTTACTGAGAGTGAATTGAGAAAAATAATGAGATTAACAGATAAGTAAACAAACATTTTGATTGAGGCTGGAACCGTAGCTGTACTTCGGGCTACAGTATGGAATTACATGTTTCCATATTCTTTGTTGGTCTGCATGAAACCCAAACCCAGAAGGTTATATTAAACATAATCACCTCACTCCTCGGGGCCCTAGAAAGAGTTTTAAATGTGGCAACTTAAAGGTGTGCGATTGTGCTGACCACAATGGCACAAATGAGTGTTTTTGTTGCTTTTGTTTCTTTCAGAAAAAAATTAGTTCTTGGGGAGGGCAGGAAAGTACCACATTTCAGACCCCCTCCCTGACAAAGGGAAAATACCTTGATGGACCTCACTGATCCCTTAGGAAAGGTAGAGTAGATGGAAGGAAGTCTAATGCAGGTTTCATGTCATGAGAACCTGGAGCCTGGCCCTCAGGGGTGCTTCTAAGTGGAAACTACACTTCATTCGATATTTTTTGTGTAGTGAGTACATATTTCATGGACTCCTATCTTAAAAGCTTCTGATTGATTGGTGGTTGGGAGCCAGCCCTCTTATCTAACTGGACCAGGTTCCTGTGTTCTCTCCAAGAACCCAGAACATCCAGGAACATGAAGAGCTCGCTCTGTTCCTTCTCAGCTGACGTCATGTTGTTGAGGTCCTTTCTCCTTTGGATTCTAGGTGGCCTTGCTAACAGCAAAGCAGGCATGTGGCTCACTGAGTCCTGCAGCACCCCTTGCTCACCGGCAGAGGTGCTGAGAACTCACTGTCAGCCAAGGAGCAACCTTCCATCGGAGGCTAATGGTAGACTTTGGTCACAAGGCCTACTCAGTGCAAGGACCTCAACCTCCACCCCTTCTAATTTTCCTGACATCAGGAGGGACCCCAAAGAGCTGCCTTGTCCAATGCGTATCCACTAGCCACATGGTTATTTACATTTAAATGAAATCAAGTTAAATAAAATTTAAAATTTAGTTCCTCGGTCCCACCAGTCTCATTTCAGATACTCAAGGTGTTGACCAGTGGCAGGTAGAGAACATTTCTGTCACCCAGAGAGCCCATTGGACTGTGCTGCCTCAGAGATTACCCAGCCTAGGCCCTCATTTAAATTCACTGACTTTTAAAAAGCTGAGACCCAAAAAGGTTAAATGACTTTTTCAAGGATTTTCCAGGGATTTGTGAGAATATATTTCTTGGCCATTTTGGAATCCTGGAGGATGCCCTTTATTTGAATCTTGATTGTTTTAAAGTAAATTTTTTTATATTAAATATATGTTTGATTTTTGTAAGTGAAATCATCTAATATAAAGATGGTCTTGTAGTATAAAAACACTGACCCTTTTTGGAGATGGGCAACACTGTATAACCAGCAGTTCTCAACCTGTGGGTCGCGAACAATGAAAATACATCCTGCATATCAGATATTTACATTATGATTCATAACAGTAGCAAAATTACAGTTATGAAGTAGCAACGAAAATAATTTTATGGTTGGGGGTCACCACAACATGAGGAACTGTATTAAAGGGTCGCGGCCTTAGGAAGGTTGAGAACCATTGGATATTTTCCTATTTTCAGTGACGTGTGAATTCCACAAGGAAGTGGAAATCTGAATTAATTTTGGAGACCGAGAAACAGGACTGTATTGATTCCCTATCCTGGGTTGTGCTGGCAACATTGTGATGCTGCTAAAGGCTCCAGGAACACTGGACTCAATGACATGAGAAGGCCGACAGTGCCCTGGAGTCGCAGGACCTGTCATTGTAACATCCACAGTCAGTCAATATCATTGGTCAGACCTGGGTGAAGGGACCAGGCTTACTACAGTCTGTGTGTCCCGAATATTCTTCAGAGACACTTAGCCCAGTTAGAGCCAAGATAGACAATAAATGTCTCCTCCCTCAACCAGTTTCTCATGCCAGATATCACGGGGCCAGAAGTCACAGTGGTCAGGCGGCTGAAGCCTTGCTCAGTTGCAGAAATCAAATACGAAGAGCCAAAAAGCATTAACGATGGGGAATTCAGAACTCAGGACTCTTGAAAAAGGTCCCCTCACTGTGTGGTGCTAGGTCGGTACTTAAGGTATCAGGGTGGAGAGAACAGTTTGTAAAATATAAAATTGTCTAACCATTGTGCTGTGCACCTGAAACTAATACAAAATAATATTGAATGTGAATTTTAACTGAAAAATAAATTTTTAAAAAATGTATACTGTTCAATAACTTACCAAATAAAAAATATATACTAATAAAAATAGAGAGCCCTGGCCAGGTGGCTCAGTTGGTTGGAGTGTCATCCCACACACCAAAGATTGTGGGTTTGATTCCCAGTCAGGGCACATACCCAGGTTTCATGTTCAATCCCTGGTTGGGGCACATATGGGAGGCAACTGATCAAAGTTTCTCTCTCACATTGATGTTTCTCTCTCTCTTTCTCTCTCTCTCTCTCTCTCTCTCTCTCTCTCTCTCTCTCTCTTTCTCTCCTCCCTACCCCCTTTGTGAAAAATCAATAAAACATATCCTCAGGAGAGGATTAAATTTAGAAAAGAGAGAGAGAGAGAGAGAGAGAGAGAGAGAGAAAGCTCCTCCCAGAGAAAGGGCCCAGAAATGTCATCTGAGAGCCACCTTTCCCCTTTCCAGCTAGGCTTCCTTGTATACAATTTGTCTCCATAGAGATCAAAGGAAATTCTGGGTAATTGTTTTAAGTTATTAATTAAATGAAATTGATCTGCAATTATTCCAATGCTTAACTGAACCATGATATAGAGAGAAGATAACAAAGAATCTGGGCTCACCATGATCTTAATTAATCTCCTTGTTATAATGAATACCTCTCCTTATGTGCTTCCGAGCACTTGCAATAAAGAAATAAAAGAAAGCAATGGAGCATCTCCTCTTGGCACAGTGGGTTGTGTTTCTCTGACTCTGGGGCCTTGACTTGTTGAAGAAGACACTATGAAAGGCCCGTGTCCCCATGGATGTGATTTCACAGAACAGACACTGAGAATTGGGGCAGTGGAAGAAGTTCTGGCCAGTGCTTCAAGTGAATTCCATGATTCAAAGGTGTATTCCAGAATAATAAACCAACTTGTAAGAACCCAAAAAACAAGAGACCAAGGTGAGAAAGACCAGATGAGGTAAGGGGCATACATCAAATAGGTCGGGCCAAGTAAGGGCCAGAGCCCAGAAGGTCTGAGAATTAACGAACCCAACAGTAGTATTCTGCTCTCTTTTGTAATTCTGCCCTGTATGGCTGAGCAAGGGCTCACTGAGTTTTCCAGGAAGTGCTGAGGTGGGGCAGAAGGTGAGGCCTTGGTGGCAGTGCCAAGAGTATCTTCCTCCTCTCCAGGTGAGACCTTCTCCCACCTGGACTCAGTCTGAAGATGTGAGGTGCTGTGCCGTGCCCAAAATGGGCCCTCTGGTCTATAGCACCCTGACCATCCAGGTGCTGGTGTACTCACATTTCTTGGAAATAATAATTGGTTAAACCAGATTTTTCTCCTAACCCTGGACCTATTTTAGGAAGGATATGGAGGAAGGGAGAGCTGTAAGGAAGACTTTTTCCTTGTAGACTTTGAGGACAGAGCTAGGAAAGAATTTTAAGTGGTTCAGAGAAGGAGTGTGGTGGTGCATAGACGATAGACAGGAAGCAAAATGAAATGAAACCAACGAAAATTGCTGAGCTGTGGTTGTGGAAGTGAAGGCTGAGTTTTAAAGAACTTGTCCCCACAGACGATGGTCTCTAGAGTTCCTGGATCAGGATGTGAGGGTGGCTAGGAGCTGATGGCACTGGCTGATGGCAGTGAGGACCAGTGTGCCTGGAGGAGAGCAGCACTACAGGTTCTACTTTACACATAGGACACTGTGCTGATTTTGGCCTCATGGGCATTCTGGTGAACTCAGAAAGGAAAGTCTGAGATAGTTAGAAAACTCAAACCTCAGCTCCAGGACGATGAGCTATGAGGCTTTGTGAAAATGAATTTCTCTGAACCTCAGTTTTTTTAATCTATTGTGGCAAGTTGAATATGGTCCCCCAAAGATGTCCATGTCCTAATTGCTGGAACCGGTGAATGTGTCACCTTAAATGGTAAAATGGGCTTTGCATATTGATTAAGTTAATGATCTTGAGATAGGAAACTATCCTGGATTGTCTCTGTGGGCTCAATGTCATCCCAAAGTTCTTAAGAGAGAGATATAGGCGTGAGAGTGAGAATGAGAGAGGGGATGTGATGATGGAAGCAAAGACTGCAGGGGTGATAGGAAGAGAACCAGGGAACATGGGCAGCCTCTAGAACAGTGGTTCTCAACCTTCCTAAGGCCGCGACCCTTTAATACAGTTCCTCATGTTGTGGTGACCCCCAACCATAAAATTATTTTCGTTGCTACTCCATAACTGTAATTTTGCTACTGTTATGAATCATAATGTAAATATCTGATATGCAGGATGTATTTAGGTGACCCCTGTGAAAGGGTGGTTCGACCCCCAAAAGGGTCGTGACCCACAGGTTGAGAACCGCTGCTCTAGAAGCTGACACTGGTGTTAGCCCAGTGGGACTTATAAAAATTCAACAATAATGATACCCACCTGATAGGGCTTCTGTGACAGGTTAAATAGGACAAGTCTACAGCCCATAACACAGTGTCAGCCAGGTAAGTGGTAGATGGTTTTATCATGTGTTTTTAAAAATTGCATTATTAGATCCCGGGTTGGATCCCAATTCTGACTTAAAACCCACCCATTACGCTGCACTAAAGCCAACTTGGGGTGGTTGGAAATGGATGCAGCTCTTCCAAAGACACTCTGGTGAAGTATTTTAGAATTATCGGAACCCAAGAAGATGCTCCCGAGGCCTTTATCTCAGAAAGCTTTGGGGGACCCAAGAAGTCCCGTATTCCAGCTCCTCACAGCTGTATTCTTGGCAGTGTTCACAGGATTGCAGGTGCACTTAAGGCACGCTTTCAGATAATGCAGCAGTGAAGGCTGAAAAATGTCAGCAAGCTATGTGGCTGTGAAGTGGGTGAGAAGGACACAGAGGATGTCATTAACAAATGGCTGGCGGCTGCCAGGGTGTTGCATAACTCTGATGACTTCACTTGATAACTTCCTGATCACTCATGTGGATCCCTTCTAGGTTCCTGCCATCCTCACCGGCTCTATTTTGCGCCTGAGAGACTGACTATACAAATGGACAAGGGCCAGACCATACCTAAAAATTGAACTCTAAGCTGTAATCCATAGCAACCAGCTCAGGAAACCAACCCATTATCCACAATAACTAGCCCAGGAAATCAGCCTGCTCTCTATAAATCAGACCTTAGGAAGTCAGACCTCTATCTCTAGTAACAATTTAGGAAACCAAACAAGAACCGCTGAAACCAAATCAGCCTGGGATGGCCAGGGTTTGATTAATAACTGACAGCTTCCCTGATCTTTGTCCCCACTTCCAACTTAGGATCAACCAGAAAAATATGCTCCCCAACCCATCACCTAGGCTGTCTCATGTCTAATTGGCCCTCCTATGGCTTCCCCAGTCCAACAGTCCCAAATCGGGGCACACCCGAAGCCTTCCTTTTTTTCTCTGCAAAGCTTTTCCTCTCTTCTGCCTGCCTTTGAGTCTCAGCCAAACGTAAGTGATGGTGCTGACTCCCTGCTATAAAAAGAAAGCTCTGAATAAATAGCCTTTGCTTGTTCTCATTTGGTTGGTATTCATTCGTTTCCACACACCACACGTGGCCAAAGTGGATTTTAGTGTGAGAATGTGCTCTCTGCACCTGGCCATGGACAGATTTAGTCATGTGATCAGATCAGAGTGACGATGACTGTGGCCACATGAAGCCCAAGGCCTCTCTTGGTTTCTGTCTTTGTGGCATGTACATGGCTTCCCCAGGAGTAGGGGATGAGTTTGATGAAATAGTGACTGAGTTCTGTTCGAACTTGAATTAGTTCTGATACCACTGGGTAGAACATAAAGAAAGTAATTAGTGAAGGCAAATGGGAAAAGCCCAAAATTGGAATTTCGTTTTTAACTAACACTTGGGAGAGGACAATTTAGAAATGAAGACAACATATTTCCCTAATCCCCTGCACATAGATCTCATTTTACAGAAAATGAGAAGGTAAGTTTTAAGTGGTGTCACAGGAAATGTTAGAAGCTAACGTAGCTAATCGAAAAGCTATCAGGGCAAGGAAATATCCAGGTGGTTATGGGGTAGAGATATTGCAGGAACTCTCTGTAGACATCTCAAATTGTTGGTCTTTGAAAATAAGGTCTATGTGCAATGCTCTCTGCAGTGTCATTGTCAAGCTTGCTACGAAGTTTATGACAGGTATTATCAAGATAGATTCTCATGATATGTACCTGGCTCCAAGGACCACAGTTGATTATTATTCTGGGGGATCATTTCCCTCTCTCTCTCTCTCTCTCTCTCTCTCTGTATACAAAAATAAAAAGTCAAGGTTTGGTAATGGTTAAGAAAATTGTTGACATTGTGGTTAATTATAGGAATTTGCTTCTTTAATTCAATTTTTTAATTTAAATCCTTACTCTGTGTTTGTAGATATTGTGGGTTATTATTTTCCATGGCTGCACAGCTTTTAATGGTTTGTAACAATAAATAATGTGATTTTGCCCTAGCCAGTTTGGCTCAGTAGATAGAGCATTGGCCTGTGGACCGAAGGGTCCCGGATTTGATTCCGGTCAAAGGCACATACCTCAGTTGCAGGCTCCTCCCCTACCTGGGCCCTGGTTGGGGTGTGTGCAGGAGGCAACCAATCAATGAGTCTCTCTCACATTGATATTTCTCTCTGTCTTTCCCTCTCTCTTCCACTCTCTCTAAAAATCAATGGGAAAATATCCTCGAGTGAGGATTAAAAACAAAAACAAAAAACCCATACACACAAAAATAAATAAATAAATAAATAAATAAATAAATAAATAAATAAATATTGTGATTCCCTATTTTATATGGAACTATACCATCTTGATGCTCACCATTTTGATGTCCTCACACCTCTATCCCAGGAGGCTGGTGGGACAGACAGTGTACCCATTTAGCTGGCGAGAAACCTAAGCTCATACTTTTAGCAAGCTGGGATTTGAATCCCAATCTTTTCTTAAAATTGAGAGGGAGGGAGGGAGGGAAAAAGGGAGGGAGGGAGACAGACATGGATTTGTTGTTCCATTTATTTATGCATTCATTGGTTGCTTCTTGTATGTGCCCGGAGCAGGGATTGAACCGGAAACTTTGGCGTATGGGGACGACGCTCTAACCAACTGAGCTACTCGGTCAGGACATGAACCCAGATCTTTTGATATCAAGTATTCAACACCCATCAACAGGGTTCCCAATACTTTCATTGAACACAATACAATTTTGTTGCCCCTTCCAACTGACAGCCAATGTTTCAAAAGTAAGAACTCTTTAGGGAAAGTCTGAAAAAGAGGAGTTGAGGGAGAAGGAGGGAAAGATGCTTTGCAGCCATAGCATGTTAATTAGTGTGTGTGTGGCGGGGAGGGTTGGGGGGCACATGAAGGCAGGCAGAGGAAGTCATTTATTTTACAGACATATTGTTTGTGTGTGAGCTGTAAAATATCTAGATACAAAGTCTAGAGTGTGCAATCAACATGGTAGCCACCAGCCACTAGCTAGCCACACGTGGCCATTGGGCATTTGAAATGTGGTTCATTTGAACTGAAATATGCTCCAACTATCAGTTCCGCACCAATTTAAAAGACTTCCTATAAAAAAAAAGAATGGAAACTACCTCAATAATTTTATATAAATTAGATAAAATATATTATTAAAATGAATTTCATATATCATTTTTAATTTTTAATAGGTGACTCACATTTGGTGCTCACATTTTATTTCTATTGGACAGGGCTGGTCCAGAGGTTTCCCCTTTGGATGAAACAGTCACTGTGGAGGTGAAGGAAAGTGAGGCCAGGAGGCTATCACTGCCTCAAACAGGACAGAGACTCTGCTCTCAGAAGGCTGGTCCACCCTGCCCTTGGGAATGGGGCCCTGATTTGCAAGACATTCAAGAAGCAGCAAGAGTCCCACGTGGCCATTTCAATGGAAATATTTTTAAGTTCTGAAGCCTAGTTTCTTTCCTAAACTCCCCCCAGGCAAAGTGGATTATTGCTTCCTGGAAATCGAAGCAGGGGACTTGAAAGTGTTTCATATTAAAAACAGAAAAGCTCAAGGAGGAGGAAAATAATTATGTTTCTAAAAGCTTTTTAGAACAAATGCTTGCTTGTGAGAAATAATTTTCCTATAAATATTTTATTCCTCCTTCTCTTTCTTCTGTCCCCCAGCTGAGGATTTCCACATGGACACAGGAGATGATGTCCCCCTTGGGAGAGAAGATCAAAGCCCCCCGGCCCACTTGCTGCTGAGTTTGACTCACAGTCTTTGCAGTGTCTGCTTCCACCCGCCTGCAGGGCTATGAGATGAAGTGGGCTCAGAACCTTGGAAAAACAGACAAAGAACACAGAGAAAAATTCAGAGCTACATTGCATCTGAGTCGGTTGTTTCAAACAAAAAGGTTCAAGGGTTGGCTAGAGAGAAATGCTTATGGTTTGTCTGTGGGAACCTGCCCATTCTGGAAGAAGTTTAGTAGTGTAAGTGGTCAATTACTCCTGATTGATGCTAAAGATAACTAAGGAAAACAAACAGCCCATTAAATGGTGTTTCCCAACCAAAGTCCGTGTGCCCAATGCTTTGAAAGGCCAAAACTCAAAACGTCAGCGTTTGGAGTAAGGAAAGGTTTACTGATGGAGAAGGTGTCAACAAAGAGAATGAGAGACCTGGTGATGCTTCAGATCCATCTTGCTTGCTGGAACAGGCCAAGGGATTTTAAGGGGCTGGAGGAACAGGTATGCAGAAGTGGGGTGAGTTTTAATCGGAGGACCTTGAAACTTGGTCATTTATGTAACAGGGCATCAACACCAGATCTTCCTGGACAAAGAACCTTTGGTTTCTGAAAGGGTTCTGGTGTTGCATTTCCGGTTATGTCCTGGTTTGGTTCCACATGTGTGTGGGGTGAGGGAGAAAGAGACTTTGGTTTCGGGTGCAGCTGGAGGTCAAAGTCCTCTCTTCTGCGCATGCACGGGCTACGTGACTTGCAGTATTGGTTTGTTGTCTCTGAAGAGCAACTCACTATCTCATTAAACAAGATAGGACCATTTTGAGCTGGTTCTGCAGGTGCAATAGGACTTGAAAATATTTAAAGAACAGAAAACAGGGAAGGCACTAGAACAGTGGTTCTCAACCTTCCTAATGCCGCGACCCTTTAATACAGTTCCTCATGTTGTGGTGATTCCCAAGCATAAAATTATTTTCGTTGCTACTTCATAACTGTAATTTTGCTACCGTTATGAATCGTAATGTAAATATCTGATATGCAGGATGTATTTTCATTGTTACAAATTGAACATAATTAAAGCATAGTGATTAATCACAAAAACAATATGTAATTATATATGTGTTTTCCGATGGTCTTAGGCAACCCCTGTGAAAGGGTCATTCAACCCCCAAAGGGGGTGCGACCCACAGGTTGAGAACTGCTGCACTAGAATAAGAGTTCCAGAGGCTAAAGACTGGGCCTTAATAATTCCTAACACCTAGATCCCAGCTCCACACCTGTCCTCAGAGTGAAGCTCAGCAAATGATCAACCTATAAAGAGCTTTGAGTGGGAATGATGTGCCCAAGGTGTTTAACTTGGAAAACTGAGGAAATGGTGGTACCACTGATAGAAAAGGGGAAGCTAGGGAAAGACCTAATGTTGGGAGTAGATCATAACTTAGATTTGGTCGATGTGTTGAAATGATAGTAAATATCCCATTGCCCATGGACAGCAGGTAGCTGAAAAGAGGACTCAAGATTATCTTTGATGATCAGCAGCATCAAGTCAGCTCTTAGCTAAGAAACCATAATCACATTTGGTATAATCCCTTTTTAAGGATGTTGATACATAGGGTGTATACAAATGGAGGAACTAGGATGGTGTAGGGCTGAGAATTGTGGCCAGGACATTCAGCTTCAAGGAGCAAAGCTTACAGGAATATGTTTTTGCTGTCTTTGCATGCAAGGGCCTGACCTGCAGCAGGGGTAGACTTGCTCTGTGCTGGGAGACCATCCTCACGGGTCACCCATGTTTCTGGTCATGTTGCAATCAAGACACCGACTGTTCTTGGTTCCAGACTGTCTTTCCAGGCATGATATATAGCGAACAGCTTTGGGAGGCAGCGGTAAGGTCTCCCTCCAGAGCGAAACACAGATTTGCTTACAGCCTTGGAAGGCACACATGGTATCTTCTTTCTTTTTTTTCTTTCTTTTTTTTTTTTTTTAAATCTTTATTGTTCAGATTATTACATTTGTTCCTCTTTTTTCCCCCCCATAACTCCCCTCCTTCCAGCTCCCACCCCACCCTCCACCCTCACTCCCCACCCACTGAGTTCATCCATAGGTGCATGATTTTTGTCCAGTCACTTCCCGCATCTCCCACACCCCTTTTCCCCCAAGAATAGTCAGTCCATTCCCTTTCTATGTCCCTGATTCATTATAGTCACCAGTTCATTCTGTACATCAGGTTATTTATTCACTTGATTCTTAGATTCATTTGTTGATAGATGCATATTTGTTGTTCCTAATTTGTATCTTTACCTTTTTCTTCTTCTTCCTCTTCTTAAAGGATACCTTTCAGCATTTCATATAATACTGGTTTGGCGGTGATGAACTCCTTTAGTTTTTCCTTATCTGTGAAGCTCTTTATCTGACCTTCAATTCTGAATGATAGCTTTGCTGGATAAAGTAATCTTGGTTGTAGGTTCTTGGTATTCATCACTTTGAATATTTCTTGCCATTCCCTTCTGGCCTGCAAAGTTTCTGTTGAGAAATCAGCTGACAGTCGTATGGGTATTCCCTTGTAGGTAATTGAGCCTCTTTCTCTTGCTGCTTTTAAGATTTTCTCTTTGTCTTTTGCTCTTGGCATTTTAATGATGATGTGTCTTGGTGTGGTCCTCTTTGGATTCCTTTTGTTTGGGGTTCTCTGCGCTTCTTGGACCTGTAAGTCCATTTCTTTCTCCAGGTGGGGGAAGTTTTCTGCCATTATTTCTTGAAATAGGTTTTCAATATCTTGCTGTCTCTCATCTTCTGGCACTCCAATGACTCTGATATTAGTCCGCTTAAAGCTGTCCCAGAGGCTCCTTACACTATCTTCACACTTTCGGATTCTTTTTTCATTTTGCTTTTCCAATTGGGTGTTTTTTGTCGAATCTTTGGTTTGATTCTTGTGCTCCTCTGGTCTGCTATTGGGTATAATATTCTTTATTTCAGTCCGTGTATGCTTCCTTTCTAATTTCTTTATCGTAGCATCGAGGGTCTCATTAGTTTTCGTGAGGCTCTGCACAAATTTATGGCAAGCCCTCAAAATTGCGATTCTTAGCTCCATATCCTCCATTTCTGTCATGTTTTTTTGTCTCCGCATCTTTTATGCTTTCTTGGTGCACCCCCTTGTGGTCTCTGTGCGCAGTCTTGTTCTAGCCAAGCCTTAATTGTTGTAGTTAACACTAGAGGGATTTGACCACCAGGCCGACTGGCGGTGGAAATCAGCTGTGGGAAAACTTCAGTCCTCAGGGGAGGCGCTAGTCCAGCCCTTGCCTGAGGCGATCGGCAAATGGCTGTGCGCAGGGTTTGGGCGGGGCGGGCTCAACAGGGCGGGGGGGGGAGGGAGCAGCTATGGCCGCTCTCAGTCCGTCCCCAGGGGCTCTGCCTCTCTGTCCCAGCAATCGCTGCAAACCTCGGAGGGGCCGTAGCCAGACAGTCCCGCTTCTCCCGTTTGAGTCTGGGTCCCTAGAGACTCACCCGGATCTGTAGCCCAGAGTCTGAGACTCGCTCCTGATTGAAAACGACAATCGCGCCCTCAGCCGCCAGCCCGCTTTGTGCGAGCACCCTCACCACCGCACCGCCGTACCTTTAAATTTTCCACACTGCGCCTCCGCTGAGCGTCGGAATGCTGTTGTTCTTGCTTCTAGTTGAAGAGACTCTCCTCAGCCAGCCTTCCCGTGGTTCTGGTTGATGTCCGCTCCGACTTTTAGTTGTATTTTTGAAGTGGTTGTCCACGGCGGCAGTCTCCGGTGTTTACCTATGCCGCCATCTTCGATTCTCCCCATGGTATCTTCTTTCACAGAAAATGGCAGACGTGCTCACTGCTCATTATCAAAGATTCTAGTTTTCTAAACTCTTGAGCTCAGTTCCTCTCTTATATCACAACCCACTTTGAGGGCAGATGTCAGCAGATCCTCTTCACGTGGGAACTGGGGCTTGGGGATCTGGCTCCAAAAATGCTGCAATTGCCCTGAGTCGTTGTCTCTGACCCAGGAATCTCATGTTTTCAACCAGCACCCATAAAATGGTGGCAGGCTGGCTTGTCTCAGGCCCTTCAGAGTTTTTGAAAGTCACCCTCAGGGATCCTTATTCTGGATCTAAGGAACTGTAGGAGACCCTGAAGGGAGTCTATAATTAAAGCCAAGTCAGGGAGAGTTCTTCTCCAGGGGATGAGAAAAGAGAGAAGAAAAAAATGGGCCTCATTGCTTTGGGGCATGCCTTTCATATGAACGTGGGTTCACATATTTCAGCAGCATATATTAAGGATGATATAGGAGCATGCAACCCAAAACACACAGACAGACAAATGACATGTAGGATAAGGTGGACAATGGGCTGCAGGGTTTTTTTTAAATAATACAAAACCAAAAGAAGAAAAAAAGGAATTTTAACATAAATTTTGCAACAAAAATAATACATTCAAAATTTAGTAGTCTCTTTTTTATTATTATTTTAATTTTTTGTTAAATCCTCACTGTAGGATATTCTCTCCATTGATTTTTTAAAGAGAGTGGAACGGTGGGGGAGAGGGAGAGAGGGAAGAGAGACACATCAATGTGAGAGAGCCACATCAATTGGTTGCCTCCCACATGCACCCCAACGAGGCAGGAACCTGCAACCCAGGTACGTGCCCTTGATCAGAATCAAACCCACTACCCTTTAGTTCACCAGCCGACATTCTAACCACTGAGCCATGCCAGCCAGTACAATCTCTTGTGTTTTTTTAATAACAAAATAAGCTTACGCATTTAAATGAATTTGTGTGGCCCCAAGGCTTTATTTATTTACTCTTTTGGTCCTGGAATGAGTAATTATTACAATTATTGTTACCCAATTACCTGCTTTCTTGATGCTGACAGAAAGATTTAGTGCAATACAAAAGTCCTGCTAGGTCCTTGGGGAGAGAGTGTATCTTCTGCTCCTCCCATTGTCCCTCACCTCTCCAGCCTTCACCCCCATCCACCTTGGACCTTACAGTGAAGTCCAGAGGCATGTTGAGAAGGGCATAATGGGGCAGGAGTCTTCTGAAAAGTTGCCCCTAAAGAAAGATTATGTGACATTTGATGTTTAAAATTTAAATGTAAATAGTTGCAAAGGATTTAATTTTCAATGCATTGTTAGTAGTATGAAAGAAAAAATTGTCCCAAAACTGTCGGTGGCAGAAATTTATTTTTATGATGCAATTTATAGTTCCTTCCATGAAGTAATTATGATTCTTGATAAAATGCCTAAGTAATTTCCGGATAGACTTTCAGGGGATTAGGAAATCCTAAGAAGTTAGGGTTTCTCACTCAGCTATCTTAAAACTCATCCATCAATCAAACTTTGGCTATTCTTTGGTTGTGGCACCGTTTCTTTTTCTCTAGAGATCTGTTCCAAGAGAGAATCCCTGAATCGCCAGTTTGAAACAGAATTTTTATTCGTACTAATAACAACTTTATCTGAGAAAGTATTGTAACAATTGACACTTTAAAATATCTTTGCTCCATCACTTTTAATTATAGATGATTACCATAATGCTTTTATATTCAGCATCACCTACATGAAAACTATAGGAATAAAAGTTATTTTTGTGACACCTAAAAGTTTAAATTCTCCTTTTTGCCCCTCAAATTCATATTTCTACCCTCCATTTTACCCTAATATAATATTTCTTACAACTGAAAGCTTAAAATTAAACTCTGATAATTTTCTAAAACAAAAGTAAGTCAATAAATTTTTGTGACCATAAGGCTTTACTTTTTTTTTTCTGGGTTGAGTTATTACAACTTTTATTATTACTTAATTGATAAAAATGTACAAATATATTACACATTTTGATAAATAATTATTAAATACAAATTTTAAATTTTATTGGAAATACACCTCCTAATTAAATGAATGGTGCTGGCTTATTCCAACTCCCCAAGAAGAACATGTACCCATAAATAGAAATGACCTATTACTAGGGAGAGCTAGGGTTCACCATCAAGTCTATTCTTGTTTTTTGTTTTTAAAATGTAAGCTCTGAGGAGCGTTGTTCACATAAGTACATGGGAGTGGAAGGAGTTTGTTATAGTAATATTATTCAACTCTTTGGACTTCTGAGTTATATTCTGAAATCACATTTAAAATAACATATCTGCCAGCTGTCATGACTAGGTACTCTTTCAACTTTGTTGAAAGCAAGGAATGGGAAAAATGGTTTGCAACAGCATTAGTTCCTCCTCCTACAGATTCAAATCAGATCTTTTGGTAACTTGAGGGTTTTAATACGCAAGGGCAATGCCCAGGAATGTGAAGGTAAATTGGCTCAGTAGGAGAAAGAAAGGGGAAGTGGGGGGACTTACAAAAAAATCTCTGCCTTACAGGTTTTGCTCATATTCTTAGTGTAAATACTTCTATAACCACAGAACCAGTCTAAACTGACCTCCTCTTATCTAGCTATATCTATAAAAGCCTAATATGCAAATTGTCCCCTCAGGAGTTCGTTTGCTCTCTATGACAGGCGCTGACTACCAGGGGATGGTGCAAATGAAGGAAGGCCCTGGCCAGCAGCTGAAAGCTGGTGAAGGGAGGCCCCGGCTGGAAACTAGAAGGCCCCAATCAGCCCTGATCACCAGCCAGGCCTAAGAATCCTACCCGTGTACGAATTTCATGCACTGGGCCTCTAGTTTCTAATAAGATACTAAGTTGTTTTTCAGAGATAACAACAGAACAAGGCCGAACATCTTGAAGTTGGACAGTAGACATGTGCAATAAAGAAAATTCACCCTAGAATAATTTTTCATCATCAAGGGCTCAAAATCCACCAGGGATGCATACTAACCACCCTCAAACTCAAACATACGAAGTATGAAAAGCCGTGATTCCCTAGCACCTGTGCATTAGGCCCCCAAGCCTGCAGTGCATGCGCACTAGGCTCTTGTTGATAGCTCCTTTACACACCTGATTATCCCTTGGAAAGGCTGTGCCTCAAGGCTCCCTGTGCAGCCTTTTGAAGACCACTGATTGCTCTGTGAGCTTCATTCGCCAGATCTTGGCTCGGATCCTCCCTCCTGTAACTTGTAATGTTTGAGACTGTGGGCATATTGTTTCACTTCTATACATCTCAGTTTTCTCCTACCAAGTAGGAGAAGCCTATGCCTACCATCCAAGGAAGTAAGAATGGTGGTGGTGTGTATACTGTGTTGGCATCCAGGAGATGTTCCACACATGGGTGTTACTATCAGAGTCCTCTTTTATTTTTCCGTTAATCCTCACCTGAGGATATTTTTTCTTTTTCTTTTTAAAATATATTTTATTGATTTCAGAGAGGAAGGGAGAGGGAGGGAGAGATAGAAACATCAATGAGAGAGAATCATTGATTGGCTGCCTCCTGCACGCCCCCTAGTGGGGATCAAGCCCACAACCTGGGCATGTGCCCTTGACTGGAATCAAACCCAGAACCCTTCAGTCTGCACTCTATCCACTGACAGGACTGAGGATGTTTTGTTCCATTGATTTTTATAGAAAGTGGAAGGGAGGGAGAGTGGGAGGGGAGAAAAGAGAAAGAAAGAAACATTTATGTGAGAGAAACTCATCAATTGGTTGCCTCTCTCATGAGTTCTGACCAGGGCAAAGATAACTGGCAGCCCAGGTATATGTCCTTGATGGGGAACGGAACCTGAAATCCTTTGGTGTGTGGCCAATGTTCCAACCACTGAGCCACACTGGCCAGGGCCAGAGTCCTAATAGAGTTGAAAGGAAGATACTTGAGGGTTGATGCTTGGGGTATACATTCCAGGGGGAAACACAAGGTTAGTTTTTGTTTTTGTTTTTTCTCTCCAAAGCAAATGACTGCTTTGGTTATCTTAAAATGCTCTCTTCAAAACAGAACTTTCAGCTTGTTTCTCTCCCTTTTATACAATCTTATATCTTATGGACTAGTGGCCTGGTGCACGAAATTCATGCAGCCCGGCCTGCACCCTCTCCAATCTGGGACCCCTTTAAGGATGTCCTACTGCCGGTTTACAGGGATCGGGCCTTAACCGGCAGTTGGACATCCCTCTCGCAATCCGGGACTGCTGGCTCCTAACTGCTCACCTGACTGCCTGCCTGCCTGATTGCCCCAACCACTCGGCCTTCTGGGCTGCTCGCCCCCAACTGCCCCCCGTTGCCGACCTGCTTGCCCCCAAATGCCCCCCCCCCCACCAGCCTGATCACCCTCAACTGCCTCCCCCTGCTGGCCTGCTTGTCCCCACCTTTCCTCCCCACTGGCCTGCTCACCCCCAACTGCCTCCCTGCTGGCCTTCTCACTCCAAACTGCCCGCCCCCCCCCCCCCCCCCCCGCTGTCCTTATCACCTCCAACTGACCCCCATTGATGGCCTGCTTGCCCCCACTGGTCCCCCTGCTGGTCTGCTTACCCCCAATGGCCCTGCCTCCCACCAGCTTGATCACCCACAACTGCCCTCCCCTCTTGGCCTCTAACCACCTCTACCTCGGCCCCACTACCAGAAGAACGTCCAGAAGGTCTCCTGGAAGGTCTCCCAGTCTAATTAGCATATTACCCTTTTATTAGTATAGATAGAGGCCTGGTGCACAGGTGGGGGCCGACTGGTTTGCTCTGAAGGGTATCCAGGATCAGGGTGAGGGTTTCCTTGGGGCATAGGGCAGCTTGGGCGAGGGGCCTGTGGTGGTTTGCAGGCTGGCCATGCCCCCTTCAGGGTGGGGGTCCCCACTGGGGTGCCTGGCCAGCCTGGTGAGGGGCTGATGGCTGCTTGCAGGCTGGCCAAGCCCCCCAGCGGGGACCCTCACCCCTTGGGGATGTGGCCATCCTGGGTGAGGGGCTGATGGCTGTTTTCCGGCTGGCCACGGCCCCGGGCAACCCAGGCTCCCAGACCCTCCTTGAGCGGAGGCTACAGCGGCTGGAAGCAGGTATCTGGGACTTATTTATCTTCTATAATTGAAACTTTGTAGCCTTGAGTGGAGCCCACAGCCAGCCAGGGCAGGCAGGAAGCTTGGCTTCCTCCATCACCAGGGGCAACCCAAGCCTCCTGTTTGCTCCAGCTCTGTGGTTGCCGCCATCTTGGTTGGGTTTATTTGCATACTCGCTCCTGATTGGCTGGTGGGTGTGACTTGTGGGTGTAGCGGAGGTACGGTCAATTTGTATGTTTCTCTTTTATTAGATAAGATTGCTGGTAAAGTCTGGGATCGCCACTTGGTGTGGACAAGCACACACAAGAACAGCAATGGCTCTCTTTGGGAGTAGAACCCAAGCCTAGTCCATCTTGGATCTAACTAACCTGGAGGTTTAGTAACCAGGAAACAGAAGGGCTGCCTTCTAAGGTGGTTTCACCTGTAAGGCAATCCTTAGCCAGGTCCCCTGGGTCTTCGTTAGCATGAGGTACCTGGTGGTTCTACTGGCTTGTTAAGGGGCTTTTAAAAGTCTTGTTTAATGACGATGAATGGCAGAGCAGTCTTGTCACCACATTATAAACAATTCTAGGGCACAACCAATATCTCACACTTTACTTTATTTTTCTTCACAATATTAACTGAAAAGACAAGGAAAGTTTAATAGCAAGGTGGATTTTTCTGATCACACAAAAAAGGCCCTTTTATTAATGCTGATCAACTAGAGACTTACTCTATCTTAACAATCTAAAATATGCTTACCATGTTTGTGTGTGTGCGTGCCTGTGTGTGAAGTGTTACAGGATAGCAGCCACCCCTAAAAAGTATTCATCTTAAAAGCAGTCATGGAAGGTCAAAGTGGAATTTTGATAACAAAAGCTTTCAATACAAAAACACTTTTTATACACTTATTTTATTTCAGACAAAAATAATCTCAAAACAAAAGCAAAGCTTGGTTGAAAACTTAAGAAGACAGTATATTAAACACAACCACTAACACTTCCCCGAGAGAAATTTGATTGGCTATCACTCCTTCAAATGGTACCCCAGAGGAAAAAACTTAATAAAATGAGCTAGCTTGGAAGGCCCACCCCAAAAGGTTTAGGTATATGGCATTACCAAGTATCTACATCACAGTCATATGTGGTAACAGTCCCAGGATCTTTTGATGAAGTCTTTCTGTCTTGCACAGGTGTTTTTGTTTGCTAGGCTTACATTGGTACCCAAAACAAACTATCATCAACAGGAAATTGGCTTTAAATTATTTTTCTGGGGTAGCATGGTGAATTGGTACAATACCATTCATACTCCATCTGGGTTTCTTTGTGTCCAGTGGGATGCATATTTTGTGGTTGTCCAAGGTCTGTCCTATGAGCACAGACATGGAACAGAATGATTTTTTGGGTTAAAGACAATGGACCTGTATTACCACTTACCCAATCGAGTTTTACATTTTTTTGTTTTTATTTTCTTTCTGTATTGTGCATAATAAATACTTAGAAACAGATGTTCCTACCAACCAGAAGGTTTTCATTAAATATCCTATTGCTTAAAACTGCAAATTTATTGTTTAAGTAGCCATTAGACATACCCAGGCTTGAAATATATGCCATTGCGGGCAAATGTTTAAGAGTTTTGGTCCTTATGCACTGCTGTACAGAGCTGGATTTTGAGTTGTTTTGATGTCTCTAGAATCTAACCATTATCACAGAACTTTAAAATGTTTCTTGCTTGTTTTGTAAGTTCCTTCATGGAGATATGACATTGACCCCTAGCAAAAGGTCACACTCATTTCCATTTCATACCCCACAGTCCTGGCTCTTCTGAAACCTCCACGCTCTAGTCCAATCTTGGGAATGTTTTGCTCTTTTGAAAATTCCTCCCTCCCACCCCTGCAACAAATGTCCTTTGTCCCATAATAATTAAAAAAAAATCTCTGGAAGATCCAAATTGAATAACAATAAAGTTCTGGTTGGAACCTTCATAAGCCTGACAATGTAGAATTGTATTTTTTAAAAAGTGTGCAACCGCATTTGTCTGGGAAGCAAAAGACACCACAGAATAAGATCAGAATAGAATTTCAACTGACTCCCTAATTTCCTTAGCATGGCTTGTATTTCAAGCCCTTCCTGTTTCTTTCTGATAGAGCAGGTGTACATTACTAACTATTAGTGATAAGAAAGAATAAAAACAACCACTGCCTTAGAAGTACAATTGAAATGAGAATTTAGTTCGCATTTGTAGTCATTTTAGCATAAGTTTAATTACATGTTAGATGACTTGCAATTCTGTCCAATCAGTAGAACCTTAATATTAAAGCCAGACATGTGCGGGGACTGCCTTATTTATGTTTCATCCTGATTATTATAACTCCTCTTGATTTATAATCGCTTCCTAATTTCCCATACTGGGCCAGGACTAGATCTTTCACTGATAAGCAATAAATACTTACTAAAGAAATAAAAGTCATATCTGAATATGCAGAGATAAGTGGGCTGGGGCAGAATATGTTTTTGTTTGTTGGAGTATTGAAAGGTGCTTCCTAAATTCGAAATGTGACTTTAACCCAAATCTTAAAACATGCAAGATTTTTCAGCCACTGTACAAACTCAGATGGACTGTCTGCTATAGCACACGTTGACTGTTTTGATCTCTCTTTCGGAGTGCTTGTGCACTGAGGCTTGGGAGGACCGCAGAGGTTCTTCAGTGATTTTCTCCTGTGGTTCTGTTTAGAGCCCTTGACCCCCATTGGGAAAGTGCGTGTGTTCTAGCTAACCTTGACCCTGGCCAACATATGCACCATGCATTCAGGTGTGAATCTCTTCTCAACAAGAAATAAGTAGGAATCTAGTTGTCTGATCACAAAATAATTGAGACAATAAAAAAAGGAGAAGAAAAAAATGACTAGTTGAAGCCTTTATATACATTCGTTGCTTCTAACATGTTTTTAACAACAAGAAAAATGCAACATAACTACTTTTAGAGTGAGTGCAGCCACAATACTGTACAGTTCTGGGGGCAGGCAGCTGGGCACGCTCACCATCAAAACCAGATAACAAAACCCCACAGCAAAGGAAACCAGCCAGAAGCCAACCCCTGGGAGGTTTTGTTTTTTTTTTTTAATATATATATACATTTTTTTGAATATTCTGCAAATCCCAGTTTGAACAATAACAAAAACGACAATAAAAGACAAACAGACTCTATATTAAAAACGTCCATGTTCTTCATTGTTACTCTAAAGCAGCTTGGAGGCTGTCGCCACTTGGAGTGTACTGCAAACTGACTCCATTAAGATGATCTTGGCAGGATAGCAGCACAGGATTTGATATTCCATATTTATCACTTTTGACAATGTAAACCTTTCATAAAATAATATTTCTCTTAAAAATTAGAATCATTCAAAGGTCTGATCGTCCCGTTCCCTGAGGCCCGCCAGGGAGGTCTGGCTTCATACCATGGGGTTTCCTGCTTTCTCGGTGTGGGGCATGGGGCATAAGTGCCACTGCATGTCAGGAAAAACCTGAAGGACAGCCAGGGAAAGGGCCCTGCGGAAGGAGGGATCTGGATGAGTCTATGTGGAAACAGGCCATGGAAAGCAACTCTCAAAAGGTCAAACCATCAGAGCCAGAATTTAATCCCCTGGTCACTTCCCATCTCGATTTTCAACTGAATGAACCTCATGGGTTTAACCAAACATGTATGTAAGCCTAAATAATGTGAGTTGAATTCTGATTTGTCCAGGGACAAATAAACCCTCAAGGAACAAGGGCAGAGACAACAGGTATGTCCCTTGCAATAAACAATTATGTGGTCATGGAAGTGCACATAACTCCGTGGCAGGCGTGCTCCAGGGTTTCTCCAGTAGCTGAGACCCGGGACTTAGCTCATCTTCTCAGAAATGCTTTTAAACAATTAAGAGACAAGAATCTCAAATGGAAAAATGATCATTTTTGCTAACAAAGAATGTAGAGGCCATAACTAAATACAATTTTTAAAAATGCTGAGATGCATGTATTTTTTTTAAAAAGCAGCTTTCGAAATATTAACCACAGCATTAAACATTGAACATAGTACATTCCAAAGTTAATACAGATAAATGGTATATAATGCAATAATGCCACAGTTATTCCACGTGTGTCTCAGGCTCTCTAAACTTGAAAACATATTTCCTAGTTTATCAGCTGAAGATCACTTCTTTCACTACTTCTCTAGAGCTGTCCACCACTATTTTTTTTTTTCCTTTTAATGCCCAGGAGGTACAGATAAACTCCACATTCCACACCTGGAACTTTTTTTCCCCTCTGTCAGGTTTTCAAATAAAACCAAACTACAATGACAAGATAATGTTTTACATCGCAACTCCACAGACATGGGTCAATTAATCCATGACACCTCATCCCAGTGCTTCCTTCAGGATTTATGACCCTCCCCTAAGTCATGTAAAGCCTCGCTCTAAACTGCTCAGACGGGTGGGTGGCCGCGCAGCCAACTCGCATGCATGCGCAGCGGCCACACTGCACGCGGGCTGCACGCACGTGCCTCCTTTCTTTGCTGTTCCATTTCGGTGGGGGCGCTCCAGCCTTCACCACCTCCCTCTGCTAGGAAGGGCAGAGTGCCTCTGTGTCCTTCCCTGCACAGTGACAGACATCTTAGGAGCGTTGGTTCCCAGGCTCCAGGCTCCACACTCGACATGGAAAAGGGCCTCCCTGGAGGGGCCCCGGTGTACCAGGCCCCAGCCTGCTCTTCGTTCCTGACAGTGGAATTCTGACTCCTCAGCTTCCAGACGCCGTAAGACCACAGGCCTCTGTTTGAAATCCATGGAGCAGGCCAGCGAGTGCCCAGGCTCGGTTCCAGGATGAGGCCTCCCAAGGGAGACGAAGCGGGACTTACAACCGCGGCCTCTTGCGGAAAAGCAGGCACTTGTGGCGGCCTGATGCTTCTGTAACTGCAGCCTTCCTGATGCCGAAGGAGTCGCCGAGACGTCCACTTCCTCGCATTCCCAAGGATTCTGTTTCACGCACAGAGCCAGTTTTTGGAGAGGGAGCGTATCCAAAATATAAGAATATACACATCAGGGCTTAAGGTACTGGATGATTTTGTAGAAATTGCTAAAATGCTTCTCGGCACAATTGGTAGCTTAAAAAAATACTTTCCTATGGTTTAAGGGCATTTTTCCTACCACTGTCCTTCGGTGTGGAAATCTTGGCGGATACCAAGTCCATCTGAAGTTGCCATTTTTTTTTTTTTTTCTGCCAACCAGGCATGTACCATGTGAGCCATATGCAAAGCGTAGGTTCTTCTGGCCGGAAAAGAATGCACTTCCCTCCAAGCACCTCCCTCTATGAATATCACAGCCCCCGGGGGCAAATCAATGCAAGGAAAATGAACACCTTCTTCCAAACCTCCAGCAGCCAGCAGGCCGGCTTCTGGAACAGTCATGTTCTCCATCAGTTTGCCCTTCAGATGGTGAGTCAGCCCGGCCACTAACATGGAAAGCGAATCCGTTTATAGGCACAGGAGAGCCAGGTGGAGCCACACCGGTGGAGCTTGGCAATGACTGGTAGTAGGCTTTCCAAGGACAGGGTGCTCCATGGGACTGTCCTAAATAAATAAATCTTTTTCTCCATCATGTAAAAAATAAATGGTATTTCCCTTTGGCAGTAAATAGCTGATTCGACGTGCAGCCTGAAAGCTGTTTTTGTTGTTTGTTGTTTGCTTGTTTTTAAGAGACCACAGCTCCGTTTGATGGTACATCCCAACAATGCATATATTTCTACTGCTTTCATGAACCTTTTGCATATTGGTTTGGGGCAGGCCTGTTGCCTTCACTTGTGACCCAGATAGGCACCCAGGGTGATGCACGCTCCCACCAGGGCCAGGCTGAGCAGGGCCTTCAGAGAGAGCCAGGAGAAATCGAACAGAGGCCGCATGTTGGGGCCATACAGTTCCACAAAGGCGTCCTGCAGGGGAGAGAGGAGGGAAGAAAAAGAGAGGGTATTAGAGACGGAGAGTGGACCCACTCTTTTCACTTTCATTCAAGAATTATTTATTGAGACCCTATTTATGTGCCAGGCACCCTAGAGAAACAGCAGTGAATGACATAGGTTGAAAGTTCCTGCCTCACAAAGCTTTTACCTAGTTGAGTGGGATGGACAATAAACAAAATAAATGTATGATATAAGTATGTTAGAGACTGGTAAGTTCGAAGGGGGAAAATAAAACAGAAAAGGCGGTTAGAAATCTGGGAGGCTTTGCAATTTTCATGAGCATGGCCATTCATAGGTATAATAAAACCCCACGACTACGACAACACTCCTTTATTGAATGCTTGCTATATGCCAGGCTCTTGTAATGAATGCCTAACAAGCATTACTTTATTTATTCTTCATGCCAAACTTATGGAGTCGTTTTGTTTATTCCTGTTCTGTAGGTGGAAAAACCCTGAGAATCACAGAGGGTAAAGGATTTGTCTAGTCAACAGTAGGGCCAGTATTTGAACCCAGATCCAACCAGTGCCCTTCATTTTGCTGATGCCCTAACAACAGCTCGGTGAGTGCTTGGTCTGCCCGGGAGGCTGATGTGGTGGACACAGCAGGGCGGCCTCCGCTGGTTGCAGGCCTAGCTTCTGAGGTCAAAGACAGGGTGCTCTCTGGGAAAGAAAGCCATCCTAGGGTTTCTCCTGGGGGCGAGGGAGGGATGGCCAGACTGGATGACCACAACTTCGAATTTAACTCAAGTTGTGAACTTTACAAGCATGTGGTCATTTATGGTCAGATTGTGTCAATGGACACACAGGTCCCTGGGCAAAGATGGCTCCTGGCTTCCCTTCGTATCGCTGCTTGGAAACCAGGCCTGCAGTGTTTGTAGCAAAGGTCTCTGGGTTGTCTTAGCTCGTTCCTTAGATTTGTTGGGGAAGATTAGGTTCCACATTTGGACCCAATTATTATTTGGACAACTCTGTAAATCTATCTAAATATATAACTCAGTAAATGAAATGCTTTTTCACGTGGTGTGATTTATTTAGGCATTTCAACAACCTGGAATGGGAGCGCATGATTTCATTATGGGAGACAGTAACACGCGGAAACTTCTGACATTGCTGTGCAGAGGAGGTTCTGACAACCTTCACAGTGTTTGTCTGTTTGGGGCAAATACTTCAGTAAAGGGACCAGGTATCATTGTCTCCCAGTGCTGTGCATAGTCTTGTACATGTAGGTGCTTAATAAATGTTCAATGAATGATTCAAGTTTTCTGAATCCATTCACTGGTTTGAATTCTCTTTAACCTAATACAAGTATGTCAAACTCAAAGGCTAACATGCACCCAATAAACAAGGCACATGGCCCGCGGGCGGCGAGTTTGACATGCTTGACCTAATACATCATCCAGATGCTTACTCTGCCTGTTTGAAAGTGTGCCTTCTAAATACAACCACCTCTGGGAATCTCAGAGTAGTCTTGGAGGTGAGAGTTTAAGACATTAGGGGAACTTCTCACATTACTAAATAAAGATTTACACAATTATTTTTCATGACTGCATAGTATTCCATATATTATGCTGTGCTTTCTTGAACCAATTCTTTATTTGGGTTGTTTTAAACGTTTACTAAACAATATTATGCTACATCTCTTCCATAAATTTTTATGTACTTGTTCAGATGTGGGGGTTGTGTGTGTGTATGTGTGTAGTGTGTGTGTATTTAGACAAATTCCTAGCAGGTGAACACACTTGACCAGCCATCAAAATTGCTTACTGAACCGCGCCAGCCGGGAGGTCACGGGTCAATTCCTGGTCAGGGCACATGCCAGGATTTGCGCTCAATCCCCAGGAGGCAGTGGATCAATGATTCTCTCTTATCGTTGATGTTTCTCTATATCCTTTTCCCTTTCTCTCTCTCTAAAATCAATAACAATATATTTTTAACTGTTTACTAAAGTCACAAAAGGTTTCTGTGGAGTCATCCCCACCCTCTCACTGGTTGCCCTGGGACCAGTAACACCTTTTACAGAAGGCAGACAAGGGGTTAGGGCAGCAGTTCTCACTGGTCTTGAGGGTGGTCTTGCCCCACAGGTGACGTTGGGCAATATCTGGAAACATTTTTGGTAGTCATGGTTTGGGATGAGGTCATCTGTGGGCAGAGGCCAGGGGTACTGCTCAACATCCCATGATGCACAGGGTGGCCTGTGAAGAAAGGTTTTAAAGAACCTTTGTGATCATGGACCACAGAAGACCCAACGTTCTATCTAGTGTGTCAACAGCACAAGATCAGTTGGTGAGCCAGCAAGTGGGAGATCGGGACCTCAGATGTACTAGATTAACTTGTACCAGGAGAGGGCGCAAGGGTTTTCTTCTTTTTAAATCTATTGTTAAACTGTTCCAAAATTGAGCCTTAGCAGAGCCAGGCTCTAACACAGTGGTGGGGAATGTCCGGCCCGAGGGCCTTATAAGTCCCCAGAAATCATTTGGTCTGGCCCTGCCAAGGCATTAGGTGGTGAGTTCAGTAAAAGTTTGACCAAATATAGCAGGCTAATTTTTAAGTTGACAATTTTGAATGGCCCATGAATGCTGTTATAAATATCTAAATGGCCCTTAGCAGAAAAAAGGTTCCCCACCCCTGCTCTAACAGATAATGAAATATGTGCTTAGTGCTCTTAGCACAAAGCTGAGGTAAAAATCAAGATTGCTTGTCAAGACACATACCTTCCCTATATATAATCAGGGATAAATGGGGCAGAAAGGGGTCGGGACATATTTACAGGCAGGAGAAACTGCCCCTTGCAAAGTGCAGCCTCGGGTCCCACAGACACAGCCGGGAACATCTTGGAGCCCTCCCTGAGGGGTGGGCAAGCTGGAACCCCCAACAGCCCAGCCAAAGGACGCCCTCGGAGCACTGGCAGTAGGAAAGAAGGTCCGTAGCTGGACTCCACATTTCTTTAGTTACCAGTTGGAGTTGTCTGTGGCTGACTATGAAACGGACTGAGACGCTGGCCGTCTGACCTTTCTGGACAAGAAGCCATCCTGGGAAAGTGGAGGAAGCGGGGACACCTGGGCTGGCATCCCCACCTCCTCTGCCTGGTGCACAGTCCCAGGGGCAGAAGAAATGCATGTCTAAATACCCCTTCCTCTCCTGGGCTGGAATAACCTCCTCTCCTGACCCTGTGCTCCTAATGGGCCATTGCTGATGTGCATTACAAAGAAAATGCACATCTGGGGGGGATGAGCTAACATAGCATCTCTTGACCCAAAGACCGAGAGCAGAGGCGCTGACGCAGCCTCCAGGGGGCTGGGAACAGCTCTGGACTTGGAGAGAAGGTCTGGGTGAAATCCCAGCCTTGACATTTTATTGCTCGTGACCTTGAACAAATTACCCAATCCTGAGCCTCATTTACTTCACCCATAAAATTGGTTATTGTGAAGATTAACGTAGGTGAATCAAAGCCATTTGTCAACGTGGCCCAGAACGTGAACTAGTGGCAACATTAACTTGTTCTCTAGTCTGCTCCCTTGCAAACCTGCTGCAGGCGTCCTGAACCTGCCCCTCCCTCCAGAGGGTCCACCGAGGGGAAGGAGGGAAGGGCAGGTTTTCACAGCGCACTTCATAAGCTCCCTCTAAAGATGCCTGGCGATGTCTACAGAAATTGTGAATTAAAATGCACACGTGATGTGTTCCGGTGGAAGACAGGAAGTGAAATTACAATGCCCATCTGTACTTCCTCATCAATTGGTAAGTCAGGTTGTAGGCTGAGGCATCATTAACCCCCTGAGGTTGAATCGGGCCTCTGAGCTTTGCCCATCTGTGTTCCAAAGTGCCAAGTGGACCCTCTGGGCTCAGGACTGAAGGTCCTAAAAGCTCCTTTCCTACAGTCTTCTTGCTTTTCCAAACATCCTGATTAGGGCGATTTCCGAAGTCTGTTTGAACAGTCTGTCATTATTTGTTTAAGTCTGAAAGCTGTATTAAATAAACACATGCTCATTTTATGTATTAGAAGCAACAAAGTGGGAAAAAGAAAACCTGGGCTGTTGTCATGTGACTCAGACCAAACCCCAGTCTATGTATTTGGAGGCACTGCCAGCCTGGCTCATGCCAGGACTGGCAAGGGCTCTGCCCGATTTCAGGGGTGCGAAGAGCAGGTCCCAAGGGGGGTCCTTTCTCCTTTTGCTGACCCCTTACATCACAGAGGAGACAGGCGGTGCCCCAGCTCTAGTCACTCTTTCGCAGGCAGCTTCTCCACAAACCTCAAACTCGGAGGCTGCAGATGGTCTGAGTCTGAATTCCATCCTAGGCCGGCATCAACCCGACAGGAAGGCCCCACTCCCACCCCCAAACCCGTGCTGCAGGGCGGAAAGTGAGCCAGGGGGGTGTGGATCAGAACAGACCAGGCTCAGACTCCTAAGCTGGGGGGAGGGAGTCAACAGCAAAAGTGTCCTTGTCTCTCCTGCAATGGGACCAGGCCTGGGACCACTGTCACCCCCTTCTCTCCCTCTCTAACCCCCCGTCCTCACCACCCCTACACGCATACCTCCCTGGAGCCAGCCTACCCTCCAATATCTTCCTTTTCCTCTTAAGAATCCTTCAAAAAAGTTTCACTTAAACCTGATTCCAAATAAAATGAGATTTAAAGACAAACAAATCAGATGAGCAACGCCGAGTTCTGCTGAAACCAGTGGGGTGGGGGTGAGGGTGGGGGCCAGGTGCTCTTACACAATTTCTCCTCCCTGAGGAAAGATCAACGGAGAGACCTTTACGTATTTGGCAATGAGTATCAAAAACTTTAAAAATACTGTCCTTCTGTTAGTAATTCCCCTTCTGGTTATTTATCTTTCAAAAGTAATTAATAAAATGCTCTGATTGTATAATAGTTAAAACCTGAAAACGACTTAAATGTCTGAAAACTTGACTGGGTAAAGAACTTAAGGCACATCCATCGGATGGAATACAGTTCAGCCATTGGAACGTGTGCCCTAGATTCACTGGCAAGGAAAGATGCTCCCAACTTAAGACTGAGTGACACAGGTAACAGCTAAACCAGCGTCTGCAAGTCCAGGGCCCTGGCTCGGTGTGGGTTCGGGGCTCTCCTTAGACGGTGGGGAAATTTAATATGGCTCGGTTGGCTATAAACACCTGAGACACTCAGCTTCATCCCACAGCCTCTGAGCTGACTGTGGATACAGGCATTATATGACCATGGAGAGCCCCAGGGGGAGAGAGCCATCTTGACCTAAAGAGCGTACGATGCAGAGAGATGCTGCCTCTGTGTGCGCCTCTGAACTAACCAAAACGCAGGTGTGCTGCCATTTTGTATCCTGCCCAGAGCACACCTGTCGGTGGTAAGAGGGAAGTAAAAAGGAAATCAAACACTGCTATCAACTGCCCTGGGTATTTTCCATTTTTCATGGCTTTATCATTTTGTCTCCATGGGAATCACCTCTCTCATGACAATCTGGGAATTAGGGAAAGAAAAAAAAAGGGCAAGGATGCGCCATAGTCACACAAAACTTTGGCTGCAAGAACCCTCCAAGTAAGTTCAGACCTCCCAGACTGGTATAATGCCCAAGAAAGATATTAGCTCTTTTTCAATAGGTGAGGCAAATGAAATCTAGACAGGTCAAGTGAGTTACTTACAGTGGGTACCGATAGGCTGGTGTGAGGTGGAGGGGGAGAGGAGAGGCCTCCTGTGCTTACTGGTTAGAACATCTACAAACCGTGGTTCTTCTCTCTCCCTGGTGCCTCCTCCTTGCTTCCCTCAACGTGCTTCCTCCCATCCTGACCTTCCTCTGTGCCCCAGCCCGGACCCCATCCCATAGCAGCCCCCTCTGGCCTTCAAGTGTTGCCAAAGGAAGTCACCCAACCATGCAGACCAATGTGACTCTGAATTCAGGGCCTCCAAACTCAGTGAGTTCTTGAAACCACTTAACATACCCTTACCCTTGCTCAGATGCTTTCTCTGTTCCTTTTCACGATTATTCCAAACAGCCACCACTTTTCTCACATATTCTCCTCGCTGTTTAGCAACTGCTGTCACCTCTTTCTTCTCTGAGAAACTCGGGGCCATTGGGTGGGAATTATCGCAGCTTCCTATCCTGGCGCACCCATCAGCTTACATCGCTGTCTGTCCTTCCCCGACCCTTCGTACCTTGCACCCACAGCCCACAGTCTCCCATTGCTTCTGGAACCTTCCTCCATCAATTGTTCCTGCTTTCAACAGCAATTTCAACCTCACCCTTCCTTTGGTCTCTTTTTTCCTTGGCATACAAACATTCAGATTTCCTCAGTAGAGAACACACGCTTCTGAGTTAATCCTTGAAGGACAAGGGAGTTGGGGGTATTTATCCTCTGACAAAAAAAAAGTAAATTCAGATTTCCTCAGAGTGACTGCTGGTGCTGTGTTCCATCCTGACCATTATCTTCTCTCTCTTTGCCGTCTTGGACAAGTTGCTAACCCACCTTCTCGGCTGTCTTCCCACCTTCATTTTAATCCACCCAGTCTGGCTTCTTCCTCCATTGTGCCTCTGAAACCACCACCCAGAGACCAGACATACCCTCCGCATGGTTATATTCACTGGATGCTCTTCGCCTGTATCTCACTGGGTGCTTTACACACTGGATGGACTACAAGTGCTCTTGGAGAGTTTCCCCTGTCTCCATGGCACCTCCTCCTCTGCCTGCCCTGATAGGTGCTCCATCTCCTGGGCTTGTCTGGACAGCCTTCTCTTCCTTTGGCCAATCTCCTTCACTCTCATGGTCTTAGATACCATCCCATGATGGTGTCTCTGACATCTTTATATGCAACCCCACTGGACTCTCTGACTACCAGATTCCAATCCCAGTCACTTTCTAAGAGGTCCCACCGGAAGTTACCATGCTGCTAGTCCAAAACTGGAGTTACCATTACCTCCTCCAGCAAGTTGTCTTCCTTCCTATCTTCAAAGTGTCCATGTAGTTAAGTAAACCTATACCCTGAGAGACTTCTAGACATTTTCCTCTTTCTCATCCCTCCCCGACCATTCATTCAATGGGAAATCCCATCGTCTTGCGTGGGGCTCCTCCCGAAGAAGACCCCAAGACAAAGACTTGAGTGTAATCAGGTTATTTGGGAGATGATCTCAGGAACCACTAGTAGGGGGTCTGGAAGGAACGCAGCCATGAATTACCTTACCTAGCAAGTTGCTGCTGCTGGTAACTAGAACTTAATCCCGCTGAGAAACCTGGGGGCCAGTGCAGAAAATGCACCTTTTGTTATTCCACTAAGGGGCCAGGGAGCTGGGGTATTTACACACCAACCTCTTGCACTCGTTGGCTGAGGTTTGCTCCTATGGAGGCATCAATACCCCAGCAGTTATGGCCCATCATGTGCACAGGCAAAGTGGGCTCTAGAGGCTAGAGAAAGCCCTTGGGAAAGAGATGCAGAGGCTGTACCTCCTGTATCTAGAGGTCAGCTAGATAGCACTGAAGTGAAGGGCAAGGGGACTGGACAGGGCAGTGTATGCACCACTGATTTCTCCATCCCCATTACCTTCTCTCCCCAGCACTTCTGCTGTGATTCCCCATCTGATCTCTCTGCCTTCAGTCTGTGGCCTGCCGTTCAATACCCTCTCCATAGAGCAACCAGGGTTATCCAGTCGGAATCAAAGCTGTCCCTTCCGTGTGTCAGTCCAAATCCTTTACCATGCCATCCACATCTCCCAGTGCTCTGGCCTCAGCCTAGCTCACCTGCTCGACTCCTGTCACCTGTAAATTGACTTCTGTTCACTCAGGGATTCAGTGCAATCATTTTACGCAGGCAACTTTCTCCAAGCCCCCGGGTTGAATTAAATAATCCCGGGCTGCTCCCTGCTCACTGTATTATCTGAAGAGCATCTGTTCACAAGTCTGTCCTTTCCCGGTTAGCACCTGGAGGGGCAGGAGCCACATTTTGTTTATCGTCAGATCCCTGGAGCACGTGTCTGTCACATATTAGGCACTCAGCAAATGTCTGTGGATATGAAAGAAACTGATACCTTTTACTATAGAACAGGTTTCCCAAACATATCTTACTAGATAATAATTTTTAAAGGGAGGTGTTCAAAGGACAAATAAGTGGTGACAGGCTTAAACAAAATCCAGGGCTTTTTTTGCAGCAGACTCTAATCTCCCTATGAGGGGCTGATGCTCAGCTAATGCTAATGGTCAGCATCAAATTTGATTAGTCAGTGTCTGTGCCTTATTGGTTGCTACATATTTTGAATAACACCCTAGTTGAATGCCTGTGAGTCGCCAAAGGCATTTTCTAAACTCATTGGGCCATCTCTCCCTCTGTCAGGGAGATTCCTGCTGGGTTTTGAGGACACCCTTGGAAAATGTTGCCTGGAGGTAAAACGCTCATAGGACAGGGGAGATGATGGAGGTCCCGAGCTGCTTCTGGATGTCCTTGGTTACACAGAGACCCCAGGTAACTAGTCCTGCATGCTACTCAGGGGTGTGAGGCTCATTCCCAATGCTGTCTGTGCCGGCTCCAGCCCCCAGAGCCTAAGGACAGGCACCTGCCAGGTGAGAGGGGAGAAAGAGAAAGAAGGAAGTGAGGGAAGGAGGGAATTGAGGCACACACACTTCAGAGGAGAGGAGAGTTCCCCTTGAATCCCAGGAAGCTGCAATTCCCCGACACTAACATGCCTGGGATTAAAAGGGGAAGCCAGCAGCCCCGCTGCTGTGAGTGGTGGCCAGAAGAGCACACGCGAGGAAGTGAGGACTCTTTCTGCCTGAATAAAGCAGCTGGTGAGGAAGTGACTCCATTTCCCGCTTATCATTGGCTGGGCAGGATTTCCTCTGCAGCCGCTTTGTGCTGAATGAGTCCCGAGGATTCCTGCAGACCAGAGCCGCTGTGGCAGTGGCAAGCTTCTGTCCCCTGCTCTTCCTCTCACCCCCCCCCCCCCGCCCCCCGACTCCCAAAATATTGACTCCAGGTTTGGGGGAAAAGGAAAGGAGGAAACAACAACCCTCGAGGATACAACTGAAGGACACCCAGCTGCCCGCCTGCAGAAGTGCGGTGACTCGGCCACCAGGCTCGCCAGGCCACCCGGAAGAAGCCATCTCCAGCGAATGGGGCTGGGTCCTGGACGGTCTTGGCCCAGGCAGTTGGGCTAGTTGAATCACCAGCTAACGACATGAAATGAAACCTAATCTATGTGTCATCTGGATGTAACCAGAAACCTGCTAGAGAAATGGCAGGAGATGAAAAACCCAAACAAAACAAAAAACAAAACTTGCCCGCCTACCGCAGTAAGTCCAGGGACATTTGGGTGCATTTTGTGATGCAAATTGAGCTGAGGATGCAAATTAGGCAGGGGCCCTCAGGAACTAGGGAGGGCCCCAAATGAGAAGCCTAGCTGGTTCCTTCTTTTCCTGAGCAGGGCACAATCTGAAAATAATTTGCAAAGGAGTCTGATGCTCTGGGGACTCTGAAGCCAAGGAGCTGGGTCAAAGGCTGCTTCCCTTGTCCACCTGCTGGAAGAGAGTTGAGCCCGCTCCCAGGTAGGAGCACGGAGATTCTGTGAGTCTAACTGCCTTCCAGGCCAGGGTAGGAGGTGCTCTCTGGAGGGAAGACCAGAGTCAAATTCCCTGCTCTACTAGCCACGCACATACTGCAGGGAGAAGGTACTCAGCCACCTGTGGGCTTAGTTCCCTCTTGCCAGGAGGTGCCAACAACCCAGTACTTCAAAGACCATAGGTGGAGCCCTGGCTCAGTTAGTTGGAGTCATGGGTTTGATTCCAGGTCAGGGCACATACTCAGGTGGTGGGTTCCATCCCCAGTTGGGGTGGATACAAGAGGCAAACGATCAATGTTTCTCTCCCTCTCCCTTCCTCTCTCTCTAGAATCAATACATCCTATGGTGAGGATTTTAAAAAATAGACCAAAGGTAAAAATGGGTGACACAATGCATCTATAGCAAAATGTGCTAAAAATATGTTAACACTTGTGCTACTTGATTCATCGTGTTCATATAATAGACCATATCTACACTAAACCTTGAAATCTCATCTTCCGGTCACCTCTTCATTCAGGAATCAAATACGTTTATAAGGAGCTAAGGGGGCTTAAAGCCAAATGAGACCCAGGCTCTGCCCACTAAGAATTGCTGGACAATATTCTCCTGCATTCACAGCAGCTTTCTCAATACATTCAAAACACTGGGGGGGGGGGGGGGTGGGGGGGGGGTGGGGGGGGTGCATTTATCATGCAGGGCTCTGTGGAGGAGGGAAAAGACCCAGGCACTTGACCTCATTTTAAGGGTGCCTTCAAGGCCTCAGTAACCTGCCTTGAGCGTTTGGCTTTAAAAGAAAGTTTCTCCATTTTCCTTCCTCCCCTTCCTCATCCCACTACCTTCTTTTGGCTAGAAGCCTCTGAGTGTCCTGCAGTTGCTGGCACTTGGCCTTTCCTTGCTCCAGGCTTATGCTGTTTTCACTGTTTTTGGGAAAATACCACTTTATGATATTGTGTTGGCATGAAAGTATGTGGAGTAAAGAAAGTGTAATTATTACATCTCAATAATAAAATGACCAGTAGCCCAATTAAAATACAGGCAAAGATTTGAATGGACATTTAACCCCCCAAAAAGATACACAAATGGCCAATAAGCTCAAGAAAAGACGCTCAACATCATTAGTCATTAGGGAGACACAAACCAAAACCACGATGAGCTATTACTTCACACCCACTAGCATGGCTATCATGTAAAAATGGACAATAACAAGCGTTGGTGAGGAGGAAGAGAAACTGGAGACCCCACACTCATCTGGAGGAAATAGAAAATGGTGCAGCCATTGTGGAAGACAGTGGTGGTTTCTCAAAAATTTGAAGTTACCATACAATCTAGCAATTCCACTTCTAGATATACAACCAAGGTAACTGAAAATATATATTCACACAAAAACTTGTACACAAATATTCACATCAGCAAAGTGGAAACTATGTCAGTGTCATCAACTAATGAAGAGATAAACAAAATGTAGTGTATCCATACAATGGAATGTTATTCAGCCATAAAAAGGAGTGAAAAAAAAGGGATGAAGAACTCATATCACATGGATGAACCTTGAAAACATTATGTTCAGTGAGAGAAGCCATTGTATGATGCCATTATATATAATTTCCAAAATAAGCAAATCCATAAGAACAGAAGTGATTTACTGATTGCCAGGGGTTAGGGAGAGAGGAAAATAGAGAGTGATTTTTAAAAAATTCTGGAAATAGATAATAATGATAATTGTAAAACCTTGTGAAATACTAAAAACCAATCACTTTAAATGGAATTTTATGGTATGTCAGTTATTTAAAAAAAACCAATTACATTTCCCACATTACACGAAGAGGGAACTAAACTATTTTGACAGCACATGGCATTCAACAGAAGGACTCAGAGGTTCTGTAATTCTTGCTCACCTGTGTGGAGATGGGGCTCCTTTGGTTAGAAAGTTTGTACAATTCTTATCCTCCTTTTAATGGATTTTTTAAAATGTAGGAGGTGGCATGGTGAGTGAACACTGTTCTGGATGAGAAGTTAGGAAGGCTGGCTGCCAATCTGGGCAACCAACTCACTTTTTCTCCCAGGCCTTCAAGTTCCTTCATCTGAACGCTTTATGGGTAGCTCAGTCCAAGGATCCTCTCTCCAATCTGCCATCCTGAGCTCCCGCAGATAATGACCTATTCTCCATCTTTTCTCCTGCATCTCCTAGGATGTGATTTGTGATATGCAGATGCATGCCAGAGACTGTCACCCCAACTACTGCAAACGACCGACTGGTCTCTGTGGGGTCTGCCTCTGCCTCCTCTGGCCTCTAAGATCCTCCTGTCCCTCAAATCCACACATGGTCTCCGTGCCTCCTACTGTGCACTTCATCCTCTAGGCCTCAGAGAGGCTGTCCTCTCTGCAGCAAGGTGGCCACGCTCCCGTGCCCTCTGACATACCTGTGTGCTTCCCATCTCTTTGTTTTTATGACCACAATTCAGGCATTTGTCCCACAGAGTCCTCTGCCCCTCACGCCAGTGATAATCAGAGCTGGTGACGTCAGTGTGGCTCGGCACAGCTTCGGGAGCAGGTGGGACGCTCTGATTCTCCTCAGAATCAGACAGGACTCTCCACGTATGGAGTAGGCACCGGATTCCATGGGCAGATGCGGGTTTGGATTTTATCCACTGACTGTTCTTTCTTGGTTCTGGAGCCACAGGTGTAGCTCCCCTCCCTCCCCCCTCCTGCCAGTGTCCGCACCTGCCTTAGTGTACATGAGTACGACCTTCATCCCTGCGCGCCTCCCTGTAGGTCACAGCTGGGGCCAAGCACGCATGCAGCGCTCCACTGTGCCTGCCACGTGGGCTGTGGTGGCACGGCCAAGGTGCTTACCCCTCTCCCTGCTGCTGCAAGAGTTAATTCATGAAGATACGCCAAAAATGGGAAATGAAAGCAGATGCTTGCTAAGTTCTGAGGCTTGGCCTAATCACTGTCATCAGGAGGGGCAGAGGGTCTTTCATTTATTAAACGCGGAGGGTCGGAGTTGGGGGCCAAATGTCTGATTCTCACTTGTTTAAATCAGCAAGTGTTGACTGAGGTGGGTAGTGGTGGTGGGGGGAATACAAAGAACCCGCATTTCCTAATAGGAACCTGCTGAAAGTGGCCTCAGACCTGGAGTGGGGGACGTCAGAGTGACAAGAGCCAAGCAGAGGGAGTTTGGGATGGCAGCACCTCGCGGGCACCACCAGCCTCCAGCCATGCCTGCTCTGACACCTGTGTTAGGACGGGCTGAGAAATCAGCACGGATGTCTTTTCTGGAAGCTTGGAATAGCGCTGGCCCCAGGGCCCTTGCCTTGATGACAGGCCCAGACATCTGCCCACCACCAGATTTGCCCCCTGATGGTGCCAGTCGGGGCATTCTCAGTGTTCAGTAAATAAGCCACAAACACTGTTTAAAACTCCCAGGCTGCTAACACCATGTTCAAAAGCATCCCAAGATATGACGAGCTTTACCCTGTTCCCAGCTCCCCAACTCTGCAGCCCAGAAATCACTGTGTGCCCATCAACATGACCGAGGTGATCCCCCAGGCTGTCCCAAACATGGATCGACCCGCCCAAAGAGAAGCACAAGTGTGCGGGCTGCGCTGCGGGGACCAAGGCTGAGCGCTCTGGGGAGCTCGCTCAGTGGGCTCCAGATGGGCGTCCTAAGAAAAATCTGCTTTCACTTTGTAGTTTATGATTTAGCTCAGTTCACCTGGAAAGACTCAACATGAATAGAAACAGATGCATGTCAAGGCGCACCACTTGGCTCTGTGACAACCCTCTTCCTTCCACAGGAGATGGTCTTCCTGTGTCCAGGAGGAGAACAGACCTCTCCAGCACAAGGGACATGCAGTCTCTGTCAAGGGCAGCAGCTGTCGGGGCCCAGCAAGGTCAGCACCGTGGCTCTGGATTCAGGCTCGTGAACACATGGATGCAGGTGTGAGGTGTGGCCTTGTCTGAATGGAGATGTGCTGTGAAGGACGTGTGGCAGTGTGTGCTCTCTGCTGCCAGAACAATACAGGGCTATGCACACAAACACATACAGAGAGATGGAGAGCCTGAAAGCATTCATGGATGAGCCTCAGGGAATGAGGAGACAGACAGTGAGACAGAGAGACATGGAGAGAGACTCACAGAGATACAGAGAAAGGGAGAAAAGGAGAAAGACGGAGAGAGGAAAACAGACAGGGAGACATGAAGAGACTCACAGAGACAGAGAGATACAGAAAGAGCTAGAGAAACAGACAGAGAGACAGACACACAGAGAGACAGAGATGCTGAAAGCATTCATGGATGAGCCTCAAGTGAATGAGGGGCTGAGACATCTTCCAGCAGCACAGCCTCCAGGAGGACAGTTGACAGCCGGCTGACCGGGTACAAGGACACTCCCTTACAGTGAAGCGAGCCTGCTCTGGACATCGAACATCAACAAGGTTAGAGAAAGACATGTGTGCTCTGAACAAGGCCTGCCAGAGTTGCCGGCAGTGGGCATTTACAAGGAGAGAAGCTGTGCCCCGGGAGCTCGACTTCCAAGGCAACTGCTCAGACACATTTGCGGAGCCTGTGAGCTCTGCCTGCAGAAAGTCCTCCATTATTTGCCGGCTGGTCCCCTCTGGGGCCTTACTACACTGCAAGGAGCAGGGCCCAAACTTCATAGGTGGACCCAGCAGGTCCACATCAGTGCCCTCACCTATAGGATTGGTCTTACAGCTCCTGCTATCACTGACACCTCAGAGAGGGTCAGCTCACATTGGATTCATGATGCAAACATGTACTGCACCTGTTCTGTGCACAGCGCTGCACTCAGCACTCAGGGGAAACGCAGGCGACCACGGCATCTGTATGACAGCAAGCTCCTTGGACCCAACCACAGTGCCTCACCCAAATCAAGGACTCAACAAACACTCCTCCAGTGGGACAACTCAGAGATGCACTGTCTCATGGAAATATCGTTCACCCCTAAGGTCATAAGAAGAAGCTCCAGTTTTGGCTCATGAAGTCTTCAGGATGGACTTTGGGTCTAGCAAATTGTTGTTTCCACGGTGGGAACTCCTTGGCCACCTACATGAATCATGGATCCATGTGCAACATGCTTTTCATAATAAAATTGGTGCAAACTTTGGATGGCTGTTGCTAGCACCGCCTTTTATGAGTGTGTCCATGGTTGCTCTTGCTTTGATCCCTCCTTTGGACATGTCTGAATCAAGTCATCCAACCACAGTTAAATCACTTATTAAAGTATTTATTTAGTATCTACTTCTGGGATGAGGAGAGAGAACTAACTGTTGTGTCAGATCCCACATTATACAGAAGAGACTGGGGTCAGAGAGGTTCCGTAGCTTGCCCAACATCACACAGCTCATAGGGGCAAAGCTGAGATCTGACTCTAGACTGTGAGCTCCTAGGCATGCACTTTTTCAATTATACTTCACTTCTCCCGATGGAGACAGGTCTAGGTCTTGGAGAGACAAGCGATAAATGAGAGGTTAAAGAGGAGGTCCTGAGAGTGACAGGGAAGGCCCAGTAAACGCATGGAGAGTCTTGAAGATGGACTGGAGGGGACAGAAGGTTAGAAGTGGCTGAGCCTGAAGGGCTTTGCATGAGGACAGAAAAGTGGGGATGGCATTTTAGAGCGTGGAATCAAGTGGGGGTTGGGGCCCTTTGTGATGGGTCCTTGTGTACGCAGGCAGAGTGAGCAGGATTACAGAGAAAGCACCAGTCATAAGGACCCCCCAGCCTTCCCCCCTCCCCCGCCCCCCCCCCCCCCCCCCCCCCCCACACACACAGGGCACCTGGGATCCTCAGCCTGTGGTTTGGCCCTGCTGAGCGACACTACACTCGCCACCTCAAGAGTATTTAAAAATGCCACGTAGATAGAGACATGAACAATTCCTTGCTCGGGATTCAGGAAAAGCCCTCCTATTTATGGACTGCTTCCCAGGGAATTCTGGGATGTCAAGAAGAACAAAATTTCCTTTTGTTCACAAAAACAAGCCAACCTGAGGTCTCTTCAGAATATTAAAACAGGTGAACCAAGAACCTCTCCAGGGGCAATTGGATTTCGATCCGTCCAATGGCTCCACTCAATGGTTCCTGATGACTCAAAAGCAACTGTGGCCCTGGCCGGAACAGAAGCAGCTCCCCCACCGCGGGCACAGCCACCCACACTCCCCACCCTGCTCAACAGCCTGCCGCCTGGCCAGCATCCCACGGTCCTCCTCCCGCAGGCACCAGCGGCTCCGTCTCAGGACTAGTGACAGTTTTCTCTGCTGACTTAACTTTGGAAAATTTTCATCACTTAACAAAGCTGGGGGTCTTTCAATTCCTAGGAACCTGCCCACAGAGCATTTTACAAGAAGCCATCTGCTCGCTGGGTATTTAATCCTTTAATGTTCCGTGTTTCTGGAAGGCTGCAAGTGTGTGGGGGCAAGTTCTTACTGCATTACAGGCCAAACAAGTCAGGAACACTCTCCTTAAACAGTTCAGAAATTGCAGCTGAGAGAGAATGGGTTCAGGGCAGTGCCTCCAAAACGCGGCATCAAAGACAAGGGAAGGCAGTCACCCCTTCCATCCTGCCCGGTTGGTTTACGGGGCAGGGGTGCAGGGGTGCAGGGGTGCAGGGGGCTGATAGAGAACGCTGGACCTGAGCCAGTCCTCAGGGACCTCCCTGGTGTCCCGACCCCACTGTAATGCACACAGGATGCCTCTCTTATATCCCAAATCCCTTTCCCCCTGAAATTCTTTTTCTGTCTTTCTCTCTTAACTTTTTCTTTGCTTTCCTGTTCTCTCCTTGTCTTGCATTTATCAGCTGAAGTTTATTCTCCAGATCTGGTTTTGTTCTTGGTCTCCCTCTGTTTGCCTTGCTCCAGGAGAGTTTTCTGGAAGACGGTGATGCCCGTCCTCTGAGATGGCTCAGTGAACAACTGAGGCCTCCGCCGTCATGGCAAGGCCTTGGCCACAGCTGCATGGGGACCTTCCAGGAACCTCATCCTGGTGACAGGACCCTGGTCGTGGACGCTGATGGGAGAATCTGGGCTGGTCCTGAAGCCTGCAGGAGCAGGTGCAAGGTCAGGAAGCTTGCTGTCTGCTTGAGGTCTGCCACGGGCTTGCTCTACAAGCCCTTGCAGGTGAAACACCCCTGACGCAGTGATGGGACAAGTGGACAGGGGTGTGTGTTGGACAAATGAGCAGCTGAAAACGTCTAAACGTCATGTTCCCGAGGTGAGTTTTCACCTCTGCCACGTCCTTGAAATTCTTAAGTCTTAAAACTTTATGTGCCTTTCATTTCCGCCTAAGCCTGAAACATCATTTACATGTCTTCAGAGGCAATCCTGAACCTCTAAAACAACTCGAAAAACTGCAAAAACAGTATTAGGGTTATTCCACATGCACCTGGAGGTTTTTTGAGAGCTATCTGACCCTGGGCATAAGTTCATGGTTGATGGATTACAGATTTGAATAGGTAAGTTTTACTAAATTGGTCCATCAGTTGAAAAGGGTAATTTTATGAAGGGTAATTTTAAATTTTAAAATATTATAATGTCACTGCCATCATATCTAACAGAGCTTTCAATAAGAAAGTAAGAGTTCCAAGTTTTAATGTTTGACGATGGAACAGATCCTCTCCAAGCAGGAGTTGGAGCAGAGCTGTGCCCGGGCTCAGAGCTCATCACGCCATCCCCGACTGACACCTGTGTTCGTCTGTCTGTTCTGTTGTCCTTGTCACATCAGTGGCCAGACTGTGGCATCTAGGTACCGACTACTCCTGTCTCATGGGAGTCACCTCTCCAGGTTCCAAGAGCCTCATTTGTAACAAGAGGAGAAGGCCCACGTGTCCTTGGAAAGCTCTTTCCGTATCTAAGGTTACCTAACTTGTAGATCCTGGGACTTTGTTTTGTGTTTGAGCATTAAAAGCAGGAAGGGTGAAAAGGGTTAAGAAATTGGGAGCCTGGAAGAAACCGGCCACCAGGGCATTTGGGTTCTCACTGAAAGCCCCAGAGTTGTCATTCCTGCTATTCTGGGTGCAAAAGGAGATTTGAACACTAGAGCTGGTTTTATAAGAGGGAACCTGGAAGTAACTGCCCTAGTAGGGAAGCCAGGAATGTGGTTGATAGTCTAGACATCAAAAGAAAAGCGCCCAAACCTTCAAGGCACCGGAGACGAGAACCCCAGGCAGGCTTCCAAAAGTCCCAACGATCGAATCCACACAACAGCCAGTTTGGACAGCGGTTCAAAAAGAATAAAAGCATATTTCAATGATCTTATGAAAAATTAAGATGATTTTATGAAAAATTAAGAGGTACCTTCCTTGGATGTGTCCTACTTACCACTCATAATCATCATTAGTGGTAAGTTTCAATGATAAGTTAATACACCAATCAAAGGAATTTTATGGCTTTCAGATAATAGTATCACTTGTTACTCAGAATCACCATGCTATTCCTTTTTGGAGCCTCCAGCGCTTCTTGGACCCCCTCGAACTCAAACTTTCCATCCTTAAGTCTTTTCCCAGAGTATTTTTTTATCCCCGCCCCCACCCTCTCTGGAAATTACAGAGAAAATCCGTTCAGTCATTTTCAGGTTATCAGACTGTGAAAAATTTGTTTTTCAAGCTTCAGAAGATTGTTGAACTGCCTTTTTCTTTTTCTTTTCCTTTTTTTTCATTTCAGATAACTCAAAACTGGTCTGGATCCATGACATCAACCTTGGCATGTACAAAGAATCAGGAATGAGGACTTTGCCTTGTTTGGAACCAAAAGAGAGGAATATCCACTTTATCTCTCTCTCTCTCTCTCTCTCTCTCTTTCTCTCTTACATTTTTATTAAGTCAGTATTTTTTCCTTTTAGCTGGATGATGTATACTTTTAACATTCCAGGAAAAAAGTGTCAGTGATATGCAAGTCATAATAAAAGAAAATCAAAAGAAATGCAATTACAAGGAACAAGGAACTTCATCATTTTTAGTATGAAATGCCCAGAGGAAAATCTAATTTTAAAAATTACCAGCACCATATAAATGAGAGAAGAATATATGAAAAGATTTGTTATTCTAAAAAAATTAACTTAATCTTTCATCTTCTTGCCTCTTGGGCTTTTATCCTTATTTTTAAAAGCCAAAAAAAGATCATTTGATGCTGGGTAAGGAGTAAACCTCACACTAATGCAGAGTAATACTAGGAAGTGGCAATGGACCCTCCTGGTCTCTGGTCTGCTGCCTGGAAAGCAGTAGGACACCAAAAGCGATGCTAAATAAATAGCAAACTATATTGAGGATGAAACAAGAGTCTTCTCTTTCCCCTGATTATAAAGGTACCTTTGTCAATGAAAGCAAATATTCCCATGGCATACTATAGTTAATACAGAGCTTCCATTTTTATCAACTGGTTTGACCTCACAACACCAGGAAAGTAATGGCTGCTGTCACCCCCACTTTACAGGTGACCCACAATAGGTAACTATTCCAAGCACAGATGGTTAATGGATGGCAGAACCAGGATTTAAACCCAGAATTCTGACATCAAATATCTTGCCTTTCCCCACTATCACACGGCTCCCAGCTAAAAGGGATTCACAGAGTCAGGGTGCCCTAAGCTTGAAGATAGCGGTGACTTGCCTATTTCTAACAGCTCTGTCTCTTAGAAGAAGTTTAAACTATGAGGGGGGAAAAATAAGCTCATTTATATCTTAAATGTTGGGCTGACATTAGGGGGTTTTGACTTGTTTCTGACTGAGTCACTGTTCTAGCCCAGAGAGATTTAACTCCACCACCCTCAGCCCATTTTAAAAGAAACCAGAATCATTCGTATGTTTAGAGTGAGAGTCCAAATAATAATGCAATAACACAGCCTCCCTATAAAAGCCTTTTCTTGATGGAATCTCCTATTTTCCTTTCAAGCGTGAAAAACAACACTGTTATTATAGTGGCCTGGCAGTGGGTGAGAGTGAGGAAGAGACGCAATGCCACTAATAATACTGATTTCTAACAGTTTATCTAGTTTTTGTTTGGAATCAGACACAATGCCAAACTATATCCTGCTCTCCACGGAAAAGGTTCTCCTGACCTAAAGCTGACAGATTTGGGGAGAGAGCCTTCCTTTGTCCAGATGTTATTTCCCCCTTCCCTCCCCTACCCCACCCCCGCCACACACATTTCGCTAGTGTCAGCCTGAAAATGAAAGACATGGCGATCTGGTAGAAAGATTGCGGAGATTTCTCTCTTCTTCCTTCAGCATCACCTTTGCAGGAGTGGATTCTGCAGAAAGCACCCTGCCCTCACCTTCAGCAACAGTGGTGAGCCCAGTGGGGCCCAAAGAAAACCAGGAAAACCACTTTTCTGTCTATTGGGCATTGAAAAACTTTTTCTTCTTTTATTGCTATGTATACTACTCTTTTTTTTTTCCTTCTCTTACCCCTGTTAATTTGCCAACCCCACTTTGTCTTGGCATTTGTTTTTGTTTCCATAACGCTTCTCTGTACCCCACAGCTGGACACAAACTCTAGAACAAGACTCTGCGCAGCCTTCTATGAGCTGTTTTAGTCTGGTACTCCAGGAGTCAGAGGAGGGCCAAGACGAAGATTTAGATCGGGATTCCTCACAATGCTGATGCTTAGCAAACACACTTTGGAGAACTGGCAGTAGAAGTTCTGGGAATGTTGATTGCAACATAAAACCTGATGCTAAGGAAGGGGTTGTCTGGGTTTGGAGTGTAGGGACGGACTTTCCTCCTCCCTAGGCGACTCCTGCCCTATTTCTCTACTTTGATAGGAACACTCCTCAGAGGATGAAGCTGAATCTCCACTGATGAGCCAACTGGGGCCTCTTTTCATCCCGACTCCACAGAGCATCCTTTTAAGCTTCAACAAATGACATGGTAAGTCATCTTGGTTTCCTCTTCTGTAATGCAATTAGGGGCACTCCCAGCTTCTCTTTCATCTCTCTAATTGCTCAGAGGGAATTTTCCCCTTCTTGTGCTTTTTCTATAAATTAGCCTTATAGGCTGGTCAGATTAATCTGTGCAGATTTCCCCCCAAAATTCCCTTCCAAGAACTTTCCCCTGTAGCCCATCTCCTGCCCACCATACCATTCTGCCCCCTAACTGAAGTACCCTCCATCTGCATTATTTACTGGGCATCATTTATGTGACGAGCATGACGTCACCTCCAGGGTGGACTCCAGAAAATTGCAATCATTCCTCTGTCTCTAGTTGGAGGCAAGTCTGTGGGAAGCCAGGAGGGGTCAACACAAGAGGGAACAGCCTAAGTGGCAGAATGTGTGACACGGACACATGGGCCACAAGAGTTCTGAGAAGGACAAGACAGAACAGGTCAGTTTGTGTAGGAGAGGAGGCATAGTGGGTGTGGGTGTGGGGTCGAGGGCGACAGCGCAGGCTGGGGGTGGAGGAGATGTGTGCATGGGCATGCCTGTCCGAGTGGGTTTCAAAATAAAAATCTCATGGAAAAGATAATTGAAATGAAAGTCAGAGCTTATTAAATTTCTGTAGGCCCAACCCAACTTCTCATCGTTCCCAGTCATGTGGATACATGCTAATTTCCTTAGCAACCTTAGATAAAGCTCTTAATGTGATTTGAGTCCCTTAGAGATTAGCACTATTATAAATATAAATGTTCAAACATAAGCAAGTTGAAACCAAATGCCCCTCAAACACTGGCTTTCTATTATGTGAAAGTTTTCAGGGGTGCATTGAACCCTTGAATAAACGAGCTAGAAAACAGACTTAAATGGGCCCGTCGGCTAATTCTCAAGGCCAGGCTCCTCCTGGGGAAGTAACAAGCTTAGTAGCTGCTCTCTATGTATATAATCTGCAGCAGCTGGCAGGACAGCTTTGGATGACAATCTGAGAAATACTAAATCAGAACTTCAAGTAGGGGCTTGGGTAGGATGTACTGAGACCCTGATCCAAACAGACAGCCTTTGCTCAACAGCCAACCTGCAAAACATTCCCCTCATGTTCTAGCTGCTCCATATCGCTCAAGGGAGTCACTAACAAATAGTTATAAATAGACATCAAGAAGTTTGTTTATATAACTAAGAGAAAACAGTGTTCAGAAACATGCATTTGACACCAAACCGATGTAAATGCTTTGGGAGCAGAAATGGGGCGCTTGTACTGAGCCTGGGGTTTTGATGTGGTCATTATTCATTAAGCAGAACCACCACTTGGCAACACCTTGTGTGCCCAATGCTAGGTACTTGAAATTTTAAAAACATATCTCTTCCAAGAAAATTCTCAAGTAGAAGATTCTTTTCATTAGTTTGTAAACACTTTCCCCCGAAGTTGGTCCAAATGCCTGGGATGTTACCATCAAGTGAAGGCAGAGGGATTGTGATGACCGAATCTATTCTTTAACCTTCTAACATTCATACACAGGGCTTTTGCAAACTAACCAAGCAAACAATTACAGAGTGCTACTCCTAAATGTTCTCACTACTAAAGAGTAAAGTGCAAAGTATTCCCAGGAGGCTAAACAACAACAAAAACACCACCAACAACAAAAGAACAAAGAGGATAACTCATGTGCCTATCCTAGGCACCTACTAGAGGTTCCATCCTTACTGACAGATGCAATTACTTGGGTTTGGTGAAATTTGCAGAATATCCACAGGATGGTGGGCTGGTCAGGTGATAATGACTCACCATGTCTTCAATCTTAGTATGTCCTACCTATTTGACATTGGCTCCTTCAGCAGAGAATACAAGAGCTATCACACCCATGTAACTTCAGCTCAGATTTCAGATGGTATCCAATTCGCTTGCAGGAAAATCCATGGCCTGCCTTCTCTCTCTCACCTGAGAAAACACCTCACTCAGCCTCTGATTGTGCACATCCACTTCCCATCCTCCAGGAGCAAGGGCACAGACTTAGGATGAGGCAGAACTGGACTTGAACCTTGATTCTGAAATTTACTAGCTGTGTCAATGAGTTGGGTGAGTTAGTTACCCGTTTTCTTTCTTTACTTGGAATGCTTAAATCCAACTCATGTTAGATGATTTTTTAAACTCAGCCAATTTCTTGATTCATAAAACATGGAAAATAAGACTATTCTTGAGTTGTCATCAGAATAAATGACTTCTGTGTGTAGCACAGGGACTGACATTTAATAATTGTGATTCCCTTTCATTCGTCTCTCAACTTTCCATTTAACTGTCAGAGATCTCAATTTCCCTTTCCTGGGACCTTTTTATTACAAGGAGTGATAGGAAATGCACATATGAAAACAGTAGTGTGAAAACTTTTAAGCTGGTGAAGCTCTTTTTGCAGGGTTTGCAGGTTTTAATTTTAGAATCTGATTTCTTAACACCATTAGTCAAGGTAAGTTCTAAAAAAAAATAATTCAAACTAGACTTGATACCTTTGAGCTATCAGCTACAAGCCCAGAGGAAGAGTTCTGGAATTAGTAGAAGCCATTTCTTTCAAACCTCAGTGCAGAAAGGCCAGCCTGATCCTCATAAGGAAGGGATTTCCAATCCAACAGGAAGCATATCTGAGCCTGTACTAAGCCATCAGGTCCCCACCTGGAATGCCCTGTGCAGAGATGGCTATTTCAAAAGCCAATGGCAGGTCCAAAGAAAGACAGACAGCTGATAGAGAGGGGAGAGTACCTTCTGTAAGACAATAATATTTAAAACTCAGGTGTAACCCTGGAAAGAAGAAGCCTGAAGGTGGATCCTGGGGATATTCATAAACTCTCAAAGGTACAGAAAGGATAACAATCACGTATTCATCACCTACTTAAACCTTCCAACTCTGAGCCATTCCTATCAACCCCGGGTAGGTAGTTTAGGGTCAAAGATAATGCAATACTATTCCACCAAGAGAGACAGATTTCTGGAAATGGCTGTTCCCCAAGCTGTAGAGATCTCACACCCTTCCTTGAGTGCAGCTACAGTCTTGCTAAGGTCCTTTAGGGTAATGCTTCTCAAATCTGCCTTCAACCCCAGTTTGGAACCAAGTATACCCATATATACATCAGGTACCTCAAAGCCCAATATACCCCAAAGGGAACTCATTAAACTTTCCTCGCACCTGCCTCTAAGAGCCCAGTCTCAGGCAGAAACACAGAAAAGTGATCCTCCATGTCTCCCTCCACCCTCCCCACTGACACACCATCATTGTTATCTCTACCATATGGATGGCTCCTCTTTCCAGACACTAATGCCAGCTTCCATAGCCCCACTGCATGGCTCCTGACCTTCCCTCATGGTGCTCCCTCCAGCCTGCCCTCCACATTGCTGCTAGGGGTTCCTCTTCAAACAGAAAGCCATCCTGTCCTTCTATCTGCTCCAATGCCCTGACTGGCTCCCCATCATCCACAGGAGGAACTGACTCCAACCTCACCTCTCCCATGCCCACCTCATACCTTCAACTCCATGTAACTACTAGCAGCATCAGCCCCAAACCTTATACTTCTAGCTGATCCCTACTCACAGCACACTCTCATGCCTCTCAAGACTCTGCTCACACATCACTCCTCCCTGAAGCTTTTCTTGACCAATCCCCATCACTTCCCCAGCAAGCCCACTTCTTATCCTGCCCCATCCCTGCTCACTACTGAACTCTCTGCTACATGTCTGTCTCCTCCTCGAGGGCAGCACCTGAGTGTTACTCATCTCTGTCTTCCCAGGTTCTCACATTGCCTGATACCTGGTAAAAGCTGTGTGTTTGCAGAATGAATAAATAAGTGAATAAAATTAAAAGTATTCAAACAGCATAATCCTTAAATATGGTGCTATGCTCAAGGAAGATGGGCTCATTACACATTGGTTGAAGAGTCTCGGGACTGTCTGGACTGGGGCAGCAATAGGGTGTGTAGAAGAGTCTAGAAAGGAGTTAGTTTCAAGTTTACTGCTTCATAGCTTTAAGACTTTGGCAGAGACATTTAATGCCTCTGAATCTTAGTTTACTCATCTATAAAGATGAGAGAATGATAGCATTGGCTGCAAAGGCTGGGATGAGAATGCTAAGATGGTGCCCCTCGGAGAGGGTGCAGGGGGCAGGCAGCAGATGGCAATGTCCTCTCCATCAATCAGCAGACCTGAGCTAGGCACAGACTCTGAAAGGCACTGCACTGGGCGTCGGGGAAACAGCAGGCCAGAGTATAGCTCGTGCCTCAAGGGATGGACAATATCCTCACTTGAAAGGTTGAGAAACATCCAGCAAGTCAATAATATTAGATGAGTCGGGAGGCCAAACTCCACCCATAAGCAGGTCAACGTGGAACGTGGGGTGCACTGAGTGGGGAAGGCTCTTTGGGGGGCTGTGAGTGTGGGGAGAGAGACTGGTAGAAGAGGAGGGTCTCTGAGAGTCAGCCTGCTGGGAGGAGAGACAGGGCGCTAGGGGAGGGGGTGGTTCAGAGCTTGGCTGCATTGCTTTTAGACTCGTCTGTTGCTCTCTGCTGCCCCCTGTTAGTGTAGAGAGGGAAGAGCAGATGGTGGCTGGAGATAGGAGAGGGAAGGGCCACAGGTGAGGAAGGGACAGAGAAATGAAGCAATGGGGGCAGGTGGTGGAGGTGGAGAAGACAGCTTGTCACATTGTTCCCTGAGCACCCATTTCTCTTTGCAGGTCTGAGGCTCATCCTCTGTCTCCTAGGACTCAAGTGTGGCCCACTGGTGTGACCAAGGTGAGATGTAAGGCCAGAAATCATTTTAGCCCTGACTAATGCACAGTAATAGTCAAAAGGTTTGTTGAGAAGAAAAAAAGGGAGGGGCAAAGAGTGAAGACGAGCAAGAGTTAACACAAAGCTTTGTTCAGCAGCAAGTGGCAGTGGATTGCCCCTTGGAAGTGGGGGTGGAGAGATAGCAAATAACTTTTCCCATTCACATCAGCCCAGTGCTTTCCATTTACAAAATGTGACTAGGCTGTAGGACTTTTATCAGTTGATATTTTGGGCCTGATAATTCTTTGTTGGGGGAGGGCATAGAAGGATGTTTAGCAGCATCCCTGGCCTCTATCCACTAGCAGATGTCTCCAGACCTTGCCAAGTGTCCCCTGAGAGGCAAACTCGCCCCTCTCTGAGAAGCCCTGCCTGGGAATATTGGGAGGCCAACCCAAATGCCCACAGGTGTATTTCCCCATCTCGTCCTTACCTGAGCACTGCAAGAATGCTGCGTCTACCTGCCCGTCCACTTGTCATTCACAGGAACGCAAACAGAGGCTTCCTTTGGAGGCCTGGGAATTGTAGGCCCCTCTCAGCTCAGTAACTGCAAACCAGTGTGGGCTCTGTGACCCCAAGGGGCCTCTACGCCCAGAGTCCCTATTTCCAAAGGGCAGCTCTGAGGTTGGAGGTGTACACCTAGGAGACTCTCCTCTTCCTCTCCTCTCCTCAGTTTCTCCTCCATCCCCCCACCCCCAGCCCCCTGTTGGTACTCAGCAAGAAAACACCACAGCTACTCATGTGAACAGGAATCTGGGGTCACCCCCCTTTCAAATTTAGACAGCAAGTCCTAGAGCTAAGTAAGAAAGCCTTTGCACAAATAAACAACTAAGGTAATTGTGGGTCTGACAATTTTATTTTTTCCTGAGGAATTAAGTACCCAAATGGGGTTAGGTTCCCAAGCTGAGCGTCTGTCCAGAAAAACCAGAATGCACGAAACTGAAGGAATCGGGTCAAAGTCCCTTTCTTTTTTAAGTGACGGAACAGAGTCCTGGCTAAGCAAAATGAGAGCCAGCATGGAAGCCAGGACCAGGCACTCCATGATGCCTTGTTCCAAGCAAAGTTCCCACGGCTCCCTTCCCCCGAGACAGACTTTAGGAACACGCCCCCGGGAGGGCAGCCCTGGAGGGCATCCATAGAGAGTCACCACGCATGCCTGCACCTCAAGTGATAGCTTATTTCACAGAAACCCTTCGCTTGGAACTGTTTCCTAAAAACCATCCAAGAGGGAACAGGACAGAGTCCTCCAAAGCCTGGCTCTGTGGCATTGTTTTCAGTGAAAATGAGTATCAGCTGTTTTCAGCATTAACCTTAAACTCCAGCTGGCTTTATCTTCTCTCACGTATTACAACTGTAATGCTGTACACACTGTAAAGGTCACACCTGTGTTTATACACCATGTACTATCACAGTACCGTGAAGAGAACACTATGTGGTCTCTATCAGAAGGTCAAAGAACGATGGGGAGAGGCAGGCTTGACTCCTAACGGGCCAGGCTGGCGGCAAGGCGACGATCGTGCTTTGCTTCCAGGCCACAGGCACTGTTTATTGACAGAGAAGCAAACAGGCACCTGTCCGGTTTCAGGATGACTAGGGAGTTTCCAACGTGGACATGAAAAAACTTTTACACTGTACCCACTCATTCTTTTTTTTTTTTTTTTAAGCCAAAATTAGAAAGAAAACAAACATATTCAGGGCACAATGTGGCAAGAAAAGAAACTCAAAAGTCAAGACATTTCATAAGAAAGGCTCTGACTGGGTCTGAACCCACCTGGCCTAGAATCTGGGACTCCTTTGTCTGAGGCGGGAAACAGGCCGCAAAGCCCAGGGGCCTGGGAGAAAGGCTGTCCCAGGTAGGAGGTCCCTGATGTTTCCCATGCTGCAGGGTGCAGGGGGAGGATGTTGGGGAGTATTTTTCTAGACTAACCGAGTGGTGCCTTGAGGTGCAATTAATAAGTAACAGCCAAGAGCAGCTTGCAGTGAAGGCATTTAGCCACTGCCTCCCTCTGCCATCCACAAAATAACCTGATACCTTTACCTGGCCTCGGAGTGACCTGACCCTAGGAGGGACTTCACTAATTAGCATAGTCCCCCAGCACCCAGCCACCGGACTGGCTGTCACACACTCTCCCACATTCCAACCACCAGTCTACGCTGGGCCCTCGAGTCCCCCAGGCAGCCAGCCAGCCAGCCAGTCCCAAGATCAGCAAAGATCTACCTTCCTCCAGGCAGCTCTGCTGCCTGCTGGAGCCGCACTGCCCTGTCCACCTGGGGCACATCGGACACAATCCTGTCCCAACACCAGCATCCAAGGCCTACGTCCATCTCTCATGAGGCATTCCTGAAGCTGTGTGGGGGAAAAAGCTTTTTGCTTTAAAATAATCCTGCATTACATCGACTTAAAACAGGTTGGTCGGCTTCAATTTAGCCAGGCTGTAACTGGAACTGATCATGGACTTTAACACGCAAAATGCCAATAAGACATTTATAGAGCTGTCTGTCTACTCACCATTCAGGCAGAGGTGAGTCACTAGGTCATGAGAGAGTCGCCAGTTTATCTTTTATAAGTTAATTATTTAAAATCACGTGGATATAGATTTAGGATCCGGTTATCTACTTTTTACAAAAATTGCTATATTGAGCTCTTTTAACCCAGACAGTGTGAATCAAGTCATCCTCCATCCCATCCTCTCTAGCCCCACACCCGAAAGAGAGGGGGGCACATGCTTAAGGCCACCAGAGGTGTGGCTGGGCAGAGAGATTTTCACCAAAATCACAAAAACACAACTGAAAAGAACTATTCTTAAGAAGACTCGTGTACCATAAAAGGGGAATTTCCAGAAGCCTCTGCTATTAGCAATTCACCCTTCCATTCCCTTCCTCTCTAGTTTCAAGATGAGATGATGAAATAAAAGAGTTACTTGTCACCAAAAAACACGAAACTCTATACAAACATGGAAACTGACATAGTATAATTTGTGGGAATTTCCACACCTGTTCTTCTGATTTGCCACGAGGAGGAGGGGAGACAGAGAGAGAATAAGCAATGGTACCTTTGCCCGCGTCCACCCACATTCAGACACAATCATGAATTCAGTTTTCTTCCTTTAAAATAATTATCACTACTTATGAAGCACATGTTTTATTTTTCTCCTTGGGCAAAAATCATTTTTTCCAAAACAGAAGTTCTGAAATGAGCTTTTTAGAAGCAAAGCTAGCTGGGAATTTTCTCAGTACTAGTGTAAGTATGGATGTTTCTCTTTTCACTTTCCATTTTTACATATGCCTTGAGGGCCAACATGCACTGGCTAATTTCAATAGAATGTTCCAGACTGAGGGGCAGCACTCCATCTCAGGGGATGAGTGGACATATATTGGGCATTCACTTTTTACAGGCCTAGATATTAGGTTCTGTGGGGGGAGTTGTGTTCAGGAAATAGAAGACAAAATCCAATTGAACAGGGAAATGAGCCAAACAAAAATGGACATAAAGATGAAAAGAAAAAAAACACCTACAAAAACACAGACGCGTGCATATAACCAGCTGTCGTTTCTATAAACGGGGCTGAATCTGCCCACCTTGCAAAGATTTCCCCGTGCGGTGGGGACTGCCCACATGTATTTCTTAGTTTCTGCTGGCCAACTCAAAAGTTTCTAAATCCTTTTTAATGGGGCCATTTACAGCATGTCTACTCTTTATTTTTGCCAAACTCCAGCCACTTTATTGTTTTAAAAAATTCTCATGAAGGTAACATTTACATACTGCAAAATGAACATGTTTCCTGGGTATAGTTGGATGGATATTCACCAAAGCATATACCCCTGGAGCTCACACCCCCATCAAAATAGGGAGCATTTTCACCCTCCCAGAACGATCGCTCGAAGCCACTTTGTTTTTAAATTATTGGCATCTGAACGTCTTTGCGTGGAGATTATCAAAGCCAAATGTGTGGGCAAAGAGCCTAATCATCAATCATCCACTACAAACACAGGTAGTGAAGGCTGTGGAGACGGGGCCCGCGCCTGCACAGACGTGTCTGCAGGGATGGGCGCTTTAATTACATGCCAAGGGCCTTTTCAGGGACAGGCACATGAGCCCCTCTCGGCAGCCCTGCTGGCACTTGACCATGGAGCTGAGACCGATGGGTTTCTTTTCTGGTTTTGTGCTTTAGGCATCAGGCAGGGTTTAGAAAGAGGGAAGTTGGTCTGGATAGTCAAATCTACCATAATCTCAAAGGAGCAAATGTTCTCCCATGAGGAGGGTACAACCACAGCTCAGAGCACCGCTTTCCAAATTCTGTTGCAACATCGAAAGAGGAGTTCACATGACCAGGCAAATTAGAAATTTTCTTAACATTTCCTGTTTCCCAAATTTCAGAGGAGACCTTCAGGGAATGTCTGGCCCACAGTCGCACATTATGGTTAAGGGACAATGTCTCCACTTTGGCAAAATGTTGCCCCAGAGGCCTGTCAAAGGCGGGAGGGGCAGGGCTGGGAGGAAGCCCAAGGCCAAATGCACTTCCTTTGGGGCTAGGGGTGGGGACACCCCTGGTCCAGTGAACAGTAATTCTGGCAAAAGGATCAAGAGCGGAAGACCAGATGGATCAGGAGCCGGCACCTCTACGCTTTTGGGTGTGAGTTTCTTATGAAAGATTAAGCTACTTCATGGATGTTTGAATTGTGTGTCTTCAAAGCAAAAACAGAATAAAAAGCTAAAGTCCCAAAATATTGTGCAGGAAGTAGCATTTTTTTAAAAAAAACATCACTTTTCCAAAATGGTACCCTGAGGTAATCCTTTCTTAAGTCTCCCAGCAATCAAAACAATGTGGTTGCAAAAGTTTACAACTTTAAAACCTTTCAAAGGTCACTTCCCTGCCTCACACCCTCTCAAATTAAGAGCATAACGGATATTTTGAGTCACATGTATTGTTCTTTGTTCATTTGCATTTGGTAAAATCCCTCCTTTGGACCAATTTGGTAAGCAGTGCCTTGGGCTTCCTTGTGATTGTCCTCTTGTCTGTTATATATATGTTTCTTCTGTCAAAATAATTTAGACTCCCAGTGGATAAAATGAAGGTGCAGACTTTGCCATTTATACTTTCTTCTTGTTCAGGTGGTTTCTCCATCTTGCTTGGGATGGAATTTCTTTTCCTTCATGACGAACTATGCCCTTCAAGGCTCAGCTGAAGTTCAGGCTCCATGAGGCTGTTAGACCTCTCTCCTTGGTTCCCCCCTACCTGACCTTTGGTTGAACTGGCATACTTCTCCATATTTCAGGCTCAGATGGGTTGGTCTGCACCACTACTGTGCCATTGGAGGCCTTAATCAAGAGTTCTAGTGCCACCCTGACCGGTTTGGCTCAGTGGATAGAGTGACGGCCTGCAGACTGAAGGGTCCCAGGTTCGATTCCAGTCAAGGGCATGTACCTTGGTTGTGGGCACATCCCCAGTGGGGGGTGTGCAGGAGGCAGCTGGTCGATGTTTCTCTCTCATGGATGTTTCTAACTCTCTATCCCTCTCCCTTCCTCTCTGTAAAAAACCAATAAAATATATATTTTTAAAAAAGAGTTCTAGTGCCAAACTGAGACTGTAAGAGAAATTGGTTAGATGGAAAATTTATCCCGAGCACCCAGTGCCCTGGGGCAGGGGTTCCCATTGACAGAGATTCTCACCTCCAAACACAAAGCACAGCCAAGAACTCGCAGGTCCGGGACCCCTTCTTCCCACCACACACACCCTGCTCACCAGCTGTCACAGGAGGCCTGAGTGCTTTATGAGGCTGCCTGCTCACTCCCCCGGCCCCATGTGTAAGCCAATGGTGCTGGCTTTTAGAGCATATTTCTTTCGCTATGAGTAATTTAAAAGTGACTCATGCTCAGCTTCCCCAGCCGGTACATGTGACCCACAGTGCTGGTTGAGTGTATCTATAGATGTGTAAACCAAAGCAGTTCTTAGAACACAGATTTCCCCCCTCCCACGTGCTGTTTACCTCCTTCACTTCACAGGGACTGAACCATGATACGGATGAGCTGCTGGGGACTGCCTGCTCCTCACTCAAACTGGAGTGGGCTCACTAGAGGCAACAAACATCATCCGACAAGAGAAAATAAGGGAGACCTGAAGAGGAATGAGACAGGCAAATGACCTAATACATTTATTTTGTATTAGTAGATTATCAAGAAGCTCTAAGAAAAAGCCTTAAAAATATAATACAATGAGTATCCATATAAACAAAAATGATTCCAAGTTCTCTTTCTGTCTCAGTAGATATTTAGACCCAAAAAGTAAAGAACACATTCACACATATCTCGCAAACCACTATTTCTTCATTTCTAAGACAGAAGAACATTCCTGGGATCTGCTGTGGTTTGACTTGCTAATTGACATATATGAACATGTTTTTTATTTCTCCAACCGTCTTTATTTCTCCATCACTGGACAATGGACACAGCCAGCAAGGACACCATCAGTGCAGGAAGGACACAGTTGGGTGACAGCTGCCGAGCCTTCTAGATAGCGTTTCCTACCTCCTTCTCACTTCCTTTTTTTCTATTCAACCAAATCTAAAAACTCTCTTGCCTTTTTAGTGAAGACCTCCATACTCTCACCTGTCTCACTTTATTTCCTAGCATTGTCTATGGTAACTGCGCAATTTATCCTTGGCTACAGCTGGTGTCTTCACTGCCCCTCCAATAAGCTGAGTCATTCCCACCTCGGAGTTTCACCCATTTCCTCTGAATCCCCTCCCCACTCCACTCTCATCACGCTCCATCTCTTCAACCTCATGGCATCTTCTTGCCTCACCGCCTGAGTCTTATCGCAGTCCTCCAACTCAGCTCATGCCACCTGAAGACCTTCCATGAGGCCTTCCCTGACCATTCAAGTCGTCTTAACAACCATGTCTCCTAAACTTCTCTTATACTTTATTATGTCTGTTCTCCAGTTTTATTTTGTTATTTGGCATGTGATAGTCAGATTTCATCAGTTTACTCCTGTATATCCTCACAGTACCTAGCCCCACAGTAATGGGTGAATCGAGCTTGCAGATGAAAAAAAAATTGTTTTTGCCAAAAAGTGTAATATTGCAAGGTCTAACTTTTAGCCCTCTGTTAAATCAGATTACATGTCAGCTGAAAGATAAATTTTACTATTCATCCTAGTTGGAGGCTATGTGGAGAGGAATAAATGCATTGAATATTCAAAAAAATGACAAATGCAGGAATAAATGTATTGAACATTCAACAAAATGACAAACACAGGCAAGAGCAGGCATTTACATAGCACTGTGTACAGGCATTGATGTAAGCATTTAACAAACATCAATTTATTTGAACTTCATACTGACCCAAGGGAGGAGATACTATTATTACCCCCACTTCACACAGGGGGAGACACAGAGCAGGTAACTAGTCCAAAGTCACATAGCGAGAGAATGGCCAAGCTGCACTCAAACTCAAGCCAGTGTGGCTCCAGTCTGTGCTCTTAGGTGCTATATTCCTGTCAACAGGTGTGTTTTTAACTATCTGCATTCTACACGGATACCTTGTCAGTTATGTAGAGTTAGAACCATCATCACTCAAGTGCAATGTAAAGAGAACTGATAGATGTCATCTTCCAGGGAAATTTTAAAAAGGAGCATGGCTGTGTGGGAGCAAAATAAATAGCATATTTTTTGAAGTGTAGGGGATAAAAGCTGCCAGTTCATCCTTAAGAACCTGCAAAATGACACTACCCATGCTCCACAGAAATACCAGGTTTGAACCTTGGGGCAACCTTGAGTTTGGATTCCCTTCAGCCCAATGTTACTACACACCCAAATCTTTAATTTCTCAATTTAAAGAAACCAAATAGAACCCAAATCATAGCTGCACTTAGATTTGTTGACTATCTTTTAGATAGGATCTTGCAGGCCCACACACAGCATGCTTGAGAATTCCAGATTAAGTACAAGAAGAAAAACCTCATCCTGGTGGTCAAATCATGGCCGGAAATGATGCCACCAGCAATTATTCATCTATTAGCAGTCACTTAAGTACCATAAGGCTTTTAAGGGAAAAGACTGGGAGGCAGTGGTTGGAAACGAAGCCCCATTATTAATGTAGTCAAGCTATTCAGCTGGATTCAATAAAATAAAAAGCCCTGCCCAGACCAGTGTCTGTAGTAGAAGATGCTAAGAGCTGTTTTTTAAAAATCTGGTTTTATTGAATCCAGGCTTTATACGCAGCATTCCTTCTTCCTGAATGGCTGAAAAACCATCCCAAGCCTTTTAAACCAGTGAAGAGGAAATGGACTTAAGCTGTGTCAAGAAAGCACAGTTATATTTAAGGGAGACAACTTCATAATGTTCAAAGTCATCAAAACCTAGGTAGCCCCTTGAATATATTGTCAAGAAAAGCTTGACAATATACTGGGAAATTCTCTTTTATCAATTCAGTTCAGACTCAAGACCATTACTGAGAGCCGAGGCCAGGCCCTGTGCAGGCTCCGAAAGTCCCTGAGCAAACCCAGATGAACAAATTGCAACCCCCACTCGTGAGGAATTTACACCCCTGGGAGGAAGCAGGAGCGCGGGGCTGGTGAGCAATGAGAGAAATGTTGTGGTTTGGATGAACAGCATTTGGTTTAACTGTCTGTCTGTGAGTCTGTCCCTCTCTGTTCATGTCTCTGGCTCTATCTTCATTGTTTTGGGACTATTTTGTCCCCAGGCCCCAAGCCTCAAACCTCCCTGACTAGGGAGCCCACAGGCAACTTCCGTGTTTATCCCTGCAGCTACATCCTAAGCAAACTGCTGCTCCTGTCCCACCCCCCTGCCTAGCAGCTCAATTCAACTGGTCCAGGAAGCTGGGGGACCGCTTTGCCCCTAATCTCCCTCATACTGCTTGGTTGCACAACCTGAAAAGAAGCCACTGAGGAACTGACACCTTGGGTGACAGCATCAGGCTGAGACCGCACAGTAGAATAAGATAGGATCCCTGCCTTATGGAGCTCACTTCAGCCGGGAGACCAACAGCTAACAAGTTCTAATGAAACATGGTAAGGTGCTACGGTGGAAGTATGTGGAAAATGCTGTGGCCATGCGATAAAAGGTGGCATCTGTTTGCAATAGGTTTTAGAGGACTCCTCTGGCAAATGATTCCATAATAAATGTTCCTCATATGTCTCATTGCTAGGGGTTTAGCTGTCTCTCAGTCACCTATTCATATTCTCTCTAACATCTATTCATCTATATCATCTATCTATCATCTACCTATCATCTATCTATCATCATCTCACCTGTCTATCTAGAACATTTTAAACCACATAACTTTCTAAGGCAGGTTCCTCTTCTTGCTGCAGGGACAGCCTAGCCACCAAAGATCATTCTGCCAAAGTGAAAGCTGACAAAGGGGGTGTGAGTAGCTTCTTTGGAGGTCTTTAAAAACAGTATTGTTCTCATTGGCTGGGATGGCTGGGGGTTCCTGCCCGAAAGCAGTGAGGCCGACTAGAGGACTTTTCAAGGGCTCCCATACATCCTTGTTTCACTGATCGCCAAGAACCTGTAAGTCCCCTTGGACCATGAGCAACTGCTACCTTTTGAATACTGGGACCGGCTGCCCAGACCAAAAGCTGGAGTGAGGAATGGCAGCCTTGGAGGGTGCATTTCCATAATCTTAGAGGTCACCGTTGCAGCTGGCTGCAGTTCTAATAGAGACTGCCAACTCTGCACGGAGAGTCACAGCAGGGTTATAATCATCCATAGCTGACATCAAGAGCCAAAAATCCATGAGATGCTTGAAGTTAGCATTTGTTATGTAGCTTGCATTTTCTAATGCCCTAAAGCTTCTGATCTGTTTCCAGATGGAGGGAAGGGCAGACTGCTCTGTTTATTGGTAAATCTGGCCTCTAGCACAAAATTCCAAAGGTCCCCTCATCTTCTATTAGGTATAACGTCCTCCCAAATGTCAGGGCTTTTTAGGTGATCTGTGTGTCCATGAGAAAAGGAAAGGTAAGCTGAGGGTGGTATATAGAAACATTGTTAACTGATGGTTAGTGCCCTTGCTCTATTGGAATCCAAACTAAAGTGCCAGCTACACTCAACGGCTAAACATCAATGCCACCACGTCCTACAGACAGAGCCCATGGTCATGAGTCTTTATCTTGGGTCTTAACTGTCTTTGAAAAGAGCTGCTGATTGGTCTAATCACATTGAATCCAGAGCTGATTCTCACTTTCTTGGAGAAGCTCCCGTCCCTGATGCTGCAAGTCTGACAAGGGCACCACAGGTCTACAGGAGGCCCCCAATATGATCTGCTGCCATTCATTCCATAACTGTTACCATGGAGGACTTTTTTGGGGCTGTCAGAAGCAACCAGGCTTTGTTTTCTAAATGCATTTTGAGAGGTAGATACAGTGACCATCAACAAGGCAATTTCAATCCTATTTTGGGGATCAGAGGTGATCTGTTCATAATCTTTTACATTTTTCAATGTTTTCTTTGCAATTATAATAGCCAAACTAATAAAATCAATAGGCGTATTACGGTTATAATCAGTGAGCAGTACTGAAGAGGAAGCCTGACATGATGACTAAAAGCATCCTGGCTCAGCCAATTACCACTGCCTAATCAAGGTGCTAATTGTCTCTGTGCCTCAGTTTCTTCATCTGCAAAGTGGGGATAATGACAGTACCTATCTCATTAGGTTTAAATGAGTTAGTGTATGGAACATGCTTAAAGCAGTGCCAGACATGCTCTGTTAGCTACTGTCATTATTATTAGAAATGAATAAATCATGGAGCTAATTAACACCAAGCAGAAGAGGCAGCATCTAGGAAGATGGGTTTTCAACAGGATACAATAACACAGCAAAGAGTGTGGTGCATAGTATCTACACATAGCACCAGTAATGAATACATTGGGCACCTGGGCCCCATTTTTATTTGTAACAAATTATATTTGAATTATTTATTTAGATGACCTTAACTTATCCTTGCAGAGTTCCCCTTTACATTTTGCTTCCTCTCTGCTATCTTTGGTGTTTGGAGATGCAGAGTTGTGCACCCATATATGACCAGTAAGTTGGGTCCCATTGTGGAGTTCTTTCCTCTCCTTCACTGTCCTGAAATCTTCAGATCTTGGAGCCCTCTGTACCTTTGGAAACCTTCATTTCCAATACTTCTATTTTACACATCAGGAAACATAGGTACAGTGATAACGAGCTAATCACAGAAGGTCACTGTGCTCCCACGGATGCCTGTCTCACATGTTGCTGTTGGAAGAGAAATATAGCATTCCAGTGCCTTCTTCCAAAAACTTACCATCAGAGAGGACAACCCTTTCATTAGGAATTCTTGGTAGATAGACTTTTGTTGAGAACCTCCGAAAAGGATTAATTTAACCTTGAGATAATGTTGATAAAATTATAATATTATAAACTGAATTTCTGTGAAATTTTCTCACTGTTAAAATTAATGTCTTCTGTTTTGAATTCAAAGTGAACTTTTTTGTATAAATTTTAAAACCATGTTCTGCCTAGGTATTCAGAGCCACATGAGATGTGTGTTGACCACTCTGCCCATGGCTAGAGTTCACTGTATACTTTCTAAGTTTCAGTCCCGTGCCAGCTTAATGGGTTAATAAAAGAGACCACCTTAATTTCAAAGCTCTGGCCTTTTAACCTTTTAGGAAATGAAAGGATTTAAAGAGCCTGCTGATAGATTGCACAGTGTCTACTATGCATTTCTACAAGCAGGGTGTGAATGAGCCTGATTCACTGCCAGGGTTAGGAAGGTCAAGAGATCCTGATAAATTCAGATCAAGTGTAATGAAAATGCTTAGCAACTGGGGGCCCAGCAGGGTTCAGAAGGCTTGCAAGAGAAAAGCACTTATAATCATGAGATGAGAAGGGATGTTAATGACAACAACCAACAGACTGATAACGTCATTTATTCTTGTACCAGTCTAGTTAAGTGCATTCACAAAAGAGCTAGGCAACGCAATGGGTAAGATGAGACTGGAAAACCTTTTGAAAGAAAGTGAGTCCAATATACATGCTTCAACTTATAGGAGATCAACAAAATAAATACAATGAATAGAATAGAGATTTCAACTCTAACCTATAGTTGAGATAACACATATAGGCACTGACCCCCATAAGGCAGAGCACTGGGCCCATTCTTGTCTATGTAGTTACAGCTCAATGAATGAATAAACGATTTCTAAAGATAGATGAGGCACCTCCCTAAGTAATTACTTTATTCGTCCTTTCATTCATTTACTCACACAGTGAATTCTGTTTATCACTCATGAATATTAACCCACGTTCATCTGGTAATTGAATAGGAGCAATGCAGACATTAAAGATGGTGAGATGAATCTTGCATTTTTTAACAAAAATTATTGAGTTATTTTTAGAGAGAGTGAGGAAAAGAGAGAGAGAGAGAGAGAGAGAAATTTGTTGCTCTACTTATTTAAGCATTCATTGGTTGTTTCTTGTATGTGCCCTAAGCGAGGATTAAACCAGCAACCTTGGTGTATAAGTATGATGCTCTAACCAACTGAGCCAACTGGCCATGGCTTGCCTTTTAATAAAAAATATAATTATTTTCTCATGCTAGATGTTTGAGGTGTCAAGGATCATGCTCTAAGAGTAGGGATCAAATGGGAAGCGATGAGTTTTAAACCATCAATTGCATCTAAAAATTAAAAAACCCTCCTATGAGGTTATGAAGGCAGAAAGGTCTAGTTTTATAGTACATGAATGACTTTTTTTTTTTTTTTTTGAGAGAGAGTCACCTCTTTATGGTGACTTGAGATAATGGAAACGAAGCATTCATTCCTCTTCTAGCTCATCTTTTTCTTCATTTGCACTATTACCTGCATTTCCACTGGCTCTGCATCATAGGATGTCTATAAGTAGTAATTAAAAACTGGGGGGGGGGGGGGTTCAAATTGCTTCTCAAAAGAAGAGAAAAGTTTAATTCCAATATAAAAGTTGTGATCAGTTGTTCTCTGTTTTATTCCTGAAAGAAATTAGCATGTGAAGAAAAAATTGTTTCAGTGTATATCTTCCTGGCTCACTGTTAAAATACGCAAACACCAAAAATATCGACTCTACCTCAACAGTTTGGGTGTTATTTGTTTAAACATGTTTGTTTTCTTAGTTAAGTTAAAAATATTTTCCTCTGGTGTTTCGAAAGGGACATATAAAAATAAAAATAAATGACATGTTCAAAAAGTTATATTCATCAGACCTGGACCAGAGCACAGAAAACGAATAGAGGAAGTGGATTTCAGGACCTGTGTAGTACTTTTCCTATTTCAGTTGCTCTAAATAAATGTGGAAAAACAAATTGAAATAATAAAGTACATCACCACCCAGTACAAGTGAGAAATGAAAAAGTAGTCTTTGTATCAAGTTAAGCTTAGAAATGAATTAATATATGCCCATGTAATAATTTTTCCTGTTATTATACAGCAAACCCTGTTACTATGAACTATAATAACCCCTTCTAAAAATGTTTATGGTCTGCCATTTCACCTGAGACGTCATGCTGAGCCACAAATCAAAGTTAAGGGGGATCTTGACATTTGATATAAGTCTACCATACTTTGTCAAAAGGCAACTTCCTCAAATTATAATCTTCATTTCAAAGGTCGACATGAGTCACCTTGTAAGGTTCAGATACAGTTCATTCCCTGGATCCTGGGGGAGCCAAACTAATACCACTCATGAAAAAGTACTGGATAGAAATGTTTGAACCTAAATGTTGCAGTAACTCTCCTGTCTTGAGCCTCAAAAGATATAGGCTCCATGTGGGAGGCAACCAATCAGTGTGTCTCTCTCACATCGATGTTTCTCTCGGTCTCTCCCCCTCCCTTTCACTCTTTCTAAAAATCAATGGAAAAATATCCTCAGGTGAGGATTACCAAAAACACACACAAAACAAAGAAAAAAGATTTAGGCTCCAATTTGAAGATTGTTAATGTGACAACTAATAAGAAAAATGTATGTAGGGAATATATTGTTAGCTAGACGTGGAAGTGGCAACCTATAGTCGAACTACATAAGGGTATTTTGTATTGTCTAAAAACTCTTTTAAATAAATTATCTCCATGAGCCATACTCAAAATATTGAACAAGCAGCCTGGTGTGTACAATCAGAACAGACTGCAGCCAGCTCTAAACACTGGCAGAGCTGCGCGGGGCATCCAGGTGAACTCCAGCCCTGGTTAGTTCATCTGAGGTCCCTGTTGGTGCTAACCCTGTTTTACCAATGGGTTTAAGAAGAAACTTAAAGATGAAGAAACCCAAGTTCAGAGAAGTTAAGAGGTGGCTGGTCCACGGTAGAGATGAGATTCAAATTCAGGTCTGAGCCCTGCTCCAGCCTCCTGCCACTACACAAGTGACCAAAAATGTTCTCCGGGAGCCTACGTTGCCTGGAGCCCCATGCCACATGGCACAGTGAAGCCACTGGGACCACTCAGGAGGCAATCTGTTCAGACACATTTTTAGAGCCTGCGGGACAGGTGACCTCCACTCTCGAGCTTTCTGTGGGACTTGCACCTCTCAGATGGATGTTGAGTCAGAAGCACCAGCTCCACTGGAATCCCCGAAGCCTGAGACAGGGAGGCACTCAGACCAGAGATCTGACTTGGGATAACTCAGAGGAAGTTGACTTGGGGAGACGGGCAAGTGGGTGGAAGTTGTGGATGGCATTTTCAAACAAAGGTAAACCTAAGAGTGATCTCAGCTCTACCTACTGCCTCCATCACTTGGTTCTGTCCTTTCCCAGATGAGTGTTGCAGTTTGCTCTGGTCAGCAGTCTGCATGGCCTACAGACAGGATAGTACTTTATCATGCCAGAGGTGGGACTGGAAACGAGTATTTTAAGAACTTGTGACAAAATCACCTGCAGACTAATCAGTATTCTTCATAATGTTGAAACCTGGCCTGAAAACCATCTGTGTTTCGTCCTTTCTCTACATGTTTCTGACACTGGAGACCCAGTGGGCATGAAGAGGGAGGCCCAGGAGGCCAGTGTGGGTGGTAGGGCACGGACAGGACCAGGGTTCTAAAACCTTCCTGCTGTTGGCTCATGATAGGATGTTTGTCTGTCTAGTGGCACCCAGAGCAAAAGTCCTTGCTTGAGAAATGTTTGTTGACCAAATGAGTGAGTGAATGAGGGGAATAATGAATGAATGAGTTAGAGAATGAGTGAGTGAGAATGTGGGCACTCAGATTTTAGTCCATTCCTGGAACCCCTCGGGAAGAATGTACCAAGCACGCCTTTCCTAAGGGCAGGGCCAAACATCTAGCCAGACCTTGGCATCTCTCATCCAATTCACTGGACTGAGATGCTTCTCCACAAAATGAAGACCTGGGCAGAGAACACTTACAAACAAAACCTGACCCAGGGCCTCTGATTGCAGGTACAGTCCCCTCCATGATAATATGTCAGAGGGTCCCCCTGCATTTCTCTGAATGTCCACCCTCGGCCTCCCATTCGCATGCTGTCCGCTCAGCCTGAGGGCCCTTTCTTCCCTGTCACTGCTTTCTAGAAAGACCATCCCAGGAGGCTGGACAACTTCGCATCGCCCAAGAGGCCCTCCTCCCCACACTCGTCCTCCTCCACCTCTCCCGGCGTCAGTTGGCTGCTTTGGACTGGACGCTCTGCTCATGCTTTAAATTGGATCACGACTCCTCCAGTTGGATATTTGATGATGAATAATTAAGACGTTACAAAAAGTTAGATTTTTCCCTTCAAGTATTTCAGCTTTTACATTTTCAGGGACCTGCGGGAAATAGAGCCTGGAACCCTTGGGTAAGAAGTGAGGGTGGGCTCTCAGAGAGGCCAAAGGAGCAAGGTCACAGGACGGGTCTGGGAAGTTGAGCTTCCACACCGACCTGCCTGCAGACTGATTCACCAGGAAAGGGCTGGGTGTGGGTTCCCCCAGTACAGTCTCTACCTCCAGTACATTCAATCCTCCAAAGAAAGCGCCACGAAGCCAGCCTGCACAGGTGCGTAGCATCTGCACACCTCTCAGCAATTTTGGCCTCCAGTCACTTCCCTAAGCTCACAGTCCTGATGTGCTGTAGGTGCAAGGATAGAATTGGGGCCTCTGGAGAGCTTCTGGGGGGTCTCTGGGGGTCTCTGGGGTTCTATTCTGAGCAATGGGTCTCATGATAAACCAACACAAGATGAGGGCCATGAGAGAGCTTGGTGGCATTAACTCCCACAAGTCACAGTCTATGCTACTTGGCTAAAAAATGGCACGGAGTAGCGGATTCAGCCAATGCTCATTCTCAGGAGAACACCCACCACCTGGACATGGCCAGCCGCTCAGTAGGAGAAAACATTCCAAGATTCCAAGAGACGAAAAGGCTGAGACTGTTGTTTAGAAATGTAAATGGGCCTGAAACTATAAGCCGAGATGGAAATGCATGGGGAGGAAGGGAGGGAAGGACACTCTGTAATCGGGCCTCCGGGTTGTTGGCCTCTCCGACGCATGAAGCGAATACGAACGGTTTATAGATGTGGGCGAAGGTTCTCAGAGCGAGAATGTCCATTCCATCAGAGATTAACATGCAATTTGGGAACACAATTACCTGCCTGGGACCCTGGGAAAGTAAAACTTCCTGGTGTGTCTGCCAGGAAGAGCGATTGTAAAACAAGGGCTGAGAATCTCACAAACAAGATTTTAGAATTTTATCCAAACAGCTGCAGTTCACCTTCAAGGAGCCCGGACTCACTTGGGTCGGATGGATGTTGCAACACCAAGTTAGAGGTCTCCCCAGGCTGGTGCCAAGAGCTGGCCCCACGGGACAAAGAGAGAACAGTTGCTCTCTTAATGGGAGCAGAAAACAAAACTCCCTCCCCCCAACCAACCTCCCTGCTTTATTGTGAAATTGTCACTGTGCCTTTGAGGAGAGATTAAAATCCGAGCCATGTCCAATTTAAAGGGCAGGTTCCCAGGCACAGAAGGGAGAGGGGTTCGAGGAGGGGAAAAAGTCAGAGGCAGCACATTTATGGAGGATTTGAGGATCACGAAAAGTCATGGGACTTGACTCAATTAAAAATAATGGAAATCGCAAGCCCACAATTTTAAAAATCATAGTAAAATAAAGCGGCGAGGACAGTCTTGCTTGCTCTCTGCTCCCATGCTCAAGCCTGCCTGGGGACCTGGGAGCAGTTTCCTGAGCACAGCATGGGTGCCGAGCGAGCCGCTGTTTTTACGCACTTTCCTGCCCTGATACACAAAGATTCTGCAGTGGAGAGCGAGAATGAATGGTCCACCCGCCGCTGAACACTTCCTGAGAGCCGGAGGTGCTCAGCAAAGTGGCTGGAGTGGGGGGACAGAAAAAGTATAGCATTCTCAAGGTATGGGCAGAAAAGGCGAGAGAGCCGGGAGGAGGCTGTAAGAAAGCTGCCTGGTTGGCAGCTTTGCCCGATTCTCAGACATAGAAGATCCCCCCTCCATCCCCTGGCTTTCCAGAAGGATCTCCAAGGCCTCACGTGTTCTCTCCCGTGGTCACTTGTAAAGATGAGGGAAGATGGGTGATACCAAAGCAGTTCTAATCCCGTGGGTTTGTGTCCCAGAGAGCCACATGCGGGGGGGGCGGGGGGGGGGGGGCAACTTGACTTTAGAGGGGGAGCACATCCTAGCAAGGGGAATGATCGTTACCCGGTCTGGGGTCTGGATAGTACCATTCTCTGGATGACACTGACTTTGAAGGAATACTCCTTACTTGCTCAAGTCAAGAGATTTTTCAAGTCGGCCCATCCTCCTAAGACAAACAGAATACCTGTAACTCACAGGTTAGGGTCCCTGTGAAAATGAAACAAGTAGACATACACAGTGCTTCAAGCAGAACCTGGCACCTAGTAGATGCTCAATAGCCTCTGAGGCCAGTGTTTTCTGTTCATTCATTTGACTTTCTGTTTCCTCAGTGAAATTTCTGTATTTTGACACACGTCAACAAGGTACTTTGATAGATGTTGCATAACCCCTTCATTCCTGAAGGAACTCCAGGGCTCCTAGCTAAATGAGCCTGTGGCAATCTATGCTAGTCATTTATCAATTAAGCACAATTTTTCGCATGATTGAAAAAAAAACTTGTATTTCTGCAACATTCCTTCCTTCCTTTCCCCTTTGCCCTTCTTCTCCTTTCCAAATCTTCTAAAGACTCCTGGCCGATATTTCATTAACCACTGACAGGTTATGGAAAATGAGTTTCAGTAAAATGAAGTTAGATGTCATGTATAAAGTTGCTTTTCTGAATCAAACACCAGCACCCTGGCCAAACTGTGCAGAGCAAAGGAGAAGAAAAGAAAGAAAGAAAGAAAAAAAAGAAAGAAAGAAAGAAAGAAAGAAAGAAAGAAAGAAAGAAAGAAAGAAAGAAAGAAGGAAGGAAGGAAGGAAGGAAGGAAGGAAGGAAGGAAGGAAGGAAGGAAGGAAGAAGGAGAGAGAGAGAGAAAAAGAGAGAGAGAGAGAGAGAGAGAAGGGAAGGAAGGAAGGAAGGAAGGAAGGAAGGAAGGAAGGAAGGAAGGAAGGAAGGAAGGGAGAAAAGCCTGCCATAAAACAGAGCCCTTGGTGTTGCTAGGAATTCTTATCCTTCAGCAAAACCTGCAGCAGGAATGCCCTCTCCCCTTGGTAATGAGCTACTTGTCGGGTGCCTTGCACTTGGGGCTCCTGAGCAGCATTTACTCCCCTGGAAAGAGAGGGGCGGAGGCGGGCTGTCTGCCCTCCCCGGAGTCCAGGCTTCGTCTCCATGGTGTTTTCCACTTTCCCAGACCACCCGGGGCAACGTGAAGGATTTGCTGCCAGCCATTTGAGTGGCTGGGCTAGGGTGAGAACTCTCCCTCCCAAATGCTACATGGGAGAGTAGGTAGGTCACCCATCTATACCTCATAGACCCCCACTCCCACTTCTAGCAACGGGGCTACGGCACCTCTGAGCTCCTGGGTCCTTGGAGTAGGGCCCCTACAGTAGCTGCTCCTGTGGGCAGACACATCCTTTTTCCTATTATAGTTACAACAAAAACAATAAGCAGTAAATTCACCACGGGTCCCTGTAGGCTCCCACAGACCGACGTTCTCACACTACCCATGGAAACTTGTCAATGCACAGACCCCGTGATTCACTGTAGGCCAAGGGGCTTCTCACACTTTACAAATAAATATTAACACTGAGAGGGTGCTTTGTTTCACTTTGACTCCCAGAGCTGATGATCGAAATGAGACGCTCTCGGGGAGATCACGGATAAAAAGGGTGTGAAATAACTCATTTCTGCCACTCCAGTCAGAACCGAAAAAGTTTTCGCCTTGTTGGCTGGCGGTTACTAATTTGGAGGATGCCAGTTTTAGAGTTGAGCTCAGTTTGACTTGTAAATGAAAGGTGTAACCTCACCAAAATTACCCCTCTGTGAGCCTGCCTACCCCAACACGCCTCACACACCCCTCTCTTCTATGTTGGGGTGGGGTAGAAGTTCAATGAAATCATTAGAAAGTTCAAGAAACCAGGAGGTGAAAGGCAAGCAACTAATCTTGGTGAAAATACAGATGCTGGGCCCTTCCAGGAGCCCGGGCCTCAGTCCTTTTTATTTGCCTTCCTAAGCCAACATTTCAGAACCACTGCCTTTCAGGTGAGCTAGGAGAAAAATGGATGGGAAATGTTGGTCAGGTTTGCAGAATGCCTGGCCCAGGCCCAACTTCACCATCATTCCATCAAATCTATATCCCCACCTGCAGATGGGATTGAACCTTCCTTTATTGTGGATGAGGACCCAGCAGCTCAGAGAGGTTCAAGGGAACTCTAGGTGTGGGGGTGCACAGCTGCTAAGCAGTTTGTGTGAGGTAAAGACTAGATGCAAAATACCACAAGTGGATTCAGCTCTCCTGCGATTCCTCACGCTCACATCCCAGGGCTACATGCACGTGCTGTGGGTACCACCATTCTCCACCACACCTGGGCAGCTTGTCCTTTCTTCTCTTCTTCCGATCATTCTCTCTTCCTGTCTTGCTTTGCCCTGACCCTCTCTCCTTTCCCATAGACCAGTTACTCTCAGTCTTACCAACATGGTGACTCCCTCAGGGAGTCCTGGAGCCCACCCATAGAGAATCTGATGGAACTTGTTCAGTATGGAGCCTGGACATCTGTATTTTTAAATATTCCTGAGGGGTTCTAACATACAACTCAGACTGAACCAGCCAGACACACCTGCAGAACCCGGAAACCTACCTGGACATGCCCTGGTTGAAGAGAAGGCTGACCACTGGGACAGCCTCCAGTGATGTTCCAGCCGCATTGGCCGAGAAGAAACCCGAGCACATGGTGTGGAGAATCCAGCATTCAAAAAAGCAAAGGGTGCCTTGGCTGGTCTCCAAAGAGGGACTCTGGGAAAACACATGTTAATCCCTTGGGACCAGGGGACCTCCAAGGACAGGTAACAAAAGAGCCTCCCTGCAGAGAAATAGCCTGAAACAAGGAGTAGCTGTGCAAACTCGGCTCCCCATGAGATCAACCCCACAAGGTAAACCATAAACCAGGCTTCGTCAGCCCCTTCTGCAAACCAGCTCCCAGTCTAGCCCTCACACCAACACCCTATGTAGGACAGAACGCTACACAGCCCTGCTCTGCACAGTCTCCTTAAGGAAGGCAGCAGCACGCCTCACGTTTCAGCCTGTAACACACCTCCTGTCCCCTCCTTGGGTGCTAGCCTGAGGACAAGAACAAGGCATGGCCAAGGATTCCATGTATAATACAGACTGCAGCCCACGCAGGATGAGCAGTCTGGACACAGAAGTCGTGGTACCCCTGCAGAAAGCATGTGTTGTATACGCAGCACGTGGCACAAAGCTGGAGCACACAGGTCAACAATGAATGAGCAAAAGCACGTAATATTGAAAGTGGGGCTTCAACCCACTGCTTGCCACAAGCAGGAAATGCTGGGGAAGGATAACAAATACGACTTTCCTCAAGGAGTCAGATCTGCTAGCAGAGCGAGATACCACACCTCCCGAGAGCAGGCCCCCAGGGAGGCTGGAAACAGCCCCTCTGGACAGCCCTCTCCTTGGCTGTGGGCCAGGATCGAGGAAGAGAAGAGCAGAGGTGGGGTGTCGGCTCCTTCAGCTCCCAGGTGAGCTGTATGGGGCTGCTATAGAGGCTGGTGTTGTGGGGCACGCCCTATGTCCCAAGAGGCTGCACAGTTAGCTGAGCCATAGCCACAAGGGGTGTGGGGCTCAGAGATGGTCAGGGACAGAGGCTTCCCTCGCTTGGCTGGGACAGCTGCTCCTCATGAGAGACAGCTGCAGAGGGGGGCCCCACACTTGGCCGCCAGCTCAGCTGTCTGTGGGGACCTGGGAGAGCTGAAGCAGCTTCTACATGAGAGGAGTCTCAAAGACATCAAGAATTAAAGCTACCCTGAGAAAGGTGACTGAAGACAAGGGGTGGCATTACAATGGTTACAGGTGTGGCAGGAGTTTAGGAAGGGGACGTCATGACATCACCCTCTACATGGCTGTGGAGGCCTGAAAAATGTGTCGGAGAACTCAGTATGAACATCCGTAATCACGCAGTTGGAGCAGTAAACATGTGCTTGGAAAGAATCCCTTTGCTCTCTTCTTCCTATCTCTGTGTACATTCAGCCATGTAATTTATTTTAGTAAAAATAACTGCACTCTTCGCCTGTTGCTGGACTTTGAGCTTCTTCTGAAGGCGGCTGCCCTGGAGCCCAAACACTCCACTCCACATTGTACACAGCCTGCAATGTCCCCCTGCCCCACCAGCACACACTGTCTCCAGGTCCACACACGTGCAGACACGTGGTGGCCAGAGCAGAAAAGAAAGAGGCATCTTAAAGCAACAATGGATCCAATCCTGCAATGTTTAACCACAACCTGACAGATCCAATCCTGCAATGTTTAACCACAATCTGAACAGAGACTTGTCAACTGTGGTCAGTGAGCTGGGGAGGTCAACACTGGCATTGCCCACACCAACCGGGCCAACTAACCGAAACAATCGTAGGAGTGAGTGTGTGGCACCATCGTGGTGCCATTACTCGACATCAACCCAGTCTCCTAACTTCCTTTGTTCAGATTCTGTGCTCACCAACCTTCATCTGAAGCCCACCTGGTTTCCCAGAAAAAATCAGCCCACAGAAAAAGCAAGGGCTAGGGCAGGAAAACACACATGTCTAGTTGCAAATGAATACCCTGGCATTCTGGTTTCAACACCTGTCTAGTGGACTGTCAATGAGAGTCAGCCCCTATGAAATGGATCTGTCCTTGGGGGTGGACAAAGCAGGTCTATAAGGTTCATCTGGAAAGGCCTTCTGAAAGATTTTCTAAGGAAAAGCAGCTTAGTGTCATGATAAAAGGATGGGTCTTGAAGTCAAAGAGACTTGGGTTCCAAGGCTTGACTGAAACCTCACAAGGTGCAGGCAAGACTAGGCAGGGTGGGAACAAAGTGCCTACCTAACACATGGGAGGTGGCCAAGAAAGGGTCACAAGAAAGTATTCACGCAGAAGGGAAAAGGATGAGGTAAGGTCTGAAGAGACTTTATACTCTCTCTGCATCAGGCACTATCTAAATGCTTTATTGTATTAACTCATTTTGCTTTCACAACAACTCTGTGAAGTAGGTACTATTATTTACCCCACTGACTGGTAAGTAAAACAAGGCACAGAAAGGTTAAGTAACTTGCCCAAGGACAACACAGCTGGGACTTGAATCCAGGCAACCAGCACCCTGAGTTTGGAATGTTAAGCAATTTACTGCCTTTTCCCATTATGTACGCCACACCGGCTTATCTTTGAAACATATTTATGACCAGACAAAATTGTCAAAGCAGCCTGGGTTTTTAGGATGAATATGTAAAATATTATAAATCTCTCGCATGTTGGGGAGTGGTCATTTGGTACAGTTTCTGCTGATCACTCAGTCATCTAGTCAAGACAGTGATGTGTACAGACTATTTTTGTCTCAGTTAACTTACAGCACCATGTAAACAGGGACTCAACTGGAGTGCCCGAACAATAAATTATCACCAGCCGAGTGCAAAATAGCACTTGATTTCTCTCTGCCCGAGCATGCTATCTATTTATACTTTGCTTACTTCTGTGGAGTTCAAAGTGCTTTACACACATTTCATCATTGCTCTACTTCTGTTGATTTATTGCCTTTATTATACCCATGTGACCAGTGCACCCTACCACCACGCTTGATATTTACTACAGGATCCTCAGTTCTCAACTACCATTTTTTATCTAAGTGATTTACTGACTGCCCTTAATTTATAATTAGTGGAAATTCATTGACATTTAAAGGATAGCATTTTACTGCTTCTTTTAGATAAATTCATTTTGCATCTGATATGACCATTTTTGTCCCTGAATATTAACCATACATAATTTTTTATCCTTTCTTTCCAATGCCATTAATGACTGCCCTTGAGCCAAAATAGATGGCATTTTACTTTATTTTTTCCTTAAACAATGACCAGTACAGTGTCAAAACCCTCCAACTTCTTTTTTTAAAAATGTATCTTTATTGTTGAAAGGATTACAGATGTACCCTTTTTTTCCCATTGACCCCCTCCACTCTGCTCCTGCCGCCTCCCCAGGCCTTCACCTCACTATTGTCTGTGTTTTAAAACTATAAGTACAATTGTCTTGTTTTACTCAGTTGACTTTCTGAAGTTCATCGTACATATTCTTATTTTTTTCAGGTTGATTCGTGCACTGGTACACATGAATTTCCAAATTTGGTTTTTGCCTTTTCATATTCGTCGGCAAAAGATAAACTTAGATGATGAAATAGAGTAAGGAAAGGAACTCCATGGCAAGGCTTCCTTGACTGGCTGGAGGATAGATGACAGTCCAAACTAAGGCGCACACAAGCTGGAGACTAGATTATGCACGTTCAGGAGTTGATAGGGCATACTATTTAGAAGCAAGCCTTCGTGATGCATGCATACAGAGAAAGAAGAGTTGTTATTTGATATTTCGTCAGTGACAAATAAAAATAGCCCAATGCCTAGCCTCAGGCTGGGTGTTCTGTTTTCTTTTGTCCTTCCCTCACTTGAATATCCATCTTCGTTATTGAAAACAGAAACCCCATCCTTCCCCAGCCTTAAGCATTTCCCTGTTTTTGCAAAAAAAGATACTAGACCAACAGTCCCTTTACAGAAACCAGCAGTTATCATGTCATTCTACACGAGTCCTTAAAGTTTCACCTTGCCCAGGTGTGTCATTGGCCAGTGTGAATGCAGGAAGATGGGACAGGTATGGCCAGATACGGGAGATTAGAGAGTCATAAATACCCACCGTATCAGTCATGGTGTTGGAGGAGTGTCTAAAACAAAGTCACTTATTCGAGGAATGTTTTTGTGCCCTAGTCATGCTGATGTGATGAAGGTCAAGGACTAATCTGTAGTAAAATATCCTCATTCAAGAGGGAGGATCAGAGACGAGGAGTCTCAGAGCTGTGCAGATGCCCAGAGTTTTAATTTACCCCTGGGCTTCTGCATATTCGATTCTCTCTTCCTAAGTAACTGGGCGCCTCTATTACTTGCCTTCAGGACTCAGTTTACTAGTAGTTACCATTTCCTCCAAAAAGCCTTTCCTCGTGCTGGGTGGGATGCCTATTTTGTGGCCATTGCTCCATAGGCCCACCCTATGGATCTTACTGGGCTGAAAATCCAGGATCGCCTTCAGATAAAGACCGGGTCACAGGAAAGAGTTGAATGAAGACTGGGTGAAGGATGGCAGGAGAGCCAGATGGGATCTGGGCGTGGAAGGGCCTTCCTATGACTGTCACTGCTACTCCTCCCTGGCCACCCTGGGTGCCCCTTCCGGAACTGTGGTAACCTCTAAAATCGAAACCAGGCCAAGCCTAAAATGAGTTCAATTAATAAAAATTCAAAAGCAGATTTTGCCCTTTTACTTTTCTTTGTTCTTTATTTCAAGAACATAAACAATGCTATAGCGTTCTCATCTGAAATCAGGCCCAACCCTGAAGGCTGGAGCAGTTTTTGGGTGGCATATGCCGCTTGGCCCTGCTCACACAGGGCTGGTGTTCACACTGTAGAAATATCAGCAGAACCAAATGGGCTTGGGAAGTTTCCATTAGCTGCCTAAGTCTATGTTCAAAGTTCAGACAGATGTGAAGCACAAGACAAAAAAATAACATTGGTGAGTGGAATGCGCTAGAAAGCAGGAATAATAGCAAACAATTAAAGCATGTTTTCTGTTAGAGCTCTTTTCAAAATTCTCTGTTGCAAGAGCAGAACAGACTCTGAGAATTCATTCCACCAGCACCGTATCTTAGGCAAGGACATATGGAAACAGCACGATCTTTGGAGTTAGACCAGTTTGGGTGCTGGCTCCCAAACCTCCTGGCTCTATGACTTTGGCAAGTTATTTAAGTTGGAAGAGCCTCCATTTCCTCATCATCTTTTCAGGATTTGTGAGGTTTAGAGAAAATACAAATGCTTAGCACATAGTGGGGGTTCAATAAGTCATGGCTAGTGTGGTCACCATCATCTTCAACACTTTTGGAGAAATGGTAAAAGCATCAATTTGGAAATTATGAATACCCCTAAATTGGACAGAAGTGTAATTGCACACGTCAGGGGTGGGGATCATCTGGCCCAAGGGCCATATAAGGTCCTCAAAATCATTTAGTCTGGCCCTGCCAAGGCAAATGCAGGCCGGACTCAAAATTCAATAAATATAGGAGCACTTTTTTTTTTTTCATAGCAACATAAATTTATATTAAGTGAATTATATTAAGTGAATGATGTTATAAATATCCAAATGACCCTTGGCAGAAAAAAGGTTCCTCACCCCTGGTACAGGTTATGTGCATACAGGTCTGAATAAGCAAATTAGATTGCAACTAGAAAATACTTAACAAACATAAAAAGAGCAAACTTTTAAGTAATTTTAATAATATCCATTTTACTATAAAAATATGTTTATATCAACTAATCTTATTTTGTCACAATTATTAATTTTAATTTATAGTACTTACAATTATGAAATTATATTAACAAAACAGTATATTGTATATCCTTCCAGAAAATGCTATGCATATACATGCATACATATGTGTATCTAATTTTTTTTTCATCTATGAGACTTCAACTTTTTGACTACAGTAATCTCAGGAGTCTTCCTAAGTGAGTCCATATATATGTTGTGTTCTTTATCAAATGCGTTTTATTTCATAATGTCAATTTACCATTATTTAGCCTGTCCCCTACACAGCTATTTCTCCCTCCTCCCGGTTGTTTGTTGTGTGGTTTATTTGTTTTTTTGCTTTTACTGCAAAAATAAAATAAATAATGCTACAATGGATGTCCTTACATATATGTAGGGAACCACCCCCCCACCCCCCCAAAAAAAGAAACTGCCATGTCAAAGGGTATGTAATTTTCAAAATTAAGGTCAAATTATCTTCCAAAATGTTTATTAGAATATATCCTCCTTTTTTACACACTTGCTTCTCCTAATTCTCTTTCTAGACTTGTCCCAGAGAAGGTATAATAGTAACTGATTTAAATATTTATCCTTAATTCATGATCACTTCTCATAGTTCTCATCTGCAGATGCTTCTCATAAAAATATAAACAATGTTGGGGGTAAGAAAGTTCCTGCCTGTCCTCACATCGGTATACAGTTCCTCCAGCCAAAAAGGAGACAAAGGAAGAGCTCCCCGATGCCCCCCCTCCAAAGGAAAAAGCAACAATAAACCACACCAATCAGAGATAAACTCATTGAACTGACTTTGTATATACTCAAGATTTCTCTCTGTTAGGCTCAGCACTAGATACTTTACAGACCTTATCTCACTTCAGGGTCTGTGTATTTGTGAGTATTTATAAGCCCAATAAAAGCCTCACAGATTGCCTGATGAGACCTGGGAAAATAAGAACTGGCCTTCACCTCTGATGAACAGTGGAGATGATATCAACCCCTCCCCCTCCCCCATCTTCTCTGCCCATCCTCCCCCCTCCCCTGCAACCCCCCCAGGAAATCAAGTGCAGCTTTCAACCAGCAGTTACAGGCCAGCCTTCTATCCGCCCCCAATCCCTACTAACGGCCACTTCTGAGATAACTGATGTTCTTCTTAATGACACTGAGGCTTGGTGAGGTTCTTGAATATCTTTTGAATCATTAAAAGAGACATACACGTGTCTGGTATAGATTTGGTGTTCGGTATGTTTTGTTGTACTTGAATTCTATGGAAATAGGTCAGAGAGAGCAGTCTGTTGGTACGTCTAGACCTCTAGGTTAAACAGAATGTTGAATTAAGGGGAACCCCTCCCTTTTCTTCTAGCTAACTGAAGAATTTACTATACTTAAGATAAAGTGGCATTTACCATATTACTCACCCCTGATTTCACCATCAAAAGTTCTTACTCTGTACTTCCCTCCTGTCAAACTGAGCAAAAGAACAGATGCCCCCTCCCCAAAAAGCACACACACAGAAAAAACAACCAAAAAAACCCCAAACAGCTATTTCCCATCATCCCCCCTTGTCAGAATTCAACACAACTGTTAAATCCACCCTTAATAAAGATGCCCAGTTAACAGCTACATCACTGAATTAGAAGTAACTGGCCTGGACTGCAAACCTTGGCCAAATGGCTTTATGCCACAGTACAGTCCCTGTGATTTGCTGATATAGAGGTAGCCCCTAATTTACATTTTACATTTTTTCTAAAACTTTTTCAACTTGATCTACATTTCCTCCCCAAATTAATAAGGTTACACCCCCAAGTACAAAGCCATGTTTCCTAAAGTATCAGAAGCCAGACACCAACAGTGTTGTGGGACTTAAGCCTCCACCTACCGGAGTCCATGTCTCACCTGGAGACTGCAGAGCCACAACCAGCGCCTGGCCCCTGCAAGGGAGGAAGGCCCACTCGCAGCTCTCCCTCCCCCCATCACCTCTAAAGGCCGAGCCCTGGAAGCCAGGGGCTGCCCCAGCAAATGAAGCCACTTCCAGAATCTTTACTTTAGTCTCTACACGGTAAATCCCCTTGCTCTGTCTATGGCAGGCCTGTCTTGATTGAATTCCACTTCTTAGCCAGAAAAATTTTCGTGAAGTTCCAGTGTATTCAGGAACAGGTCATCTCTGTTCAATAGTGTCAATAACCTACTCAAATGAAAAAGTGCATTTTGTGTGTGTGTGAAACACATCAGACTTGAAATGCCAGAGGCGGGGTTCTGTGGAATTACTCACTGTGAGTCTCTGTGCAGACAAGCTGCTCAGTGAAGAAGTGAAACTGACCTTGCAGTTCAGGATACGCCCTGATGGTTTCTGAGGCACCAAGAGGGGATTCCGAAGTCGATGTCAGAGAGTAGGAAGGCTTTAGCACAATGATACTCTCTGGAATATGGCTTTGTACTACGGGGTGGAACCTTATTAATTTGGGTAGAAAATATACACTGAGTTTCAAAAATATGAATCTTTTGCAAAACTTTTAGAAAACATTTTAAAGTATAAATTGGACTAAAGTCTAAATTAGAGAAACACTGAGAACATACTGTGGCATGAAACCGTTTAGTGAAGCTTTACATTTGTGTTTTCAAAGCTTAAAAGAGCAGTGCATTTGGGTCCCCTTAGGACAGGCTGTGGTATGTGATGAATTAATCACTGACCAATCAGAGACTTGAAAGGCAAAAAGGAGTGGCCCTGGGATAATTAGGAGGAGTGCAATCCAAGCAGAGGTCACAGGTAGCACAAGGTCCCAGGAGGGGACAAGCTTGCTATGTTGGAGGATCAGGAATTCAGCCCACGTGGCCTGTGAGCAATGGGCCGGTGGTAAGAGAGGAGGCTTGAACTGTGAGAGGATCAGGCGGTGGAAGACTACATCAGACGGAGGGGTTTGGATATTATCTGAAGAGTGACAGGAAGTATTGGGGGTGACGAGGCAAACTGAACACAACCCCTCTGCAAAGAGCCCAAACTAGAGAGATGACCAAAGTGAGGGGGGAGAAGAGACAGCTGAAGTGTACCCATCTCCTGATGCCCTTCACTCAATCAGTGGGGCTCTGGGAAGTGCAGATGGCATGGGTTCCTGGAATAACATCAAGTGTGACACCACTGCATCACACATGTCATTACATCAGCAAGACCAAAGTCAGCAAAAGACCTTCTCCCTTGACCCTGCCCCAGCCCCCAGACTTAATCCAGCATCTTGCTCCTCCCCAGAAATACTGCCCCAGTCTACTCTCTGTGCTTAGATGTGGGCTTGGGCCCCCAAGCACTGGCAGATTCCATACTTCTTCTGTCAACCACTTTTGGGGACAAGAATACAGGGAACTATCTCTGAATTCTTAATGCATTTCCTCAAGGAAACAGGTTTAGTCAATTCTGCAGCCATACGTGGGCATGTTTCATGATCTGAAGAGGAAAACTCCTGAATATCAGCACCCGAGGCAAATCTGATACTCAACCATTAAAGACCTATTTTTAGAAAGTCAACTACTAAGGGCCAAGCCCCCGCATGAAAGGTCATGTGTTATCTGAGAAGCACGTGTTATCGTGGTCATCAAACAGCTAATCCGGGTGAAGGGTTCCATGGAAGATGCTTGTTATGAAAGCAGAGCGTCCTATAGTGATTACTTCTCTTCAGAAAGTTAAATAAATTGGCATAAATGGCAGAGGGACCATGGACTGAATAACTACATTTTAAATGGCATTTCAAAGAGTCCAATGAAATGACATTACCTGATATTTATTATTAACATTGGCAAAAATGTGCCCTAAGGTTTCTCAGCTTATTTTTCCATGGTAGTGATGACCACATATCAAATACATGGTACATCAAGTACACGGCTCAACAGGAACTGATAGCATCTAGCGCGGTATTGAAAAAAACCTACGTAGACTTCTTTCCTTACTAGCATGACCTTGAGCAAGATACATTCTTTTTTAAAAAATGAATATATTGGAGTGACATTGGCTAATAAAATTAGACAGGTTTCAGGTGTACAATTCTAAAATATATCATTTGATTATTGTATTGTGTGTTTACTACCCCAAGTCAAGTCTCCTTCCATCACCATTTATCCCCCCTTATATCATCTTCTACCTCCTCCCATCCCCCTTTCCCTCTGATAACCATCATGCTGTTGTCTGTGTCTATGAATTTGCTTGTTTTTTGCTTTAATCCCTTCATCTTTTTCACCCAGCCCACAAACCACCTCCCTTCGGGCAGCTGTCAGTCCATAAGTCTGTTTCTATTTTACTTGTTAGTTTATTTTGTTCATTAGATTATACATACGAGTGATATCATATGGTACTTGTCTTTCTCTGACTGACTTATTTCACTTAACATAATGCTCTCCAGGTCCATCCATGCTGTCTCAAAGGATAAGATTTCCTCTTTTTTTTTTCAGCTGAGTAGTACTCCATTGTGTAAGAACAAGATACATTCCTAGACCTTGTTTCTTCATCTGTAAAAGATAAAGATCATCATATTCATCTTTCATAGGGTTGTGATAATTAAATAAGATAATACACTCAACACAGCACATGGCAAAGTTGCATCAATAAACATCAATTCACTTTCCTTTAGCTTTCTACTTCTTACAGTATCCAATATTTTTAGCAAACTAAGAGTTTTCATTTTTTTTTTTGGTACATTTATTAACACCATCCAATGGCATATAAGCAAAACAGCTGGAATTTTTATCTGTTCACAACTGTATCTTCAGCACCTAGAAAAGTAGCTGATTATAGTAGGTGCTCAATAAATAGTCACTCAATGGATGAATGGGAGGTTATAGTGACATAAGGTTGAATTTGAAGGTGAATTATCTTGAGAGCTGAATTGTCTGATATGTTTTTGATGGAAGAGATATATTCTGAGAGTGCATTCAGATAATCAACTTGCAACTGCAGCCAACTTACAAAATAAATTATCAAAATCATAAGTACAATGGTTCAACTATATATATGATGCTTCCACCTCAAATAAAGCATTAATGAGAAAATTCTGGTCCCAACAGTTCTAGGACCAGCAGGAAATCAATGATCCCCATGAAAGTAGGAACCAGCATATATAAGACGTGCCTTTAACTCAACTTCAGGCTACACGGGCACCTCTCCAGTCCTCACCTCTCCAGGGCTAGGGCTGCCTCAATATCTGAGCAGTTTGGAATTAATCAGAGAGACCCCAGCACAGAAGAAAACATGCTAGGACAAAGAAACCCATCTCAGGTTGTGGAGAAAAAGGAACACTTGTGCACTGCTGGTGGGAATGCAGACTGGTGCAGCCACTATGGAAGGCAGTATGGAGGTTCCTCAAAAAATTGGAAATGGAACTCCCATTTGACCCTGTGATCCCACTTCTAGAAATATATCCCAAGAAACCAGAAACACCAATCAGAAAGGATATATGCACCCAGATGTTCATAGCAGCACAATTCACCATAGCTAAGATCTGGAAACAGCCTAAGTGCCCATCAGTAAATGAATGGATTAGAAAACTGTGGTACATCTACACGATGGAATACTATGCTGCTGTTAAAAAGAAGGAACTCTTACCATTTGCAACAGCATGGATGGAACTGGAGAGCATTATGCTAAGTGAAACAAGCCAGTCAATGAAGGAAAAATACCACATGATCTCACTCTTTCATGGATAATTAAGACCATTACAAACTTTTGAACAATAATAGATACAGAGGCAGAGCTGCCTCAAACTGATTGTCGGACTGCAGTGGGAAGACCAGGGAGGGTTGGGGGACTGGAGGGAGGGGAGTAAGAGATCAACCGAAGGACTTGTATGCATCCATATAACCATAACTAATGGACATAAGACACTGAGGGGTAAGGGAGGGCAGGGGCTTGTTAAGGGCGGGGGGGGGGGGGGAAGGACACTTATGTAATACCCTTTGTAATACTTTTAGCGAAAAATAAAAATTAAAAAAAAAAAAAGAAACCCATCTCAGTCAGAAAACTGAGGATCAGGAAATGGCTCTGCCACCAAGAAGCTGTATAGTTTTGGGCAAGTCATTTAATGTATGGTCAAGTAGGCCTTGGTTTCATCGTGCTCAAATGTCCAGCAAGAGCCTAGTTTATCTCTACAAGTTGAAAAATCCCATGCGTGGACCATGGTGGCCCCATGGCCTTGCTGCTGTGACATGACATGTATAGAAACCACAGATGATAATAGGAGGAGTAAATAAGGAAGAAAAAGTCACTCCATCCTTTTTTCCCTCCAAGAACTACTGCTCATGATAGTTCACATCTGGCATGCCCCAATGGTAATCATTTGCAAGGTTCAAAAACCTTGAACCTTGGAAGTGGAATAAGGAGCTTTATCTTCAAAAGGAAAATTAAAGGCCTGGAGCAGACCACTTGGGACCTTTTTATTACACCTGGATAATGGCAGGTATTATTACTCTATCCAGCAGTATGTTTTTATGAATAGGCTAACACATACCCTCAGGCTATAAAATCATGCTTTAGGATATAACATGTTGATTCAGAAACAAAATAAAATACTGTTTGCATGGTAGGTTTTTAATGAAAAGTCTAAAAATGCATCTATTTAACAAACCTCTTATTTTTATAGAGCCGGCCTTAAAAAAAAAAAAAAAAAAAAGCCTGCTTTTAAAAAGAAAAAAAAATCTAACTATGGGTGGTCTCATACCTAGAAGTGGTACAAGAATCCTTTGTCAGCCCATGTGTCTTAATTTTGGGTATGGAAAATGTGGTCACCGTAATTATAAGCCAGAGAAAGTAAAAAGTTTTAAAAATTCTGTGCAGGAGGGGAGTAATAATTCGTTAGCATTCAATAAAACTGTAATTTAACACTTGGAGTTGGGGAAACAAGTTAAGTCGGCTCGCGTGAATTGCTCGTACTCCGCGGGAGCCGTCTTAACTCGGTTCATATAGATTTGCGGTGGAGTGCGGGAAACGTGTAAACTCGGGCCGATTGTAACTGCGTATTACCAAATATTTGTTTGTTTGCCGTTCACAAAGATACCTACCTGCGTATGCGAACCGTTTCATACCCATTGGGGTAATAGGTATCATAAAAATCCCTGATTTTGCGCGGGAAACCTAAATAATTGCCCGCGCCATCTTATATTTTGGCGGGAAATTCACCCCACACCGGAGTGTTAACCAGCTTTTAGGTATGTAATAATCAACATTAAAATTATAGCACTTGACAATTTTCTGTTTTACCTTATGGCTATTTTTCGAAGTATCTTAGTTTCTCAACAAGACGTAGGCTCCTTGAGAACAAATGCAGTGTTTCCCATGTCCCCATACCTTCTACTCAACCCGGTATATAGTTTGTTTTTTGTGCTCAATGAACCACAAAGAATGTTTCAGGAAAATTAGGCAAGAAATAATTCAGGGTAAGAGGAAATCAATGTGTAACTTGTTTCAAAGCTATTCTCTGAGGCTTAAAGATATTTCAAATACATACTTTCAAAGGTTCAGTTATGGAAAAAGTTCATTGGTGAGGGTTCTGAAATGGGATTGAGCCCCCAAAAGAGTCAATACTAATTAACTATTGATAAAGGAAGTAGGGGGATGTTTCATTGGAACTTTGTCATTTGGTTACGAAAACCGGTCTCCTGATGGAAAGGCATAGGGAGGGTCTACACCGTGATACGGCTCTCTCTATAGGGTTTTGGGGGCCTTGAAATGAAAAGATCAAAGCCCAATGTGGAAAATTAATGAGAGCTGAGCATTGCTTGCAGTTAATATGCTTAGTTAACTCGGGCAGCAAGAAAGAACTAAGGGGCCTTATCACACAGGATAAGATACCAACGCAGTTCCAGAAGCATTATAGCAATGGATTCCTCTGGGCTAGGACTTACTCCGTTTCTTGGATTTCTTAAATTGCACATTACAACCTTCTTTTCCTCTTAACCATTAACATTATACATGTAATTATTCATATAAATCCCAATATTTTAGATATAAACTCCATCTCTCAGCCTGCACCTCACAACCAGAAGTGGCAAAAAAAAAAAAAAATAATTATTGTATCTTTGGATTTCTTGGAACAGAAAATAGGATGATTATAAATACAGATGAGAAAAAGTTTCCTGAAATGGGTCAGGTAATTATGGCTTAGTGGCATGTGGCTGCCAAACGCCTTTGGTTGAAATTGATTTTACAGTGTCTTAGGTTCGAAAAGCTGGGCTTCTTCTAAGGAGGCTTCAGTGGCCAAGGGCATGGCAGGTGACTCCAACCTGGGCTCAAGCCCCACCCCCTGTCCCTTCAGCGCTGTGCCACTGTTAACCGATCATTCACTCCCTCTGAGCTTCGGCTTCCTGCCCTGGGGATGAGGAAAGGGTTCCTACCTGCCCGTGGTTTTCAGGACTGAGACAGTGAGTGCAAGGCAAGCACTTAGCCTGTTGTCTGGCATGTGGTGAGGGCTCTCTACCTAGTGGCTATTTCTGTCACCATGGTCTGCTGCTGTCTGTCCTGCTGGGCCGGTACAGGATGCAATGGCCTGCCCACCTGTGCCTGCGTTTTCTGTGACGTTTCTGGGGGAGGGGGCTGCCTGAGAGGAATAATGACTGGGAGGTGAGGGGCAGCTGCCGGGAGAAGGGAGAAGGAAAGGGGAAAAGGGAGGAGAGCTTTCATAAGATAATGTCATATTCAACCTCTCATTCCCATCCTCCTCCAATCATCACCAAATACTTTAATTTCAAATAAAAACCATAATCAGCAGACACGGAGAGGTGAAATGTGTAGTTGGAGAGAGGCATTCTCCTGTTGGCAAGTGGGGGCAGGGGGTAGAAACGAAGTACAAACAGGCAAAACACTCCAGTTATATTTGCCTGTCTTCTTCGGTCTGCTGTGGGATTTTCTCTGCAGAAAATTCCTATGTTTTTTAATATTGGGTCAAAAGTGGATTTTATTTGAGCTCTTCAGGTTTTTCAGTCTTTATTTGGTAAGAAAGCAGTTACAACAAAGCAAAGTAGTTTCAGGTTAAGGAAAGGAGAGCTGAGATGCTGAAGGAAGAAGGCTCAACTTGGCAATGATGTGTACCTGCACCGCGCCAACCCACGCACAGACACACTGAAGATACGCCCATACACACACACAAAGACACACACTGATAGGCAGATACACACAGATAGATGTACCGACACACACAGTTGCAGATGCACACACACAGATAGACACACTCAGGCACACATGCACATACACATAGACACAGGCATACATGGATAGACCCATATACACATAGGCACACACAGACACATACACACATACAGGTACACACACGTAGACACAGACACACACGTATACACACACATCCCTATCCAGGTTCGGCCCACCAATCCTATGATGTGGGTGGCAGAATCTTACCTTCCCTCCCTTTTTTATCCAGAAAATTCAGACATTTCCAACCACACATGGGGTAAATATGGTAGTAGAACCAAAACCAAAACAATAACAACAACACCAAAAAGACGCGAAGCATCTTTTCAAGAAAATAGGTCTCCAATGACATTTTCAAGGACCAATTCAAAACCTTCACTACTCGAGAGGCACACACCTCACTATCTCAGCCATGCTCCCGGGTTGTTTGTTTGGGTTTATTTTTGCCTTCGCCCTGCAGGGCCTCGCAGATGTGACATGGTGATTTAATTCTGCACAGACTTCGCCTCCCTCTCAGTTCTTAGAATGTAGGTAGATACCACTACCGGTATTCTTAGAGCTACACAGCCTCCCACACCCGATATAGTGAAGAGAACCCACATTTCATTGGAATCCCTACTTTTAGTTATTTGCAGGTTTTTCTTTACAACACAGGAAACCAAATATGAGGCACTGTTGTAGATACTGATAAATGGGCTCCTAAAATGTTCTCTGTGGCTGGCCAAACAAAAACTGACTTATATCCAAAAAGGGACATCATGGTTTCCCCCGTACACCTTGCAGAGGAGAGTAAGAGTCTAGACAGTGTTGTCAGGTGTCAAAACTTACACAGGACAACAGATGTGGTTAAAGGCACCTGTGAAAGGACTTGCAAGTTTCTTCCTATCATCCCAGGTGGCAAGATAGTCAAGAACCAAAGAGGAGAAAGACCTGACAGTGGGCCACGTGATGGGTGGAAAATTAAGCTGTGAAGGGAGGGGTGGCATTCACACCAAAGGGCTGCACCTGCTGAGTCCTCAGCCCCCTCAGCAGGGTGTTCAGAATAAGTCAGGCACCTGTCACGTGCAGTGGGCGGTGAACAGGCAGTGCTTTGGGGCAGCGAGGGAAAGGTGCAGACCCCCTCCTCAGAGATGTCTGCTCTGATATCCAAGTCACAGAGGGACAGGAAGCCTCTAGGACTCGGGCTGACTTTCCCAACCAGGCTATCTGCACCTTGACCTTGAATGTATACAAATAAGAAAAGTCCATTTTTTTTTCATCCAAGGCTGACACTTAAGACTTTCCACAAGATGGCCAAAGTGTCTTGAAGCCCAGATTCCTGAAAGTCTTTCAAAAGATACTAACCATAATTCATCTTTATAAATCCCACTTCCCCCTCCACCCCAACACAGGGTAGCTGGGTGATCTCCTGAGATTTATAGCAAAGAAAGCGGGTGATTCTGTGTGACTTCTCTAAATGAGTGGTTTTTTGAAATAAGCTTCTTTCAAAAGGAAGTTCATTATTCATTCATTCACTTAATGTTGGCAGCACAATTCTATGGCAACGCACTTTACTAAGATTTTGAAGACCTGATTGTGTCGCTAACCAGGAAAACAACCTGAGGCCACTTCCCCAACTTCCCTAACCTTCCTGTGTCTCAGTTTACTGATCTCTAAAATGGTCAGGTCTGGATAAGATGGTTTCTCAGGTTTCAGCCTTAGCACTTTGGGTCAACAAGTTTATGTGGATTTTACTCTATGAAAGACACCCGCTTAATGCCACGAAGGAGCAAAACATGCAAAGACATGGTTGCGACCTCATCCTCTTTACAGTGTCTTTGCTTGACCATGTTTCCAAATGTCCATCATAGGTTATGTTGACTAGGCATCAAATTTCTGTCTTCCTTTAAACATATGCCTCTCTTTGATGTTGAGAGATTTTCAGTCAAATGGGCCCACTCTGATCTGCACAGGTGGAGCCCAGCATCCCCACATTCACCTGGCTCCCCATTTCCTCCACAGCCTGGATTTCATGGCATCAACACCATCAGGAGCTCTCTCTCCAAGGGCTACATGGGCCTGCGCTGCCAGATTGGGGGATTCTAGAAGGCGGGGTGATTCCTGATCCTTGCTCCCCAAAGCGGATCCTCCCTCCTCCCTCAAGAACAAGCGTCCTGGCCAGCAGCCTGCAGCCCGGGGATGAGAAACTTGTTTTAAAATCTGTGCATGTCGGCCCTGTCACCATGCGGGCTCAGGCAAACAGGCTGCCCTTGGGCAGAACAGCTTTGCTAATCAATCATGCTTCAGGGAAGCGGGTGGTGTGTCCGCGGGCCCACTTTGCCGTGACCAAGCCCGTATGACAACATCTGAGTGTGAATGAAAAAACAACAGTCTGCCTTCCATGTCCACTGCAGGGGGACCAAGACACGGTTTTATTTAAAAATAACTCCTCTTTCCCGAGCACTGAAAGCAAGCCTAGGGCATCAGGAGAATCCCTCTTTCAAGATTTACTAGTGACTGAGATCAGGAAACAGAGCTCTCAACTTGAACAGCGATGTCGCACAAAGAACAAGATAAAACTTGCGGGATGTGCCGCGAGTATTCAGAAATAAATGAACTATTTCTAATGGTTAAAAAAGAGCCTCCTGAGAAGATATCACACGGGATTGTGCTGTCTGAATGTGGCAACTAGCAAGCAGAGCAAATTAATGTCATTTGAAGCTAAGATGTAAGACACAAGTCCCTACTAATGAAATGTAGTTATGGAAAGAGGTCAAATTTGTTGTCACAGACTGGGTGCACAACCTGCTAGTTGGGAAAAGTTATGAAACTTCTCTAAGTCTTAAAACACACACACACACACACACACACACACACACTTTACATATATAAATAAAGTGGGGCCAATATCACTTCAATGTACAGAACTGTTGTGAGAATTAAGTGACGCACTATACATAAACTGTATCTATGCTATAAACACAATAGAAATATAAAGATTTCTATAATAGACATATTTATTCAAATGCATGTCACTTATTCAAAATGATTTGATTTCTAGTATTTTGTCTTTTGGTTATTTTAGGGATAAGTTTCTAATGAATTCAGTTTAGATGCATTTCTTATCTAAACTATTTACACATTTTCAAAGCTCCTACACAAGTGACAGAAGAACACACGCTTAAAATAACCAGAGAAGTGGCACCACAGAAATAGACGAGATAGATCATTTTAAAAGCATTTACCCTTTGCCCCAGCAGCACACTTTTGGTCATTTATCCTGCTCACAAGTGAACTGACTACTGAACAAGGTTGTCCATTGGGGCATTATCTGTAATATCAAAAGATTGGATATTACAGGTGGCCATCAACAGGGTGGTTAATGTGTAGAAGATAGTTATGTAGTGACCTCCGATGAATGGCTCCTCCCACTATTCACTCCCTCGTGGAGGTCCTTCCCACACTGACTCCTTATGACCCAATTTAGTTATGAAACATTAGCCAACGTGATGCAAGCAGAGGCTCCATTGCCCTTCAGGATTGGGGCATAATCCCTGTCTGCTTTTGGAATCCAGTCACCATGTGAGGAAACTTGGGCTAGTCTCCTGCAGCTACAAATTCCAGCTAGCAGCCAGAATCTACAACTGATAAGTGAATGACGCCATGGTGGGCCACCGAGCCCCAGCCAAGCTATCAAGTGGCATCATTCATGAGTAAATCCACGCAAAACGGCTCAGCTGACCCCATCCAAAGAGCTCAACCCAGGCGTGTGAATAAATAAAATCACGGTTGTTTAAGCCTCTAACATATGAAGCAGTTTGTTATGTAGTAATAGATAATCATAGTATCCTACCTCTGAAGAAAGGAAAAGGATACACTCTATGGACTCCCATGCTAAGGTCTCCAAGATAAAGTGTCAAATTAATAGGCCAAGTGAAGAGCAAGACCAGTAGTATACTGCCTTTTGTTTAAAAAGCAACACACACACATATATATATACCATATATATATATATGGTAAGGAGACACTGGATACATACATACTCAAGAAATTAACATACATAGTTACTTGTTTCAATGGATAATGGGGTAGTGAATTGAGTAGATGGGGACACAGGAGGAAGTGATAATTATCAATATATATCTTTTTAAATTGTTTCAGTATATAAACCATGTGAATATATTACCTATTCAGAAATAATAATTTATTTAAAAAGTGAATAACCAGGCTAAGCCAAGATAGAAATGACAAAGCTTAAATAAGTTGAATTTCACATTGATTATTATCATCCTACCATGATGCCATCCTTCCTAATTGTCTTCCTTTGAACACGAATAATCCTTCCTTTGCAATACGTATGGTTATTTGCACACACCTTTTACTTCCCCTGATAGATTGTAAGTGCTCTGCAAGCAGAGACCACATCGCATGCATTTTTTTGTACCTTCTGCAACTGATAAGCATAGTGCAGGTACAGTAAGTACTCAATAAAGAAATGGTTGTTGAGTCAAAGAAATAAATAACATTCTGATACCACTAAATGTCTCCATTGTTAATGCTGGTGAGTTATATGAAATCTTCAACAGCCTAACTTCTTCCATCTGTTCACACACTCCACACACCATCTTTGAGGGAAATGGTAAGCATTTAGTATGAGTTAGGTATTGCGTCTCTCACATATATACTTAGATCTGCTGGGCACAGCACATACAAAAGCTAAATTTGAATGCCACGAAAGGGGAAAAAAGCTAAGCAAACCCCCATTTAGAAAGACAACAACAACACCCATTTGACTAGAGGAAGTCTAGAAAAAGAAAGATCTTTTATTATTTCTCATAAGTAACAAATTTCACTTCTGTAGTTGAGTAACCAACAGCCTGTAGCAAAGTAACTGCAAAGTAGGCTGGGGATCCAGATAAGCGGGGCTGTGGGAACGGAGAGCTGGATGCTCCCTGTCCAACCCTCAGGGCCCCGGAGAACTCGGCACTCAGGCCATGGTGTACTTTTTCTGTTGTGACTACAGCATTTCTACGAAAGAGGAGACCACAGCTTTCTCTGTAACCCATTTCGGGGTTTGACAATTCTCACTGGAAATCCTCACTTACTTTGAACCTGTACCCTTCTCACTGTGCCCCACCCGGTTCCCCTTCTATTATAGTTCACTGTCTCCAGGTCTGATCCCTGGGGAAGTGTAATTTCTTCGAGGAAGAAGTCTGGGTCACCTCCATGACTGTGTCCTCATCCCTCCCTCCAGGACAGTGGTTCTCAACCTTCCTAATGCTGCGACCCTTTAATACAGTTCCCCAGGTTGTGGTGACCCCGAACCATAAAATTATTTTCGTTGCTACTTCATAACTGTAATTTTGCTACTATGAATCATAATGTAAGTATCTGATATGCAGGATGTATTTTCATTGTTACAAATTGAATATAATTAAAGCATAGTGATCAATCACGAAAACAATATGTAATTATATATGTGTTTTCCGATGGTCTTAGGCGACCCCTGTGAAAGGGTCGTTCGACCCCCAAAGGGGTCACAACCCACAGGTTGAGAACCGCTGCTCCAGGATGTGCTGGGCCAGTGTGCAGAGCCATCCCAACCCTTGTGCGTCCTGTACTGAGCCACTGGGCAGCATCACAGTCTTGGCACTCTGCCGGGGCTCCATGAACACAACACCATGGGCGATGACGAGGTAGGAGGTAAAGTACTAATTATTAAAGGACATGTATGAGTAAGGATTGCAACTAAGGGTGTGGACACAATTGTCTCAACAGAGGCAGGGCATCTCCCCCCTATAAGCTCCCACCATCTTAGTCTCTCCCATATCAAATAATTCCTATTCCTTACCTTCCCCCAGATTTCATTTCATAGGTTTTTTTATCTGCTGCACTGTTCTCTGCAATGCTGCTCTCCTACCCCCCAATAGCTATGGCAGTGGAGCCTCTGTCACTGCCGAGGTCAACATTGGGAGGTTCTGCAAGGGAAAGAAAGGTAGGAGGAAAGCTGAGGTTGGCAATGTAAAATCTATGCATGCTTTTGCTACCACAGATCAACAAGCATTGGCTATGTGCTTTCTATGTGCAGAGCGGGGTTAGATGCTGTCTAACTCGGAGAGATAAAAGAGTAAGACATCACCTGTGCTGCTTAGCAAGGGGGACATCCATAAGATGGGATTTAAAGAAGAGAATGTTGGCTTGGATCTGCAGAGCTCACTGAAGGGGAAGGCAGGTGTGCAGCCATCAGGACCAGGTAGAATGGAGACAGTGTGAATGGTGGAGGAGGGAATCCGTGAGCAGGTGGAGGAAGCCTGACTGCTGATTCCTGGACACAGAGAAGAAAGGGGAAGATGACCCAGGAGAAAAGGAAAATGGCACCACTCCTGTCAGAGGCAGAGCGCGCTCACTGGGAGCTGGTTGGCTCACTCACAGGACATGTTGAATTTTGGAGAAAACAAGAGGAAATTGAGTACTAAACAGATAAGAAAATAAGACTTGGGATATAGTTTTATCATTGAAGCCATGAAGAAAAATGGCCTTTTTGAAGAAGCAAGGGCATAGAGGAGAAGAGGACAAATGAATGGCTCGGGGACCTCCTCTCGGATGGCCATCCCAGCTCTGAGGGCTCAGCATGATGATGGAGGAGGGAGAGGCGTGGAGAGGCGATGATGTCAGCATGGAGGGAGGCAGGGTCCCCTAAAAGGCAGGGCCTGTCCCATTCATCTTTGTGTAGATCCATGCAACTGAGCACCCAGTAGGTGCTACATAAATACTTTCTGATTGTTTGTAGGGGACATAGAAATGCAGTCCTCAGAGAAGTGGGGAGAAAACAGTGGCAGAACCACACCACACACATCAAAGGAGAAGAATTCAGATGGTGAGGGGCTAATGCTGTGGGGAGAATGACAAGATCTGAAAGCCAAGGGTCACAGTGAGGGCTCCCGCCTGCGGGGTCACCAGAGAGCTGGGCGGGTGACCAGTCACAAGAGCTCTGCCTGGACATAGCGTCTGCACACACCATCAGGGTGATGTTGCCCTATTTAGTGTGAAATAAATCCCCGGGATTTATCACATTTTCAATTTAAGTTCGACTGTGAGATCTGGAAACTTTAATACCAGTCTGAAAGGAAACTTGAAATATTCAAACTTGCACAAACTTCCTTGATACTGTCCGGTTATTCTAACCTCAACTTTGGAAAAAGGAGAAACTGACATGGGAATTACCTTAAAAAAAAAAGATATTCGTAGACACTGGCAGTTTATTTCACACGGAGCAAAGGTACTCGATTAGAGGGATTCTCTACAAGGAGAACTGAAGATCTAAGTCAATATCCCCACCTGCTCCCGGTCCCGCCACCGGGCCATTATGCCTTCCGCTCTGCAGACGGGCATCCGCCAGGCAATTCTGCCTTATTTGTGCAAGTTGAGAGGCCACCTGTCGTGGAATAGACTCACGCGTTAAACAAAGTGAGCAGTTCTTGTTTCTCTGCTCCCCATATGATTTTTTTTTAACACAAAGCACTCACTTTCACCTTGAGCAGGTTTACAAAATGCTGACTCGGAAGAACTGGTGCAAACAAGGCTATCTTTTGTTTATGAAGATTGTTAACAGCCCACTCCTCGAAGGACCCCTCTTTTCCCCCAAGACTGGTGAATTAATCCACCCACGCTTTTCTGCTCTTTCCCTGGCTGTTCAGAGCTGAAGTGGAGAAATATGGTTTTACAAGGGGACAATGTATATTTGTGCTAAAAACAGGCACCATGCAACTCCAGAGAAGGGAGCCAAAAAACAAATACCAGGCGCAGGAAACAGCGTGAGTAAAGGCAAAGTCGAGGAGAAGGAAAGCATGCCATTTCGGAGGACTCTGTCTGGGGTGAGGAGGGTACAGGATAGAGAACTGGGTTGAAGACTTGCAGTCAAGGAGGCTGGGGAGTGGGGAGGGTCTTTGTGGAGTATTTGAATGAACGGACTTGGGCAGGTCAGCCTCTTCTGAGAACTGGGACCAGGGAATACAAAGGTCACAGAGGGAGGACAGCAGCCCGCAGGAGGCCCCAGCAGCAGGTCACGGCCAGTCCCATCGGCTTGCACAGTGTCGAGGGAAGGGACCCACAGTGGAGCTAAACCTCCAGATAACCTCCATAAGTCCCTGCTCTGCCTGGGGGCTCAGAGTGGCGTTTGGTCTCGGAATTAGTGTCAGTTCAGTCCAGTAATCCCTGAAAGGTCTGTTTCCTCTTCCCCAGTGTCCATCACCCTGGTGAAAGGCTGGGAGAAAGATTAATAGCATAAATGTCAACAGAGTAGCAGGATCCTCCCTCAAGGGGACCCGGTCTTCTCCTCATTCAAGGTGTTTTGGGTCTCTAAATTGACTCAGGTCTGGGAATTGATTGAGGGTCCATGACTCTCTGTCTTTATGATCCAAGTTAAGCTTATCTTCACTTGGTTTAGAATTCTTCTGACTACACAGATCAAGTAAGAATTTAGTAGACTGACCATCTATTTCACTTGCCCATCTATTGCATCAGGAGCACAGAATTTGAGTGGAAGAAAATGAGGTATTTGTGTTTGGATATAGAAAAAAGTAAGCCCTGGGTGGGTAGCTCAGTTGGTTAGAGCATTGCCCCCATATGCCAAGGTTGCAGGTTCAATCCCTAGTCAGAGCACATACAAGAATCAACCAATGAGAGCATAAATAAGTGAAACAACAAATCAATGTCTCTTTCTCTCTCTCTCTCTCTCTCTCTCTCTCTCTCTCAAATCAATTTTAAAAAGCTATTTTAAAAAAGAAAAAAAATGAGAAGATGGAACCCAACGTGACTGAGATATGGGAACCAGGATGAGTGTCCACATTACCAGATTCTAGGAGGGCTTGGTTTGGGGGAGGAAGAGGCAGAGCCAAGTTCAACCTGGTGGTGGATTATCACATGGATGTGACCAGCAGGGAGTTGGGAATATGTGAGGGAAATAGGAGAGCTCTCAGGTATGGAGTTGAGGGTTTTGGAACAACCTGCATACAAGTAAAAAAGGTTTAGAGGAAGTCGGTGAGATCCCCAGGAAAGAGAAAAGAGATAGATGAGTATTAGGCTTGCGTGGGGACAGATGTCTGGGCTGACCCCAGTGGGAGCACAAAGAAAAGCTGGTGAGTTGGACAGAGATGGGCTGGTTGGCAAGATCAGAGGCAGAATCAGGCTTGTGTAATAGAAGCGAGAAGGCCTAGTGTTTAAAGAGAGACGTTGCCCCGGGTTCCAACTGCTACAGAAGAGGAAAACAGCATGGCTCTGGAGGTCCTCGGAAATTGGTGTGTAATCCCCTATAAAACAGCTGTTTTATTAGACGACAGAAACAGAAGGCCCCTGGCGGGGTAGGGGAGGGAGGGGCGTGAAGAAGCGGGTTAGAGAGAGATCACCAGCTTTTAAGAAGCTTAAAAACATGGGGAGGAGACGTGAAGGCCGTCCAAAGGAGCAGCAGAATTAAAGTCAATTTCCCCCCAGGATTTCAGAGACTTATGTACACTTGTGGGCAGTGAAGGTTCTAGAACTAGAAGGCTGGGGATCCCTGGAAGGGCCTGGATTACTCCAACGAGACAAGAGGGAGAGGTGGTTTGTAGAGGCCTTAGCAGAGGAAGGCTTCAGGCCCAAGAAAGAATAATCTTTTATTCCTTACAAAATAGTCACTGTAAGATTAGCACCGAGTCTTTATTATCTTATTGCTGGCTTAAAATTTCATTCCCATGTCATGCATTCCAAGTATGTCTGCTTAAAACTTCCTTAATTTATAACATCCTCATCAGCAATTAGTTTCCAGCCACAATTCTATGAGCAAATATATTCATTTAAATGCCTATTGCTCTTTTGTGAATGAATTACAAAGAAACCGAACTCCTAAAGAAAGACACGGGATTACAAGATAATTATTTTATCTGGGTTTCAGTTCAGTCATATGTCTCCGAATGAGCTTATCTTGCCCATAAGGCTTCTATTTTCCTTTCAGTTCATTCCCCCCTCCCTCCCCGCCACACACACACACACCATGCCATTCATACAGCGGGTCAAATTTTTTATTTTCTTGCCATTCACTTCTGCAGGACTCCACTAAAGAAATCCGTGGCTTCCCACAAATCTTTGAAGATTTGGCCCCTCCTGTCACTGCTCAGAGCCCACAGGCTCCATCTCACCCGTGATCTCATTGTTTCTGACCCAGTTCCCAATCTCCAACCCTCTCTTGACTTCATTCACCTGGCCCCAAATATCAAGTTTTATGCTCAAACGTTGCTCAGTTCTCCCTGTGTCCCTTCGTCATTTTGTGACCTCTTTCTTTGAGTCTTTCCAAAGCTTTCAGAAAACTGCCTCTCGAGAGTGACTGCTCTTGTTTTCTTTTGACTCAAACCTGCATCTTGACTCATGCCCACAGGAATCTCTGTGTGGCATCCTTTATTTCCAGTTTTAAGCCATCTCTGTTTTTTAAGTGGTCACTGTTAACCTTTAACTTAAATTCCCTTTGATGGAGCACTTTCTACGTTGTATTTTAGAGCATCTGGCCTTACTTGAGTCCTTCAGACATGAACAGTGAAATAGGCACTTCACAGCGTGGCTTCTGGCCTTGTTCTCACTTGTTTGTCATCTCTGTCTTTACACAGCTCATGGCCCACTCAACACAGCCCGCTATGCCAAGACCCCTCTGACAGCGGCACCGGGGGAAGCTCTCCGATCATGAAAATCAGGGGATGCATCTCCTGGGACTATCCTGTCCTCCCATAAGTTTTATCCCAATGCAATCAAGTTTTACCAGAAATGTAATCTGTTTGCTTTGGGTGCGGGGGGGGGGGGGGGGGGGGATTTTAATGAATACACTGGTAGAATATGGCATTTCTAGTTGCTCTCTATTGTTAGGGACAACTCCTAAGTGGCCCTAAAAATAGTGCACTTAATAGTTTTGAAAATTCTGAGTTATTCCAAAAGAAAGGAAGAAAGGAAGGAAAGTGAGATGCTTGAAATGGCCACATGAAGTAGGGTGTCCCATTTTGGGGATCAGAAAAGCCAGGCTAGACAATGACTCTCCTGGTAATAAGTGGCCATGAGCCACACCTGGGACCCAGGTACATATCTGGATTCCAAAGTTTATCAAATATATGTCACTACCTTATATGGATGAAAAAGTATGGAAAGGAATTGCAGGAAGGGGCTGTGAGAGAGAAACAACATATGGGAATTTCAAATCTGTTTAGATCCACATCCCCTCATTTGTACATTGCTCTTGAGTAGGACTAAGCGGCCTGAATTCTTACAGGCAGTGAAAAGGAAAAGCAGGTAAACAGATCCATGCTGACTGTATATGTTACACTCCCTCCCCAAACTGTAAAGGTTGGTTTCAGATTCTTAAATAAAAATATGTCAAAACAGTAAAACAGGCCAATCTCTCACTCTTACAGCGAGTCACAGCGGCGAGGGTGCTTTCCTTGGCAAATATTCAAATATCACACGCCAGCATCACATGTTTAATACTATTTTAGTCAATATGACTTGTGTTAAAGTCACCTGAATCGGGCGATTGTTTGATGTTATTATCACCAACAGGTCCTCACACAACACCCCTCACTGCCGATGAACTCACGAGAAAGGCTTTAGTTTAGGAAACTAGTGTTTTCTTAGAAAAGGAAAAAAAAATAAAAGCAGTTCTCAGTAAAAGGTAAACCACAGAGCTACTGCGTTCAGACAAGTTGTACATATTAAACCACACACGAACTGTATCAAACAATGTTTAGGCTCTGCCTGATCCACAAATGTGAGTCAGTTCAGAATTCAAGGAGTTAAGGCCAGGATCCTACCCATGACTTTCCCTGACATTGAGGATATATTGAAAAATGATGAAACTATATTCCAGATGACCTCACTTGCTCTCCATACAGCTCTGACAACCCATAATAACCCAGAGGTTCTTTCCTTGGTGGGCAGCACAGCCAGCATTTCTTAGGAGAGCAGGCCGTCAGAGCTCTCAGAGATGCAATCCATTTCCATTTCCAAGTACAGGGAAGCCTCAGGCTCTCGGGACTCAAGGTCCCAACATGATGTCAGATAAAAAAAATTAGAGGGGGTCCCGGGAGAAGCATGTCTGTCCAGTGGAGAGCCTATCAACAGGAAAATTAGGGATGAAAATAGCTAAGCCGGTCCAGCCGGAGTGGCTCAGTGGTTGAGCATTGACCTAGGTCACGGTTCAATTCCCGGTCAGGGCACATGCCCAGGTTGTGGGCTCTATCCCCAGTGTGGGGCATGCAGGAGGCAGCCAATCAATGATTCTCTCTCATCATTTATGTTTCTATCTCTCTCTCCCTTTCCCTTCTTCTCTGAAATCAATAAAAAAAATATTTGTTTAAAAATAGCTAAGATGGGCCAACGACCTTGAGATTGCACACATTATAGCACCGGAGATGGGCTTGCTGGCCCCACAATGCAATCTCAGTGGCTTCAAAGGCAAGCAAGCCTCTTTGTGGAAAGCTGAGTAATATGGAGAAATGAAAGGGAGAGGCAGAAGGGATAAAGAAGAGAGAAAGCGAGAAGGACAACAAGCGGTGGCAGATATTGGCAGCCAGGATGCAGGCAGAAAGCCCCAGAGGGTCTGAGACTTAGGGAACGGGACTGTGCTGCCATCTCAGAGGAGAGGGGGTGAGACAAACACCCCTGCATCAGGAGATGGTGTGTAAGATCCAACCCTTCCACATGTTCCTGAGCTTTGAACTCCACATCAACAGGTATTTTAAAAGCATCTAAAGCATAAACCATGCTCATGGGAACTCTCAGTCAGAGCTCAGCTTGACATCCATCCATTTGCGTAGTTTCAAGGTTGACTCAAATGTTCAGAGGTTGTGTGTGATGTGTTTTACTGACAAAAACTGTAAAGAAGCAAATTAAAGCCAAAAGGGAAATTTCTGGCTGCCATGCTAACCAAATAATGTCAGGTAAAAAAAAAATCATCCTAAAAATAAAGTAACACTTCAGGCTAAGGGTTCATTTCTATAAATACTACTTCCCCAGAACCCAACTCTAGCAAAGCATGATCTCCTCTTAATGAATTATCATATATACTATATACTAGTATATGTGTGTGTGTGTGTGTGTGTTATATAACCATGATGGTCTAATTATGGCTCCATATCTCTCTCTTGAAGTTTGGGGTTTTCAAAAGGACCTGCTCCCATGCTCCCCTATAATTTAGAATCACTGGTCCTTGGCTGTGACAATGCCACAGCCACAAAGCAGGACACCGAGAAAGGTTCTTTTATACACTGCTGGTGAGTACAGAAATTGCTGTCCCCACAATCTGGAAATATCTATTCAAATTTAAAAATAGCACCATTGATCAAGCCATCTCATGCCCACATGAGCACAGGGATATTCACTACTGTTTATAGTAAAATCATGTAATAAGCTATGCTAATCATGCAAGAAATAGTACACAGGCATGAAAAGGAAAATGCAGGAATTTCAACAATGAATCACCAAGTGAGAAAAAAGCAAGATGCAGACAGGGACCTATGGTGTAATTGTTTTATAAAATAATGACAAAACACATCTATGTGAATAGCTGTATCTATGTCTATGTATCTAAATGTTTGATACAATTATTTGAATGTGTATTAAGCATGGAAAGGTATACAAGGTTGATAACACTGGCATCACGGGAAGAGGGATTAGGGTGGAGGGAAAGAAGGGAGCAGGAGGAAAGAAATAAGTGAAAATGAAAGAACATGTCAACCATAAAAACCACATGGACACTATGATCTCACTTATCGGAAATCATGTGTGTTTACTTAGGCACATGTATATAAACAGATGATGACAGGATGGTCTACAAAATGTCAATGGTTTTTATTTCAGGGTGTTGAGATGTTTTTAAACATAATTTTCACTTTATTCCTGATATGTATTTTTAAAATATTTACAACCACATGTATTATTTCTATAATTAGAAAAAAATTCACTGAGGGGGAAAGATGAAAAGCCCTATGCAAGGCATTCCAGGTCCCAGAGAGAACGCAAGCAGAGAGACTGGACTTGTAAAGCCAGGCTGGGACCAGAGTGGGGAGGTTCTCAGTACCCGGCAGGGACGGGCAGGGACAGGCAGACGACTTGCAGGCTGTATACCAACTCATTAACAACAGGCTGGGCTTTTCTTTCTGGTGGTGAATTATGAATGATTTCTTCTTCTTTCTTTCTTTTTTTTTTTTTTTGGTGCCTTTTCATTAAATTTATGGGGGTTAATAAAATTATACAGGTTTCTGGTGCACAATTCTACAAGACATCATCTATACACTGCATTGTGTGTTCACCACCCTAAGTCAAGTCTTCGTCCATCACCATTTATCCCCCCCTAACCCTCCTCCACTTTCCACTACCCCCCTCTTCTATTTTATTTTCTCTATTTTCCAGATGTTATGAAAAAAATACCTTGTTTTTGTAAGCAGAACAAAAGTATTATTTTAAAAACTATGCCATGAAGGCTCCTAAGTGGGAAGGGGTAATCATCAAGGTGGCATTTTAGGAGATTAAAAACCATTTATGAAGCAATGGCGTCATAAATGAGACCATTGGGAGTTGATAATGGCCCCAAACAAGGAGAACCTGGTAGAAATGGAAGGAATGGGTGGACTGCAGATGTTCGCTAACTAAAAGAATGAGTGAGTGAAACATTGCTGAAGAAGAGTTGCTAACTCTCAGTGGCCCTTGTAAGGTTTGTAAATGTCAAAGTCAGTTGATTTGACCCCCAAGATTACAGAGAGCTGTAATTGTTTTAGAAACTGGCCCGTTTTCACTATCAAGCCTCCAAATGCAGCCACCTCTTGGAAGCCATGTTCGGGAAAGCTGCAGCACTCAAGGAGAAAGACAAAAGCAGTGGAAACCACTGAAGATGAAGAGAAATTATGTGATAAGATGAGGTAAAAAAAACTTTCCTCCACACAAAAAGGACATACATCCTTGACAAGCATTGAATCACTCACACACACACACCCACTGGGATTTTGCAGATCAAAGAAAAACATTCCCAGGTAACTTCTGGCTTGCATTCATTTTCTACTGCAGCCAACAGAGCAAGCTTCTGATCAGTGTTAGGAGAAATGAAATGTTTCTATTTAATTGTGGTTTGCCTTTTCCTGAAAGCTGTCACATTCTGAGAACTCCCCTTCATTAGAAGTATTCAGGAAGAGGATGGGTGGCTCTGAGATGACGGAGGGGGGCATAGACGCTTCCAAAGACCTTCCCGGCTTCAAGAGTCTGGTTCAAGATGGGACGGGATGCCAACTGCCAGATTTTACGCCTCCCCCCTCTCAGAGGCTCCAACGGAGGTAGTTTACTAAATAAGCTGTGTTTATGTGTTCTGGCATTCCTGGAGCAGATGTAATGCAACTGAAGGCAAACAATTTTAGTAATGCAATTCATGCATTGCCATCTAAACACCACGTAATCACGAAACTGAGATGTTTACCCAATAATCAAAGACTTAGGCAAAGCAAGCAAAAGGCATTTTGTAAGACAAAGTACTGGCCAGTACCTCCAACAAAAGGATTTATTGAGTGTTTTCCTGAAATGGCTTCTCAGAAAGAGTCATCATGACTTGGTTTCTTAATCACACAAAGGTCAGAAAAACTTCAGGAGGAACTGGGTTGGAAACAGGGTTCTCCTGATAGAGTTTCAGGATATGCTTGTCAGAAAGTAAGCAACACCCTCCTCCAGATGCCCCCCTTCGCCTCTCATGACATTTCTCCACAGGCAAATCTATGTCCAAGGTCATCGGCGTCCCTCTTGCTCCCTATATGCTGGCTCCTGCCCTCTTTCCTTCTCCACAGCTAGGCCCCCTGACTCAGTATGGCCTCTTCATCACCCCAATTCTGTCTTCCTCCAAGCTTGGCTCAAAACTCTCCTCTGTCTGACAACAACAAATTCTGGCCTTTCATTCTTTCTGGGTCCTCTCCTGACTTGTGCATGTGATTAACATGAAATAATTAGCAAGTTTGTTGGCAGAAATAGCCCCGGTGAATGACTTCCACCTGATCCCCTAAAACCCTAACGATCTCCCCCTGTCATGGCACAGTGTGGTCAGAGCAAAAGCTGCTCGCTCCCTTTCTTTTCTTCCTTCTCTCAATTTAGTGTTTATTGAACACCTACTTTAGGCAAAGCACTGTTCAAAGTATTTCCCCCTCACATTTTTCACTCAATCACTTCACATACCTCCTTAGATATCAAGAGTGGCCCTTGTGATAAGATGAGGTAAAAAAAAAAAACTTTCCTTTGAATTCTGCTCCTCTCCTGCTTTCTTTTAGCGGTGTCACCATTTACTCAGCTTCTTGGTGTCGTGTTTGGTTCTTCCCTCCTCCTCAACTCTTCCTCCAAGCAACTGCCAATCCTTTATCTCATGTCTGGCTCCTCCTTTTTATCCCTCTGTCTTCATATCCTCTTCACAGTTGGCCTCCTGCTGTGCAAGTATCTTCTAACACGTGAGTCGGTTGATATCACTGTACACATCCAAAACTTCATGTGATCCCTGTTGTCTACACAATATAACTCGAGTTCCCTAGTTTGACATTAAAAGACTTCCTCCTTTCCCATCCATCACCTATTGAAGCTTATCTTCCAAACACACAGGACTTCTGGTTCCCCAAACACACCAAGCATTTGTTAGAGGTTTTTTTGAGCAGGTTCCCACTGTGTGCAGAGGCCTCCTCCCACCTCTGTCCTAGAGTGAAATCCTACTTTTCGAAGCTTGCTCAAATGCCAGCGAACTACCCCCCTTCCCTGTCAAAACTGATTGTTCTTTCTTCTGCATTTGTCAGATTTTATTGTTTACAGCTCTGACGCTGCCTCTAGATCATAAAATCCTGGAGGGTAGAGATCCTATCTGCTCCTCTTTGCATTCCAACATCATGCCCCAACCACTGTAGCACTCCCTAAGCATAAGCTGAACTGAAGTTTACTAGCACTGGTAAGTGAATTTACTAGCAACCATCGTCTTCCAACAAACATTTATATGTCTAATAGGTACAGACAACTCTGCTAGGAGCTGTAGAAGGAAGCCAGCTCGTGAGTGTGTGCTTAGAATGCATCCTTTTTTTTCTTTTTTTAAAATATATTTTATTGATTTTTTACAGAGGGGAAGGGAGAGAGATAGAGAGCCAGAAACATCGATGAGAGAGAAACATCGATCAGCCCCCTCCTGCACATCTCCCACTGGGGATGTGCCCGCAACCCAGGTACATGCCCTTGACCAGAATCGAACCTGGGACTCTTCAGTCCGCAGGCCGATGCTCTATCCACTGAGCCAAACCGGTTTTGGCAGAATGCATCCTTTTAAAGACCTACCTCACCTGATTATGCTAAGCCACCAAACACAGCATTATATGAAGGCATCCAGTCTCGTGGATCAGCAATCATTCCCAGATCTTCCCTTCGTCACTGGACATCCTAGCAGCAAGATCCCTGTTTCAGAAAGCACCACGAAAAGAAGGCCCAGGCTCTGGAAATCAGGGCTGTGCCTTCCCTCCAGGTTGATGTGGAAAATAAAGGCGTTCGCCTCTTAGCAGTACTAACTCCCAACCTCATAATTTACTTTAACTTCAGTTATCATGAGCATTTAAAACCATGGGAGTAGCCAAGAAAACTCGAATGTCTGGGAAAACTAAACGTTTGATTGCTGGTGGATGAAAACTTTTGGAAAAGATGATAACTTTTTTTGTTTAAAGGTTGGTATTTGGATAACAGCTGTGCAAATTTTTCTGAAGCACTCAAGGTGATGTATGACATAAGGTGACCACATGTCCTGGCTTGTCAGGGAGAGTCCCAGTTTACACCTGTTGTCCCTGCCACATTATTAATAGTGCCCTCTTCACTCTCAAAACTGCCCCGGTTTGAGTGATAAATTACATGACCACTCTATCCAGGGGTAGTGTCCGACTCCACTGCCCATCCATGCATGGGAAGACCCTGTGCTCAAATCCACCAGGGAGCCGAGGCTGAGAAACGTGGCAGAATCCAGGCTTCCTGACACCAAGCCCAGGCTCTATCTCAGAGAACATATTTCCTCTAAGTTGTTTCCTCATCAATTAATCAAGAAAAACACTTTGGGAAATGGTCTAGATGGCATCAGCATGGCTTCTGCAAACTGGCACTTACGGTGCAGCTGGGGAGCTAAACCACTTACACGTTCAATCATTAAACAGGGACAGCCACCTTCATAATACAGGGCCAGGTACGTGGTTAAGTGGCCATTTCAAAAGGAGTTAAAGAAGGAGAAAAGCCTCTATGGGCTCAGGCTTCAGAGAAGCTTTGTGGAAAATGAGGGAGCCTCAACTGAGCCTTAAAGGAAGGAAAAGAAAGAAAGAAAGAAAGAAAGAAAGAAAGAAAGAAAGAAAGAAAGAAAGAAAGAAAGAAAGAAAGAAAGAAAGAAAGAAGAGGGAAAGATATTTTTCTTTGAAAAAATGAAAATAGAAAACAAAGAACACTGAGCTAGGAATAAACACCACTTAAGTGATTCTGCAAGCATTATTGCTTTTTATTCCAGAAGATAAAAACAAGACAAAACAAACACAAATGGTCCGTGTGGCTTTCCCCAAATCTCGCAGGGACTGAAGGCACAAAAGTCACCAGGTCGAGGTGTCTTACAACCAGACAGGTGCTAGCTGCCAGGTGACAGCGCTCGACTCTGTGACATGGTGAGAAAAAAAGGGGCCATGTTTTGAGCTCTAACCCCACATTTTCACTAATGGGCCACGTGTCTGTAGGCAAGTGGCTTCATCAGTGTTGAGCCTCAGTTTCCTTATATTCAATGCTGGGTGAAGTGATCTCTGAGAACCTTTCATCTCTGCCAATCCCCAACCCTTTACATTCACATCCAGGTCTGGTTTAGCATGTTCTTGGCTTAGCTCAGTAGTGGATGTGAGTGTTCATCTCCAGCAAAATGGCAAACATGGGGCTGATCCTATGAGTCTCTTCACTACAAAGATGTAAAATGCTTAAGACAACATCACAGAGCTAAGCTAGGAAGGGAAGGAGAGAGGCATGGGCCTCAGGAGGAAAGATAAAACTGAAGGCAGAGCTTTGACCAAACGTTGATTCCATGGTACCCGAGGGAGTTCAGACCTACAAAAATGCCCCTGGGGATCTGAGGGTGGTGATTACATTCTAATGCCCTGAACAGATATGCATGAGGGGTGTGGGGAGAGGGCGGAACTGAACCCCTTTCATAAATCTCAAAGCCTTAAAAAGTCACCCTACCCTTGAAAAGAGGACTAAAAATACTCTGCCCGCTAGCTCAGAGATGAAGAGCAGCAAATTGCCTTATATGCAAAGCTCAGGATACAAAATCTAAACAAGAGCCACATTCAGCGGTAGGATCAGAATTTACACTATTTGTGTATTTGGGTGTGGGTGTTCCATGACAAGAAGTGAACAAAAACACAATTCTAGGATCATTGAAACTCCTTAGATCCCCAGATACAACAAATATGTGGCCACTATGTAGAAATAATTTCAACAAGTCAGGACTCACAAGATTCCCATAGAAAATAAATCTCTGTGAAGATGAACTTGCCAAAACACACACTGTGTGCAAGCACATGCACATGCACATACACACAGGGGAATAAAGTACTAAGAGGGACAGTCACAAAGGAACATTTTTAAAAATTACAATCCTAAGAACTAAAAAGATAAAAAATAAAAGTAGATTTGAACAAGAACAAAATAAAACTCCTGAAATTAGCACAGTGGAAAAGTGAGACAACAGAGTAACACAAAGATAGGACTGGAAAAATAGATTTGAGGAAATCAACCAAAATGTAACATAAGAGTTCCAAGTAAAAATGGAACTCTTAGTTATATCCCTAGACCCCATGTCTCCTCCATAATGTCACCCCACTGGGCAGCAGCTTCTATCCCAACTGGCAAAACCAGAGGTTTGGACTCTGGAGACAGGGTTCTTGGATTGAGAGATGTCATACACCAAACAAAATAGAATATTGCATACTGAATGCTGACCCCTCCAGTCTTATTCCTCACCTCAGCTCTCAGCACTGGGACACACAGACCTTCACTCTCCAGGAGAGAGTTTGGATGAGTGTTCTCTGGAGAATCTCCAGGTTCCCCAGTGGGAGACTTTAGGAGTTGACATGAAGAGTTCCCCAACAAATGGCATGAACATATTATTCTACAGCAATGCTCGAAGTCGACAAGCCCCTCACACATCCTCAGTGCTTTCAATAACCTTATTAGTTCTTCACTCTTAAATATGAGAAGACAGCCAAGGATTAGCAGACATGCAAGGAAGGTCTCTACAGAAAAGACAGGGCTCAAAACAAAGAAAAAGGCAGCATGAGGAAACAGAGACCACAAAGGGAGAAGAAAATTTCAAGAGAATAAAATTTATTTTTCAGAAAGCGAAGAAAATGTCACACACATGAAAACAGAACAGAATGCTTTGTAAAACAAAACAAAACTATTTATAGATGAAAAGAAGAAAATTAAGATGATAACAAATGAAAACTCAATAGACAGGTTGGAAATTAAAGTTGGAGATTTCTTCAATTGCCTGAAAAGACAGCAAAAGAATAAAGAGGTGGAAAACAGGAGAGAAAATCTAAGGAAATTAGAGGACTGGTCTAGAAATTACAACACCCAAACAATAGGAGTTCTGGAAAGAAAAACTGACACTAACAGAGAAAAGCAAATATCGGCTGACTGAAAGAACATAACGATTGCTCAGTACTATAGATGAAAACAGACACACGAAAAAATTGACATGAAATTTAGAATCCTGGCGGGGAAAAAAAGATTCTACAAGTTCCATGGAGAAAGAAAGAAAAAAGGTCAGATACAAAATATCAAGAAGAATTTTTAGCCTTCTAACAGCAATGCTGGAAGATAGCATAAAATAGAGCAATGTCTTCAAACTTCTGAAGAAAATTGTTTTTGACCTAGATTTTCTTCGTGCAAACCATCAAGTGAGAAGAGAGGATAAAGACCTCTACGGATACTCAGTGTGCATGCATTTCTCATGGATCCATTTTTCCTACGCTACTGAAAGCTGAGAGCCACAAAAGTGAGTGAGTGACAAAAAGAGGGAATTGTATGTGATCCTACACAGGACTAGAGCAGAGGGATGATGTGGTGACTGACGTGAACTGACAACCGGACCCCAGGCACACAGACCAGTCCTTCTGGAAGGGACAAGCCTGGCTGGTGTGGCTCAGTAGCTGAGCGTCGAACTATGAACCAGGAGATCACGGTTAGATTCCCGATCAGGGCACATGCCTGGGTTGCAAGCTCAATCCCCAATGGGGGTGTGCAGGAGGCAGCCAATCAATGATTCTTTCTCATCATTGCTGTTTCTATCTCTCTCCCTCTCCCTTCCACTCTAAAACCAATAAAAATATTTTTTTTAAATAGAGAAGGACATAGTGAAGGCCACCACTGCCTCAGGCTTTTACTCTGATAGGCTGTTGGAGACTGTGCTCCCTCAAACAGTGGAGTAAATCAAGAAAGGAGATCCACTTTAGAAGAAAGGCAAAGGAAAGTTCTAGAAATCCCAACATGACAGGTGTGCACCAGGCCTAGAGAAAAGTTCAGGTGAAGAGAAAATGGAAGTCTCCAGGAGGGATATCGCCAAGAAAAGAGTGGTCGAACGAACAGGGTACAGATGCCATCAGCCTTGTGGAAAGAGCACTGTGAGCCTATAAAAGATACAGGGGAAATCTGTGGGAAGTCCAAAGAACCCTAAGGAGATGAGAAATAAGACTGATATTAACTTCATAAAAATAAAAAGTTCAGTTGTTCATAGAATTTGCATAGGCAAAATAGGGAAAATACTAACAACTGATGTAACCAAAAATTGCAATAAAATTATATTGGGCAAAAGGGGGAGTGGAAGCAGTGGATATAGTTATGTAAGAAAACTAAATCTTTATCTATTTTAATAGGAAGTTAAGACATCATGAATGAAATTGATGAAACAAAAGATAACAGCATGCACATTATTTAGAAATGTAGAGATGTATATATGCTAAAAGAAAAAGCTAAACTATAAAAAGTGATTTCTTTGGGAAGTGGGGCTGAGGAGGTAGGGTGGGTAGAATTTGTTCCCACAGAAATTAAGAAACCAGCACACAAGTAAATACGTACAAGGATGTTTTTGTCTGCAGTGTTTGTAGAGACCCAAAACTGAAAATAACCTAAATGTTCACCAATATGGCTGAATAAATTATAGGACAGCCATACCATGGAATTTACTTAGTTATTTTTTTAAATAAGTTAAATTGACATCTACTTATCATGAAGGATATCCTTAATGTACTATTAAAAGAGAAAGACAAGTTTTAAAGTAATGCATATGGTATGTTTGATTTTTTTGCAAACAATAAGACACTGTTATTTAATTACTATGAATATACATGTACATGTATTTATATGAAGAACTTGGAGAAACACTTTGCATATGATCACCTTAGAGGGTTATGAATGAAAAGGATAAGGGAAATCAAGAAAAAAAATAGACCACGGAAAAATAGAGACATGGGTGATACGAAGGTTAAGAGATATGAAGAAGAGAATCACAAGATCTACTATACATATAACAGAGGACTGAGGAAGACAAAATAAAGAGATCCAGGGAGAGACAATGTTCAGAGACTACAACTGAGAATTTTTCAGAATTGATGAATACTGGGAATCCTTAGATTCAAGAGGCATACTGAATCCCAAACAAGACTGTGGTGAAACTACAAATCATCAAAGACAAAAACAAAGAGAAAAAATATTTAAAGTAATTAGAGAGAAAAATCATATATATCTCTAAATGAATGACAGACTGACACTAACAATACCTCATAATAGGCATCAAAAGGCAATGAAATAATACTTTCAAATGCCCAGGGAAAAATATATCTAGGTAAAATTCTATACCTAGAAATGATTACTCAATACTGAGGGTGAATTAAAGATATTTTCAGATAGAGACAGAGAAATCATTTAAGACTCCCAAATCCTTGATGAAATAACTACTCAAGGATGCACTTCTGTAAGAAGGAATCTGAACTAATAAGGGAGGAGCAGAACCCAAGAAGCCACATCATAACATTTATTGGGGGCTTACCCTGTACTTGACTGCACAGCAGCACCATTCTAAGTGATTTACAACTAAAACGGGATTCAAGGGTAGCCAGTTTGGTTCCTGATTTCATACTCTCAACCACAATGCAAATAAAATGACATCTATTTTGAAACATTTAAAAAAGTAGATTTGTAAAAAAAAAATTGTATGGGAACAAAAAAGAAACAAAATGATAGATGATAAAATATTTAATAGTGTCATCTCAAGAGAGAAAAGCTAGGCCAAAGTGTTCTAAGGAGTCTGCATTATTTTGTTCGGGTAGCAAACAGAGAACAGATAAACTTAATTTTGGACTTTGTTATTCAAATATAATTTTTAAGAATTAAGGGTAACAGCTACAATAACAGAACAAAACATACGTTGCAAAGCAAGTAGAAAACAGTAATAGATTTTTAAACAGTATGACTATATTTGTTGTGCCTGGGAGGTAAGGTGAGGGAGAAACCTGAGCAGGAAGACGGTGGAGGAAAGTCTGGAGTCCCTGGGAAGAGGCAGGAAGGTCCTATAGAACCCATCACAGAATGAGAGACAGTTCTCAATACATCATTCCCTTTGTTTCTCCCCTGGGATTCTTGAGCTTCTCAGGGTTCTTCAGGATGATGTCATACACCACAGCACAAGTGTTGCAGATATACATGGCCATCGGCCAAGGTCCTGGAACCTCTGCCTCATCCAGCTTGCACACCAGCTTTTGATAATTGCGCACAAGGGGCGGCTTGGCCACATGGCCCCGCTCAGGGGAATCCTTGCAGATTTGAGTGTGGAAGCCTTCCAGCTTCGTGTGAAGGGTGGTCATCAGCTCAAACATTCACCTGGAGAATCCCTCCAATATTGTTCCCATCCTCAATACGAGGTAACTGGAGCTGCAGCCATGTGGTGACTAGGGTGACTGCTCAATGATATCGCTGGTCCTAGCTGCAGGTGCTGCCAGAGGACCATGATCTCCTTGCCATTCAGTGGGCCACCAGGAGGATCTGTGCCTTCATCTTTCCCTTTTGTCTTTTCATCCTCGTCTTCCTTTTTCTGTTTCCTCCGCTCCTCCTTCTCTTTCTCCTGGTGTGGGTCAGGCACCAGGACTTCAGGTTGCTCAGGTTGGCTTCATTGAGATCTAGCTCCTTTAAAAGCATCCAACTCAGAAAACTTTTTGGGGAAATAGCTCCCCACCAGGTTCTCTGTCTTTTACACAGCTCTTCACCGAAGACATTCACCTGGGCTTTTGGGCTTCAGGTTGTACCCTGAGTGTGGCCATGGCCAGGGGCCCTGGTACCACAGAAGCAAAGAGTAGGCACAAGGAAGGAAAAGCGAAATCAGCAGGAAAACTCACGTAATCTAACAGAACACAGAATAGGAAGAAAAATGTAAGTACAGAGAAAGGATGGCATATATAAAACATTTGGATTCCTAATGACTTCCAAACATATGACTAATCATAATAAATGTAAATGGCTTAAACTAATCTGTTAAAAGAAGTCCTCAGATTGAATTTTGTACAATTCCTGGTGCTTAAAAGAAAGAAGCCTAAAACATGTCACAGCAAGGATAAACATAAAATAATGTATTCAAATAATGTGTCCCTATAAGTAATAAATGTTCAGTAAATATTTGTTTTAACTGAATGAATGAGTCTAATAAAATGGACTTTATAGCCAAAAGTATTGGGGGGATAAAAAGGATTATTGCTTAATGAGAAAAAGATACTTTCACCAAGAATCATTCTGTATTTCTACCAGTAAAGTGTCAAATATATATATATATGTGTGTGTGCATACATATATATATTTAATTATATGAAAGTAACAAATTCAAAAACTATAGTGAAAGATTTTAAGACACATCTCTAAGAAATCAATACGCCAAGCTAAAATAATATGACAAAAATAGATTTAAATAATGCATATTATAAACTTCATCTAATTGATATGAAAAGAGAATCCTCTACCCAATAAATAAAGAATACACATGAAATGTTTATAGAAATTGATCAGTTTCTAAGCCACAGAGCAAGTCTCAACAATTTCCAAAGACCTACTAACATTTAGACCACATTCATCGACCAAAAGACAATATAAGTTGAAATCGATAACAAAGCTACAAACCTGTTATATTTTGAAATTTCAAAAGCACACTAAGATGTTAATATGAAATCAAAATGGAAGTAACAAAGCATTTAGAACTGAACAATAATTAAAACCCTAGATTTCAGTAGAAGAAATGTTTAGCATTAAATACAATATCAGAAAACAAGAAAAATGTTAAATTAAGAACATAAAGAGCAATAAAGTAAACTCAAAGACAACAGAAAATATCTTTTCCCACAAATGGATAATAAAGTTAACAACAAATTAGTAAGATAAAAACAAAGAAACGATATAGAGTAGGAACAAAATAAAGGTTGAGTCTTTCAAAAGACTAAAAAATTAAGTAGATATTCAACAAGAATGAAAAGGAGAAATAAAAGAAAACACAAATAAACACCATTAGGCATGAAAAGGGGCCATAACTATGAATATAGTAAAGGATTTTGTTTGGTTTTTAAGTATGAGTATTCTATTCTCTAAAGCAATAAATCTAAAAACTGATGATATGGAAAATCTCCTAGAAAAATGTTACCAAATTGACACACAAAAATAGAAAAAGATACAAAAACTCCTGAATGTATTTTCATAAATTCAGTCTAAAGCTAGATTCTAGCAATATGTTCATGCACTGCACAATGATGTTTTGGTCAATGGCAGACCACATAGTATAATGGAGCTGAAAAATTCCTATTGCCTAGTGACATCGTAACCATAGTAATGTCATACCACAACACATTACTCACGTGTTTGTAGTGATGTAAGTATAAACAAACCTACTGCCCTGCTAGTTATGTAAAGGTACAGCGCACACAATTATGAAGAGTACATAACACTTGATGATATTAATAAATGACTATGTTATTTGTTTATGTATTTACGACACTATACTATTTAATCAATATTTTAGAGTATTCTTCCTACTTATATAAAAAAAAAACTTTGCTGGAAAACAGTATGCCGTGTAACACCAGCAGGAGCCTCATACCTCTCATGTTTACCTCATCTCTTCATTACATCATTTTCTCTAGCGCTTGATTTATCTCATGTTGGGTTTTTGTTTGTTTGTTAATTCTCACCCAAGGATATTTTTTCAATTTTTTAGAGAGAGTGGAAGGGAGCCAGGGGAAGAGAGAAAGAGTAAAAACATCAATTGGTTGCTTCCTGCATGCACCCGACTGGGGCAAGGATCGAACTTGCAACCCAGGTGCGTGCCCTTGACCGGGAATCAAACCCATGACTCTTCGGTGTGCTGGCTGATGCTCTAATCACTGAGCAACACCGACCAGGGCTCTCATTTTTTTTCGTACAGTGACATGCTAATATGTTTGTAGCACAGAAACAATAGGCTAGACCAGTGGTCGGCAAACCTCGGCTCGCGAGCCACATGTGGCTCTTTGGCCCCTTGAGTGTGGTTCTTCCACAAAATACCACGTGCGGGCGCGCACGTACAGTGCGATTGAAACTTTGTGGCCCATGCGCAGAAGTCGGTATTTTGTGGAAGAGCCACACTCAAGGGGCCAAAGAGCCTCATGTGGCTCGCGAGCCGCAGTTTGCCGACCACTAGGCTAGACCATAGAGCCTAGGTGAGTAGTAGGCCACATGTGTGCAAAGAACATGTGCATGTTGTAGCATTGTCCGTATTGTCAAAAAGTTAGAGGACAACTTCACTGTCTTTTACTTGATAGAATACTACATAGCACGGAACATGGATGAAGCAGTGTACAGATATATCTTACATATAAAATGTAGAACACAAACCCAATGACATTATGAAGATGATGTTTTAAAACATTTTCAAATATAGCACATATTATTGATGGATACTATGGAATCCATGCATGGTAAGAACAAGCATCAAATTTAAACTGATGCTGTGAAGCTTGGAGAAGGGGCAATGGACCTGGGGTGCAAACATGGCATAAAGACGTGACAAGATGATGTAGGACACACATGGGCTTGCTACCTTATTCCTTATATTTCCTTGAAATATTTCATGATTAAAAAGTCACTGCATTTTGCACATTTTTAAGATGTCAGTGGATACCACCATTTGTTTTTCAGAGCCCCCAAGGCATGTAGGGCAAGAGGTATATTACTATCACTTGACAGATGGAGGTGAGGGAAGTGCAGGCACTTGGGCACATGGTTTATTGTCCGAGGGCTTACAGCCTCATCATGGGATTGTGACGCTCGCCCCTCTCATTCAGTAATTTTTGTAACAGGAAATGGGGACTTGATGCAACTTAGGGGAGGCGGGGGTGGAGGGGTGGAGACAACCTCTTCCCTTCTGGTGCAAACCACAGCTGAGGAAGAGCAATGACATAACTGGATAAAAAGGGAAGAAGCCAGGCTGCCCGGGTCATCTGACCGCTTCTCAATGAAGCTGTCACTTACTCGCGGAGGAGCTGACTATTCACTGTGCACCTGCTGAGGAGGAAGAAGTGGCCGGAGGAAGTGAGAAAATTGACCTCACTTCCAGCATCACTTCGCCTTCAGAACACAGCCTTCTATGAAGGAGGGATAGGCTGCTGGGGGGCATGGGACCTGTGATCCACCCTGGGGTCGGTCCCTCACACACTCTGGTGTTTAGGTCTTTTTATTGAAATCTGAGGAGGTGGGCGATGATCTCAAGGCCACTGAAATTCTAGGATCTATTTCCTTTCTGTTTTTTTTTCAGGTTTCTTTTCTCTTTTAAAACCCAAGAGGCGCATCGGCATTTTATATCGACATGTGGTTTGAGGTTCAGCCCCTGGACGTGTCACAGCTACATTCTTTCCCCCTGGTGGCATACACAAAATACCTAGTCCTCGCACCTGGTACCTGGACAGTGAAATAAATGCTACTCCTCTGCCCCACTCCCCAGCACCGTTCCCACTCTTGCGGTCCGCTGATTGTTAGGCACCAAGGTCAAAGTGATTGTAGATTTAACTAAACAAGTACCATGCTCCATCCCACCATGGGAGTAATACACAGTGTGGGGAGCTGGGGCGGTCCTGATCGATAACGTATCCCCCAAAACAGCACTCCATGCATAGTGTAGGCTGCGAATAAGAACTTCCTGCCAGTCGGAATTGCTGAATAATAGGGTGGGTAACCAAGGGAGGTTCTGGAATCTGCTCTGGAGATCTTAAAAAGCCCTACACAAGCTCTCATATCTGAGATGATTTTTTACAATCCAGAGCACAGACAGACGGACCTGGTGCCTATCCTCCAGGCATCGGTCCTGCCTCTAGCGTTCCTCTGCTCTTCTCCATATTATACTGTATGCCTCCTGCACATTTTCTTCCCCTTACTGCGGCCCCACCAGCTTGTTTTCACCCGATTCCTGCCTCCTCACACCTTTCCTTGTTGTTTTATGAAAAGCTGGTCAAAGGTCAGAGTTGCCCAATTACCCACACATAGTTTGCTGGTAGCATCAGATACCCAGGCAAAACACGCCCCTGTTCCTATTCCAGCCTCAACTCCAAAGCTGGCTGGAAACGCAGAAAATTAGCTGTTGCTAACAATCCGTTGTAAATGAAAATATGATCCCAGTAATTGATTTTAAATTGATTTTTAAAAGAATCCTTGGCCGCATTTCATCAAGAATACAGAGTTTCAAAAGCGTTCGTTCCAGGGATGGATTCCTTCCTAACTCCCCCCACCGCCACCTCCCCCCCCCCCCCCCCCCCCCCCGGGCCATTCTTCTGGCTTAAACCCCAAATGGCCAGGATCCGAGTCTGAATAAACAGTGTGGGTGGTGACTGTTCCGTGAGGCCCAGCAGAGGATGCAATCACTTTCTTCCCCGGTTCAGCATTAAATCATGTGAAACTCGCCTGATTACGCCACGTACGTTTTCTCCGGTCACGGAGGACAACAGAACATGTACTCTCTCTCCGCTTCTCAGGGAGGAACAAAATGAATTCTCCTAACTGCGAATGTTTAATTATGTATAAAGTTCATTGACCTCACAGGCGGCTGTCAGATGATCCAGTGGAGGCCTGTGAAAGGCATCCCAGGAATGCAGTGATGTGGGCAGAAACGGAGTGGATTCCTGCCACTGAACACTTCCAACAGGACGGAACCGCAGGGTCCAGAGCCTCCAGTGCAAACACACGGCACAGTCCTCACTTCATCGCACCTAAGGGTTCCCGGGCCTTCCAAAGGGATCCTCGTAAATGAGAAACTCGGGGAAAGTCCTATGGGGATGGGGCCTGGCGGCGGGGCACAGTGTGGAATTCTGTCTGCTGGTGACAGCCCGGCTGCTGCAAATGGACACATTCGCAATGTCCTTTCCCCATGTGAGGGGCGATGCTCTCTCACTTCCCTGCTACTGGCATGAAAAGACAAGGATGAAGCAATCTCATTCATAAATACACGTGGGGCTGGAAGGAGACAGCGGAGGTTGTGTTTATGGAGACAGTTTTGATGGAATACAGCACACACGTGTATGCAGGGACTCCACCTTTTTGTCAGTAAAAAGTGCATTTTTCATGCACAAGGGCTGGGTTTTCCTCTTCGGGCAGAGGGAGGGAAGGGGACGGGCAAGGTGAGCTTCCAGGACACGTCTCCCTCATGGAGTCTCTCTCTGGGGCAGCCCCAGACGATTGTGAAAGCACAGCAGTGAGGAAGCATTTGAAAACAGGCTGGTTTGGGCTTCTTCCTAACAGGAGGCTGGAGCCCCAGGGCACACACAGTTGGTAGCTCACTTCCAGGCCTCTCCTACTCAGAGGGTGAAACTGTGAAATATTTGGGCTTTGTGCTTCCTAAGATATGAAAATGACCTGTGGGGGAGGGTCCAATCTTATTTTCTTTTGATAGCTTTCTCGCCAAACACACGCACTTTATCAGTCAAAATATTACACTTTCAGTGGGTAAAACATCACAAGGCCATTTTCTAAAACCAAACTAAGATGCATTGGCTCCGGCGTGTTATCATTAGGAAGATAGAGAAGGGGCGGCTGGAATTTGGCCAACACTTTTGATCCTCTGATGGGAGGAGAATGAAAAGAGTCTCACTAGTTTCATTTGTAGACAAACCTGAAAATCTGAGGGGTCTTTACCAAAACTAGCCACCTAGACTTTCAATGCACAATATCCACCTGCATTCAATCCTTATTACTTCAAGGAATATTTAGAAAACACAAATAATGAAGTAGGCGCTATGGGCGATACAGAAATCCAAAAGGCATGAGCCCTGCCCTCCAGCAGGTCATGAGCAACTAGGTGGACATGAATCCCAACTGGGGGATTCCAGAAGGCTTCCTGCATGGACTCGCCCCAGGGGGAGGTGACATTTGACCTGAACCTTTACTAAAAGCTCCATGCACACTTGTACACTGCAGCATTCTGGACAGGAAAGAGCTAGAACTGTCACTGAGCCGTGCTTCTTCATGTCTGGGGTGCTATAATTTTACCTTGTTTTTAATCCAGCTGATATTTGAGGGTTTTCCTGTCCAGATTCCTTTTTTGAGACCTCGACCATTGTCGACATAAGAAACACCCAACCCTGTGTAAGAGTTTATTTGAGCCAAACTGACGACATATGCCGAGGAGCAAGATCTCAAGTGTTCCTGAGAATAACAATTTTGCAGTTTCTTTTATGCATTTGAAATTAAGGAGGGAATGTAAGAAGACTACATGAAGGTGGCAGAGAAAAGCAAAGCAGGAATTAGATTATAGGATAGTTGGCAAGATTATGTGTTCTTTTGAGGGTGGTGACGCTCTAGAACAGCGATTCTCAACCTGTGGGTCGCGACCCCTTTGGGGTCGAACGACCCTTTCACAGGGGTCGCCTAAGACCATCGGAAAACACATATATAATTACATATTGTTTTGTGATTAATCACTAGGCTTTAATTATGTTTAATTTGTAACAATGAAATTGGGGGTCACCACAACATGAGGAATTGTATTAAAGGGTCGCGGCATTAGGAAGGTTGAGAACCACTGCTCTAGAAGGAGGGGTCTGAAAAAGAGGCATTTCAAGTGTGTGAACCCAGATGCACAGAAACAATGGACAGAACTTGCTTGAGGCAAAGATATACCTTTTACTAAAAAAGTTACACTATGACCTGCCCAATTCGAAATTTATGATCTGATCACCCTGTGAGGTTACTTTCCTTCAAACAGTTTTTTTCTCATCCACAATATTTAATATCACTCTGTTCAGTGAACAGTCTATAAAAAGAAAAGGAATTCCCTGTCTTTCCCACCCTGAAGTAGGAAGCCTTCCTTCAAACCTTTAAAATTTTTCTAGAAATATGATTATCCCTATAGTTACAGGGGAAATAAGCTTCCAGATAAAGAAATTTGGATGCTAAGTAATATCCTCAATCACTTCCACCCTTTGGGTACTACAATTTATAAAATTCCATGAAGGAAATGACTCTCATTTTTCATGAAGTTCCCACGGGGAAATCACCGTGAGCCACAGTTATGAAAGTGATATCCTTTTGCTTAACCCAAATCCTCCCCTTTTTCAAGGGCCTTCGCCATCTCTGCACAGCAAGTCAATTCTTTCTCGTCTGGAATATGTGTTGCAGGCCAGGTGGCAATGTGAGGACATGACTTGTCTCTGTTACGTTCTAAGTTCTTGGACAATAGGAACTTTATTCAACTTGATATTCCCCACAGTGCTATTAAAAGAATAAATAAATGAGTGAGTAAATAAATATTATGGAGACATCTAGGACAGGGGTCGGAAACTTCTGAGTAAAGATCTGGATAGTAAATATTTTAAGGTATACAGTCTTTATCATAACTCCTCAACTCTGCTGTTGTAATCGGAAAACAGCCACAGACAATCCATAAACAAATGGGCATGGCTGTGTTGCAATAAAACTTTACTTACAAATATAAGTGACAAGGCAGATTTGCTCCACAGGCCATAGTTCTCTGACCCCTGATCTATGGTGTTTATTTTTGCCATAAATCTCAGTATATTCTCTAAGTTTTCATATGGCACCTGTGCTTTTCAATAATTAGATAAAGTGCAGAGTATGTAAACATTCAAGAGGGTTTTTTTGACTCCACATGAATGAATTCACTAACACACACACACACAACAGAAAAACACATACAGAAATTAGCTATTACTCTAAGTGTATGTCACAGTCACTTATTTTGTACATCATATTCCTTTAAAAGGAACAATTCTTATCCTCAAAAATGAGGATAGTCGTTTTGCCATTTACATCATCATTATTACATACACTTGATACAAGATCTCAGAGCTATTGGGGGAAGAAAGGGTTTGGGGCTGGGGCCCTTCCCTGGAAAGAGGGAATGAACGCCCCACTCCCACCTCACACATGCTGTCTACCAGATCATTTGGTCTCTGACTTTAAGTTCTTTTCAAAGGTTATTAATGCAGAGTGGGGTACTCCTCTCTCTTGATGACCCTTTGGAAAACATCCAGCTACAGAAAGCACAACAGAATCTCAAAAGCCCAGCAAACACACAGAGAAGTAAAGGGCAGCTACGAGAATTTGATGAAAACAAGATGTCCCAGCCTGTCACCCTGAGCTGATTAAAGAGTGCCCCGCCCATCATTACTGGTCCCCTCACTATCAGGCTACCTTTTGTTTAAACTACAGTTTTTTAAAAAGGGGTTAGATTTGAATTGTGGTGAAAACACAAAGGATGCAAAGTCCTCAGGTTAATTGATTGGTTTGGGAAAATTTAACTTGTCCTTTCAGGTATGAGGAAATGCACAGCAAATGATATACAGATGAGCTAGTCTTAGGTGGAGATCTTCAAAATGCATCAGTCGTCCCCAGGGAGTCATGCAAGAGTTCTAGAGATTTCTTGTAAAAAAGGTAAAAAATGAACTTTGAGCATTTCCAATTTGGCAACTTCTCCTCAACACCGTAACGAGTACAAAAAGGCAAGAAGGCTTCTGTGCCTTAAGAAAACAAGAAACCATTGAAGGTACCACTGGGTAACCAAAAGGCAAGAGTTCAGATCTACCACATTCAACCTATAGGACTTGAGGCAAATCATCAGACTTTAATGTAACCTGTCCTCATTTTTAACACAGGGCTAGGATACACGCATTGTGGAGAAATCTGGAAATCAGAGTACATACTGTCTGTGGCCCAATTTATCTCCACAAATGTTCAGAGCCCATCATGTGTCAGCGCTGGACAGATTCTGAGCGCTAAGAGCAGGTGATCACTCTAGTGCCCAACCATCCTCAGTCCTTCTTTTCTGTTTACTGAATTTCCTCCCCTTTGCCTTGTCACAATCCCTTATCATCAGTCACTCCTCATTGCAACATTCCCTCCTCCTCATTGTTCAGAACAGCCCTAGCAAACAGGCACCGTGTACATGAAGCGATATGATTGACACCAATTTAATTCATATTTGATAAACTTCCAAATGGCTTTAAACAAGTGGCAATAGAGCATAAGAATCTTATTGAAATCTTGGGTTGGGGTAAGACATATAAAAATAAAGACAGGAGTTAAAAAGAAGAATCGACAATGAAAGAAAAGTATAAAGCTAGAGAGTAAAATTTCCAGAAAGGCTGTCTACAATCATTTAGGACCACTTCCTCCACCTCAGTCTTCAGGGAACATAGATTGGATCACTTATGTGCTTCAAGGGAAAAAAATCACTGACTGTGAAGTACACATGTGTCAGCATCCCCCTGAGAAGTCTAGGTGAGGAGGTATCAAGAAACAGCATATCCACAGAGAATACCTGATCTCCATTTTCTTTAGCCTTGTACCTACAGGATACAAACCTGAAAATTGACTCACGAGAAAAAATAATGCACAAATCAAGAGACTTATTCAACACATTTTAAGTTGAATCGATCTCAACAAAGATGCCTACATCACTTCTGAGACTTCATGAGACCATTATCTGCTCCTTCCTTCTGGTTTCCAGCTTCTTTAATACCAAAAACTGCTACTCAAAATACATAATCTTTGAAGAGTCCACCTCAAGATTTCCAGAGGTTTTGTGGAGCAAAGTTAATGGGCTCATCTGAACCCATGTGTCTGGAACAATACCAACAAAATGCCTTTTAAATCAGCCATTCTAAAGTTAGCGTCTACGGAATGCTACTTCAGCATCAAGGAACGGGACCCTCGGCGTTTATTTCATCAGTCCCTGGCAGCATTCTGGGCACAACGAACAGAAAATCGCGAGGAAAGAAAACTTTCAGAGCCTGCTTTGGGCCCCTTCGCATTCCTTTTTTAAGCATTACAAGACCGATCCTGGGCCCCAGATGCAGCTTTTGGATGTCAGATGCCGCAGGCAGATGTTTTTCCTTAAACCCGCTGTCTCTCTCAATCTGTTTATAGCTGTTTCCCTTTTACTTGCACCTCAAGTTCTTCCTGCTCACTGCACGTCCTAAAGGTTTCTTCCCTCCACACACACAGGGGCATTTTTCTATCATTTGTTCTCCTTTCTATAAGGCATGCATGCACCCACTCATCGGGTAACCTGTCCACCCATCACCGAGGTGTTTTCTTCCTCGGCCATCTTCAAGAAGTATTGTAATAAAAGTCTCATATAGATTAATTCCCCAGCCCTAGCCAGTTTGGCTCAGTGGATAGAGAGTCAACCTGTGGACTGAAGGGTCCCAGGTTCGATTCAGATCAAGGCACGTGCCCGGGTTGCGGGCTTGATCCCCAGTAGGGGGCGTGCAGGAGGCAGCCAATCAATGATTCTCTCTCATCACTGATGTTTCTATCTCACTTTCCCTCTCTCTTTCTCTCTGAAATCAATAAAAATATATTTTTAGATTAAGTCCCCGAAGGTAGTGGCAACAGACAGTGTTTGGTTTTCCTAAGATGGAAATACTGAGGTCACATGACTGGTATTATTAGCCTCTTAAAGCAACTGGGTATCAACTGCTGGGTTCCCATGATGAGGTCAGAGCTCTTTATTTACACCTGCATGTCTTTGTTCTGGGCTTGGGGGTGTTCCTCAAACAAGACAGACTAAGGATCTTCATTGTAAGTCAATTACACACTCCATGGCAGCCAAACCAAGCAGTAGATTTAAGACACATATCCACACAACTGCACTATCAAACAGAATATGATCTAGATGAGAAGCAGGATGACAGGTGTGGCTATTTCTCATCCACGAAGGTGCCAGGGGACCGGGGAGTTTCCTGATGGTGATGAAATAGTTCCGTATCCTGGTGGCAGATTTTGCTCACCAAAAATCATCCCCAAAATCACCTCTCATGGCTTCTCCTCATCTTATAAATCTGGGAGCAAAGCAACATCTCCTATGACACTCCTGTTGCAATTCCTATGCCCCCTCCCCAGTTAGCAGACATCACCCTCGGGTCTCCCACCACCTTACTTCCTGGCTTACTTATTTATCATCTGTGTCTCTGCATTCACATATGAGCTCCATGAGCAGCTCGTCCCTGCTGACCAGTGTGTCCCCAACACTGAGGACAGTGCAGTGTTTGTTGACTGAATGACTGAAGAGATGAGTGAAACATGTCCAAAGCAATGGCCTGTTATCAGACTAGGCAATTCTCAAACACATAGATCACCATGAAATGATGCAGATCATTACGAGATGACAAGTGTGTCAAGATCGTCTTATGTTTGGCTAAGGGAACACACACGATAAAAATTTGAGTGGTGTCTTCAATGCTAGCAAGAGTTATGAGAATCCCAATGAAAAGGCCTAATTCTTATTGAATTTTCTGAGGTAGAAAGACCAGCAGGTAAGTAGATACCTGGGAAGATAGGAACAAACTTAGACATCCGAATACACATGCCCATTTCCTCATCTCCAAAGATGTAATGGGATCTTGGTAGTACTTCCAAGTCATCCTGCAATGAATGGGAGTCCTCTATGAGCACAGAGGCAGAAAAGCACCAGGGAGACAGGTATGGCAGACACAGGTAAGCAGAGAGAAGAAAGAGCCCCTGTGTGACGCTGACAGGGAGTGGAATGATGTCATCACCTTCACCATGCAGTTTCACAAGGGCTGTGAGAGGTCAGAGTGAGGGCTGCCCTTTCCACCAAGTCACCAGACTAGACCTCACCTCCAGGCTGCTGAGACCTAACAGTCTACTGACCTATTCTTGAACCCACTGCTTCATGGTACCATGGACTCCCAGAAGGTCAGGTCTGGAAGTGTTCTTAGAAATAATCCTACAGTAAAGGTCAGCCCTGAAATGGGGTCTGTCTTCCCTGAAACAAGTCACATCACCGTTCAAAACAGGCGAGGCTTCGGACAACCCACCAGACATCAGAAGGAAATTCTTAGCGGGCTGTGCTTTTAGATGTGGTGAAATGTTTTAAATAAATGGCTAACCTTACATGTATCTGCTTTAGGGAGGGGAGGGGGGGGAAACTCCCCCAAAAGACCTCTTAAAATCCCCGGAATAAGAACAAGGACGCCAGTGACCCCCTGACTCTGAAAGTATACTCGGAGCCAAGCAGCCTGAAGTGAGTCTTCTGATACCAAAGTCAGCCGTGCTCCCTGACTCCCCTTCATTTCACGCTTCTCTTAAAAGAAAACAGGCCGGACTGTTTCAGTAAATAACAAAAGGTCAGAGAAATGCTACTCACAACATGAGCAAAATAACGGCACAACCTGCCAAAACGTTTCCTAAGGCCTAACAGGCAGAAAAAGCCAGCGGTGCAACAGCGCACAGATCTGACTGATGAGGAGGTTCGTCCCCATAATATCTGCCCTAAGCAAAACCTGCTCATATTTCATCAATAAGAAATTCAAATATAGATTCCGCCAGCAGGTTCAACCAGCACTTCACTATCACGCCCCTCATAAAGAAGCGGGGTGCCTACGTGTGTGGTTTGTTGTTTTAGGCTCCTCTCCTTAGGTTACATTTTGACTGTAGAGCTGAGTGTCAGTGGGGTGGGGAAACGATGTCCTCAGAGCTCAAGCTCAGTCAATTCTGTAAAATCTCCTCCTGGATGAAAGGTCCAGCTGGTTTCACTCCAACCACCTGATGGTGGGCCCTGCATGTGTGTATCACCTTCAGAATTTCTCTGAGGTGAACAGGATGCAAATAGCATGATAAGGGCTTGAGAGAGAGAAGAAGAAAAAAAAAACCCCAAAACAACAAAAAAACATCCAGGGCAGAAACCAGCTCTCTTCACCACAGGATACTGCCCCAGCTGATGCTGCCGGATGTCATCTCCCTGGGCATCCCTGTTCTTAGCCGCACAGACAACACCCCACATGAAGCCCCACATGGGCAGACTTGTTGCAATGACTGCTCTTATTCATCTCTGGCTTTACAGGACCTTACAAGTAGTCGGCGCCCAGCACCTTCAGTGGGTTGACTCAATGGCGTCCATATTGTACCACATTCCTGGTTTAAAACTACAGGGCAGCATATTTGCAAAATAACTCCCAGGAAATACTAGCCCGGCAAGATGTTACTTGGGTGCAACATAATTCTGATTCCATGATGAAATACACTCGGGAAATGCTTCATACAATTAGGTCCCCCCCATTCCGGAATCGTAATGCATCTGAGAGTAGGAGAGATTCTGAGAAGGCCTGCAGGAAAGAAACCTGTTGAAGTTAGCATTTCCCAAGTGATTTCAGAAACCTTTTATCAGTGAATATCTGTCAGCATCTTAAGGAACTAGTGTTTGGTAGAGGACACAGTCAGGAAAGCTACCTTAGAGTAATTTCTGATATATGGCTAATCATATGTACTCTGTCCTTTTAAGTCCAATTCATTCTTTCTTCATGCTATGTAATTGTGGTCGGTACTGCCCACATAACACCCTATTACTAGTTTCTTATTCTTTAACTTATTGCTTCATAATATCACAGACTCTCAGAATATCAGATCTGGAAGTGTTCTTAGAGATAATGACAAGGTAAAGGTCAACCCTGAATTTAACAGAATTGTTAACCAAAGCCCCCTCAATGAAGGGACTGGCCTAGGATGTCACAATACAATGCATTTGGCTCACTAATGGCAAGGGTGTTTTCAAGCTCCTATGTTCTGTCACCCCACCCACACTGTAGACAGGGGTTACAGCAGTGGGTCCCCAGTGGGCAAGAGAAGGGACAGGATGAGAAGAGAAGCCACTTGAACGCCCACTGACAACCATGCACTTGCACCCCCATCCTCTCACTTAATTCTTACACAACTCCGTGGGTTGGTATTTGAAAGATGAGGAAGCTCAAGGCCACACAGTAAGCAAGTAGCTGAGCCAGGATTTGAGCCAAGAATAGTTTGACTCCAAAACACATACTCCTGCTAGTATATGAAACTCCTTCCACAAAGTGGCCCTCAATAAAAGCACGTTGAATTACATATTAAACCAGGAATTTGCATATCTGAAATTAGAGGCAGAGACTCTTGCAGCTAAGGCTGCAAGGACGCACATAAAGCGAGCCTTTGTTTTCTATCAAAATCTTCTATCATCTGTGAATATAAAGAAGATAGGGCATTTTTTAACTCACTGGTAATGAAGTGAAAGTTTTTAATTAATGAAAGTTAAATCAAGTTAATCAAGTAATGAGAACAAAATTCTGGTTTTATTGAATATCACAAATAATATGATCATTTAATGTTAGAATTTATTGGCTTCTTTCAAGTGTCGATTCACTTGGTTATGGTTCACAAAATCTGTGATGGGCACAAGTCCAGTTAATATGATGATGATGGTGGTGAGTGGTATATTTTCACTTTATAAAAAAAAAACAAACAAACATATACTATCTAAAATTGCTGTAGTCCCAATAAAAAAAGGAAATTTTCTCCAGATTTAATCAACTGATGAACTCTGAGAGTGTTCTTTTACATATTCATCTCATATTTATTTAAATCCAAATTTAAAAATTCAAACCCCTTTATTTAATTTTTGAGGTATTTTGAACATTAGTTAAGTGATTTAATCAACTTACTGGTAGATTAACTGTCTTTTGAAGAATTTCTGAAGCAACATGTGGTCCACACATCCAAGTAAAATATTAAAATATTAAAAATGACAACAATAAACCAACAACAAGTAATAGTAGTCACAACTCCATGAGTAATCAATTTAAAAACAAACAAACCTGGTTTGGGGAGATTTATAGTGCTCTTTAAAATAATTAATGTGCAATACAGCTTGGATACCATAGACTTTCAATATTGGCAGAAGGGGATATTTTTAACGTTAGTATTTAAAAGTCAACCATGATTGTGCAGCCTTAAGAGAAAGAATGACCAAGGATGCCATTCTATATTTAAATGTCATTTTATATTTGAACATCATTTTTTAGTCAGTGTTAGGTAGTGAATTTTAGCAATAGGTTTACCCCATCTGGAAATTAAAAACAAAAACAAGTTACAAGGGTGAATTTATGTCCACCAACTTTTTTTTTTTTCTGAAATCGGAGTAATGCCAATTTTCCTAATACTTCAAAAAAATCAATAACATCTTTGTCCACTAAGATTATTAGATACAATGACATGAAAGTTCACAAGGAAACAGAGCTTATTAAACCTTGATCATCAGTGTTATGGTTTTTCAACAGAAAATTTACTTTCAAGTGAACTGACAATTGCTACTTGACAGGCTCACTTGCTTCATGAACATCCCAAACCCCCTTTATTTGCTCCCTGTCTGCATACGCCCTCATGTCTTAGTGGAGGAGTTCCTATAAGAATTATCATTTGCCGTGTGGCTCAGTGGTTAAGCATCAACCTATGAACCAGCAGGTCATTGTTTGATTCCTGGTCGGGGCATATGCCCGGGTTGCAGGCTTGATCCCCAGTGTGGGCATGCAGGAGGCAGCCAGTCAGAGATTCTCTCTCATCATTGATGTTTCTATCTCTCTATCCATCTCCCTTTCTCTCTAAAATAAAAAAAAAGTATATATTTAAAAAAAATTTTTTTAAAGAAATAGTCTTTCAATTCCTCCCATATCCAAGTAAACTGACAGGGTCAGCTCTGCACAGGTTCTGCAGAGAAAAAGCCATCAAATCTATACCTGGGACAGAATAAGTAGCAGCAGAAATTAAGAAGGAAGCAGAAAAGGCAAATAATTAGCTTCCTAGCACCTGCTATTCCAGATCTGATTTTTTTAAAGTGAATGTATAGACAACAGATACCACCTCCATAAACAAAAACCTATTTTAACGGTGAATGGAATGATTCCTGCAATAAACAGTCTGAATTTCCTCCTCGTTTTCCAAAATAATAGCTGCCGCTTACAGAGTCTGTAGTGCATGCCAGGTACTGTTCTAAGAACTTGGTTCATGTTAACTCGCGACAACACTTATAAGGAAGGTGCTTTGTAATATGCACTTTGCAGATGAGCAAAAGGAAGCATGGAGAACCAGGGAGGAAAGGGCAGAGATAAAGTCTGAATCCAGAAGCCTGGTTTGGGTCCATGCTGCTAAGACCTGACACTCTGCTGACCGATTAGGAAGTTCACTGGGTTTACTATTCTGACACGTTTGGATAAGAGGATGGTCAAGGCAGTTAATAGCAGGTTCTCATATAAGAAAATATTTCAACACTCAGAAAAGGGTTAAAATAGTCTGTGATTCTGCCACCGGAGCACAGAACAAGAGAGACCTCCTCAAGAGCTGTCTGTGGGCTATTTCAAAACATCGGTGGCCAGGGTGAACCCCTCCTTCAGCACATGATCCATTTATAGTGTCAATTGGGGAAGAAAACTATTTGAGGTGGACATTAGAGACCTCTAGGATTCTTTCTTTCACATTCCAGATACGAATAATTTAATTGCTGGAGTTAAAGACTTGTCTGTTTTTTAGGAAAATGAGATTTTTATTTGGGATTCCCCAGTATATTAGAAAGATGATTCTTAGTATAATTGTGGGCAAGAAGGAAATAATATACATATTTGTGGCTATGAGCAGCTAACCAGAAAAAAAAAAAAGGGAAAGAAACTGTCTGGACTTGCACAGCTCCAAAAACGGCTGGATGTTTGCTTTTTTTCCACACGAGTAAGCACTTCTTTCTTATCTGGGAGGATTCGTTTCCCACCTGTGTCTTTGACGTTCATGAAATGCATATAAAGTGACTGTTTATTTTCCACCCACGGAAAGCTGAAGTTATTCTTTCTCTGGGCTTTACTTTTCGGACTCACAATTTGTTTGGCAAGCTTCGGCGTGAGAGAAAGCTTCCTTTTATGTACAGCAGACTCCCGACTACTTAGAATGTTTGTTTGGGAGTTAAAGGGATGCCTGGTGTTTTTCTGTTTTATAACAATTACCATGTACAACATGACCGGACAAAAACCAAAATGTGCTCCAACTGAATTCCATCTTCCTTGTGAGTATTCCTCCCCATGGGCACCATGATTATCGGCGCCAGATTTTTTTTTAAGTTCAACGTGATTGCTTATATGATCAATTAATGCATATATTCCAAATATGGGTCCTGGAACACTTCCAGTCTGTGGCAGTCTGAACCTTTGAGTTGTGCTATCCTTATACTTCACACTGAGTGTTAGATTTCAACTCGAGTGAAGATTGGATCTTTGAGAGGACTGCTCCGGCACCATCCTGATGGCACAGGAGTGGCACACTCCCTGTATCAGAGCAAAAACCACTGGATGGAAACAAAAAGACAGCAAGGCAAGAGGTCTTCCGAAGGTCAAGGGGAATCAGCACAGAGATGAATGGAGAAGGGGCGGGATGCCAAGCTAAAGAACACGGGCCCTGCCTGGACCTGGATCTGGTCCAAGGTAGGGACCCCCACTGTGAAGTGCGTAGACCTAAGGAGCCTAGGGTTGCAAGTCTGATTCCTTGGAAGAGCACCTAGAAGAATCAAGCACGGGGAAGGTCTGGTCTGATCCCCTGCATTTGGCATCAAGATCATTTTCCCCATTTTACTGATAACACAGCTGAGGTCCAACAGAGCTAAATAATGCAAAGCTAGAGCAGTATAAGGCCAGCGCCTTTTCCAGCTCCAGAAATGAGAGCCGGAACTTTTCTGGGTCTCATGTTATGCGTCACCAATGAAACGGGGTGGCACTGTGGACAGCTCCATCCAGAGCATGACTTCTAATAAACAGAGCAAACTCCGCAATGCTGCGGGTTCAGAGCCCCTTCCTCCTCCACCAAAACTGGACTGTGCCCAGGAGCACGACAGCCATCTACCTCCACGGCTTGGAGCACAGAGACCTCTAGGGACACACTCTCTGTGCCTCTAATAGGAAAGCCAGGTTTGACTCCTTGCACCATTCAGTTCTTCAAAACCTGACGTGGCCTAGTGTGAATCCTGAAAGTCGAGAATGTGGATCCAGAGAGACGCCACTTCCTAGCCAGGATAGGTGACGTGGCTCTAAGAAACTGACTTCCTTTTCTCACTTTGCAACTCACTTGCTGAGTAAACTTGGGCTACCTGCTTCTTAGCCTTGGATTCCCCCTGCATAAAAAAGCGGGAAAACAAAGTCTAACGACCTCTCAGGGGTAGTATGAAGAGGGCCCAATTGATGTTTTAAACCACATGGTCTTAGGACAGTGCGTATGCTCTACATGATCATCCATTAAAACCGTCTGTGGTTGGTTATGGACACACACACTGATATTTCTTACAAAAAAAAAAAAAGGGCAAGGAATTAATTCTGTTTTTGTTTGGGGGTAATTTCACAAAATGTCATATTAAAACATTAACATTCTGAAGCCTAAATTCCATTGAATGTAGCAAAAGAACATAATAAAACATGGTAACGGCAATATCCCAATCTGCAAGTTCCTTAAGGAGATGAATAAATTAACCAGATGGTTAATTAATCAAGTATATTTGATGGGACAAATACAGTCACTCATCTCATTCTGTTTTAAATTTAGTTTGAGAATTCTGTAAAAAAAATGCTGCCATGCTGCATCTGTTGAATGCTAAATTTGCCAGTTTTTACCGTACCTCAGTTACAGAATATATATATGGCAGAATATAATGGGCAGGTACTGTTTTGTGACCACATTATTTAACTTTAAGATATTAACACAGGGTTAAGCGGTGACTTAATCAGGAGCTACATATGCAAAGATGATGAATCTTAAATTTCTCTCCTGCCCAATACCCCGAATTTGTGAACTGGCTAGTTAGCCTGGAGTAGGGGTACATAGTTGGGGGATGGGGTCTATTATAGCTAGGGGCCACAAAAAAAGGGTAATAAACCTTTCCACTCCACACAGGGCCTGCCCCTGGTCTTGAGCATCTGCCATCCCAGGCTCTAATGAATCCACTTAACCAGCCACAATATAAGTGGCATAATTAACCGTTGTGCTCTACATCCATTAAAACCAAACACATGTCCACTGGACAGGGCTGACCCAGGACAACCTTCCTCCAGACTGTTTTCACCAGTCTACCCCAAATGGGAAAAGTTAGAGAAGATAGTGAAGTTCTTTTAAGATGAAATTCATTCAATTTTAAAACATATAGTGTAATTTATTCTGAGGTTATGTCCTTCCTAGTTTTTAGTGTTCGATGTTCTTTTTCAAAATATATTTTTTATTGTTGATAGTATTACAGATATCTCCCATTTCCCCCTATTCACCCCTCTCCTCCTCAATGTTCTTTATTTTACCAGTGAGAGTAAATAGTAGGTAATTTCTAATATCTCAATGTGGCAAAGTAAGAAGTTAGCATCTCTATGTTGGCCCTCAAATTAAAAGAAAAAACAAACATAAGTTTGACGAGCACTGCCTTAGAATGAGTCACCTGCTGTTAACTACTCATAAAGAACAGAGACCCACGCGGGTATTTTTTCATGTGATCAAATAGTTAATCCTAGTAAGACACAAAGCTCCATTTCAATATGTAATGCAGAAGGATTTCAAAGGCTGTACTAATAAAAGGGATTTCCAAACTGAGCTAGAAAAGTGTGCTGCCATCTAAAATCAAACACAAAATGTACTATACAAACATACATTGCATTGTCCTTCTTCATATGGTACAAAGCATTTTAATTAAAACCCACAGGGCATACAAAGGCAATATAATCCAGCAGACATCATCATCATAATAAAGAATGAAAACACTGTTGACGGGTTTGCCACCTGTAGATGCCCTCTATGGAAGCTGTAGACAAATATCGGTTCTACATCTGAGGACAGATGGCAGAGGATTTAACCACGCAACCAACCCAAAGGAACCCAGGTGTTATCAACCTTGGCACTAGTTGACAGACACTAGGAGGTGGGAGAGGGAGGGAGTCAGAAGAGCTCATGTTTTCATTTTTTCAATAAGTAATTAAGTGCTGCTCTCTATGGTTAATAGAATAAGAAATGAAGCTGCAAAAATCTGTTTGAAATGTAAGCAATGCCCTTTAAGGGGAGGGGCTAGGAAAGGCGACACATACCATGGAGAGCAGCAGCTCAGGGGAGCGATGGGGCTGAATAATGGAGAGAAACCTCATCTATCCTAAAAGGAACTCAACAAAGCCAAATGCGTACGAACTGGGAAAGAGTGGGGTGATGGGTTGAGTTGCATCCCCCCAAAGATATATCCACATCCCACCCTGGTACCTGTGAATTTGACCTTTATGGATAAATAGGGTCATTGGGGTGGCCTCTCATCCAATGAATGGTGTCCTCATAAGAGGAGGAAACACCATGTGACAACAGACACAGAGAGAGAACGGTTTGTGGCGACAGAGACAGAGACTGGAGAGCCACAGTTGTGAGCTAAGGGCCAAGGATGGATGGCCACCACCAGAAGTGAAAGAGACCAGGCAGGGTCCTTCCTCAGAGCCTTCACAGGCAGTGTGGCCCTGCCCACACCTGGATTTGGGACTTCTAGGCTCCAGGGCTGTGGGAGAATACATTCTACTGCTTTAAGCCCCCCAGTGTGCAGACACTGGTATGAATGGTATACATATATCATTTAAAGATAGGAAGGCAATCACCAAAAGAACTTTAAAAAAGGGTGGGAGGGTGCAAAGGATATTGCCTGTGGGAAGTGGGTCTGAGGGAGGAGAGGAGAATATGGAGGTCATTATATTTTATTAATAAATGCCTTCCGGACTCTTTGATTTTTAAACCAAACTGGTGTTCCTTTGATCTTAAAAATGTATAGATAAAATATCACTGGGATGTCCCGGTCAGATTTCTCCATGTCCCCCTGGCCTGGTCCCCACCCTCCAGTGGACACTCCCTGGACACGGTTCCCAGCTGTCTTCAGGGAGGGCTGGAGCTGAGCAGGGAGGGAGGGAGCCAGGAGGCAGTGTCTGAATGTGCTCACACGCCTGCTCTGTGCACATCTCGAAATCAAACACAAAGTATTTTGGGACTTTCTGTGGGTTTGTATCATCGATGATGGTAATTTTCCCTATTGACTAGGGTGATGAAGAATCAACTCTAATGAAAACAGAGAGAACATCAGAGAGCTTGTCACTAGCTTCCTTTGTAGATTATCATGCAAAACAATGCCTGACAAAGATTTCAGTGATGAGGTTATGCACTATCAGGAAAACCTCACAATAGGCCTTCGTCACAAATGTTTGCTCATCAAATTGTATTTAACCCACAAAAGCAATATTCAGTGCTCCCCTGTGGCCTGGATCAAGGATCTTCGATCTGTGCTGTGGGCTGTGAGTGTCCCGGCCCTAAGAAGTCCCATGCCCTTTGCTCACTCTAAGAAGAAAGCTCACATTGAACCCAGCAGCCTGTACTGCTGTGACAAGCTGTGTTGTCACCTCCCCCATGAACAGGCCTATTGATGACTGTGGGACCTAGAGCGAGAGCACCAGCCCCCTTCGTGGAAAGAGCAGGAGGCGTGTCAGTGTTCCTAGCATGCCCTGCGAGAGAGGAAGAGGACGCAGAGGACAAACATGCTGTGTGGGCACGGGGCCTCTGCACAGGTCTATCTGCACGCAGCTACCTGAGGGCAGCTGGGGAGCACTTTGCCATTTGTTGGCTGGAAACAATGAGATGTCTTACAGCTACAGCTATCACATGGATGAACACGCAGGAGGCGGAACAAAGGGGCGGTGTTTTATCAGGAGCAACATCCTAATTGCAGTTAATACACTGTCCAAGGGGAAACAGTTTGCTTTCACCGTCAGCCCAGCCTTTGGTTTCCATGAGTAACATCTCCCAGCCACCCAGGGGGGTACTTTCCCTACCCACTAGGCTATCACACATCCACACTCAGCAAGTCTTCCCTTCTGGGTTGCAGATGCCAAGATGAGCCAGGATGGGCTTCCCATGAGAAAACAAGTCACAACCCACAGAGCCACTGCACGTGGCATCTGTATTGGACACAATGCATAGAATGGCTCCGTTTTCATGATGTGAGCTCTCATAGAGCTCTCCCTCCAGCCCCGCAGAGGGAAGGGGCTATGCATGCATCTAGAACTGATACCTTCAAGTGCACACATCTGCTTTCCACTTGTTTCGGGTACTGTTCTCCATAGTTGGTCTCTTCTCCTTTCTTGCTTTAAAGCATCACCTCTCAACACACCGTGATGAAGATCAAACCCTTAGACTCAGATGCTCTAAACACCTGATCCATTAGATGTGCTTTGATCACATCTGGCTACTTCTCATCTGCTTAGTTTTTGGTAATATTAATGCTGCTGTAAACACATTCTATCATTCGGGTTATGCTGTAAGCCTAACCTGTCTTTGCTAGTACATAACAATGGACTATCTCACTTTCCTCATTCCGCACATACACACGCATGCACGCACACGCACACACACAGCCATGTATCATCTGAGGACACAGGCTGAGTTCCCTAGCAATATCACTGAAAGCAGGCCAATACCCTGTCGATTTCCAAGTCCTGGGTTTATGATGTAAATTAAGAGGAACATGATGACAGCTTCACAAACCCATTTTACCAAGAAGAGATTTTAGTAGCTACTATTCTGTAGAACTTTCTGACATGACAGGGCATGTCTATGCGGAGCAGACCCGTTCCTGAGCCGGGCTCACCTTGGCCAGCAGGAGTAGACCCCAAAGGGACATCCAGATCAGGACAGTCGCTCAATCCCTAAGAATGAACATGACCCAGCTCCTTAGGGTTCAGATTTAGAACTAATGAGGCTCCATCCACATTATGTAACAAACTCGCTAGGGAAAAGGTGGCTATTTCTAATTGATTTTAAAGGTGGGGGGGGGGGGGGGAGCCTGGACCAAGTGTCCCCATCTCCTCCCATTCTCCTGGCAGATGAAGATGGGGATTGACCAAATGGGAAGAATATGAAGAACAATAACTGTATAAACAAGAAGAAATAAAATGAAAAAGAAAAATAAACATGAGCTGGATCAGGGGGAAAAAAAAGGCAAAACAAGCAGAAATGATCTTTTGATAAGAACGGTATTACATAATACGGCGCCTACAACATGTAAAGTCACTTTGCCCGACAAATCACTTTTCTACAAAGAATTAAGAGAGCAGAATGAACACAAAAATCAATTAAGGTCCAGAAAAGAGCTCCAGCCCCCTTGAGGGGCTTCTTATCCAAACATTCACTTCCTAATGCAGGTACTGTCAGGCTGTCTACTGGAGGGTATTTTTTATTATCACTTGAGCTTGTCTGTTTGGAGAGTCCGTTTCCCATTTTAGTGCGCAAGAAAAGGTTAAGTAGGAGAAGCAGAATGCTCATCCACTTAGGAAATGATCCAATGCACCCCAGCGCCAGAGGCTCTCGGGCCTGTGGCGCATCGGCTTTCAAGGAGCTCTCCTGGCTGCACCCAGCACCCAACAGTGCCCCTCCCTCCAAGGGAGACCACAGCACCCCCATTCCAGCCGCTCCCATCAGGGACAAGGCAGACACAGAGCAAACCAGCACAGAGCTTGGCCCACAGGAAGCATGAAATACATTTTCACTGAAGAAACGAGGAGAAAGAAATGGATGTCTGAACCAAAGAAATTGTTGAACACCAGAGCCCACATGCTCCTGGTATGAGCCACACAGGACAGCCCGGCCTCACGCAGGACAACTCAACGTGCATTTGTCCAATAAATGAGACAAAGGGAGAGCTTTGAAACTTACACAGACACATAAACATACTTGAGGAGGAAATCATATTTTTATTATGCTGTCTATGCCCTTTGAGGAATGTGATGATACATTTTCTGAAAAATAAATTAGAATGTCCCACTTTGCCATACAAAACGGAATTTTTATAATATGGGGATTGCCTAAAGATGAGAGCATATATACTCATTTTGAAAAAGTACACATACTCTGTACAAGCACAACATACAGGAGGAGGATCCAAGGATCCTGAAGGTGAAGGGTGTTTTACCAATTAGGATGTGCAACTGGGGTGGGTGGTGAAAATAAAACACTGGAGGTAGGGAACTCACGCCAGGGTCACAGCTCAGTGTCCTGTTCATAGTAAGTGCGGGGTTTTTTGACCAAATTTGGCCTTCTTAGACCTCCAGGGCAGCCCTTCTGCATTTCCAGGAAGGAGGTGGATAAGTGGCTATTTTGGTCTGTCTGCCCATCTGGTCTCTTTGTAGCTGGCTAGCTCAAGCACTCAGCTCACCGTCAGGCCAGCCCATTAGGTGCCTTTGCTGACCACTGGGCAATCCCACCATGACATGGGACACTCACTGGAGACAGCAGACACCCAACAAGAAAGTCCCAGGGGGTAGATACCCGCTCCTCCCCCTTCACAGTGCAATTCCAGGCTGTGGGTCAGCAGCATCCTTGACCCTGAGGAAGGGAAAAGCATATCAGAACCTGACCGTATTGTCCTCAAATAAAGAACTCACATCAACAGGGAGTATAAAAATGTTATTTAGAACTTCTGTTCTCAGATGTGTAATACAAAGGAGAGCTTGTTGTGCCAGGGAACAAAGTGATCCAATATTCACAAAGCAGGAATTCTCCCTCTGCACATTTTGTTTCCAAAACACTTAGGAATACAGCAAGATTTCAAGTTGGGGTAAAGAAGCTCCTTTTGGAAGCAAGAGAGGAGATAAGTGAAATCTTTCAAAGACAGGATGAAATTCTTCCAAGAAAGCTGTACGCCTGCTGTGAATGTCAGCATTTCGGGGCACCCCAGTGTAAATGGTGAGAGGCTCTGGCCCCGGACACATGGCATGAGTATGGGTGAGTGGGGAAAGAGGGCTGAGAGTTTTAAAGCTACAGAATATTCTGGAAACATATCATGGGAATGCAGGAACCTCAAGCATTTTTTAAATTAACCTCTTAGGCCTAGGGTTCCAGGCAGACCAGGTAGTTTTGCTTCCCCTGGGATTGCTGCCAGAAAGGAACAAGCAGTGCTTCTTTATTACATATTTTAGAAACCTGTTTTGTTACCTGCAGGCGAGTCAGGTGGTAAGGAGACTTCTTTTATCAAGGTGGGGGCTGGGGGAGCAGCCCGGCTGGGGAGCGACCTTTCTCTCCTGAACGTTCACTGCACGATAGAACTCAGAGCCAAAACCCCTACCAGAAAGAAAACTCAAGGGGAATCCATATGTTCCTCTTACTTTGATGTCATTAGAGTTACTTTCCCACGGCCAACAGTCACCCTCTCCCCTTGGCTGGAGTTAGTTCCTGGAAGGTGATGCAATTTGGCCAAGGAGCATGGGCTTTGAAACCAGGTTCACCAACTTGACCCCAGCTCCTCGATCACTATGGGACCGACGTCATATTGCTCAACTTCTCTTCAACTCAACTCCCTTATGCATAAAACTGGAATAAAGATGCCCCTCTGATGGGATTGCTGCAAATATCATATGTAAAAATGGAAGTCAGGTGCTCAGCACGCAGTGGGCCCTGCCTCTGAGTGCAGGGACTGTGACTGACTCATCTTTGTGTCCCCTATACCACATGTCCCTCAGTAGGGCTCCTGTCAAACTGAACAAAATAGTTAGATGTATTATTTCCCCTGTTCTTTTTCTCTCATAATCTGTCCTTTGCCCTTGCCCTTAAACTCACTGACTGCGCACGCTTCAGACCAGCTGTGATTGACATTTGATCCACTCCACTGTAAGGACACTTGTGCTCCAAGCATTATTTTATTGATGGCAAGGTTAGTGGCAAAATTGAATAGGAGAAGATCTGACTGCTTTGATGCATTTCCTACCACTGGAATGTCAAGGGGCCACTGCTCACATTGAAGATACAAAAGAAATACTTAAAGAGGCAAAGGAGGATTAAAGGGAGTGAGAGATGAAAGTCAGGAAATTCAGGCCAAACTCCCAAATCTGACACCAAACTACTGGTACCTTTGAACAGCCTGCATATTATTAAACATTCTTAAGAAGTTAACATCTATGACAAGTAAAATTGAGTCAATGTTAACAGAAGCTGACATCATGGAAATTTTCAAGGTGATTATCTACTGAAAATTGTATTATCCTCCTTTGTATGTGGTCGATGGGAATGGAGATCTAGTCAAGTGACATACGGCTCTTACCATCAATACCTACACCCCATGCCCCTCACATCTCCCAGTCATCTGGCCACAGTATTTACAACATTTGCTGCGTGGACTATGCTACTCTGTTTCAAGTCCCCTTGGATGTGAATGAGAACCAGGAAAGGAGTCAGCCCACAGAGATTCAGCAACAAGAGATGAGGTGACAGAGGAAGAATGTCCATAGAGTGGAAGGCACGGAGGCAAGGGGATCCTACAGGGCAGGGGGCTGCGCAGCGGTCAAAAGGAAGAATACAAACTCTCACTGATGACCCAGAGAAAGAAACAAAACTTCAAGGTCCTGCAAAGTACCAGGGTCCTTGAGGAGCTGGAGGAACGGATGCGTGGCAGATAAGGATTCTGGAGAAGCATGTGGCCCTCCAGATGGCTCCAGCCAAAACTCTAGGCGTCTCCCTCTCAAATCCACATTATCAGTGAAGCAATCAAAGTGAACACTCATGTGCTTTCAGAAGAGCCTGTGCTAAGGTGGGAGAAGGCTGGGAGGGGCGGAGCATGATGGCAAGAGGAATGCAAATGAAAGAGAAGAATGGGCTTCTGTCCTCATGCAACTATTATTGCATATGTAGAGGAATAATAAAACAATAAAGGCAGCCATAGGTAATTAAACACAAGACACTTCCCTATGGTGTCCCATTTAATCTTCCTAGTAACCCTACGATAAAGATACTAATAATCCATTTAAACACTTCATCCAAGATTACAGAACTTGGATAGAGATGAAGCCAAGGCTAAAAGCGAGGTCGGTCTGACTCCAGAATCTGTTTTCCAAGCTCTTCCACTCTACAGATTCTCTCTGAAACAACTTCACACCCACACACACGCACATGGAGGAGGATTTTATAATCTAGGCATAAGGGCAGGCCCATCGCATTATGACTCAAACCCCACAGGCTGTAAAGGAATAAAACTGATAAATGTGATTACATGAAAATAAAAATATTCTGCTTGGGGGGGAAAACCATAAACAAAGATAAATGACAAAGTAGAGAACTATTTGGAACATAAATCATAGACAAAAGGCTCATTTCATTAATACATAAGGAATGCCTATAAATCAATAAGATCCAACAAAGCCAAGTGGACTGGTCAGCTAATATAAAAGAAAAATCAGAATAGTTCACAAACAGATTAAACGATACTAAACTTGACTCACATAAGAGTCAGACTAAACGTATTAGGATTGGTGAACATCAAAACGTTTTCTTGTAATGCACTGGTGAGGGTATGAGAACAGAGGCGCTCTCATAAATTACTAATGAGAGAATAAATGGATACATCCGCTCTGAAGACAATCTGGCACTATCCATCAAAATTATAAATGTACTTAGCCTCTGACCCCAAATTCCAATTCCAGAATTTTATCCTGCAGATAAAACTCTTATGTGTGCAAAATGATGATTGTAGGAAGCCAGTCTTTGTAGCAATGTTTGTACTTAGCAAAAGTTGAAGAACAATTTAAATACCCAACAAAAGGAGACCGATTTAAATAAATTATGGCATCTCCCTGGAATGGCCTATTATTTAGCCACAAAAGGGAAGAGGAAGCTCTTCATGTATTGATATGGAACAAGCCCCAAGGAATACTTCTAAGCAAACAAAGCAAATTAAAAATGGCAAGCAGAATATATTACCACAAATGTAAGAACTAATGGTACCATATTTACTTATATATTTATATGTAGCCCCTGGGAAGATATACAAGAGACTGGCAGCACCAGTAGCTTCCAGAGAAAAATGGGGGAGATGCAAGGTTGGGAGAAAAACTTCCTAACCTGGGTCTTTTGAATCTAAATAATATATCCTTATATTACCTACTCAAAAAATAAATTATATACATTTATATGTGTATATTTATACATATATATGTATATGAGTATATATAATTTATTTTTAATAGATTACATATACACACATAGAAAACATATGCATAGATATATGCCACATACAAATTATATATTACACATATACACATTCAAATTGCATATATACACACACATACTAGTATATGTATAGATATAAACCCCAGACATCAAGATGCCAAATAGTGGCCAAAGCTTCTCTGGCTCAGCCTTGCAGCCAGCGGGTCAGCAAGAGAAGCTACAGAAGAGCATCCAGGCGCCCCCTCCTCCAGGAAACCAGCCCAGCCGAGGGGTTAGGGGCTCCCCTACTCACAGCGGTGTGACCTTGGGCAAGGTACAGCACCACTCAAACAAGGTCTCAGTTTCCTCATCCCTAAAATGGGGATAACCCTTCCCTCCTGCTGAAGTTTTGGGGAGCAATGAATGAATATATGCAAAGCCCTTAGCCTAGCACCTGGCACTCTGTGAAAGTATGCATGTATTTGTTAAATTAAGTTTACTTGGTTGGTGGGGGATGATGTCTCTGAAAAGTACCATCGAAACTGTGATCAGAAAAATCAGCAAGGAAAAGGGAAGCAGAATGGGCTGCTTAGAAGGAATAATAGCACATGCAAAGGTCAGGGGTAGGAAAAGCACTGAAGCCCCCGAGGATACAGGTGTAGCTGGTGAGGATGGGCCTGCAAGAGACATGGCTAAAGGAGCAAGCATGGGCCAGTCGTGACAGCTTCTCTGTGGGAGGACGGCTGCAAATGGAGCATTTCAGGCAGGGGGATCCCATGGTTGAACAGGCTTTCCTAGAAAGAGTCATTTGGCTACTGTTTGGAAGACAGTTGGAGAGAGGCAAAAACTGGGTGGCAGAGAGGCCACTGGGGGATTGTTACAGCAGCTCAAGAAGAAATGATGAGGCTGTGAACTAAGAAGCGGCAGTAAGTACAAGAGAAGGGAATGGATTGACAACACCGAGGTGGAATGTGTGGGGCTTGTTGACCGGGAAGGGGTGGGGTGAAGGGGGAGATGGAACCTGGGATAATTGCCATAGTTATGACTTGGCCAATTTTGAGGACTGTGATGCAACTCAATGAAATAAGGAGTTCAGACAAAGGAACTGGTTGGGGAGGAGGTAAGATGGCAGGTTAAGTCCTATATTTGTTGAGGTTCGAGTGTGTCATAGATAATCCTCAGTTAGCTATAAGTGTCGGAACTTCAGATGAACGACTGGCTTTGGGAATACAGCTTTGGTAGGTACCAGACACATTTTTAACACTTAAGAGCTCTGGATTATGGCTAAGGCAGCTGCCACAAAATGGCAATGGTCCCTTTGGTCCAAGTAAGAGACTTCTGAGAAGGTGCATTACCTGTGATGCAGGTAAGACCCACACTCCCTCTCTCCTTCTCTTTCTCCCCTCTTCTGCTTCTCTCTCTTTTTCTTTCTTCCCCCTGTATTTCTTTCTTCCTAAACACATAATAATAGTCCTCATAAGAGGTTTCCTTAAATGCTTCACATAAAGCAATCCATTTATGAACAATACTGGCTTATTAGTGGTGATGACTTTATTTTTTTCCCTATATTCCTGCTGTGAACCCTGAGGGCTAACTGGGCTCAAATGAAAAAAACAAGCAAACAGACAAACAGAATACAAAAACCAGAGCCTAGCAGCCATTTCTGCACAGGGGCCTCTCACACAAACTGCACTTCCGCAGAGATGTGCTAACTTGCTGGCCTCCTCACTGGTTCTGCCATCTGAGCCTGTCCTTATAAAGGAGTCCTGTCCTATTTCCACCAATAGGACTGAGGCTTTCCCCATCCAAGTGGAGCTGTGCAGCTTCAACCAATCAGAGTGGCTCTATTCTGACAAATTCAGGGACCAGGGGGCAGGGACTTCTGTCTACATAAGCTAGCTCCTCTCAGGCTTTGGGTGCATCTCCCACAAGAACTGAGCTACCCATTGAGCTGTTTTCCCCGTACTCCAAATTGGAGATTTGAACTGGTGCAAATGACTAGCGGTTGACATTGCTCTCCTTTGGCTTGCCTCTTCACACATAGCAGAAGTCACAGAAAGTTGTCCCTGCCCTGTAGATGCATGCCCACAACACAGGGAGAATCCCTGAAGACATTATTTTCCCTGTACCTGTCTTAACAGGTGCACTCTCTAAGCTTTTCTTAGAAAGGGCAGCCTGTGGTTCTCCCCAGCCGTGGGTGTTCAGCAAAATCATCCTCCCCACTAACAGTCCACCTACTGAGGGTTTTGCCAAGCGACCTTAGAGCTGACTTCTCAAAGAGCATGCATTTTTCTAGTAAAAAAAAAACACACAACGCATCATGTTTAAGCAAGATTTCTGGAACAATTCAGCCAGGTGAATGAAGTCTGGGGCCTGGATTCAAGAGTGCCAGTTCTGTTACTCACAGAGATTATCCTAAACTCTCACTTTTGGCTTCCTTACCTGTAAAACTTGGATTTGCTGCTGGGTCACCTCCAATCTCCTCCTGGCTCTAAAGTTTTATGAGTCCAGATTTGAGGGATGACTGAAATTGTTTTCATGACAGGAATATTTCAACAATTCAAAACTGCCATTAAACATTCAAGGTAACTTGAATTTTTTTTTAAATCCTCACCCAAGGATTTATTTTTTAGAGAGAGTGATTGGGAGGTAGGAGGAGGGGAGAGAGAGAAAGAGAGAGAGAGAGAGAGAGAGAGAAGAGATACATCGGTTGGTTGCCTCCTGCAAGTACCCTGGTCGGGGGCCGGGGATTGAGCCTGCAACCAAGATACATGACCTTGACCGGTAATCGAACCCAAGACCCTTCAGTCCATGGACCAACACTCTAACCACTGAGAAAAACTGGCCAGAGTGAGGCAACTTCATTTTTGAAGACTGCTTGACTTCCTAACTGGGCAACAGAAATATTCCCAATTATTATTCACAAAGTTTGTGCAAGGGCCAGTATATTTATCCCAAAGGGAAACCCCTACTATGATAACACAGCAGGTGCTCAGTTTTGAAGTGTCATACTTGCCAAAGAAGCCACCTCTTTTCATGGCCTGGAGAATCCATGGCTGGGACCCGTAGGGGGGTAAATGGTTTTCACACCATGGAATTATTATTCAGTCTGTAACCGTGTAAACAATTGGCTTACCTTTTAAAAATAGAAAATAGAAAGTTCAGCCTACCAAGAAATAGACAATGTCTTTTCCTATTTGTAGAGATTTATGTGATTTGTGAGAGAACAAGGGAGAAGCATGGACCAGCAGACCTAACGCTAATAACACTCCTGACTTCCCTCTCTCAGAGGTCACGGGAGCGGCTAGCTGAATTCAGTTATGATAGCAAGGCAACTGCCGTCACAGTCAGGGGGGTTTTCACCCCAAGCTCAGCACAAAGGAAAATATCAAGGAGGAGATAGCCATTTTTTATCTTTTTTAAAAAAGCATTTTTTTTCATCATGTCTTTCAAAATGTGATTTCTCTAGAATCTGAGTACTTTTAGTAAAAAGCAACATATGTCAGAGCTTAATTGACTTAAAATATTGTATCTTAAAAGATATCGTGTAATGTACCCTCACAAACCGAAGCCGAATTAGATTAGTTTGAAATACATTATTCTTAAAATTTTCTGTTGAAATTTGATTTCAGCAATATGCTTTTGGTAATTACATAAAGAAGAATATTAGGTATCTTCCAACAGTTATAGCATATGTACTGTTAATAACACAGCAATATGGAAATTAGATATCTAATTTACTAGACACCAGATATCATTTACTGGTGTTTTGAGGGGGGAAGTGGAGAAATAGGCTTCTACATTTGAAATATATATGTAGCCTGACCGTTGTGGCTAAGAAATTTCACTTTAAATTGTTCACTATACCCAACACCACTCAAAATAAGAGAAAGGACAAATTAAACCAGAAACCGAGATAGCTTTTTCAGCTGTTATTTTCACAAATGAAAAAAAATAGGCTGCTGACTATTCATGCTGCTGGGGGGCTGTAACTTCTAAAGGGCAGTTTGACAGATTCAGTCACAATGACAGGCACGCTCACTCTGGGTGGCAGCAATTCTGTTTCTAGGATTTCTTTGCTGTAGACGCACAAAATAATGTAATACAAAGCTATTCCCTGCATCATTGTCTGTCCCAGAAAAATGAGAAACAGCCTAAATATCTATTAATAAAGGTCTAGTTAATCAGTCATAGTACTTTGATCCAATGTAGCCTTAACAAAGAAAGAGAAAGCTGGCTCCTAACATTGACATGCACTGAATTCCAAAATGTATTTAAGTGAGAAGCACATGTGCAGAACATGTTTACCTCCCTCTGTATAAAAAGGCAGAAATGAATATACACACATATATAGTTTGAGTTTTGAGTCCTGTGAACATGTTACCTATTCAGAAATAAATTAACAAGTGTAAATAATAATGAATTGTTCACTGCAAAGCAATAAGTACACACTCATATGTACTGCTGCTTAACAAGAACGGAAGGAGCACATATTTTAAACACCAAAACATTGAGGCCAAGACTGATTTTTAAAAAGAGCTATATGATTAAAGCTATAAAGAATAAAAATGAGGTGCTCTTTCTCTTTCCAGTCCTATAAAATAATAAATGACATATAACAGTTTGGAGGAAAACCAATTAAAGGGACATAAATCATCATTAACCCCTTCCCCAGATGAATGACAGAGAGACACATGTTCTAATTAACACTGAGTAACATTGTGTTAAGAGCAGTTTGCAATGGAAATGAACAGATGGCAAACAAGCATATGAGGTATTGGGGTGTCAGAAAGAAAACTTGATCTGACACTGAAAACTGCAAGCCCCGGAAGAAATCCTACCTGAATGAAAAGTGCTCTAAAAATAGGGATGCGATCCCCTATCCCACTTTCTCTAGTTTTTAGGCCCATCGGGTTTTGCTGCTTGCTCGGTCCCCACAAGGCAAATGATATTCCACTTTCACATACGAAAACACTCCCACATACTGACCAACCAGCCACCTTTTTACAACAGAAAGATTTCCTATCCCCAGGCCATGAATGGCTCAGCTATTTCAAACCAATCCAGCATTGCAGTTCAACAAAAGGTTTTGGACATCATCGTGGTGTTTGATGTAATGAGATCTGACCTGGAGGTTGATGCTTTAACAACCTTCTCTTTTCTTCCCTTTGAAACAGATTTATGACAGGAGGCAGAGAAAGGGACAAAGATCTCAGGGTTGAGGAAACCCTCCTGGGACCCACAGAGCAGGGACCCAGCGGGTGGTGCTTCTGACTTCTCGTTGCTCAAGTGCAGAGGAAGGCATCATCTCCTCCTGACTTCAAGGTCAACCCATTTTTATCAACTTTTCTCTAGGAAACAAGGTTGCCAGGAGCTGTGGCGGTTTCATTAGCTGAACACTCAGCAAAGAACCAGTGACTGCCCTCACACGTGGGAGACTTCAGCACAGCTAACAGGTACTATTTCTCTCCATTCCCACTGACTCAGGCTGGGAGACAGCACATTTCAGACAGGATGCCCTCCCAAAGGCGTGATGCAACCCTGCAAAAAAAATCAGTTCATGATCTGGTGTCTGCCAACTCAAAAGGACAGCGACCAGTGGCTAAAACAGTCACTACAGAAGGTACGTTGAATTTACACATAGTTAACATCAACCAACACTTCATAGTCTTGTGTCTTTGGTTGTTTTATACATGTATTGTGTTTTAAATGTACATTCTGCAGTGAACAACAGCTGGATTTAAAAAACATACATGCTGGAAAAAACCTCAGATACAGTTCTTGTCTCCTTGCAAAAAGCAGAAACGTTTTTGGTTTGATTGATTTTGGAACTGCAAATAACAACTCAAAGGGGGGAAAAGGCAGATAGTAGGCTAATCAGATTATCCTTAGCTATATCAATGACATTTAAGACTAAGACATAAATACAAACAACTTGTGCACTCTAAATTTTTGGACTTAAACTGACACTTTAATGCAAGTGTTTGAGAGGAATATACATATTATGTATTTATACAGGTACACAACAGATTTATGTATACATTTTATACAAAGCAGACAGTTTCCACCGAACTAATATTTGAAGTACTGGGATCCAAACTCAATTCCATTCTCTGAGACAACAGACTCCTCTGGTTTGAGGATATTTTTAATATAAAAACTAATTACTCCATCTCACTGCCTATAAATTCAATTTCTATTTCTGAGGCTGCTTCTGTTATACATCTCTTGGTAGCTCCTTTGCCTGATGGCTTGTTTACAACCTAGTCTCAAATCACAGGGAAGACTGGGATCAAATAAAAATAAGCTTCCTAACCTTTCAGGAGGGTTTGGTAATGCAGCAACATTTCCATAATGCTATATAGTATAGAGAAAAAAAATCAAGTCCATTTTCCATAAAAGGAGGATAGTCCTTTTTACCCGGCAAATTTTATAGACAAAAAGCAGAGTATAAATTGGATGCATGAGGAGTAAGGCTGATGCCAGTGCCAGAATGCGTTCTCTTGTTTAGGTTTTTCCACAAAACCAACCAACCAATGCACATGGAGGATGCATCATGCAATCTTTGCAGACCAGAGCCCTGGTTTTGCATCGAGTTAACCTACTAAGAACTTCCAAGGCCATTCTCATTGACCACAGAGTACAGGTATAATGTGCAACAAACACTCTCTCTTCTAAACCCTACCAATTCCTTAAAAAGACAGTCCTCCACAAAGAGGTCAAGGAAAGCAAATGAACAACTACAGTTTATGCCTACCAGCAGCGGTGGTGAAGGTCAAAAGCAAACCAAAGTAAATTGACATTGATACAGAATTAAAACAGTCTTTGGTTATAAAAATTAAAAAATCCTTCAGGTCTTTTCTGTTCTCTCAGTGTCAGGTATGTGAGCCTATCTGAAAAAAATCCAGACAGTCCCTCCGTAAACTCTGCCCTTGGATTCTTAGCTCAGCCACCAATTAGCTGTTCAACCACTGGAAGTCTCTCTCTCCCCCCCCCCCCCCCCCTCTCTCTCTAGACCTTATTTTTCTTATCTATGAAATGAGGGAGTTGAACAAGGTGACTCTGAGCTTCCTTTCAGCTCTAACTGTCCATGGTTTATGATCAAAGGCTGAGGCCACCCTCTCTAACTGACTCCCCCAAAGCTCTGCCTGACTCATCTCTCCTAAGCTCTGTCTACATTGTGTTTTCTGGACCCAGCAGGAGATGGTATTGAACAAAGATGAGCTCTTTTATAGACCTTCCTGGTAAGATGCTTTCTGTTTCTCAGTTTTATAAGCATCTCACATCAAATGAATAGTAAGAAGATAAAAGGATGAACTAAGATTATTGAGGTGATAATCAAAAATCCCTTTTCTCAAAAAGAAAGAAAATTTGTCAGGAGAAAAAAGCCTCCTCACAATTTTGGAGACTCTCTGGACTTCTTTTTTTCAAGAAGGGATCTAGAGAAAGCCATTTGCATACTTTACTCCCTCAGTCCCCATTCCTGAAGTTTTGATTCTTATTTTCTCATCTCCCTCAAGATCAGGTAAGATGAAAAGGTATGTCCTCTGCCTTCTGATTTGGCCAAATTTGGATCATTCCTTCATGCCTAGAATTCCATACCCTGGTTTCTGAGATCCTGATCTACCTTGATCAAGGCCCATCTACTATGGGAGCTGAACTTTTGTAAAGGTACTTGAAATAACACTTCCCCACACTGGATATCTACAAAGGTCAATATTTGAATTCCTCCCACCCTTATTTTTGAAGCAATAAAGTTTTCTTCAACCTGCCGCACAGCAGCAAAGGCACCGTGGGAGGAGCCTGCCACCAGCCCCACCTTCCTCAAAAGAAGAGCCTTTCAGGCACTTGGCTGAATCCAGGTATTTGTCAATCTGTTTAATAAATCTAAATAAAAGCTTAATTTTTCAAACAGAAAATTGTAAGTCTGGCTATGCCCTAGATGTACGTAAAGAATACAGTCCTGCTATTTTTACATTCTAGGATGCAAACTTTTGTTCAACACACTTAAGAACAGATAGATTCTGCCTTCATAATTCCATGTGTGGTCCCTGGGGAAGCATTTATTTGGCTACTATAGTATACACATTCAATACTTCACTCCAATATCCTTTTATGTCCAGAAATCTGGAAACAGTTTTTGATGGCCGAAGTTTGGGTGAACTGCAGACCACTGAGTTATTGAGACTATGCTAAATAATATTAGATATCATTAAAACACACACAACCATGCCCAGCTGGTGTGGCTCAGTGGTTGAGCATCAACCCATGAACCAAGAGGTCACTGGTTTGATTCCCAGTCAGAGCACATGCTCAGGTTGAGGGCTTGATCCCCAGGAGGCAGAGGCATTCAATTGATGAGTTTCTCTCTCATCAATGTTTCTATCTCTCTATCCCTCTCTTTTCCTCCCTCTCTAAAAATCAATTTAAAAATATTTTTAAAAAAACACAAAAACAAGAAAAACACACACTCATCAATAATACCTTTCACTCCTGCCACACATGCTCCCAGGCACAACAGGGTACAAGTGACACTGCCCATATTGTCCCCTCCTGAACAACCTTGAACCCCTCGGGAGCCAAGGGATGGCAGAGAACTTGGGCCTGTCTTTTCGTTCTGCTGCAAAGCGTGATCTAGCTCCAATCCTTCTCTTAAGCAAACTCTGAGAGCGGTAGGAGTTCCACCACTAAAGTAGTTTCGTTGTTGTTGGAAAATAAAGGACTTGCTTAAGTAGTTTCAAGTGTAAACAGCCCAGCTCCAGTAGTGTGCCCACTCCATTATGTGGCGTTTTTCTTCTTTATTGTTTGCAGTTTCCAGTTTAGGCTTTATCCAATTATCTATCTATTGTCTGGCAGGCTTGTGCGGGGCATTGGAGTTACAGAAAATGTTTCTGTGATCGCAGGCCCAAAGCAAACCCCAGAGCAGATGGCGCCATATCCACGAGGGGTGGGCGTGCACCAGAGGCTGGCTCCCGGGGAGAGGCTGCCTGGCAAAACAACCCGGTGTGAAGTTCAACTACAAAGCTACTTCTGACCACTTTGCTGTTATTTACTGTAGGAGGGGAGTAAGAACAGATTAGGGGTGAGTATAGGGTGGGGGAGTGACGCTGTTGAAACCTGTCTGGGTGACAGCCTGCACCTGCTCTTGTAAACGGTTTGGGGTGCAAAGGGCACCATAGGGGTGCCACGCTGCAGTGGACAGCATGGTTCTGCTGAGATGCTCACAGAGGCCCTCCGAGGGGTGACTGGACAGCTCTGGGGCAGACAGACTACTTGGCGGGCAGGACTGTCAGCTCAGCACCTCTGCAGCTCTCTCTGGGGAACAGTCCTGGCTGAGAGACACAAAAACCTCGGTCCCATTTCATTCCAATCATCACTGTCCACTGGCTTCCCATCGCACACAAAACAAAATCCAGACTCTCTGCTGGAGTCCACGGAGGCCCACTGACGTTCTCGATGGGAACAGGACTGCCCCGGGGTATTGGGGAAAAACTCGGGGACCATCTGGGTAATCACGAGATAACTGGGGGGTCATCAGTGGCATTTAGAGGGTGGACAACCTGAAATGCATGGGATGGTCCAGCATAATTGAGAAATGTCCCAGGTCCTCCATGACTATCCAAAGCCCACTGGCATTCCTTCAGGTGAAAAATTTTACACCATTTATAGGTCAACACAAAGCATTTCCTCTGCGATTGTCATAAACACCAAATTCCTAGGAACTCAGTAGGGAATGATGAATTTTGCTTGGTGTAAACACTGCTAAGTAGTCACCCCTTCAGAATTGTCACATCACTAAAGGTGCGACTGACTGTCATCAAGTCACCAATATAACACATCCGCAGCCATCTGCCTTCTTCGTGGCCATGTCCCCAGCGATCGTACCTGGGGGTGCAAAACATGACCATATCGCTATGACTGCCAGGACCAACACTGGTATGTTCATATACTCACTCTATTATAACTGGCTTTCTTTTTGCAGTATTTTTTTTACAGGACAGTTAAGGCATTATAGCGATGATTTGTAATGATGTGGGTAGGTAGGTTGTATTTTCTACAGATTTTGTTGCAGGAGAGTAAAAGGAATGTTTCCCCTCCCGCTCTGCTAGCCTGTAAAACAGCCCAGCTCCTGCTCCTGTCTCTAAGACTCCACACGGCACCTCTTCCTTCCCGTTCACTGTCCCCTTTCCCTCTTTTATCTTTCTATGGAATTTGCCATCCCAACATTACATTTTTAAATTAATTTTATTAAATGTATTGAAGTGACATTGGTTAATAAGATTATATCAGTTTCAACTGTATAATTCTATAATACATCATCTGTATATTGCATTGTGTGCCCACAATCCAAAGTCAGGTCCCTTGCCGTCAACATATATTTGACACCCTCCCCCCACCTTTACCCATTTCTACCTCCCCCTACCTCCCTTCCCGACTGGTAGCGACCATTGTCTTCCCCAGAGTTGTCTAGTATGTTTATAAGTTTTTTGTTTGTTTTCTCAACATTAAATTTTATATTTAATTGTTTAATGACTTTCTCTGCTGCTAGAGTTAAGCTCTGTGAGACCAAGGAATTGTCGGTCTTGTTCCCTAGCACCAGGAAGTATGCCCAACACATAAAAGGCACTATTAACATTTGCTGACAAACAGAGCAGCAAACAGACAACTTGAAGTTTGATCCTAAAGGCTCAGCTTCCCTGGGAACCAGCAAGTCCTCCCATAACCGCTGCTGGAAAGTGTGCCCTTTCTCCCACCCATCATATTTCTCATGCTGCCCCCTCACCTGGTGAGAGAGCAGTAAGAGGGAAAGGAGCCAGTGGAGAGGAGGAGGGTGACTGGTTTTACTACATACCCATCTTTTCAGGACAAGGTATTTTTGTGGAACTTGATCAACTGACCCAAAAGGGAAGCCCAAAAGGCCAACTATAGCCAGGATACACCTCAAGAAAAGAAGGTGAGGCAAAGAACTTCTACTGGATGTCAAGACCTCTACAGCTATAAAAAGTAAAACCAAGTGTCACAGGCACAGGTGTAGGCAAACAGACCAAGGGGATAGAATAGAGAGCCCATAATCAGACCCCACATATACAGAACCTACTTCTTGAAAATTCTAACTGCAGGATATTAGGAAAAAGATGTTTTCCCCCAGTAAATTGGGCCGAGTTGATTGGACATCCACATGAGAAAAAATAAAACTTAACATTCATGTAAGTCAATTCCAGGTGCAATATGTAAGTGTCAATGTGAATGGCAAAACAATAAGACTCTCAGAAGTTAATATTCGAGAAAATCTTCATGACTTTGGGATAGGAGAGATTTTTCAAGCAGGACACGATAAGCACTAACCATAAACGAAGAGTGATAAATAAGGCTACATTAAAATTAAGAACTTCTTGCCATTAAGAGAGTGAAAAGGCAAGTCACAGAGGAGGTGGAGATATCTGCAACACATATGACGAGTGAAGATTTCAGTCTGGGAGATATAAGAATTCCTACAACTCCAAAAGGAAAAGACAGGCAATACAGTTGAAAAATGGGCAAGAAACTTGAATGGGCACATCACAAAAAAGGATGGTCATTAAATATATGAAAAACAATAGTAATCAGTAATTGGTAATGAGAGAAATGCAAATAAAAACAAAACCCTCAATGTGGTAGCATTATGAACACATCGGAATGGCTAAAATAAAAAGACTAAAAAGCCTAAGTTTGGAATTTATGCAAAATATCAAGAACTCTCATGCACACCTGGTGGGAGTGTAAATTCATCCAACCATTTTGGAAAACCAATTGACATTACATCTACAACAACTCCACTGTTTGGAATGAACCCAAACAGTATATACATGCAATGGGACATTAGTCAGCTTTACAAAGGAAATTTGGGCACTATAACACGGACCAACCTTGAAGGCATTATGCTGAGTGAAATAAGCCAGCCACAAATAGGATTCCACTTAAAAGAGGTCCCTAGAATAGTCAAATTCACAGAGACAGAAAGTAGAATGGCAGTTGCCAGGGGCTGGGGAGGGAAGCCTGGCGACTTTGTGTCTGATAGGTATGGAGTGTCTGTTTGGGAAAATGAAAAATGTTCTGGAGATAGAGGATTATGATTATTGCACAACAATGTGAATATACTTAATGTAATTAAACTGTACATTTAAAAATTGTTAAAATAGTAATATATATATATATATATATATATATATCACGTAATTTTTAAAACTACCACAATTTTTAAAACTATCTTCAAATAAAAGTAAATAAATAAATAAATGACAGCAATTGCTACTGTAAGGCACACCCACAAACCAGAGAGGTTCATATTAACACTCAGAAGAACGAAGACAGTACATCCACCATAGGTCAGCATTGTTTATCTGGCTGTTAGGAGTTGTAATTTTTTTTATCACCCTATGTAACAGTCAGTTAACAATTTCCCTAAGCTATTTCATTTTTCAACATAAATACCAACAAGAATGTCTAATGGCAAAGAGTGAACTCAAATTAGTCCATAGCAGTAATTAATAGTATCAGATTTCCTATCAATATTAACTAAGCATGCTATTTGTCATTTGATGTAGTCCACAGCCCTCATTAGGTAAGATGAGCTTAATGCTGAGCAGGTAAATTAAAGATTAGAGTTGATTAAAAGTGCATTAATAGTACCTGACAATTCATTTCACGTAGGACTGTTCTCCCAAGTTCTTGACATGTATAATTAAGGAAGTTAAGCTACAGGTCACTCTTTGATGAAGTTTAAGGTGAAATTCTGATTATCTTTAAGCTGAAATTCCAATCTATGAACTGCAACTAGTAGTTATTTGCCTCATTTGCCAAAGGATCGAAAGTTTATCAAAATTGCTTCCAATCTACAGAAACCCAGATAGGCATGCAACAGCCTACTGTGACCTTGGAAATGATAGTCCCAAACACCCACGTTAGCCCATGATTTAAGGAATAAGAGGATGTGAGGGCGATCTGGCTGTGACATCTGTCACCCCATTGATCGCCAGGGTTGATTCGGCTGATCTGGCTGGCTAGGCAGGTGTCCCCCTCCTCCCTCACCGATCCATGTGCGTCCCTCCGGAAGCTGTGCGCTCGGTCGAAGAGGATGACCTTCCCCCCCACCCCCACCCCCACCCCCCCCACCCCCGAGGAGAGGACCGGTCTTCGGTCAAGGGTATACGAGTAGCTGCGCTCCCCTGCTAGAACCTCCAAACAAGCTCTTAAGGAATAAGAAACTTGACTTCCTTCATTAACTTTTCCTTTTCCCTCCCGAATGGAGGTCCAATTTGTAAAGCATGTGAATGGAATGGAATCTTATTTTCAAGGTCAGCTTCAGCATATATCTAAATAACATTTCAAATGTCACTAAAGAAACACCGAGTCGGCATTATGTCCCTTCCATAATCTACTAATGACTCCCACGAAAGGCACTGAATCTTTGTAATCATCAAAAGTAAGATCATGAATGTCAAAACACAGGCCCTGGCTCACAGAAAAATGCTTAATAAATGGCAGTAAAATATACAATAACAGCAAGAGTTGACGTGCATGGTGCATGTAATCTAAATGTATTATGCCATTTTAGCTGAGCAGATTTTAGAACAGTCAATGATTCCATTCCGTTTTGTAAATTACCGAGCTGCACCAATTCAAAAATTCTTCTGAAACTCAATTCCCAGGCATTTGGCTTTTGTTCCTGGGATTTCCACTGCTTTAGAGGATCCAGCTTTAATGGGCTCTTTCTGAGAAATCCTCCATCGGTTCTGAGAAGTACTTTTATTGAACGCTCTATTTAATTTCATTTTGCAATTAATGAAACTTTCAAGACATATTTCCCCTCCCCATTTTTTTTTTAATTCCAGTTCTTTTTTTTCTTGCCTTTGGGTAATTAGGAGCAGAAAACTACTCCCACTAAGAACTAAAGGCAATAAATATGACAACAAAAACACCAAATGCCAAAACAAATGTAATTTGCAGAGTTCTGAAAAGCCCATCTCTCCGAATTAAAAACATTCCGTGTCACTGCTAGAGGTCTTTGGTCCGCTAGCTATCAAACTGATCTCTTTCTGATTTCAGTGACATTCAACCAACAGTAGAGCTTTTCGAGTCTTGAGTCTTCCTTGACCAGAATGGTTAACCTTTTCCAGTCTGGGAGTTAGACTCCTGCCTGTGCAACGCGACCTGTTTCGTAATAAAACAAACCACCAACTTCGTTGTTTGTTTTCTTAGCCTAAAAATGTTTGCGTGGCTAACTGGGTACAAATGTACTGACCTGCTCTTCTTCTTTTTAAGTTTTAAACAAATAATCCCTGGATAGGACCAGCCAGGAATAATCTCCTGCTGGTAAGATGCGCATCCCAACCCAGAAACATCACAGACAAGAGTGCCATTTACCAAACCTTGTGGTCTCCCCGTCACTTTTCACTGCGTGGTGAGGGGGAAAAAGGTGTTTCAATCACTGTCCCAATCACCCAATGCACAGCCCCAGATTTTCCCGTTCAATCCTATTCCTAGGAAGTCTCAGGGCCCCTTTGGTAATGGGTCAAACCATAAGGCTTGGTTCCGAGGAAGCAAAGACGCATTCAAATGTGAGAATAAACTGCTCCCAGGGGAGTCTTTACACTTCCTAGTTCTAGGTAGATCAAGAGCTTCTAAAATAAACTTGGCCTTTGTTTCCTACTCCAATGGAAAATCTGACTCCAGGCTCTGCAGTGAGAGAAAAGAAGCCCTACTTTTCTGGGCAACCAGAATCCAGCTTTTGTCCCCGTCACCGCAGCAGGACAACAAAAGGGGTACCGATGTGCCGCTGAATGCTCGGAAATGCGATGTTGGCGGCCTTGGCAGGGGAGCACCTGGGGAGCTTTAATTCTGAGTTCCACCCTCCACTCCCATATGTTCTGATTAAATTGGTCTGAGATGTGGCCTGGGCACTGGGACTTTTAAATGTTCCTTGGGTGATTTCAATGTTCGGCCAGAGTCGAGAACCCCTGTGTTATAGTCTGCTTGGCTGCTGGAACAGAATCTCAAAGGCTGGGTGGCTTATAAACAACAGCACTTTGTCACAGCTCTGAGGCCGGGGAGTCCAAGGGAGCCACAGGTTTGATATCTGGGTTCCCAGACAGCCTTTCTCGTTGTCTTCACCCCTGGAGCTCTGTTATAAAGGTACTAACCCCATTCATGAGGACTCCGCCTTCATGACCTAATCACTTCCCAAAGGCCCCACCTCCTGATACCATCACATGGCTGGGATGGAGGGTGGTGGTGGTGGTTAGGATTTAACATATGAATTTTGTGGAGATAGAAACAGTCTATAGCAACCAAAAAGTTGATCAAGATGCCCCTATTCCTTTTTAAGGTAAGGGCCTTAGGGGATGCCTGTAGGCGTGGTGCTCACTGAGGCTATGAGGGAGATGAATGAGGTCAGGGTCGAGTTGAGAGTACAGGTGCTCCCAGAAAGGGAAGGAGCCTGACCGTCAGCCACGGGCCCCTCCCTACTGGGAAGCCTAAGAATCCCCCAAACTAAGAATCCTGCAGGGACCAAAATGTCACACTGATCACAGTCTCCCCTATTTGGGGACTCCAGAAGTAAATATGCCCAGGATCTGAGTTGTCCCAAAGGTGCCCAGACTCTTCACAAGGGTCATGCTCAACAGGAGGCTTTTGCCAGGAGGCCCAGGGCCAGCTGCTCCAGTGGGAGGACCAGGGGCCTGGCCACAGGCAGGCTCTGCAGTGGTTACGCCAAGCTCCCAACACTCAATGGAGACTTTGAATGAGTTCATTATTTTGAAAGTTTAAGTCCAAGAAAGGTACCTTCACACCCATGACTCAAGAGCACAAAATTTCAGAGCAGAGATCTCTGCTACCCTAGTAGGTGGGGCATCTTATTGTCAAGCAGCCTGGGGACATCTTGACGAAATTTCTGGTTGCAGTGAATTCTGGGATGAGGACAGGAGAAATGTGGGGTTTTACTCAAAACCATCCTCCCCTGGCCCCAAGTCAGGCGTAGGCAGCTCTAGCTCCAGACTATGAGACTCGGGAAGGCCACAAAGCTGGCTCCTACCTGGCTCCACTCCAGCGAGTGTAGACACCAGGAAAGGGTGAAAAGGTATTGCTGGCAACTGGCTGCAGAGGAGCAGGGGTCGCACAAGCCAGGCTCCCACCTCGCCCTCTCAGTGCTGACCAGCCTGCTCACCTGCAGCGACACCACCCACGGGGCCCAGGAGGGCACATGGGCAGCAGCTGGAGGGCAGAGGCCAGACTGAGGATTCTTTACAAATGGAAAAACCAATACCACTAAGGGAACCTGTTACTCCTCCAGGAGCTGTGTGCACTCTGCTCCCCTGGCAAGGAGTGAGGGTTGTAGCTCGCTGCTGAAGACCACTGCCCTGGAGATGGGCTGGTGGGAAGAGAAACGTCGGTGCGTTCTCTCTCCAGCTGACTGCTGGAACCGAACCCCAGGGGTGGCAGGGCCCTTGTGAGTCTCCTGACATGGCCCCTAGGATGCACAGCTTTATGTGGAGCTGTAGCTGGGCAGGGAGGTAGCACCCTCGCCACAATCTGGGGGAGGGGGGGACCCATGCAAATACAAGACAGGGGATTGACGGTGAGGTGCTGGACTAAAGTATTCTTTTTTAACATATTTCTTATTGAGTTCAGAGAGGGAGAGAGAGATAGAAAAATCAATGATGAGAAAGAATCATTGAATGGTTGCCTCCCACACGCTCCACATTGGGGATTGAGCCCACAACCCAGGCATGTGCCCTGACCGGGAATTAAATTGTGACCTCCTAGCTCATAGGTTGACGCTCAACCACTGAGCCACGCCAGCGGGCAAGAAGTATTCTTGAGACTTATGTGGGCCACAGACTGAACCCACATCAGCCATGTGCTATGGCTCTTACACAGGGACAGAGTTCTGAGCTTGGATCTGGAAACTGACATATCGTGCAGGGCAGGGATCAGGATGTGAAGGTGGTGAGGGTTCATGGGGAAGGCAAACCTGGGGGCAGGGGAGGCTGCATCTCAGCCTAGATTTGGAGGAAGATACTGGAAGTGAACTCACTGAGCTTTATTGAGCAAGTACATCCTTATGGTCCCTGTCTTCTCTGGCAATGTAAATCTGACAGCACATGAAGTATTTGACGGGTATGTGGGGTGGTGCAGGGGCAGTGGGGAGCCTGGCTTTGTTGGGGAAGGGATGCCCATCTACTCTGGGTATATCTGGACTGTGTCCTAAAAGGGTCACCTGAGGAGCTCGATCCATATGACAGCTGCTTGAGAACAGGAACCTGGAAGAGGAAAACCCGCCCCATAGCAGGCAGGCTACCTGATATAAAAGTAAGAGCACAATGTAGAAGACCATGCCTTCTGTCATTACTGAGGCATTAATTTCATTTAACCAGATACGAATTGAGAACCTTTTACACAGCTCCCACGGGATGCCAGAGACACAGATGAATAATTATGGTACAAACCTATTGTGCTTTATATAAACAGAAAGCGAATGTAAACAACGGAGAGGTTGATTCTGATGGAAGGGGAAACAGGATTCAACAGAGCGGAGTTGAACACAGCTGGAGCCCCAGATGGGGGTAGAGGGAGCAGAGAGGGGTCAGGAAGTACTAGAGAGGACAGAGAGAGAGGTGAGCTTGGTGCCATCCCAGAGGTCCCTGCATACCAAGTTAAAGAGTGAGGATTTGGCTGACATCAGGCCCAGATGCACTGATCAACTCCCCCCACCCTAGCACTGACCAATCAGTAGAGGCCACAGCCCTCACTGGGCTCCAACTCCTCAAGTCACCATGATTATGATTCTTCCCCTTTACAACCCATACCCTGGAAGCCACTGGGGAGAAGGTCTTCCAGCATTAGCTCACCTGTCTCCAGGCATGGGCCACTTCCTAAAACTAAACACTTACTTTCTTTGCTGGGGGAAAAAGATTGAGGCAATTTGGGAGTGAGGGGTGGAATGTGAAAGGAGAGGTTGGAGATGGCACAGAACCACGAGAAGAAGGTAACCATGTCCTTAGTCCCAAACTCTGCCAGCACAGCGTACCTCATGAAACCTTCGTGATAACACCATTGAGTAGAGGTTATTGTTCCCACTGTGGATCTGGGTCTCTTGACCCCTTTTCAATGTGGAGACCATTCAAAAATAACCCTCTCCAGCTCTAAGGGGGGGGTGAAGGAATGCAAGTCTCTAATGCAGGGTTCCTGAGGGTACCTTCCACAGCTACTCTCCTCCTAAGCCTCCTCTGCAAACACCTCTTCCCCCAATTCTTTCTTCCTCGTGGTGGCTGTTCTCATCTCTCCCTCTCTTCTTTCTCTCCTACCCCAACAGTTCCAGGGCACCATTTCTCACTCACTGCAACTCACTGCTTCTCTGGTTTCCCCAACAATCATTCAAATTAGCAAGACAAAGGATCCTCTTCAGGAACCACCCTTCTTAGAAAGTATTAGAATTCTTTAGGCTAATAATTTCGTAGTCTTGCTCAGCCATATACTAACAAGGAAATGGAAGCTCAGAGAAAGTAAGGATTAGAACAGGTAGATATTATGGCACTGACAAAGAGAATGGAAGGGTTGGGAACTGGTGCTCAAAGAGAAGGAGACCAATTATAAGACATCTCTTCACCAAGGATGGAGAAGAGTCAGAGGTTGCCAGGAGCTAGAAACTGTTTTTTGTGTCCTGATTACAGTGGTGGTTATATGCCAGGACTGACCGGCAGACCCTGAGCGACCAATGAATGGAATACTCTGACACATGTTTCTGTGAAAGAGAGGGCTAAGGGACTGCTTCACTATAGCAACCAAACAGCCCCCCTCCTTAGGCTTTTATTGTAACAATAGCTTGAACTAAAATCAACTATTAGATACTATCAGCAGGGTAAGCATCCTTGAGAAGACACATGCTTCTACAAGGTCGGGTCTAAAGGCTAAACATAGAGATTCCACCCGGGGCTCAGACTTGTTTGGAAAAGTCAAGGCAGGGGCTGCCGCCTTGGGCAAAATCTCCCTAGAGGAGTGGTTCTCAACCTTCTGACCCTTTAAATACAGTTCCTCATGTTGTGACCCAACCACAAAATTATTTTTGTTGCTACTTCATAACCTTAATGTTGCTACTGTTATGAGTCGTAATGTAAATATCTGATATGCAGGATGGTCTTAGGCGACCCCTTTGAAAGGGTCGTTCGACTGCCAAAGGGGTCGTGACCCACAGGTTGAGAACCACTTCCCTAGAGGCTTTTGGCCTTTTGGAGATTCTGCCTTACAGACTTTCCAACCAAGTCCCCTGTTTCCCCACAGTTATGTTTCTAAACATTTGTCAAAACTCACCAAATGGTAAACAGTAAGTGACTTTTACTGTATGTCAATTTAAAAATAATTTCAAAAAAATGACAGGGAGACTGGCTGAGAGATTTTAGAATAGTCAAGAAGTAAGGAGAAGTTGAGTTATAGCAGTAGTAAGATTGAAAAAAAAAAAAAAAGAAGGGGACCTAGGTGAGAGAAATTTCAGAGATGAGATTCAGATGTGTGGGGGATATGAGTGAAGAAGGAATCACAGAAGGTAGACTATGGATTTTTAGAGTTGGAAAGGCTCTTACAAGATCATCCAGAAAAGTTCTGTCTCACAGATGAGAAAACTGAGTTCAAAATGATTTCAGGGTTTGGGCTCTGTCTGGGTGGATGGTGATATCATTAACCAGACAGAACAGGCACGGAACAGCCGGCTCAGGGAGGAAGTTGATGAGTTCACTTTTGGATATTTTGAATTTGGAACATTTATGTCACCAAGATTTCTTTTTTTAGATTTCAGGAATTTGAAAACAAAATGGTTAGGTTTTGGCATGAAAAGCAGTATCTTTTCCCAAATACTGTTTCACTGCAGCTACAATAAAAAAGAACTCGTGGCTGTGGAGTCCTACATGTGCTCAGAACGTGAGCACATTCTGAGTTTGTGTGCGTGTGACCAACAGTCATTGAAAATCACAAGTAAAGAAGGCTACTGATCCAGTAAAGATTTCAGGCACATGCTTCATTACTGTGCGTGCCATTAACACGACCATATGTTCATGTATCGATATAACCAAGTTTGTTCTTCCTTATCCATGACATACAGACCAAAAGTTGAAAACCAGTTCTTTTCCATTCTTACTGATGCCAGGATGTAATTTACTGCTGGTTTGTTTGTGCTTTTGTTTTACCACAGGTAGCAAATAACCAAAGGAAGAGGAGCATAGACTTACTACTAGTCGACCGACAGCAGCCTAGCAAAAGTGTCAGTGCTGCAGACAGGAATCAAGGAGACTTTTGTCACTATTTCAGAGCAATTTGCAAAATGATTTGATGTAACAGTCAGGCAGGGGAAAGAAGTACTCAACACCCTCACAGCCCCTGGGATATGTAACCAATGTTAAAAACCAGATCCTCAAAGTTACAAGCCAACTACAAGGCATAGTGCTTTTGGCTGTAACATTTAGTCACAGAATAACAAAATATAAAGTTAAGAACATTTAAAATAACTGCTTCCTGTTTTTTCAAGAGCTGGGTAGGGTGAAGGCAAAGATGTGAGTCTTAGGTAGAAGCTAGAATGTAAGCTCCTTAAGCAAAGATCTTTGCTTTGTTCAATGATGTATCCAATGCTTAGCACTGTAGCAGGCTTTCCATGTGTGATTGTTGAATGAATGAATGAATGAATGAATGAATGAAGCGAGCTAGGAGAGACATGGACAAGTCAAAGTGAGAGATGGCAAAGCCACTATACGTCATTCATTCATTCATTCATTCAGCAAATATCATTGAGCACTTAACTAATGCCAGACCATTTTCAGGTATGGTGGTGGATATACAAATGCAGAAGACATGGTTCTGGGCCTCAACACATTTATAACTTAGGAAAGGAAGGAAAAAAAGGGTAGCAAACATGTATATACCAACCAACACAATATCAGAGAGCATGCCCGGAAGCTTGGAAGGGAGGCACATACGAGGCAGAAAGGGTGGTAGAGATTTAGAGGTCAGTGGGGTCCCACCCAACAGGGACACCTTCATCCAGGAGGTCTGAGCCTTAAGGGATAAAGAATTTTGTAAACCTTGGACAGAAGCAGAGCATTCTGATGCAAAAATAGCAGGGGTGGGGGGCGAGTGGGATATCCCAGAGCAGAGAAGACAAGATGGGTTTAAGGAATAGTAAATCTTGCTAAGGAGTAGCAGAGACCACTGGACGCTGAAAATTCTCAGCCCGAGAGGAACTTGAGCATCAGGCTCCTTTGTCTTACAGGGGAGGATAAGCCTTTTTTTTTTCTTTTTAACCAGGGAAGAATTTTAATCAAATCTGTTACAAAGCATAGGTAAACTGGAGTGAGAAGAAACTGGAGCTGGTTACTGAAATCACCTAGGCAAGAATTAGCAAGGGTGGTGGCAGCAAGATTAGGGAAGAATGGAGAAATGACAGGGCTCTTGTCTCCCTGCATAGAAACAGTAAAAATGCATCCTGAGTTTTGAGCCGGGGTGATCAGGAGAATGGTGGGGATGTGAAGAGACACTGTTGAGTCCAAGGAAAGTTTTGGAGGGATAATGAGTTTAGTCCTGAATTAAATATTTTGATTGTATGTTACATTTGAGCTGCCAGCAGGAAATTCGGGTGGAAAGGTGGGATAGTATAGAAGCAGGACAGCAGTTTGTAGAAATACCCACTTGAGAATCAGCTACACATAGGTGATATTGAGGCTGTGAGGATGGAGGAGAGAGAGTAAACAGTAAGTATTAAAGGACCCTACAGATCATTTACTCAACATATTCCCCCGGAACATGTTTTTCAAAGCAAAAGAGAATTCTTAAAGCTGGTTTTTAACCTGAAGTAAAGAAAACACCTCATTCATAAGAAGGGGAGCTCAACTTGTTGGAATTCCAATGGAGAGAGAGACAGAGAGAGAGAGAGAGAGCGCGCGCGCGCAGGTAAAAGGAGGGAATACACCCATTGTTTCAGATAGTTCTCCTCTCCCAGGCTTAACTCAAGTTTCACTCAGTGGGAATAAAATAATGGAGGACTCATATAAATACTTCTATTTGGTAGAAGGCAATGGAAACGAATAACCTAGCTCATTTAACCTTCAGTCACCACAGCTACAAAAACAAGAAGAGATATGAGCACCGTGTAGGATGAATGTTTCTTTCTTACTCCCACCCTCATCCCGCCCGTCTCTCCTTCCCAGGTCTTTATCAACACATTTCAAACGCCTTGGAGATGTTGATAAGGCAGCACCACAGCTGCAAACTCCTCCACAGAAGAGAGACGCGTCTCAAGACCAAACCTTCCCACCTTTGCGTGGAACCAAAGCCTGACTTCTACCCTCGGCACCCACAGCTGTTTTCCACAAAGAGAAAGAACCCTGCCCACTCCACTGCCTCTTTGAAGGCCGCTGTCCTTTTCCTGTGGCCTAATTTAGCTGCAGATTGAAAAGTGCCACAAAAGCAACAAGTGGATACGGTTTTCAAGAGTTCCTTCGTAAGATGAAGCTGATTTTCTTCCAGTATCACATTCTTGGTTTCCACTCTTCTTTATTTGTTGAAAGACTCTCTAAATAATCCCCGATATGTATAATTATTACTTGGACTGGAAGTTCATGGTGGTAAAAAAAAAAACAAACAAAAAAAAACATTCTACATTTTTCAAAAAAGTCATCACTCTTCTTATCAAAGACTCGTAAGATGGTGTTGATGGGAACGTGGACAGCTATTGTCACCTACAGCCAGAGGCTCTTCAACAGATCATTGCTCGCATGGAAACCAAGACTCACCAGGTGTCCACAGCCCTGCCCGGGCATCACTTACAGACAGTAAAACAGACAGAGCTCCTACCCTCTTGGCGTTTGCAATTGAAACCCAAGAAGCCTATTCCAACCGGTGACAGCCCTGGAAAGAGCACAGTCTGCAGCACAGAGGTGAGCAAAGAACCTCTGAGTAACTCAGTTCATTTGAAACCCTTCGGTCACGCTGTCAAACAAGGTAGTCATGGGTATTTTTTTTCAACAATTTTTTTTAAATGCTGAAAGGACATTTAGATGCATTTCTTTCTCATGTAGGAAAGATAGAAGGCAACTTTACTAAGACAGACGCAGAATCTAGCTAATATCTCTTCATCCTATTCTTAGACTCCTAAACAAAGAAATGAATTTCTAAAAGAGAAGAATCCCATGGGAAGGAAGTTCGGTTAGAGCCCAGAAGGCTGGAAGACATTTTAAATCAGTGCAGAGCTCACGGAGAGCGGTGCAGTGAGAAAGTGCAATGTGGGTGCATCGTGAGGGTGGAAACGCAGGGTCTGGCCAAGGCCTAAGGAAAGACTAGACAGGGCGATTAGAGTGGTTCCAGGGCATGTGTTTGGAGGGTGGTTTATAATGACACAGGCACCTACAAAAAGCTTATTTGGTTTTCACAAAAAATGTGAGGACCCAGTACAAAACCAAAAAATTAATCATGATCATGCCCAATCCCTAAAAAGATAACAAAGATCTGCCCAGATTACTACCATAGGGGCCAGCTTGCCTGGGACCATCCCGTTTACCCTGCTGGCCCCGTGGAATAATTAGGAATACCACTTTTCACTCTCACAAGTCTCCCAGCCCGGATGATAAATTTTTATGGTCATCCTAGATACAAAACAACGGCAAGCTAATAAACTAAGGTGAACACTGAAACAAGATACAACATTTTAGAAAGGCTTTCCTTCTGAATTGTGCAATATACTTAATAACTAACCCAGACTTTCTGTGTTGCACTCACACTCACACTTCTAGGTTGGGAGTTGCCTTCCGACACTAAAGCGTGCGGCTCACACTGAGGGGAGGGTTACTGTGTGGCCCCAGGCAGTTGCCCTGTAAACCAGCAGCAGATGAAACGGTCTTTGAGAGAAGGCCACGACAGACGATTTTCACCAAGCGACATCTTAAATGAATGGTTCTTCAGCCACAAGATAGGACACTGGAAAGGCTCACAGTTCTCTTTGATTCTGTGGGTGCAACAGGTGTGTGTGTGTAGGTGGGAGGAGGGACCGTCAGCAAAGGCTTCTGCTGCAGGAGGTTTCAGAGTGAGCGCAGCGCTCTCAAACCACACGCAAGGAGAGCAAAGTGAACTCTCTGCTGCGTGCCGTGGGAAACCAGGCTAAGGACAGATTTTCATGATCTGCGCATCTTCCTCCTATTGCAGGCGACAGGTAAGATCAGTGATAGTTCTTGTACCACAACCTGGTGGCTGCTGGAGCCTTACCTGGGTTGAAGGTGTGCTCTGGCGGGGGAAGCCCAGAAGGTCAAGCTGGGCTCTAAACCACGTGTGAACAGGACATGTGCATCGGACAACCCCAGGTCCTGGTGGACCCAGCCCTCCTTCCTGCAGGGACAAGCCAGGCTCTCAGCAGCTGCTCCCCCACCCACCCACCCCATATGAGGGGATGGGGACAGGAGGTTTAATCACATGAAATCAAAACACTTCTCCAGGGGCACTGCCTGGAATGAAATGCTCTCTGATCCACTGAACATTTTAAACCAAAACATACTCAAACCCTGAACACGAGCCATGTTTGTACTTCTCTTTTTGGGAGGCTGTGAAGGGAGGGTGAGGTGCTATACCGAATAACAATGTTCAGCCCAGGAAAACCCCCAACACACAGGCAAACACCTGCTTCAGGCACAATCCGCCCAACCTAGTGAAGTCATCACAAACAGTTCTTGATGAAATGTCCTCCCCAGGTTCAGAGATGAGAGTGACCAAGAGGAAAATGTGCATGTGTTAGGGTGGTGTGTGTGAGGGTGGGTTGTGAAGGGAGTGTATTCCTGGGGAAGGAACAACAGGCTCAAAGGAAAAACTGCATGGGACAGTCGGACGACAGGGGATAGCATGGCTGCATGGCATGTCTGGAGGACCCTGGATATGTGGAATAGTCATGAGTGTGTGTTTATTCACAGCGAGGGGGAGAATAAGTACGTACAGAAATTACCACCTTTTCTCTAGTCCACACACCAAGGAAAATGGGATCACACTGTAGCCGGCAACTTGAAAAGTCCCATTCCAAAATTTAAAGTACTATTTCAAAATGAAAAATGCTTTGACAGAACATGCACATTTATGGATACACTTCCTCACCTGCTCCTGGTCATCTACAGGTACCAATGATGAAACAGCTCATCCTTAGATCTTTGTTAAGAACAAGCTGCCTACCAGACATCTTCACTTCTCACTTCTACACTTTTTTTTTCAGATCTAGCATCTCCTTTCCATGTGATGCCACGATGCTATGAGTTGGCAGAGCAAAAGCCTGTCATTCTTAAAACATGAAGAAAATAATTTGGCACCTTTTTCTTGATCTCAGAGCATGCAATTAATGCTCCGGCTGCCTTGGTATGTAGACCAAACCTTCTGCCACAGTGTTTTACAGTACTATTGTCTAGGGCAGCTCTGCCAATCTTTTCATTCCAACAGAAACCTCTGCCAGGTTTCTCAGAGCTCAGCAAGGTATAATGAGGCTGAAGAGATGGCTGCTTCCCTTCGTGGGGGAATGAATGTGTTCCTGGGTGCTTCTCTACAAAACACAAAGCTATCTCAAGATCTGAGGACTCTGTCTCTCCCACACCCACTCAAAGCAATAAAAATACAGACTTTACAAAGGAAAAGTAGTTAAAATTGTATATCACTCATCTATGGCTTTTTAATTTTTAGGAAGAATAAGGCAGAGAAAATAATCGGGGACAGCAGTGATTTACAAAAGCATATGATCAATGTGGGGGAATTACTGCCTGCATAACATTAGTCTCTCAAAATATAAAACAAGACATAATTATAACAAGGAAGTATAGGGATAGGGAGAGCAGAGAGAGCCAAGAAAGACCAAGTCTAAATGTGTTTAGATATTACACTACAATACCTGTGTATTGGCTCAGCTGTAAGATAATCCTAGACCCAGCCCCTGTCTCAACCAGGGCCGACTGAATGGTCCAGACCCATGATGGTATTTACCATGAATCTCACTGCCCCCAAGTATATTAGAAGAAAGAACAGCAGTAAGAACCAAATCCCTGTGCTGTCACCGATAGCTAGGTAATACTATTCTTGCTAACTCTGTGGCCTTCAAAACTCATAGAATCACAAATTTGTTCTCATGAGAGACTGCCCTAACCCAACTCCTTTGTTTGCAGATGAAGACACTGAGGCTCAGAGGTGTGTGATGTGCACCAAACAGCAAATTCCTGGGAAAGCTAGAAGGATACAAATCAAGCCCTTGACCCTAAGTGCCCGCAATACTATGCTGATCTCACCTGCCATGCCCAACTCCTATTCTTGACCTTGACAGCTTCTCTCTTCTTCCCTAGAAGAGTAGCTCCCCATCCTCTGTCCATATTGGGTGTGACATTAGGATATAATAAGACATATATATCTGGTTCTCATCTCTGGTTGTTGGCACAGAGCTCCTAAAGCGCTTGTCATTTCCTGAGTGACGGGGTGAGAGGAGCATTTTTTGTTATATTTGGTCTTGGTTCCCAGTTTCTAACATAAGAGCTTCTAGGACTGTTGGACGCTCCAGAGTGATGGGTGTCTTTTGTATGCTAATGAGATGACTGGTGGCCTGCATCCCTAGTTAGCTTCAGGATGGGGGCTGGTCACTAGAAAGACCAAGGCATGATGGGAGGGTTGGAACTTTCGGCCCCACACCCCACCTCCCTACCTCCAGGGAGAGATGAGGGTCTGGAGTCTTGATCATCATTGGCCAGTGTCTTGATCAATTGTGCCTACCTTATGAAACCTCCATTAAAACCCCTGAACTGCCGAAACCGGTTTGGCTCAGTGGATAGAGCATCGGCCTGGGGACTGAAAGGTCCCAGGTTCGATTCCGGTCAAGGGCATGTACCTTGGTTGCGGGCACATCCCCAGTAGGAGATGTGCAGGAGGCAGCAGATCGATGTTTCTCTCTCATCGATGTTTCTAACTCTCTATCTCTCTCCCTTTCTCTCTGTAAAAAATCAATAAAATATATTAAAAAAAAAAAAAAACAAAAAAAACCCTGAACTATGGGTGAACAGGTCAAGATGATGAGAAGATAATGAGTTCCATACCTTTCTTCCATACCTTGCCCTGTGCACCTCTTCCATTTTGCTATTTCTGAGTTGTATCCTTTATAACAAACCAGTCATAGTAAGTAAAGCATTTTCCTGGGTCCTGTGAACCATTCTAACATGAGGAGGGGGTCATGGAAACCTGGGATTTATAGCGGGTCAGTCAGAAGTATGAATGGCCCAGACTTCTGACTGGTTTCTAAAGTGGGGGCAGTCTTGTAGGGCTGAGCCCTTCAATTGTGGGATCTGACGCTAACGCCAGGTAGTTAGTGTCAAAATCAAATGAAATTACAGGACACCCCATTGATATGCAGAGAATTGGAGAACTGGCTGTTGGTGTAACACCTCTGGTGTTAGAAGTGTTGTTAATAAAACAACTCAGTGGTGACTTCCTGGATCTGATCCCTTGCCTCTTTGGTCCAGGGTACCTGCCTCATCCGTCCACCCAGTGGGGGACTAACCTCAATCTCAGGCCTTTCTGACAGGTGAGATCCACCAACCTTGCTTCATGATGCCAGGAATTTTACATGACAATAACTGACTCCCAACAGCAGAAACATCCTTGTCATGGCAACATGCCTACCACCCAAGCCTGACCTTGACCTGATGGTTCTAAAATTTCAACATGAGTCAAACCTTTTCATTGAAAATCAGCTACAGTTTTTGGTGAATGTGTCACATTAGCCAGCTGCAGGACATGCTTGTGTCCATTTAATAAATAAACATATATCAATATTTACTTCTAAAGGGGACTCTGTCCTATTGTCTTTTGGTACAAAAACACAAACAAATATTTCCATGGGTAATTATTAGTATATTTCTAACAGAAGTGGACTAGAAGTCAAAACTCTGAAATTCTACTCCCGGCTCTAACTCATAGAGCAGGTGGGCAAGCTCCCTTCTAATACCTCAGCACACTCACCTGCACATATGTGGCCAGCCCTTCCCTGTCTACCTCACTGGACCAACAACAGCATCAACAAGAACCTGGAAGTGAATGACACGATGCCATGAAGCTGTCTTAACTCTACCCCATCTATGCAAAAAAGAAAGGTCTTTCTACCCTCTTATTATATCTAAATATGGGAATAAAAAGGTAACCACACTGCAAAATATGGTTAGCAGTCTAAACCAGTGCTGCCCAACAGAAATATCATGTGAGTCACACATGTAAGTTTAAGTTTTCAGGTGGCCGCATTTATTTTATTTAAACCAATATATTGAAAATATCATTTCCACATGCAATTAACAAAAATTACTAATAAAATATTTGCATTCATCTTTTCATACTAAGTCTTTGAAACCTGGGTGTGTATTTTACATTCCAATCACACTCCATTGGACTAGCCATATATCATGTGTCCCATAGCCACACGTGGCTAGTGGCTACATACTGGACAGTACAGATTTTAGACACAGTGTACGGATGATGCATGAGCCCTTCTTCCGTGCCTAGCACAGAGCCCTATAATGAGTCAATGCCCAATCAATATGTGTGGGATGCCTAGATGTTCAGAGATAGCCTTGTACCATGGAACATCTTTGGGACAAGAGGAGGAATAAAGAACTGAGAAAAACATCAAGTCTCTCTCTCTGTTGACCTTTTTTTGTTCTCAAAACATAGAAGTCTTGACTGGCAGGCTGCTGAAAGGCAAGCTGCTGGTCATGATGAAATTCTAAGCGTGGCATCTGCTGATGGAGTGACCATTCCTCACCAAACAGTCTTTAACCTGCCTCACTGTGGACTTGTCCTGGCCTCTATAGTGGCCACTGTCGAAAGCCCAGGGAGGCTGCTGGAAACAGATGAGCACTTGTCCCTGGGTCCCCGTACTACTCTGAAATCATCTGCATGCTGTTCAGCGAATTTGCATAAAATTGGAGCCAAAAGATCTTGGCTGGGTTTCCAGGCCCCACTCTTTCTCCTTCCTCGCTGCTATGGCCACCACTATTTATCACCATTTACGAGGGGGGTAGAGCAAGACAGACCCCCAATTAGAATCAGCATAAAAATGGAATCCCTTCCCCACACTGACATGAAAATCAGAGTCCTCAGGGGCAAACTCAGATGTAATCTGGCGGCCACATCCTTTGTTATGACAAGAGTTTATTTTATATGACTCTGACCTGTGACATGAAAACACAGCTTTGGTTGGGCTGTAATGATCCATGACGGCACACACACCTGAACACCTCGGAGCTCAATGCCGGCCCGTGGGCCACCTGGGAAACCAACTCACCACCCTTCATTCCAGAAAGCCACAGGCCTCCACCCCAAATGCAATGCTCTTACCCTAAAGGACCCTTCTCCTCCTAGCCAGCCAGGTATGTCGAGAGGCAGGCCTAAGGTGAAGTGCATCTGCCTCTGGGTGCACACACATCTCTCTCTTCCTTTGTGACCCAGTGGCCCAATCTACAGATGGCAAGTGCACAAAGTAAAGGACACAACAGAGAAGGTGAGTGTGGAAGAAAAAACACAGAGAACACAACGTGCTACAGCTTACATTTTGTTATTTTATCTCAACTGCCTATCTCTTTCTAGGACTATTTCCCAGAGAAATTCCATTTTCATTACAAAACAGGTTTCTTATGCCAGGGTAAAGACTGCAGTGCTGTTATTATGGCCATTGTTATTCCTCCGAGGTCATCTCAGATGGTATGTCTACGTCAGATAAATGGTTTCCTAAACAGGCTTTTCTGCATCCTGCCGCTGCTCATATCTGCCCGAGTCATTGCTTCTGGGGCCTCGATCGAAGCGGCTTCCTGCAAGCTCCAGAAGAAGGCAGGCAACAGAGTACTGTGACTAAGAGCACCAAGTACCCTGCAGACGCCTGAGTTCAAATCCCAGCTCAACCACCGAAGCAGCTATAACCAGTCACGTCTCCAAGCCTCATCTGCAAGATAGTAAAACCGTGCCAACCTCCCGGGACTGCTGTAAGACGCAAATGCATCAATGTAGACAGAATGTTTAGACAGTATCTGGCACAGTGCACACACCTATGAACATCTGTATGAACATCTGCTTTACCACCAGGAGAGCCTCAGTGCCCCTCGAATGCTGCCAGCACCACCCATAACTCATGCAGAAGTGTAGCAAAATGACTGTCCATGCATTCAGTCAATCAGTCAACATTTATTGGGCACCTACTATGTGCTTGCACTGTGCTAAGCACTCAGGACCAAGTCATGATTCTATTATGTCCATATTCCTCAACTCCAGTGAACAACTTTACTGATTCTACCATTGAAACGTCCTTCCCAGTCATGCCACCCCAGTGGGGCAGGTGCCCAGGTGCAGCTGCTCAGCCCATCCCAAGATGGACACCTGCCCCATCTAGCCTCCTGCTGCCCTCTCAGACAACAACAAAAATCACTACCCTGCTGGACAGCTTAACTGCTCTCTACTGCATGAAAGATCAAATCTAAGTTCCTTGAGGAGACACACAGGACCCTGGGGAGTCAGCTTCAGCTAACCCCCCAGCTTCACCTCATTCTTTTCTACACCATATCCCCTATATTCTGGTTGCACTGACCTTGGTATCATTCTTGTCAGACCCTTCTATTACACACTGTTTATTTGCACATGGCACCCTTTCCCACTCTCCATGGGGGAGCCTCCTACTTATCCGTCTCGACTCAGGCCAAGTGGCACCTCCTCTTGGAAGCCACCCTTCACTTCCTCAGGAAAAACTCACTGGGTTGCAATATTTCTGTTTGTGTGTGTGTGTGTCCCCAGGAGGCTGCCCTCTGCAATGCCAGAGAACACGTCCAGGAAACCCTGCAGGTACAGGGATTGCTGAAGGAACACATGAGCACATTTTTCTTGTACCAAAGTTTCGGATTGAAGCCATGAGGCAGATGTTCAGAGTTAGGGGGGTGCAGGGCAGCTCCTACGCATCCCACAGCTGGAGAGGCCTGCTATTCTAAATATGCGAACAATGCAGCCCTGCACAGGGAGGGTCATTTAGATGCAGCAATACAGCAAAAACTCCCCCAGAAATAACAACATCCACAGTGACCGAGTCACGTTCCTATGAATTCTCTACTCGAAAAAGAAGTGAGGGAGGGAAAGAAATAGAACAGGTAAACAGGTGCCATTCCAACTCATTTAGCTCTGTTTTATTTCACTTTTTACACTGTGATTGCTTTGCTTCTTCTCTTTCACTATATTCTGGAATGAATCATTTCACATAAGTGGATTTTTCAGATGACTGAAGCTGAACCTTTTTAAAAATTTTAAGCATTTGGAATGGAGATATTTCTGAAACGATAACTCTGCCTCCCTGAACTCTTCAACTCTTCCTATGGAAAGTCACCCCATCTTGAAGACCCAGCAGCATCATCAGGACTAAGGAAGATGGTCCGGTGCCACAAGCCAGGGATGACCTCAAGGGCTGGTGACATCTCCATTACTGTCTGCCCCACAGCGGGGAGCCTCCGACAGCTGTGTTTCTTAGTTCCCGAACCAGTTTTAATAGCATTTCTCTCTTCTTCCTTACAATTAGACTCACCCCATAACTTTTCTAATAATTTGCAGGCTTCTGTTACCAATGCAGTACCAGATTATTATATTTAGTGTTTCCACTGACTGGAAAAATATGATAACCAATCTTGAGAGAAACTATATATATATATATATATATATATATATATATTAACAAATTGGGTGGACAATTATTCAGCCTTAAAAGAAATGAAATTCTGACACATGCTACAACATGGATAACCCTTGAGGACATGATGCTCAGTGAAATAAGCCAGACACAAAGGATAGATACTGTATGATTCCACTTATATGAGGCACAGAGAGAAGTCATATTCAGAAAGACAGAAAGTAGAATAGTGATTACCAGGGGCTGGGAGGAAGAGGGAATGGGGAGTTACTGTTTAATGGGCACAGAGCTTCAGTGTGGGGTGATGAAGAAATTCTGGAGGTAGATCGTGGTCATGGTTGCACAACTATGTGAATGTGCTGAATGCCACTGAATGGTGCAATTAAAAATAGTTAACAGGGTAAACTTTATGTTATGTGTATTTACTAATATATATATATATATAAATAGTCTTTTTAAAAAGCAAACCTGTCAAGAATGATGTGCAAGCTCTTATGAGTAATTAGTGTGACCTTTCGCATGTGAACTTTCGTGACATCTCTCTGCAGAGCAGGGGCTGAAATTACTTCCTAGTTCCATCACAACTGCTAAACAGAGGTCTGCAAGGTGTTCATAGACTCTGCAGCCATAAAGGCCTTTTCTTCACAAATTACAATACAAGTGACGGGCGGGTGCTCTTCGCTTCCACGTGGACATGATAAAGACTCTCAGGGAGAAATGGGGCAGAGAAGGGGCGGTGCTTTCTCCTCTTTGCACTGGAAACCACTGAGCCAGTCCTGGGCACTGAATCCTGGGCACAGAATCCACACCTCCCCTCCTGTCCTGAGATCAGACCCTATAACCAAGAGGTCCCATCTAAAGCCCTTCAAGAACAAAGATCCTAATTATCTGAAGTCATTAGGACTTTAAGGATTTCTAAAAATACATAAAGCAGCCTTTTAAATAGTATACTGTTGAGTTATAGAGTATAAATTAGACATTTCAGATTCTATTGGACCAACATTTTTAAAGCAGTCTGATCCATAAAAGAGAGAGGAAATGGCTGGGGGCGTGTTCTGTTCCACTAACGCAGAGCCCAGAGTTTGGGGAACCTGGTGCTGAACTCTGTCTCGCTTAATGAAAGGTTACTATTGTCCCTCTGCCTGAATAATAATTTCCCTTCCTTTTTTGCTTCCTTACGAAATACCATTAAGTTCTACTCTAAAAGTCATAACATCTTGTGCCTGGGAGAAGTGTTTAATTGATTTATTTTTATTTATACATGCTTTATTAAACAAAGCCCTTAAAATAGTTTTTTCTTCTGAATTTGAGTTCCTTATTCAGCACATGAACTTCAAATTCGTTGAATATTCAATCCATACCTGTGTAATGGCACAGAGAGATACCTAAATTAACGAGGAAGCAGAAAAGGAGAGAGAGAGGTTTCATAAGGAGCCTCGCAAGACTTTCCTATCTTGTCAGAAGTTCATGTTTAAGTTTCTTTAAGAAAGTAGTTTCCTGGCCCATGGTGAAACTCCCTGAGCCCTGCGAATCAACAGAGCAGCATCCTGTGGAAATGTTATTATGGAAACACTGCGCTGTTCTAAGCCAAACGTATCCAAATTAAACCGAGGGCATGGAAATAACTCTCCCCCGGTACGCCCGTGTTGCTGAAGGTGGGTTTGTTTATGAGTAGAATAAAATTTACAGCCAAATATAAAAACAGATACATCATCATCTTGTGAACTTGAGTAACATGTCATTCCACTTCTGGACTCGGGGAAAAAACACGAAGGTCATGCCTAAAATAAGAACGGCCAAGGCTGAGGATCACACCCCAGGTAAAACCGCAGACTTTCCCACCTTCTGATTAAGGCAGGAGGCTTGTTACAATTGGACAGTGAGATCATTTCTCTGGAACCAGGAGCGCCCTGTGGATCTCTTCTTCCAACACACACACACACACACACACACACACACACACACACACACGCTGACCCCTGGAGAGCTTCCGAACCAGGTGTCTGGTCTCGGTATGAAGCAATTTTTTTACTACTTATTTTTCAAAGGCTATTTATGCAGACGCTTGGGAGCCGAAGAGGAGAGAGACAGAAACAGTGTTTCTCTCTCTTCATTTAAACTAGGAAAGCTTTTAAAAATCCACCTCCTACTCCCCAAAATAAAGATAGCTAATTGGCTTTCTAAAGAGACACAAAAGAGACCCCAAAGGTATGTGCCTCAAATTGTTATATTTGATAGGTTTCTGTTTTAAATGTTTAAAAATATATTTAAGTTGCAGAGGACATCAGTTACCACTCTGGTTGCCTAAAAACCTTCCGAGGCCAAGTTACTTGACTTTGCAGAACCTCTGTTTCCTCATCGATAATTCCACTTCCTACCTTCAGGAGAGGTTATCAGGGTTAAACAATCTTCTGTCCATAACAGTGTTACACCCAGAGTCTAGCACATATTGGGGTTCAAACATGCTAGTTTCCTTCCTTCCTCCGGACTCTCAGTGACTGTCGCCAATGACCAATGTCGTGATAAATGAAAATGGGGAAAATGACAGGATCCATAGGGAACAAGGAAAAGTGCTCCAAACATTTTAGCCAAAAATAGTAGGTCTTTAATTCTATACTGTGCATGGTAACCCATTTTAAACTAATGTGCAGGCTGCATTATACTAATACATATATGAATTTTAAGGTAGGACACTATGTTTTCAGCTGTTAATTTAAAAAAGCGATTCAGCCGAAACCGGTTTGGCTCAGTGGATAGAGCGTCGGCCTGCGGACTGGGGGGTCCCGGGCTCGATTCCGGTCAAGGGCATGTACCTGGGTTGCGGGCACATCCCCCGTGGGAGATGTGCAGGAGGCAGCTGATCGATGGTTCTCTCTCATCGATGTTTCTACTCTCTATCTCTCTCCCTTCCTCTCTGTAAAAAATCAATAAAATATATTTAAAAATAAAAAAAGCGATTCAACCTACTCATATAGCCACATGACCTTTAGACTCTAGAAATCCTACTGATGGAGGTTCCCCCTTTTCTAAATTCAATAGGCACTCCACTAGCCAAATTTATGTTGGTTACCTAGAGAGAAGCCCAATCTTAAAAGTCAATAAAAGCCCGGCCTCTGTGGCTCAATGGTTGAGCACCAACCCGTGCACCAAGAGGTTGCCGGCTTGATTCCCAGTCAGGGCACATGCCTTGGTTACGGGTTTGATCCCCCGTGAGGGTGTGCAGGAGGCAGACGAACGATGTTTCCCCTCTCGTCGATGTTTTCCTCCCCCTTTCCTATCTATAAAAATCTATTTAAAAATATTTAAAATCATTGAAAATATGGGTTGCTAATTAGATGCCAACCATCATCTATGTTCTTATAATTCTACCTTTCCCCTGTTGAAAGGGGCTGTTTTCCAGAGCTCCCACGTGGAGTTTTAGAGAACGCTCACATCCATCACACTGCTGTCCCCTAAAGAGGCATTACATGGTCGAGTCCACCGCCCACCTCACATGCACACCCATGGGCTCTTGAGTGAATGTGTGGGGATGAAATGACAAGCAGGTGTGGGCCCCTCTGCGGTAAACATAAGACACACTTCAAAAGCTAAATCAAAGAAGGAAAACTAACCTGAAAGAAAAGACTACATTTTAATTTTCTGAAAATTTTTAGATAAAACACAGGGGATGATACATTTTTTAAGATTAGATATACTTGATAATCTATGGAGTTCCTATGGAGGAATCTGGTGTCCTTGTGATAACACACCTCGACAGGCAGCACAGTGTAAAAAAAATATCTACAGACTCCAGTCTGGGAATGAATACCAGCTCTTCTTGACTTACTGGCTCTCGCATAGCTTTGTTAGGCAAAGTTTTCTCTTGGTGGGGTGGAGTGGGGGGAGATAAACAAATAACAATAAAGGTGTGGGGAGAGGAAGGCAGAGACAAGTGGGAATATAATAGCTGCCTTGCCTAGGGTTTGTTCTGAAAATCAAATAGGCCAGTAGATATGAAATTTCTTTGGAAACTTTAAAATCCTCCATGAGGGCAAGAAACCATTGTTGCAAAATTTTCACCTGGAGGAAAATTCTATGAACACTGTTTTTCATGATTGAATTTATCCTTCAAATACACTTTTATTTAACTGGTTGTTAATGAGGACTTATTAATGTAAATTCTAACAAAATAAAGTTTTTCAACCAGGCAGTGTTAATTTAAGAGAATGGGAAATAAGGATAAAACCCCCTCACATATAACCATAATAAGGACCACATTTCAAAAGGATTGTAGAAGAAGATTACTGACATTGAAGAAGAAATGAGCAATGTTTTGAAGCATTCGATCAATCACCAGGTCTTCCCCCAAATCCCTCTACTCCGGTTGTAATCATTGCCCAAAGTTATCGATTTCTTGCTGTCCCCACTCCAATCCTCTAGGTCAGGCCCCCTGTCTTACGGAGCTGACCTCCTATCTGTCAGGAATCTCTCCCCAGTCTCATTAACTGGATGACGTGGAGCCAGAATGACCTTTCTGGAGCGCAGCCCTTCATGGCAGTACATCTCCAGACCATCTTTGTGATCTGGCCTCCTCACTCACGCCAGGCCGGCCCTCAATCCCTGCAACTCACCACCTGCTCTCTCGCCTCTGGCCTTTGTTCTCAGGGTTCTGTCTGCTGGCCACACTCTGGTCCTCCTTCCTACTCCTCTAGGCTAATTGCAGCTCATCCTTCAACCCCCTTTCCTGGGAAGACTTCCTTGACTCTAACAAATACCTTACCGTGGTTGCATTTCTTCTCTCCCAGCTCTACCCTTGCTTAACTGGACCTGCTGCTTAATGGTCCTCATGCCCCAGATTGTAAGCCACATCTAACCCGTTCCCACTTCCCACTGACCCAGGGCCTGGCCCACAGCACCCTTTAAAAAACAAGAAAAGTGTGGGATAAACGAATAACTGATCTCCTATTCTGTCTGCTTTAAATGTATGATCAAGTCCATCCAAAACAATTATTCTCCAGAAAACAGAGATGCAAGTGGGTCCTTCTTAAGAAGGAGGAGGACATCCTTTTTAATTTTGTGCTGAGCCAAACAGGTAAAGATGTTTGAAGGCAAAGAAGTATCTCAACTCCTATTAAATTTCCCCCAAAGTCTCCACATTTTCAAACCACTAATTTACTCATTGGTCACGCCCTTTTGATAGTTCTTCCAAAAGGTATTTTCAAATTCCATTTGACATGTACTTTCATCAGTTAATTTTTAATTGAGCTAAATATTAAATGCTCACATTAACCAGACAAAGCGTGTTTAGCTCCCAATCTGCAGTGACAGCCTGTGTTATTCTCACACACAGGCCAAGCATGAAATAGAAAACTAATAACCCCTTAAGTGTATTCTCAAAGTATCATTTATGGGAAAGAAAACTACATTCAAAGGAAACTTGTGCAATGGCTGTCATTTTTTTTTCCCAGAGCCGCAAGCTGTTACAAAGCAGGAAAGCTCATTTTCTCACGGATATGGACAAGCTCAAAAATCCCACTGTCACTGGATGTGTTCATTAAGAAGGAATCTGGCAGCAGCACAGGGGACAGATACTTTGGAAAACAGGCCAATTATCTGGGTGTCCTTTATAATTTGAAGTTTCTGAATTCACTCCTAGATAAGCCACTTGAAGACGGCCTGGCAATGGTAACATACCGCGCAGATGGTCACTGAAGAAATGATGGGGAGGAAGGGAGGATGGGGGAGAAGAGAAAATTTGCTTGTGGTTTCATTCATGGGACAAATCTGTAAGCTGACACATCCCTCTTTTTAAAAAGTCCCTAGAGCGGTACGGTCAAGCTTCATTACAAGTAAACAAATCATACCATCTTTCTCAAACAGATGACAAATGGTGAATAATAATGCTTTGAGTTTGCTTCATGCCAGGGAATGGGGACTCTCAAAATACAAATTCCACCAGTTGGTAAAACCACCAAGAGGCTGTGATGCTCGCATCAGTGAGACCAGAGGACTTGGCCTGAAGCTCCCTGGCCAGTGGTTTTATCCATGATATCCCTGGTGGTCCTCTTGCTGGTCAATGTCTGGGGAAGTGAAATCCTAGGTTCTCTCACCTCTGGGGACACTGGACTGGACTGACTTCCACCTCCAATTGGATGCGTGTTTTCATAGGAACTGGAGGACCATTTAGCCCCATCATTCTCATGCTGTAGTTCTTTTATATTTGAGCTTCAGGACCAGAGGAAAAGCCCACCTTGTTTGCACTGGGATATATAGAGCCCTTGGACAAGCCCTGATTTCTTTAATAATAAGGTGATGAATAATCTCAGATGCCAAGACTTTCCCAGTCTGGATAGGGCCTGAGATATGAAACATGAAGATATGAGATATGAAGCCTGAGAGCACTGCTGCACATGTATGTAGATTGTATGTATGTATTCTTTGTGTAAACAAGATATAATGTGACAATGAATAGGCTGGTGTCTAATGTTAGCATTAAGGACTAATAAAAGTTTTTAATGCTTAATATAAAGCAAAATCTAGACGGTTTCTCTTCAGCTATAAATGACATACTTTTCCAATTCAATGATGAAGGGCGAAATCGAAAGAGTTAGTAGGTAAGTAGGTATTTTTCTTTTTTCATTTCTATTAAATATTAACAGGTCTGTGGAATGGGACATTTGGAACACACACACTATAATAAGGAGAGAGGGAAAATATCATTTGGGTTAGGATGAGTTAAATGCCCCAAATGCCTCTAAAATAATCATTATTAATTCATTAATTCAATAAACAATCAATGTGTGCACCACTACTGATTATGCTAGGTGCCAAGATAAATGTAATAGGAGAAATATTTTATCATATAAGGAAGTCCAGCCCTCCACAAATGGAGGATGCTACTCAACTAAAACTCCTGGCATAGAGCTTTGCACATAGTAAGTTCTCAATAAATGGTTTTTCAGTAAAAAAAAAAAAAAGTTAATGTGAATGCTACCTCAAATAATATCTGTACAACTCTTTCCATTTCCATCATTGCCCTGGTGACTAAGACCTTGGGGTTAAGTTTTTCTCATTTTCCTTAATTAAGACTTCTTCAAATTGTTTTCTTCTTATACTGTCATGTTAATATTAATAAGTGGCTCTACCTCATTGGAATTATAATTATATGCTGGCCAGAATTCATCATGGAAATGGCTCGAAGACAGTCCTAAAATTTTAGATTCATAAGTGCCAACTGACATCCTTTATGAACTGTCTTTTTTTTCCAAAGAGATAAAAAATCAATATCTAAAGCTGATGATATAATTCGTAATTAATTTTATTCCTATCCTAATAGTAAGAAGGTAATATATGTCGCAAATAGGCATTGAATGAACAGCACTAAATACTTATCCCATATTCTCTTAGAACATTCTAATGCAGCTGAGTGGAATGTTTGGCTACAATTCAATTTCATAGTTAATACATAGAAATAACATTCATCATGTTATAAAGAAGAAGAAATCTTAGTATTGCTTAAGAAGAGTTGGAAAAAGTCAAGAAAAGTCAATTGGCAACATCGGTCCCTTGTTCGGTGCTCCAAGTATTAACTCTCCATTCTCTTACGAAGCCTAAGAAAAGACAGTTTAAAATAGAGATATATATATAGAGCCCTGGCCAGGTAGTTCAGCTGGTTAGAGTATCATCCCAATACACCACGGTTTTGATCAGGTTCAATCCCCGGTCAGGGCACATAGAAGAATCAACCAATAAATGCATAAATAAATGCAACAACAAATCAATGTTCTCTCCTCTCTCTCTCTCTCTCTCTCTCTCAAATTAATGAATTAAAAAAATAAAGAAATATAGTCATTGGAACTGTCACAACAGGTGTTGGTTTCAATGGTAAAATCTCTCCTGAAAATTTGAAGCTTCATTCGTCACAGTGGGTCTTGGGTTATTTTCAGAAGACAGTGTCAAGAGGAGAATGAAGTCAGTCATAAACGTCTCTATTATTATGGTAAAGCCCAGAGAGTTGGTGACCTGGATATTAACTACAAATGAAATAAGGCTCTATTCCTGACATTCTGAAGGCAAAACCAGAAGCATGGAAATACCATTTTTCCAAATGAAGGGTTTCCCTGTGAAGTGTGTACTCCATGTGCAGCCTGTCAGAGAGGTAGCTTCTACAGTGAACCTTCTGTAGAATCCATCAGTCGCGCAAGCAAGCCACCCAAGTGGCTCTTAGCATATTGCTACAAATGGCCACCCCAGCATGGCAGGGAGAGTCCCTTTCTCACACACTGAAGAGGGTGTTTGGGGAAGTGTCTTTAATACAGGCTATTTTAGTTGAGTTAGTAAGTCAAAAATTATCTCACATGGCAGAGACCAGAGCAAGGAAAAATTCCACCAGCAGATTCTAGCTTTTCCCTGCATAGGGTTGGAATTTATGGCCTCTGGAGGGGACGCATCGTCTCTGTGGACAGAAATTTCCCTTGTCTACTACCTCTAGTAAGATTGGAGTGGGGGTTAATTCTAGCTTTGGTGAGACCCCTTTTTGTGCTGCCTCTTGCTGGTTTCCACGCATGATGCTCTTTCTTCAGGTGAAGCCTACCTTTCATGTGTTGAGATGTAACAAGGAACCACACCTAGGAGATCTCTGTGTGGTGGGACAGTCAAGGGAGATGGGGTGAGGTCCCTATGAGGAAGCCCAAATGGCTTTGGAGAGATAGAAATAATCCCTCAACCATCATTCTCACTGAAGGACAGCTGGCTTTATCTTTTGGTGATTAAAGAACAGAGAAATAATGTTAGCACTAGAGAATTGAGCATAGATCAGAAAAAGAGGCAACCCACAAAAATACTTTTAAAAATGCAAATGGCTTTGTTGTAATTTCAAAAGTTTTACAATTTCCATTTAAAAAGAGAGGACCATGCCTGCTGGCCTTAGCTCAGTGGTTGAGCTTCAACCTATGAATGAGGAGGTCACAGACTGATTTTCGGTCAGGGCACATGCCCGGGTTGCAGGCTAGATCCCTAATGTGGGAGGGACGTGCAGGAGGCAACCGGTCAATGATTCTCTCTCATGGTTGATGTTTCTATCTCTCTCTCCCTCTCCCTTCCTCTCTGAAATCAATAAAAATATATTTTTTTAAAAATAAAGAGAGAGGACCATGAGGCCAAGAAGTTAGATGGTGAACACCTGCTCTTTAGGAGCATGTTACGGAAAACTGGGAATTTCTGCAAGTAGCATTTTGAAAGAGGAGACTCTTGATAAACAGAACAGTACTATAACCTAAAAGCAAAACAAAACAAAAGCTTTTTGCTTTTTTCTTCTTCCAAAGCAAGAAGCCTCTTTCTGGTTCAAAATCAACTTGTATTTTTCTGCATGCAAGAATGGTTTAAAGAAGACAGTTCTTCAAATGAAGCTATTCTAATCATCCTAATCAGAGCCTTGATTGTCTTTTACTTAAAAGAACTAATGAAATGCTTTAAGAACAGCAGACTAGTGTTTATTAAGTCTCCTTAATGTGTAAAAAGAGCGCTTAATGGGTAAATATTTAACAAGGGAACTCCCCCTACCTTTCAGTTCTCTTAAGCTTAGGACTGTGTTATACAGAATTTCAAAATGTATCTACATTCCTTCTCCTATTTAAATCAGGCATAATGCACACTTGAACAGCCATATAGTTAGAAATTACTCTCTTAGACAAAGATTGATGTGTATCCAAAATCACATATACTTAGTTTTCTTCTTTGCCCTCTAAAGTCTAGGATCATGCCCATTGGGCTGCGTGGTAACTTAGACACCTAGCACTAGCTTGTGAGGTCACCCAGGAGATGGGTAAAGCTTTCCTTCTTGTGCCTACAAACTAACCAGGGCACTTAGAAGACTTGTGATCGTGTCTGGAATAACTGTCTCAGTCCCTGGCTGATTTTCATGGTCAATTCCATTTAGACATCAAATACTAATTTTGTTTGAATCAAACCAAGAGGGATAAAAGAGAAGCTTCACAGTGAAGTGAGTTCACTGAGTGGTCTCTGTATGGAGCTGGGGAAAGAGTGACCAGCTTTCGAGGTTACTACTATACCTGAATAAGGTGATATTAGGTTACCTTAAAAAGGTTTAACAGAACCTTTGAACCTCAAATACAATATATCTTGCTGGGGGAGGGGGTGGCTTTCTGCCTGTACTCTACAAAGACAGTGTTTTTCCAGCATGAATGCACTGCTGCTGAAATCCTGCTTTGCTAAACTGTAGCGAAGACACCATGAGGGACCTCAGAAATGGGTGTAGGGTGTGCTGAGTGGGAAAGACCACTCTTAATAAAATACCCACACACCTGCTTTGTGAATGGTTAATCTTTCCTCCAAAAAACTGACTAGGTCTGGGAGTAGAGAAAAGGAAAAACTGTAAGTGTTTGGATTGAAAATATATATCTGTGACTTTCTGTTTCCTGGTGTGCTGTGCGGCCTAATGACATTGAAGCGACCTGAAATGTACCAGTTTGATCAAGGATTGCTGAAAAGATCAATCAGCTCTCACTAGAAAGCACAGCTAAAAGTAACAGGAGGCGTCAAAGAAAGCCATGTTTTTAACGGACACAAAATAGCAACCAAGGTCCTAAAACAGAAAAGAGAACTGAGTGAACTATCAAATTTTACAAAGGTCCAGAAATATAATTACTCAAGAACACATGACTGCAAACTCTAGGAGCAATAATGTACTTTCCGCCCCCCCCCCCCCCCCCTACAAAATGAGTTATTGAAAGGGGTCATGTGGTTCTTAGGAGGCAGAAAGATGCACTTTCCCAAGGAAAGTTCACCATTAAATATATCACTTAAGACTGGATCATCTTCAGGCTATTTTTAATCTTATCATTTTGCTGCCAAAATTGTCCATTAGCCGCTGATACTCAGCCTCTGGAAAACTGATGCTTTTTCATGTATTTTGTACACAGGCAGAGAACAGCATTGCTTTCCAGTTAATCAAATGTTTTGGTAGACATGGAATAGATACAGAAAAGAGAAACTGCTTGTTGACCAACTAATAAGAAGGAAGCTACCTCTACTGGATGTGGAGAAGTAAGTTTCTGTTTTCCTAAACCACAAAGACCAAAAGGCATTTTTTAAAAAAAGAAGAAAAGAAAAAGCAAGGCGCGCCACCATCTCAGCAACAGAATGAAGCCAGTCTCCTGTTAAGCCATCTCATTCTTTCAGTGGTCCACATCCCACTCTCTTCTAAGACATGAATCTAAATATCACATTTCTCAGTTTGGAGGGTGCTATCAATTTTCATTCACCATCAACTTTTGTATCTCAACCCTTTGCTTGCAAGAGCCCCTAAACCCATCTACAGAATTTAAACTGTGTTACAAGGGGATACAATAAGAACTAATGCAGCTATTAAAAGAGCTAGCTCTCCTGCCTTTCATTGGAGCAGAAAAGCTATCTTACTTTCATGGGCGATGCCAATACAAACTGCATAGCTACCATGAAAAACATCTTGGAGAAGACCAAGCTTATCATAATTTACCTCCTCTCTCTTTCATTTCAACCTATTTCTCCCAAGGGTTAGATCAGCCTAGTGGACATCTGGGAAATACTCAGTATTCTAGATAATACTATACACCTGTGAAGCCACTGGACCGGGACACTGGAGGATACAACCAAGACTGTCAATCTTTGCAAGAGGTGTCCCCAGGAATGGTAGATGATGACAGCACAAACACCTGTAGATCACGTGAACCCCATATTCTGACTCCGCAGCTCTGGGGTGGGACCTGAGCTTCTGAATCTCTGTGAAGCCCATGCTGCTGGTCTGTGAACCACACTTTGAGCAGCAGGGTCTTAGACATTCCCTAGAGCTGCTGCTGTCGCTCTGCTCCCTCTGTCCTGCCCCTCTCTGGATGCAACACAATGCCTTATTCAGACTTGGGAATGAAGCAATGACCCACTCTGCACCCAACTTCTTCTTTAGTCTTTCATTTGAGGATTCTGGGACCATCTCTCAACCAACTCTCATTCCAAGGCCCTGCTTCCTCCAAGTTATGGAACATGGAATGAGAACAGTTTTCTCGGCCTCGAGAGGTTCTGACTTCGAATCAGCAGCAGCAACCAAAAGCAGTGACTTCGAGTCTGAAGCCCCCATTAGTATATATTCAGGAGACAAGCTGATCCACTGAGTCCTGGATCCAGTGCAAGTCACAGTCGAATGTCAAAAGAATGTGCCAGCTCTCTTCTGAAACTTTATTATCGTTATTAAGAGTACTTTTCTCTGTAAAATGCAACATATTATTAGAGACGGGACCCTGACAGATGCAAATTTGGAGGAAAATCTGCCTGTAGACCAGATGCCTAAAACAAACATTTAGATTAAGAATGCACATTTGAAAGGATGGGTAAATCATCTCTACCACTTTTATTCCAATGTGTCCACTTATGGTTGCATTTCTTGACATATACTTCTCCCAAATTCCTTTGTTTTCCTATATCCACCTAAATGTTGTTCTGAAAACTACACATTTTACCATCAGCCATCTGTGCTTCTCTCTGATTTATTCTTACTATAAGAGGTTTTGTCAAAAAAAATGTTATCATTTTCTATGGTATGTCGTTGTGGTTTGGCATCATAAAATATAGCCTCTACATTTATTAACCTCAGATACCTGTTGACCACAAAGATGGGCTCTACAACAAAAACTCTATTCTAACTGGAGGAAAAGTGAGCCTTCACTTAAAAAGAGCATAAGATTACGACAACTCAACAACAAAGATCAAGGTTCTATCTTAATTTCAATCATAACCATATGTCTCTGTTTCCCATCTTTTTATTAAATTACTCAAAAGATGACAGTTACCACCTTGGCTTTCTTTCGACTAGAAAGAACATTTTTAGATATTTTATTGTTCATAAAAATATGAATTAGAAAAGCTGTTAAGTCAGTTTAACTTCGGCCTTAAAATGATCCTTTTGGATCTGAGAGTCCCTAGCTCCTTGATTATGGTGGTTAAAAATCAAACCACCTACTTAATCAAACAGTTAACAAAAATATTCTTTCCACCCTTTGGTGAATTCTTCCAGAATTACTGAAGATCTAATAATATAGAATCTAAAAAAAAAAACAAAACAATTTACAAGGAGCATTTGAGCTGTAGAGATTTAAATGCAGGGATCATTTTAGTTGATTTTACTTTTAAACAATAAAAAGTGTCATCAGTATTTTGTCAACTTTGGCCAAGTAGGATCAGATGTTCATGTCAGCCATAGACTTTTCTTGGCCTTTTCTCTTTTTGGCCCCTTAATAGCACACTATGCAAACTGTAGTAAAATACGTAACATGCTTCTTGAAATCAAATCCACTGGTAATCATTTCTAGGCTTTTTGCTCCTGTTAGGTCCTATAAAACAATAACATTAGTAATTCTCCCTAGGGACGATAAAAGGAAGCACTGTATTGATTCCTTTTTCAAAGGTAATTCTTCAGATTAAAACAAAAAGTCCGAAAAAAAAATCAAACAAGAATTATTCCTCTTTTTTGCTTTTTCATAAATTAGTAATTTTAGATGGAAGGTGTAGCTCTCAATTGTAATTCTTCTCCTTCGCCACCCCCCTCCCCCCAAAAAATTACACACACAAAAAGAACTTTATGGTAACATGATAGTGGCTCTATCTAACACTGTACCAGAAAAAAACAATCATCTCACAGATGTTCTTCAAAACTACAAGCATCGATCACTTGGACTAAAGTCAGAGCATGAGAGAATTCAGAATCAATTCTATGCTTCATGCAAACACTGTAGACGCACGTTTGCTCAGTAGAGGAACCAAGTGATGTGGATTTTAGGTGGTGGAAACTAAAAGATACTAAAATCCCAGCAAACTTTAAAATTGCACACCAGGTATAGAAGTAGAACACAGAGTTCGAAGCCAATGCAAATTCTGTCACTGATGAGACAAAGTAAAGCATCCACAGCTGAACGTTTTTTCAAGTCATTCGGTCACGCCCACTGGCCTTTTGGAAGTTCAGCTTACCTCTTCACAAACACAGCTAAGCTTCCCAGGGATAGGGGCTGCATTGGTTTTCCTCTTTGGGTAGATTTTACCCAATGAATCAGATAAGGCTTGCCCTTTGGTCCTCTGGTGCAGTCTGTTCTCCTAATTGGGTGGTTCTCAAATTTTAGTACAAAGAGGAAACCCCCAGGGGAGTCTGTATAGGATGCAGATTGCCACAACCCAACCTGGGGTCTCCCATCTCAATCAGCTACGCAGGCCAGGTAATTGTGGTGCTGGGTATCCTTGGACCCCCAGTTTGAGGAACCCTGGGGGGATTCCATTTATGCCAAGATCTTACTGGATAGGAAATGCTGAATCTTTGAACCACAACAGCTGGCAAGCAAGGGAAACACTTTGGGTAGGAAGGAACGATCACAGTAGGCTTGGCACCGCAAGTTTTGTACAAGGGAAGGGGGTGGGAAGCAACAAACCTGGTGTTATTCACTGGCTCATCAGCCAGTCCTTGGCCCAGGAGCCCACCCACACTCCAACCACCATGTCTCAGACCTGAGACTTCCATCCCAGACACACATTCAACCAGACATGCACCTACCCAGCCTCCGTTATCCTGGATCCAGGTGTGCAGGTGCCGGTTCAGGTACTCTGTCATCCACAGGGCGATGTTGTCCACCAGGGGCGACATCTCCCGGTTGACGCTCTCCACACACATGACTCCACCGAACTCAAAGAAGGCCACAATCCTTCCCCAGTTCACTCCATCCCTGAAGAGCTCCTCCACCACCGTGGCAAAGCGTCCCCTCGCGGTGAAGGGCGTCAGGTGCAGCTGGCTGGACATCTCTGCGAAATCGCGGTGGTAGCGACGGGAGAAGTCATCGCCCGCCTGTCGCAGGGTCAGGTGGACCACAGGTGGCACGGGGCTGAGCGCTGGCCCCGCGGCCGCCGCGGGGGCGGCTGGAGGCGGCGGCGAGGTCCTGGCGGGCGCTGGGGGGCGCCCGGGCTGGGAGGAGAAGATGCCCGACGCCGGGGTGGCCCCTGGGGGCGCGGCGCCCGCGTCTCCGGCATCCCATTCATAGCCCCTCTGAGACAGCTTATAGTGGATGTACTTCATCACTATCTCCCGGTTATCATACCCTGTTCTCCCGGCGTGCGCCATCCTTCCCCCGAGGAAAAGCAGAGAAAAGCAGCCGGGTACCAGTAGCACCTCTCGCTCCCGCCCCCGCCCCACGTCCCCGAAAAAAAGAAGAATAGTTATAATCCAGCTATTTTATTGGATGTGCTGTGCATTCTTGGATGAGGGGGTGTCTTCAGTCACGCGGAACATTTGATTCTGGTGTTTCCCTCTTGGCATGAGGTGCAGGAAATTTTTATTTCAATTCCTTTCGGATCTTTATTTCATGAGGCACATTATTAATTATTGTCAATATCAGTCTACTTCCTCCGTGATCCTGAAAGGTTAAAAAAAAAATCCGAAACACTGATAAGTCAAAATCAGGTGCATTTTTCTTACACTGGATAAAAGCAGGGCTATCCACACTACAACCACACGGCTAAAAAGAATGTTAATTAAACTGCAAATTCAACTTAGTCGAATACACTTAAAGTTAAAATCTCAAATGTTTCTATTAAAAGTTACATTAAACCAATTTCCTGCGCCAAGAACTTACTTGTATTTTTTAAGGACGGCATGATCTTCTGTCAAGTTTCCTTTTTTGTGAAGACAAAACAAATGCGTAAGGCAAAGACCCCATCGATCTTCAGAACTCCCGGCGATAGCTGCTATGAAACTTGCAAATGAACCTGGAGGTGGGGGAGTGGTGTAAATGAGCAGAATTGGCAGATGGATTCTCAGACTTCTCCTTCACAGAAATGTCAGTCCGTAAGAATCCCAACTGGAGATCTCAAGAGCACGAGAGGGGGGTGGGAGGGGGGGAAGGCAGCGACGGCGGCAGATGAATTACAATTTTCAGTCCAGTATTTGCATAAGTCCTGTGATTTCCCCCCTCTCGGCAATATACACGCGCGCACACATGCGCGGGCACAGACATGGACCCCTGTCCGCGGGACCGCTTCAAGCCTCCCCCGGGGAGAGACAGGGATCAGGGGCCGGTGGACGCGCCGGGTACACCCAGGCGCAGGAATCCGCTTCTGATTAAACTCCGAACGGCAAATGCATTTTCCGAAAAGCTGCTGGATAAATGAAGGCAGGACGCGCCCGGCCCGCCGGTGCAGAGCCGAGAAGCCCGCGCTGTGTGTGGTGCGGCGAGGGGTGGGGAGAAGGAGATGGTGGGGGAGGGTTTTATTTTTTCCCTCTTTTCCTAAAAAGGATGACTGCTAAGAAGTTCTCCCCCCTGGACCCCCTCTTCCGCTGCACCCACCGGCGCACCCCGCCTCCGGGCTGCGCACCCTTTCTCCTCCTCCTGCTCCTGCGCGGCGGCGCTGGCGGCGGCCGTCTCCCCGCGCTTCTGCCGCGCGCCCGCTCGGGGTGATGACGGCCGCGCCGGCGGGGAGGGCCCGGCGCCCGGCACCTTCGCTGGCAGAGGCGGCGGCGGCGGATCGGCGGGGAAACCGAGAGCGGCGGGCGGGAGGGCGGGCCGGCGGCGCGGGCGAGAGGGGGAGGGGGCGGGGAAGACGGGGGCGGGCGTGGGGGGGGGGGGGTGGCCTCTTACTTCATTCTCCGCTCGAACCGACTGGTTTCCTGTAGTACGTCACGGTTCATTCAAAAAAAGAAGAAAGAAAGAGCCCTCCTCTGAGCGGCCCCGCCGCCCCCTCCGCCCCGCTCCCTTTCCAGGGTTAAAGGAACCGCGATCGGCCGGCAGCGGCGCGCTCCTCCGGGGACACACGGCGCGCTGGGCCACTGCCGGGGAGGGCGCGCCTGAGACGGCCCCCGCCCGCCCTCCGGGCCCGCTCCTCCCGCTCCGCCCGGCCGGTGGGTGGCGCGGGCGGCGCAGGCCTCCCGCGCGGCCACGGCGCGGTGGGTGTGCGAGGGCCTCCTCCGGCCTGCGGCGCGCTCGGGGCCCGCGAGGGGCCGGGGCGCCCGGGGAATTGCACGCGGGCCGGCGGCTGGGTGGGTGGGTGCGCCAAGAAAACAGTGCTGGGAAGGCGCGGGGGGGTCGCTGCGACCCTTCCCAGCCGTGTAGCGAGCTGTGTACACCCATCTTGTTACCAGCGCTGGTGGCCGATCTGACCTCCAGCACAGGGACCTCAGCGCTGCCCTCCGGTAAAGAGAGGCGTCGCTGCACTTTCATTAGAGTCTTGTTTATTTTCAAGTTGCTTCCTAGGTATACACGCAGAACACACTCTGGAGACACCATCCATGACCAAGGCCAGACAGTTCTCAGCAGAGTGGCGGAGGGGCCAGTGGAGGACATCAGGGGGTTAGAAATGGTTCCCCTCTGCTCCGTACAAATTCAGTCCAGGGTTAGGGCTGGGCTCTGAGAACGTCTAGTGACTTTCAGGCCTACAGTCTCAATCAACACCAGGTTGGGTGGGTTTCTAAAGGCCTCCACGGTCGCCTAGCAGCCAGTCCCAGATGGCCACACCTTAAGTTAGCTCCACATGCACATATATGTACACACAAGCACACACATTTTTAAATTCATCAGCATGAATAGCCCCTTGAAGAAAAGCCCAAGAGGGCCATCACGTTGCACGTGCGTAACTATTTTTATCTCAAAGAGACTGACAAATTAAGCTCTGAATGGGGGGGGGCGGGGAAATGTTTACTAAAAGCACAGCAGCTTACTTATTAGGGCTCAAGTACACATATGTAGGGACACTGGGTTAATGTGGTCATAGAAACATGACAAATAAGCGCCGCACTTTGTACGAATTTGTTCAGACACTATCTTTATTTTGTCTTGTTCCTGGTCTAAAATCAAAGCATTTATTCCTAAGCAAAATACAAGCACAGCAAATTATGTTCCTTTCTTTATCATTCCCAATCAGCCAACATGCCAGAAAATGGGTGCCTGCTCCAAATTTCATGTCCAGGCAAGAGGGAAGATGCTCTGCTGTCTTCCGATGGCAATGAGATGAACACTGGGTATAGATGGACCTGAGACACACATTCCCACAGAACTAGTAGCAACCCACCTAATGCCACAGCATTTTGGTTTGGGGATCTTCTCAGAACCTTGTTGTAAAGCTCCAGAATTACTTAAGAGGAATTGAAAGCCTTGATGCTTCTGAGACCCAGCATGCGAGTTGAGGAAATGAGAGGACGGAGCTGGAAAAGAGATTGTACTTCTGCAAAGGGGCAGCCAGAATGAAACATAACCCCATTCCCAGAGAAAGAAAAGCTTCCTTATTCTTCCCTCCTTCGCTGCATAGAGCCTCACTTTACAGATGTCCCCGACCTCATTCCTTGGGTGGCATATTGACCATAACCAAGCATTCTCAGGACGGGTCTGCATGACAGTCCTCAACTGAGGATTATATTCCCTGCGACTTTGAATGGAGAGTGAAAACCTTCCTCCATTTGGATGCCAAGTGTTTTAGACTCCACTTTAAAGAGTGAGGTCAAGTATTCCTCAGAAATGTGTGCATTAACTCTTTGTCTTTGGGCATTGATGAGGTGGCAGAGGGACCATTGGCCTGAGTCAGGAGTCCTGGGTTTGAATTTGAGATCTGTGATGGAGACCTTCCAACAACCTATGGACTTTTCATTTCCCAAGATGTCTTCCACTTTTAAGAGCCAATGGATGAGCCTTTTGCCAGCTTTGCCTGGCTGGGTTCTAGAAGGAGGGTAGCACCAGGAAGAGAAAAGAACAAGACGCAGGGAGTGGAGACTGTATCCAGAGTCTGAAAGGCCTGTGTTTTCCTTCTTTATTCTCGTCTGCCAAACAAAAAGCTTTTTATTGCCAGTCTTCGCCACCTACTGGTTGATGTTTAACAATATCATTCAGAAAGTTTCTTCATCCATCACCAATATAAATATTTCCAAAGTTTATGAAATTCAAAAAGAACTAGTCTAATTTGGAAATTCTGTACTAATATTTAATATAGGTATGCATAAATCTTCCAAACTATTAAACTTTTTACTTAAAATGAGGATACAAAGACAGCATTAACTGAGAGGAAATTTACAACTAATAGGTAAGATGAAAGAGCTAAAATAGAAAACATGACCCCGAACTATTCAGGCAAATGGAAATAAAAATAAATCCATACACAAAACAAACTGACTAGAGAGAGTAAAATCAAGTAGTCCACATAGTCTTCACAAAGGAAAAAATAAACTGCTTAAAAAATAACATTTCACAGACCTAGATAAACAATCCAAAACACTAATTTCCAATTTCGAGTATCTTCCAAATTATTGTTTCCAGATTTATTGAAATATAGTTGGCATAGTATTTTATACTTTATAAATTCTTATGCTAAATAGTGCCACACTCTTTCAGATAGTTTGCATACTTTGCTAGCAAAAATTATGTAATAATGTTACTAATTACTATATAAATACTAACAGTAATATTCTTCCCAATTCACCTATGCTCCAGTGTCTTCTGCTGTAAGAGTGATCACATCTGAGTTGTCTGCTCTGTGCTCTCAAACCATCCTTGTCATCATCAGGAAACCTTTGCCAAATCTAAACCAATGAGCTCTGATTTAACCTAGAAACCCACCTGGCTAATTTATAATGGGTCCTAAACCTCAAAATATGTTTACAATAATTAAGCAACAACCTTTGAAACTAGGCAACGAACAGCAGATCAATCATCCTTTGTGCAAGTTTCACAGCAGGCAAATGTTGCTTACTTTTGGTTTACAAAGGAAAGCACCGGAAATTCACTCGTGGTAATTTTTTCCTTTCAACTTAATGACTGCTTTTAAAGTGAAATAAAAGGAGAGGAGAAACTTATACTTTTCAAATGCCTACTGCTCTCATCGGATTGAAGCTGCACCAACAGAACCAAACAACATGAAACACCATGGAAGTGAGGGGGTTAACAAATAATTTACATTCTTAATGTGCAAAAAACAAATGTTATTCTCTTTGCTAGTAGGCACAGAGCACAGTATCTCCCAGATATTAATTCCTGATGAACAAGGGTACTTATTGTGTTTAATTCCTAAGGCTGGCATGACAAAATACCACAACCTGGGGGCTTAAAACAGAAATGTATTCTCCCACAGTTCTGGAGGCCTAGAATCCAAAATCAAGGTGTGGGCAGGGCCATGTTGCCTCCTAAGCTCCAGGGAAAAGGCCTTCCTTGCCTCTTCCAGCTTCTGGTGGTGGCTGGCAGACCTTGGCTTGTGGCTGCATCACTTTTCTCTGCCTCTGTGGCCACAGGGCATTCTGCCTGTGTGTCTCTGTTTTCCCCTACTGTATGCTCGCCAATCATTGTGGTTTAGGACCCTAATAAACTCATCTTAACTTGGTTATTTCTGTAAAGACCCTATTTCCAAATAAGGCCATAACTGCAGGTACTGGGGGTTAGGACATCAACTTGTTTTGAGGGCAACCACTGAACCCATAATACGCAACCAATATAATACCTTTGAATCAGGCTCAAGGACTCAGCAAACTTTGAATTTCAAGAGGGAACCACGATCTTTCTAAAGCTGAAATCTGGCCATTTCATGTTTCTGCTTAAAGTTGTTCAGAGACTAAAATCTCAGCTCCTTTGCATAATGTGGCCCAAACCCCCACCTGGGCACCCTTCCACTTTTCTTTCTTCTTGCAGCTATATTACCTTTGTGTACTTTCTGGAATACGCCAAGATCTCTCACGTCTTTTGTCTCTGCACCTCTGCTTGTCTCCCTGAAATACACCCAACCTCATGGCAAATTCATACTCATTCCTCAAGTTTCATCTCCCCTGGAAGATCATCCCTGACTTTCTTGGGAAGCCTGATTTCACTTGTACCACTAAAAGAGATTTTGTACAGAGGATGGGAACTTAGAAGTCAGAAAAAAGGGATCTGAATCCTCACTCTATCGCTTAATAGGTGTGACCTTAAGCGAGTTCCTGTGCCCTCATTTGTAACACAGGGATATAAATGGTACTGCAGTAGCCCCACGCACCGCATCCTCAGTTTCACTTACCCACAGTCAAACGAGGCCAAAAATATTAAATGGAAAATTCCAGAAGTAAGCTATTCCTAAGTTTTAAATTGCGCACTGTCCTGAGTATCATCATGAACTCTCTCGCCATCCCGCTATGTTCCACCTGGGAGGTGGACGCTCCCCACCCATTAGTCACTCAGTAGCCATCTTATCAGATCGGCAGTCCTGGTGTTGCAGTGCTTGTGGTCGTCACCCTAATTTTATTCAGTAATGCCACACTCACATAACTTTTATAGCAGCAGATTATTATAATTGTTCTATTATATTACTAGTTATTGTTTTTAACTTCTTACTGTGCCTAACCTGTAACTTCAACTCAATCATACGGTATAGGAAAACCATAGTATCTATAGGATGTGGTACTATCTGAGGTCTCAGACAGCCCTTGGGTGTCTTAGAACATATCCCCCTGGAAGAAGGAGGGACTAAGTACTCAGATAGTTAGAGTATGATTCAAATGAGTTCAACGTCAAGTGTTCACAACAGTGACTGGTACTGGCTATGTTTTCAACGTTAGGTATTTATATCTTAATCATAACTAATGTCCAGTCCACAATGTTAATTGCTGGCATATTTTTTCCTCTATACACCATTTGAGAGCAGCGACCCTTTTTCCTTTGAGCATTCCAAGCCTACAATAGTGCATGGTACTCAGTATTTGTGGCATACATTTCAGAAGCCCCAAGCCATAGCAAGAATGGAGAGTGGTCCTCTTCCTCCAGGAAGACTTGTAAAAGCCCTCAGAGGGGAGGGAAAGTAGCAAGAAATGTCATTGCAGAGGGAGGGACACGTGGTATGTGCAGAGTTATATCCCCCTGTGCCCGGATACTGAGCTCATTGTAGCCACTCAACAAATATATGTGAATCAGAGAAAATGGAAGCTATAAAATCTGAGATTTAGAAGTGGAATAGAAGACATTTTTTTTCTTCTTTTTAAAGGTCCAAAAATAAAAATTACAGAAGTGATACCGTAGGCCATTTATGTATATAAATTGCTCAAATTTAAAGAAAGTGAAGTTTGCAAACCAAGATATCCAAGGAATCTCTTCTCATTGTGACCCAAGTTTTTCTATTAAAGGACTGAGAAAATATGAAGGCATGTTCTTTTATATATCAGTATTTTATGCCTTCAAAGTCTAAGAGATATTTCATTATTGGAATATGAAGGTTTAAAGTATGGGAAATCAATTTATCCATACTAGTATATATAAAAGCCTAAGCGACTGGATGACCAGACGGCAGCTATGATGTGCACTGACCACCAGGGGACAGACGCTCAATGCAGGAGCTACCCCTGGTGGTCAGTGTGCTCCCACAGCTGAAGCACCACTCAGCTGACAGATGAGTGCCAGATGCCGGGTTCACAGCTGGCGAGCGCAGCTGTGGTGGTGCGAGTCTCTCTCGTGGACACTTCCCCTGCGCGCCCAGTGGGCGAGGACAGTGGGCTGGAGCCCAATGAGCTGGCAGAAAAGGCCAGGCCACAGCAGCATGGAGGTCCACTGATCCCCACAGGCCAGGCCAAGGGACCCCACCGGTGCACGATTCCGTGCACCAGGCCTCTAGTTTGTACATAACACATAATTACTTAAGAAATTTGACTAAATTCCACATTTCTTACATTTTTACTCATATATCCCATATCGGAGTTATACAAACACACAACATATTTGAAACAAGAGTTCATTATATCAACTACTTAACTCTGAAAAATCACCTCCTAAAAATGATCAAAATCAAGCTTTGTCAAGTGTTTAAAATGCAAGGTTAGAAAACCTTATGGTAGAGGTTTGTGTTTTGCTTAAGTGTCTCTTTGAAAACACAAATTTCTAGCAAAGTAAGTTTTTAAATCTGCAAAGTTAATTCACCATTTATTTTTTGTTGGGATTCAGTAATACAAGGTATGAAAATTAGGTTACAATTCTGGCGCAAAAACTTCCAAAGTAGCAAATACAAGATCTTGGATATATCAAAATAGCCCTGTGCATTCTTGAGTCACTAGAGTCCTGGCCGGGTGGTTCAGTTGGAGAAACACCATCCCATACACTAAAATATTGCAGGTTCTATCAGGGTGTGTATGGGAAGCAACTGATCAATGTTTCTCTCTCTCTCCGCCTAAAATCAATAAAAACATATCCTCAGGTGAGGATTTTATAAATAAAACTAGAGAAATAAAAAACATATTTAGAGTTGTGACATCAAAATGGCTATTGTAAAATGGCCATTATCTTCCCTACAAAATATCAAATCTTCCATGACTGCACTGAACTAAAGGAGATTTAGTCTAGAAAATGGAAGGTTATAATTAGTAGGTACTTTTTAAAGCTGAGTTAGTAAGCACTAAAATAAATAAGAAAGATACAAAGCATCTTACGTCAAAAAGTATGAATATCTAAGTGTCCTCTAGTGAGTAAGACAAGATTAAAATAGAATATGATGTAATAAAATTAACTCTGTTAATGATATAGTTCAGTAAAAAAAAAAAATTACTATAGTTTCGACTTCTTCTAGAAAAACAATGACATACAATTCTTTGAATCTTGAATTGAAGCAAAACTGCTACCGAAATGCTTTTGTCATCTGACTATTGGAAGCAGTCTCTCAAAGTTTCACTTTGATATATGGTTTAACAGAACCAAATAAAGATTTATAACTCAACAAGAGTTATCACTGTAAAGACTGTTAACATTGTTTTCTTCTCTTTTCAGCTATGAAAATTAAATTTAAAAATAGAGAAAAGAACAATTTGCTTGACTTTTGCTTTTGTAAAAAAACACACACACACACACACACACACAAAAAGGTGCTCTCCCTCCAGGGAGCACGCCCATGCCTTTTCCTTTCTCTCCCCCAACCCCTCACCCAGGCAACTTACCATTAGCTTCCTCATTCCCAAGCTCCAAGAGCCCTTCTTTTACCTCTATAACTTGTTTCCTAAGAGGAATTACTTTTTCTACCTCAGTAATTTACCCAATAAGTATTTTCTTAGTTTGAAAAAAAAAGAGTATTTTTATACCTTTTTCAATTATGAAAGGCCCTTGAACACATTTTTAGAATTTCTATGGCTGAATGAGGTTAAACATTTAAAAATACATATACTCGCAAATATTATAATAAAACTGCAACCAACCTAGCAGAGGCAGGCACTTCAGAACTGAAACTCGCACAATGAGCTGCCGCTGGTCAGAGAGAACAAACATTTCAACAGAATTATAATTAAAGTCCTGCCACAGGTAAGACTTATCCACGTCTAGATACAATAGAAAGCGCTGAGTCAATGTGATCCCTTAAAAAAAAAAAAAAGGCTGTGTAAAAAAAGTTGTACAAGAATTGAGCCAAAAAGATTAAAAAATAGAATTTGCTTCGTGATATTTTCATGTTTTGGGTGAAGTCAGACCTTTGCTGTGACGCTGCTTACATGTCCACAGTCCTTTCAAATCCCTTCAGGCCATATGTGTTTCAGAATTCACAATTCTTCACATTGTGAACAGGTAAGATAGGGCATATGCTGGATGTTATGAAACATTTGCACAGAATCTGGGGCAATCCCTTTAATCAAATCCATGGTCATTCTTTAGGCAAAATTAACAAAATCCATGAAGTGGTATGAATGAAAATTATAACAATCTCAGGTCGGTTCATGTTAGGTTTTACTATCAAATGAATTATGGGACCAAATTGAGAAAGATAAGAAAAGCAACTTCATTTTCAAAGCTTTCTGGGTAAGGACTGTGGACCTGTGACGTCTCTGGTGTCATGATCTCCTCTCACCTGCTCTTGTGCCTGAGCTTCACTGGGTTGGGGACATGATCTCCCACCACAGACAGGGGCTTACATCAGTCCAGGCGGTGGATCTCCTGCGGTCACAGTACTGTCTATGAGGACACCTTGAGAAATGAATACTGAAATAATGACTATTATTTACTTTTATTAAATGAGGTACCATCTTGGGCTAGATTTCCACATAGCACATAGACCAGCAGAAGGTGCCAACATGTGAGGAACATTTATGAGAAAAGAAGAAAATTGAGAAAAATGCAGATTCGAATGTAACTGTTTTCTTCACATTAGGAAAATCCAGCTCTTACTCCATTTCAGAGTCTGCACAATATGACTCCAGTTTGCAGACGATAGCTACTTAAGACTGGAAGATTCCCGACCCCAAAGAGTCAACCAACTCCCATCAATTGCACTGAAATCATCCCAAGCAACGTATCCATTAAATAGTAAAGTAATTCCTTTGTCTTCTCACATCTTGATTAATAAGACTCCATGGATTAGAGCCATTAAACATGTTACTTTTTTAAAAAAATCCTCACCTGAGGACATGTTTGGAGAGAGGAAAGAAATCAAACCCACAACCCAGGCATGTGCCCTGACTGAGAATCGAACCAGCAACTTTTTGGTGCACAAGGCAGGCCAACGCCCAACCAACTGAGCCACTCTGGACAGGCAAACATCTTACTTTTAAAAAAATCAAGTCAAGAGGTTCAAAATCTTAAGAGCAAAAAAAAAAAAAGGCTTTGCTATTATTTTTAGGTCTTTAATCTTTTGCAGAGTTTTTGTGTGTGTTTTTTTAATAATAAAAATGCTTTCCCCATCAAAAGCAGTGGTCTGTTCTCACCCAAGTGAGCTGGAATGTGCTCTGAACACGCATACTGACTGTGCGAGGAGGGGGTGTCACGACACGATGAAGGTGACTGTCCTTCATCACAGGAGCACAATGACAGGATGAAGCAGGTCACACTGGCTAAGACTCCTCATAGGCACTTACTGTGGACATCCACTGAATGAACAACACACCCGTGGTCTGGAAACAGCATTCACAGGGCAGGGGTTTCCAGAGCTGAACCGTGCGAGTGGTGACGGCGCTTCCTGAACATGTCCTTCCAAGAGAATGTCCTCAGGGTCGGTGCTGGTCCCAGAAAGAATGGGGTGGACATTTTATTTCAAAACCAAGTATCTTCAAAATCAGCTTTGTTGTCCAACTTTTTTTTTTCTTAATGAGTGAAATTTAAATATGCTATCACCAGCCTTTCCTAAAAGCTACATATATACTACAAGACAAATGTCACACATGGTTTTTCTCTTTGTTTTAATTCATGAATGAATTCAAAAAGTCAAGTCAAAAAATTTTAACAGGTCTTTTTTTTTTACAAAAATATTAGAGGAGTATAAGCAAAACTGGAAAGGAAGAGATGAGCAGGATAAACAACAATGGAATGAAACTTCACTCATCATGGCTAGTGAAAAAAATTGTAAACGTTTAAGCTTCTAAGATTTTATTTCTCTTCAAAAAACATTTTAGGAAGCTGCCTTTCCCCATGAGTGCAAAATGAGAAGCGCCCGAAGCATCTGAATCTAAAGAAGACAAGAAAGCATTATTTTTCCTACTGGAAAATGCCTACCCCCTTCCCTTCTCTTCCCTTCCCTGCCCTCTCTCATCCCCCTCGGAGTTTTACAGGATCAAAGAGCGAGAGAATCCACGAGGGTCCACCAGCAAGCAGTGGGGTGAGCCAGGGACATGATTATGCATCCAGACTCACCAGAAACGTGTAAAACTCATCTTGAATAAAATACACTAAATTAAAGAGGGGGGGAAAAAAGGCCCCAGAAACCCATGACTTGCCTTTCATGAAGGTTTAAAAAGTCCTCACAGCATCTTACATGTCATGAAGTGCATTCCTGGACTCAATCTCCATGGGAGAGAAAAGAATAACTAGAGAAAATGTAAATGGCCACCTCTGGAATCCTGTTCTCCACCCGGCTCACATCTATTACTTCCCATATGGTCATCACCTCTCCACCCAGGAAATTAGATGCTCTCCAATCCCAGGTCTGCATAGTCTTAATCATATCACATGGAGTTGAACCTCTACCCCCAGGCAGTCAGGTTGCCGAAGTCGGCTGGTCCCATCTGACATATTCAAAAGCCATACACAAGTGTCCATGGGCCAAACACTGGGTCCTATCCAGCAGCAAGCTGCTCACATTATTTAGAAATATTCTTTTTCCAAGGTTTAGGCAGTTTTGTCTGCAGTTCCATATTTGGCTCTTTCTATCATGCAGCGACGAATTATGTTGTCAAAACTTCCAAGGTAAAACAAAGAGATCATGCGGAAAAGGCCCATGGTGACCACCTGTAAGATAAAGGCAGACTTGTGAGCTCAGCCAACAGTACAATACAATAGCTTGTTTCAACAGATTTTAGGATATGTCTCTAATAAATAGTTTCTGAGCCCCATCTTCTAATCTCCTGCAAGGATAAGAATAATGAACACTTTGTTAAGTGTCGGTAAACACTGAGGACAGAAGCTGTCTGCTCTGCATCACTGGATACGCAGGGCCTGCCAGATAAGTAACAACAGACTCTATGTCCAATTAACAAATTCAAATTAAACAAAGAACAAAATAGGATTTCCCAGGAGTTTTGGGGTTCCAGTAGCTGGGGAAAATTCAGTCTAGCATCTCAGATACCCAAATTGCAATCAAGGCTTTTCAGTTGAAGATGTACGTTCTGATCACAAAGCCAGACCCTGGTCAAGTGCTGAAAACAGACACAGGCCTGCCCTCCGGAAGCTTACTCCCCAGTCGGAAAGATGGTCAGTTAGAGAAAGACAATTACTGTTTCAGGGCTAAGATGGTAAATCACCACATCTGCTAACTGTCACTTTTTACTCCAAAAGACTCACTACCACCTCCTCAAAATGGAATTCTTGAAAGGCATAAACCTGCAAAAAGAAACATTTTCAAATATACAAGGTCTCAAACAATTTGCCTCCCACACTCCTTTTTTTCAAGAAGCTACTAGAAGAAGTAAACAGCCAACATGAGGGGACAACAAAGAAAGGCAAAGTCATGTAATACAAGAGGCGGGACCCCATACAAAAGACAGGCAGAGGGGTTCCCCGGGTGACCGTAAAGGGGGGAAGGGGTCAGCTATGCAGACATGGGGGCAGCCAGTCCTGATGGCAGGTTCCAGAAGGAATTCCTTCCAGAAGGTGACACTAACAGGGTATCTGATATTTCTGAGCAAAGATAAAGACTGTCATTATTAAAAACACATAAAAATCATAGATTAAAAAACCCATAACGGTTTCAGGGAAAACAAAAGGCTGTGCAAGAAAGGGAAATTAATTATGTATATATTACACAGCTTGGCTGTGAACAGCATTTAAATAGCCATAAAAATGATGATCCTGATGCAGATGTAACATCACAGTCCAGGGAAAAGAAATGTATCCAGGAGAGGAGTTCAGGACAGACACAGGCGGAAGCTTTGGATCTGACATCACTTGTGTAGACATGGGAGGATGGACAGGACGGCCCACAGAGGACAAGCAGAATTCACATGTGGGCTCCACCCAGGCATTTTCGAGTCCCTGTTCCGTGCCAGGCACGGGCTGTGAGGGGGGCAATGTTCCAAGACACAAGGGCACAAGCACGTCCTCAGAGAGCTTACTTCTAATAGAGTGCCTACATCTGAGAGGGAATCACAACATCGTGGGTATATTATAGAGAAGAGAAGGATGAGGAAAATCAATAGCTAAGTCATCCAGACTTTTAATCTGGACGTGGTCTACTGCACCTAATTTAGTCCCTTGTTATAAACTATGCATCGTTGTGGGCAGCCCCGGTCCAGGCTGCCTTCCCACCCTCTCCTTGTCCTCCATCCACCTGCCATCATCCATGGCGTTGTTTTTCCATGCTTGCTTTACACTGTAGTAACATCACTGTGCCTATTGGTCTCTCCCTCCAGACTGTAAGTTTACACCTGATTCTCCAGCAGCAAATGCAGCACTGAGCACATCAAGGAGCAGTTGACTGTTTGCATCTTGAATGAACTACAGCATCTGTTCGGGTGGGGATTGTGTTGAATCCTTAACTTGCATCTCCCTAAGCTACTATGGCCTGACTCACGTAGAAAAGGAGTTCTAGCCCAGCCGGCATGACTCAGTGGTTGAGTGTTGACCTATGAACCAAGAGGTCATGGTTCAATTCCCAGTCAGGGCACATGCCCGGGCTTCAGGCTTGATCCTCAATGCGGGGCGTGCAGTAGGCAGCTGCTCAATGATCCTCTCATCATTGATCTTTCTATCTCTCTCTGCCTCTCCCTTCCTCTCTGAAATCAATAAAAACATATTTAAAAAAAAAAGAAAAGGAGTTACAGTCTAATATCCCAATACTGTCGGGCAAGACCATTCCTAAACTACACTAGAGAAAAGAGAATTCCATTTTCCAAACACTTCAGATCAGAGAACCCAGACTGACTCCTCCACAGCAGAGACAGCGTTTTCTCTGTATCTGCAGTGCCCAGCACAGAAGACTTCTTCCCAGTCTAAATTCTCCCAGTTAAATCTTTAACCTATTTCCCAATGACTTATCCCTGGTAAAGGAAGGGAAAAGGTTGATACTTTAAGAAAATTTTTTCACATGCTCAGATCAAGTTGACAAGTCTTCCTTTATTTAGCCTTTACTCATTGAGGTTTAATGAGAGGTGCTATTGTCTGTCTGTCTGTCCCTCTGTCTGCTGGCTGAGGCACAGCTTACCTGCTGGAGCCCTTCGGTAATAGAAGTGACTGGAGACATTCCGCAGGTCAGGGACGAGAGCATGTACCCATCTGAGCCAACGGAACTGTTAAAATTCCCTTGCTGAACAGAAGGAAGAGAAAAGAAAGAGGCAACAGGAGTTACTAATCACCTCAACATGTCAGTACAGGGAAGTGTCTCCGTTTACTTTCTGTGGGATGAGAGGGTAACAAACCACGTGTTGCAGCTCAGAAACAAATGTGGTCTTAGCAGGGGGACTGAATGGCTAGATGGGAGGTTCTCAAAATGTGGGTCAGTCCATGGGCCGTGGGTGTCCATGGCGGGGGGTGGGGGGTGGCGGGGAGGGTCCATGAGGACAAAATGATTGTCATAATAATACCAGAGTGTTAATGGCCTTTTCCACTGAGTGACATTTCCAAAATGCTGCCTCATTAGTAGAAACCATATTAATAGTGGTCCCGCCTCATGTGATACAAGGTTTAGGCACCACACACACACACACTGGCCATAATAAATCCAAAAAGAAAATAGAAATTTTTGAAAAATCTTGTAAAATGTTGAAATGTCAGTTTTGCTTCAAAATGGCCTTGATAAGGCAGGAAAATGAACTGTTTTATTAAATTTCAACCCTTGAAGAAATGTCTTCTTAATATTCTGTGTAACAAAAAGGGAAGTATGTGCCCAGCTGTGTGCCAAACCTGAGGGGCTGCTGCCCTGAAATAGAGGGCTTAAGTTGTGAAACTTGCTGCTTTTTTTCATGGAATACCATTTTTACATGAAAGAACCATTATCAGACCACCTGTGGTTATTCAAGCTCAGTCTTTGGAAGATATTTTGTGGAAAATTAATGATATGGGTAGTTTTTGTGGCCACTGCTAAAATCTGAGCTTTCCATTAAACTGTCAGCTTCCCGGTATGTGAACTTTTATAAGATCAGCAGCGACATTAACGGATGTAATTTCTTGGATAACTCAGGGAACTCATATTTTCCAAATGACTAATGCATGACATTCCCAAATCATGAATGGGTACAAAGCATTCAAAGTGCAGAGACCAATGGGTTTTAATGCAACAGAGAACAAAAAGTTCATTAATTGAGTTTCCAATTCCACACTGCAACTAACCTTTAAAGAAACTACTATTCATCCAGTTTGGGTTTAATACTAAAAAAGAATGTCCACCGTGATCTGAAAAACCTATAAAATACCCCTCCACTTCTAACTACACCTGTGTGTAAGGCCAGATTTTCTTTATAGCCTTCATTCAAAACCACATATGACAACAGATTGAATGTAGAAGCAGCTCTGAGAACCCAGCTGTCTTCCAGAACACAGCCATTGAAGAGACTGCCGAGGTATAAAACAGTCTCTCGTCTCACCAAAGGTTTGTTCTGAGAAATAATTATGGTTGTAAAGATGTTACATTAAAATGTAACGGGTTTATTACTGGTTATTTTAAATGAATTACTAAATAAATATTTTAAAAATTACAGTTTCCACTTCTAATATGGCAAATATAACTGATGTAAACCAAAATTCTCTGAAGTTGTCAACCAGTTAGAGTGTAAAGGGGTTAAGAGGTGAAGAAGGTTGAACACTGCCGGCCGAAATGAATCCTGCCAAGATACAGAGTGTTTGAGATCATTAAAAACATGGAGTGTGTTTACTCTGACTTAAGATAAGCAGGAAAAACAGAGTCCGTGGTGCCCTCTTTCTATGCCTCTGAGCACAGCAGGGCAAAGTTCTCCCAACGTCTGCAGGTGTTATAATAGAGTTTGAGATTTCCCGTATTCTGCTCAGGTCGGCCCAGACATGGGGTCCTGACACATCTCATTCCAGGGGTCCCCAAATTTCCTAAATTCAGTGTGGGTCTCAGGTTTACAGACATCCCTATAATTGGCTGTTTTTCAGCACTGGGGTCACAGGAACGTTGTCAAAAGCCTGCAGCACATGCACTGTTCTACAAATCAGCCTGTGGTTTGACTTTTTTTTTAAGTTCAAATAAACTCAGTAGCCCAAATGCACATCCGCTGGGTTAACGGGGATGGCCCACGGGCTGGCTGCACTTTCTTACTAGCGAACATTTGGGAAAAGGATTCTGGGAAGCAGGAAGGTGAAAGAAAAACCCAAGAGTCTGGCAGTAAGATACCTAAAATAATCTGGAACTGAAAGTCCTGTGGGAAAGAAGAAAGAAGGCAGCATGCCATGTGCAGTATAGGGAACATGTTGACACATCACAGAAAAGCCGCATTTTCTTGTTAAAGAATCAACACTCCCAGACACCCATCCTGGTCAGTCTGTCCTTAGGTTAAGATATATAATTCATTTCCAGAAGCCTACTTATTAACATGGAATCGTCGTGTCAGGGGAGAAAAGCAGAGTCCCATATTAGATGTGATGAATCTGACTGACCCAAAAGACACAATAGTTTATGTTCTGAAATAGGCCTTGGGACAAATATCTTTTCAGAAGCACAGAAGCTATTAATAAAGAAAACCAGGACAACTTACTATGGCATCTTTAACAATCTGTTTGGCCACTTGCTCTGGTGTGCAAATAGACGTGGTCTCTGAAATAAGACGGGTTTCCAAAGGCTAAAGTGGAAAAAATAGACACGTCAATACCATTCATTAAAAAATCAGTCATTCTTACACAGCCACCTCCCCTGGTTTATAAAATAATTCCAATTTTCTACCTTTGAGTAGATTCCTATTTTGAGAATTAGGTCCATCTGGATCCTAAGTCAGTTTCTACCTGGTCATTGTATAAAATTGAGCCAGTAGCTGAACCCAGACATGAAGGCCCTGGCCACACTCTCTGTGGGATATGGGGGTCTCGGCTCCAATGGATACCATCAAAGCTTGAATGAGAACAAATCACTGGTGCGAGACCAGAAACAACCCCTCCTTGAATCCTCACTGCTGGCCAGACAGCTGATCGATTGTATTGGTGCAGAGCCTAGACTGGGTTCCCTGAGTGAGTTCGCTCTTATGACCTGCTTTCTGTTCTCCCAGGCCACTGGAGGGCTGGCACTGGGCAGAGTTGAGGTCCTTAGTAGAGACAGCAGTAGCTCTGTCTGACACCGCAGCTGTTTCTCAAAGGACCTGCAGAGGAGGGAAGGAGGAGACTGGAAGATAAAATATTGTGTGCTCGTTACTGGGTGAGGGCATCAGAACCCCAAATCTTAACCCTTTGTTAAAGGTCCATCTCAATTATCACTGAGGTCAAAAAGCCTTTCCTGAACCCTTAAGTGGCAATAATTTCTCTTCCCATCTTTGAACATATCTGCCTTAATATATATTATAGCTACCTGTGTATTTACAATTTACTTCCTAAGTTCTTTGTGGATGGGATCTCCCCCCCACCTGCTTTTTTTTGGTCTTCTTTATGGCACACACACACTCAAAAATTCTTTAAAGGAGAATTTCAGAAGTTTCAAAACTGAAGCCTTAAAATGCATGAAACTGTAAACTTCATTTATCATACAGGCTTAAAAGAATTAAAATTAAAACCAAAATATATATTCTTAAAATAGAAAGGCAGCGCACTTCATAAAAGGCCAGCACTGAATTAAGAGAAAGGCCCTTTTGAAGGTGTCATCATCCTCATTCATTCTTCCAGACCATCAGGCTGGTAAAAACACATGTGGCTGGATACACATTAGATTTGAAAGCACTATGGCGCCCCCTAAAGGGCTCACAGACCATCCCAGGATTTGATTTTCCACAAGAAGTTGGCCCAACATTTTAGTGGAGGGAAAAAAAACACCAACTTAACATCAAAATAAAGTCTTCACAGGGAAACAGGGAAATCACCTGTCAGCGTTGGCTTCACACTAAGAGACTGCTTAGCAAATGCTGCAAATCTGCTTAGCAGACTCCCTGCTTATTCTAAAACAGACGTTTGGCTTACATTTACTTCTTTGAAATAAACTCTTTAAAAGAGACAGAGCCGTAGAGAAATGAAAAAAGCTTCTAAGTCATAAACACCTTTTAGCAAATGTACGGTCTATGGAGCATAAGTGCCCATTTTTATGCCGTGCAGATTCACAGTAAGCATTAATAGAAAAGGGAAGAAAAACAAGCCAGGCCAGTTCAAGGCGATAAGTTCTTCTCCACTTTATTCATTTGCTCAGTGACTACTATGTGTCAAGGCACAGAGGAAGCTCCTTTGAACAAAATGCGAAGATCGTATTCAGCTCAGGATACGATCCTATATAAACCCAGAGTCCTATGTACACTGCAAAGGCCCAGTGGTGACAAGCACCACGAAGGAATAACAAAGCCAGAGGATGCTGGCAGAGACGCAGAGGTCAGGGAAGTGACCTCTGTACAGGGAAGGGAAGAAATAAGGGAGTCGGCCATTCAAACATGCAGAGGGACAGCAAGAGCGAAGCCCGCAGGTGACGGCAGGCCAGACAAGCTCACGGAACTGAACGTAAGAGGAGGAGAAAATGCTGTGGCAGCCAGGTGGCCGGGTCCAGACACTGCGGGCCTGTATTAGCATCAAGGCCTTCGGAGTCTGTCCAGGCATGGTGGGAGCCACCGGAGCCGCGCTCTCCAGTACACAGCCACCACCAATATGCAATGTTTAACGTTAACTTTGAATTAGCTAAAATTAAATAAAATTAAAAACCAATTTCTCAATCCCACTTGCCACATTTTGGATGCTCAAGAGCCATAACGTGACTACCATATTAGAGAGTGAAACATACAACATTTCCGTCATTCTAGAACATTCTATCGGACTGTGTTACCCAAGAGGTGTTTGGTCTTTTGTTTTTTGTGTGGTGTTTTTTGTTTTTTTTCACAAGGAAATTTTAAGCAGGAGAGTGACAAGACCCAACTTAAGTTTTAAGAAGGTCACTAGCGACTTCATGAAGAACAGATCCCAAGGGAGATGAACAGAAGCAGGCAGACCAGTTTGAAGGCTAGAAAAGTAGTTCAGGCAAAAATATCAGTGGCTGCCACTGCTAGAATGGTAATGACATGTGCAGTTAAAAGAAAAAAAATCAGGTCAGATTCTGGATATGTTCTGACAGTGGAACCAAGAGGGAGAATCAAGCTGGCATCTCATCTCCACCTGAGCAGCCGGGTGAGCGGTGGGCGCCTGGTAATGAAATGAAAATAATGAGGGGGAATCAAAAGATCCGTTTTGGAAATGTTACGTCTGAGATGCCCATTAGAACTCCACAGGGACACAATGGATCAGCAACCAGATCTTTAAGTTCAACAGAGAGAATATGGTTTTTAAAGAATATCATCTCATTAGTTAAAAATACAGGCTGTCCTTTCCTTCATACAGAAAATATCTTATTAATTCAATAAGGCTTCAAAGATTATTAGCAAAACTCATGGCTTTTGAAAATATGGCTGCATTGTCCAAGATTTGGAATGGAAGTTCCAGAAAGTTCAGAGGCCTCTCTAGCTAGCACATAAATTGAAAGGAACTCAATTTTCTGACCGATAAAAATGGCCTGTGGGCTAAAATGTGAAAAGAACAAATCAGAAGAGGGTTTTCCAGCGTTAAAGACTAGCATACTTACCTTTGTTTTGTTTTCTTCTGCAAACCCAGGTGTGTCTGTGTCAGGCGGGTAGGCGACGGTTACATAGACATTATATGGCTTCACCTGCATTTCAAAAACAACCATTGTTTCTTCAATAAACAAGACACAATTTCACGCCCACCTCGCCAGCTTGCATTGGGTGCCAGGCATGCATACAAAATAAACACTGCCCTGATTTTCTCAAAGGTGGCCAAGACCAACAGGTGGTTCTGCAAGAGCAGGACCACTACCCACTGAGTCGGGAAATGTTTAGAAATAAAGACAAAAAGCTCATCCTAACATCCACTCCAGAACACAGCTGGTCCCAAGGTTTGGCCATTCACCTCCTTCTTCCTCTCTTCCCTCCCACTGCTGTCAGTGACAAACAGACAAAGCTAAAAGGAGACCCCCTTGGTCACCCCGCCCTCCGCATGCCTCAGTCTGCTCCTCCGCCATCAGACTGCAAATCTGTTTTCCTTTGCTGCTTCTGAAACTCTTGCTGATTTCATCAACTAAATATATTGAGGTCACTCAGATCCCTTCCAGTGCCCTTCCAGCGATACCCAGATGCAGGTCTAGAACTACATGCACCCCCTCCACCCCTGTCAGCCCAGCCAAGCACCTCCCCTTCAGACAGCCTCATCCCGCATTTACACATAGAAACCCTTCCAGCTTCTCTTCATAGCTCCCTGCCCGACCTGGAATTCCACCTGCTCCTGGATGGTGTAGATCAGCGGTTCTCAACCTGTGAGTCGAGACCCCTTTGGGGGTCGAACGACCCTTTCACAGGGGTTGCCTAAGACCATCGGAAAACACATATATAATTACATATTGTTTTTGTGATTAATCACTATGCTTTAATTATGTTCAATTTGTAACAATGAAATTGGGGGTCACCACAACGTGAGGAACTGTATTAAAGGGTCGCAGCATTAGGAAGGTTGAGAACCACTGGTGTAGATGAACACACTCTTAGGCTTGTTGACCTCACCAACATACCTCCACACTTAAACTTCCCCACTCATTAACATCCCCCCAAGAATTCCAGAAAGTTCTCCTGCTGGTCAGGTGGGATACACCCTTCCCAAAGCCCTGCTCCACCTAATTCTTAATGACTCTAAGGGTGATGGTTCACACCATCAAAATCTCTGCCATGACTTGTTTGCTATTGGCTCAGTGTTTGGTCCCCATGAGTTGGAAGTGGGCAGGCAGCTAGTAGTAGTGAGGTTGGCCACTGTGTGTCTTAAGGATGCTGAATAAACACAACAGGGCTGCCTAATGCAACAGCCTCTGAGAGCACCCCAGGGTCCTTCTTTTCATAGAGCCCTTTTCTCCCCAGATCCCACCGGGAGCACAGTTCTGAAGTCTGTGGGAGGAGCTGTAAGGGCCCAGAGAAACCTGCAGACAGAGGGTCCTGGCCAGCCAGCCTGGAAAGTGCAACCACAGAGGTGACATCTCTGTTGTTTGGGCTCCAGTGCACCTAGGGCCTGAGAGCTCCTTCACTCCGAGCAGGCAGGGCATGTAGCTACAAGGCCAAGCTACCTCATAAGGAGCTCTGGATTTGGGCCAGGTGGTGAGGTTGATGACCAAGCAAGTTCTCTTCCACTTGTTTTTAAGAGAGTGACTTGAAAAACTGTCTCCCATGGCCTTACCCTCTGTTGTGCACAGACCAGAGAACACATATGTGAAATATAAAACTGAAAGCAACAAACAAGCAAACAAAAATGCATAGACACAGACAACAGGATGGTCGTTACCAGAGAGAAGGGGTGGGGGGGAGAGGGTAGCAAAGGGAAAAAGGGGTCAAATATATGGTGATGGAAGAAGAGTTGACTTTGGGTGGTGAGCACACAACGATATAGATGATGTATCATAAAACTATACACTTGAAACCTATATAATTTTATTAACCAATGTTACCCCAATAAATTCAATAAAAAAAGAAAAATTTTTAAAAGCCAATATGTGGTCATTAGCCCCTATAAAGGCTGATGCTTATGATTCAAATGCAGTCACTTCTGTGCTGCCCGTCTCCCCAACAATAAGGATGGTGGCACATAAGCCAATGTAAGAGCATTTCAAAGCAGTGTTTCTCACACTCAAGGTCATGGCTATGCTCCCAAATAATTAAAACAGTGTTTCAAAATGTGGGAAGAGTGGAGTCAGAGGGACTGAGTAGGGTCAGAACAAGAGATGGAAAGGAGGAGCCCTAGTTTTCTTTTATTTGGTCTCTGCTTTCCCCAAAAATTAACTTTAAAAATTTTTAAATGTTGTATTTGTACTTGAGACTGATTTTTTAAAAAGATAAACAAATGCAACAAAGCAATCTTTCAAAAATTACTCATTGTACATAAAACATTTCTAAGGCCTGACTTTAGTTTTGGTGGAGTGGACAGGAAGACTTAAGAGTTAAACTAAAAAGGATTATCCAAAGTACGTAGCGTAGCGTTTGAGTAATTCTATAAGGTCTGTTTCATTCACAGAAAACACCACCACCTTGGCCGCACAGATTCAATTATCCAGGTTTCAAAAACACAACACCGGAAGTTTGCAAGGAAATATTTGTTTTGAGGCATGTTCTCCTATGAATAAACTGCCACATGTGGATTATTGAACTTATTTCCCCCAAAACCTATTCTTCATGGTACAGGTTTACTTCATTTTAGATTCTGTTTACATGAGGACATTTTTAATGGAGTCCAAATATGGACAGAAGTCAAGCCGACTGGCAGGCGGAGGCCAGCTACTTGCAGCGTGCGAATCCCTCTTGTCACAAAGAGGCTGCAGGGACTCTGCACCTGCTACTGATGTTGTCCCTCTTCTTCATGGACATCTCCGTTCTACTGGAAGTGAAACCAGGCCGCCCACATTATACACTTTGTCCTAAATTAGTGAAACCTGAGGTGGCTCCACAAGACACCATGTAGGGATGAAAAGCCCTAATGAGCGTATCTGTTATTTCCAAAATATCCCAGGACTGAGGCCACCAGCCAGATGAATCAGACCACTTCTGACCTGAATTATAGACGCATCTTCCGCTGCAGGACAGAGGCAAACCCGGACCCCAAAGCATGGTCTTTGTTACTATTTCAGTACAAAGTCACATGTGGCTTTGAGCAACTCCATGAACTTCCTGAAACTCGGATTTCTGATCTATAAGGTAACATCATCTGCCTCACATATTTTACAAAACTGTCATAAAAGTAAAATAGTGATTCACAAAGGGACTTTTCAAAGTAAAAATTGCAAAAGGAATGCCAGTATTCTTGTTTGAAATTTCACAGTCGTATATGTCCTCTTGGCTAATCATATTATAATGACCTATTCTTTTTTTGTTATTATTAATCCTCACCCAAGGATATTTTTTCCATTGATTTTTCAGAGAGAATGGAAGGGAAGGAGAGAGAGAAAAACATCAATGTGAGAGAGAGACATTGATTGCCTGCCTCCAGCATGCGCCCTGACTGACTGGGGACCAGGCCTGCAACGGAGGTACACACCCTTGACTGGAATTGAACCTTTGACCCTTCAGTCCATGGGCCAGCACTCTGTCCATTGAGCCAAACCAGCCAGGGCATAATGACCTATTCTTTTTTCTTTTTTTTTCTTCTTTTTAAGATATTTTTAGTGGTTTCAAAGAAGGGAAAGAGAGAGGGAGAGAGATAGAAACATCAATGATGAGAGAAAATCATTGATCAGCTGCCTCCTGCACACCCCCTGCTGGGGATTGAGCCCACAACCCGAGCATGTGCCCTTGACTGGAATTGAATCCAGACCCTTCAGTCCATCGCTGATGCTCTATCCATTGAGCCAAACCAGCTAGGGCAACTTGCTTAATACTCTTAATCAGAAATAGGTCAGCATGGCCCTATTAAGAGCATTAAGCAAGTTGATGAAAGTGAAATTTGGAGCTGGTTCCTTTGAGATGAGAACAGCACGGTCTATGGGTCCCTAAGTGGCACCTCAGGATTGTCACTGACCGGACAACTCATCTACCACAATGCTCGTCCAATACCTAGGCAGTGTGGCTCTCTGTCACATGCCATCAAGGGCTCTTGTAGGAATTTTCTAAATCGGGGATCAGCAAGCTTGGTCTGATGATCAAATCTGGCCCTTCACCTTGTTTTATAAATAAAGTTTTATTGGAACACAGCCATACCCATTCATTTACGCATTGCATATGGCTGCTTTCCTGCTATCAAAGGAGACTTGAGTAGTTATGACAGATACTGCCTAATTCTCAAAGGCTAGAATATTACTGTCTGGCCTATTACAAAAAAACTTTCCTTCCCCTGCTCTAAGTCATTAAATGGGATTCTAAAATCACACTGTTACTAGGAGAGGGTTGGCCACAATGAATTCTCTTCTGGGTTTTAACATTATGATGTGTTATATTTCTGCATATATGGCAATAGTGAAATTTTACCTTGCCTTTTTCAGTATGTGACTTAGATAGAGATGTGTGCAGGTTTCTAAGCATTCCCAGGTGACAGGAATGCAGAAGTCTACTTCACATGGCTAAGGTGTGAGGCTGTCACTCATGATAAGCACTTACTCTGATACTAACCCTAGACTCACCTTATTCCACAAAATGTGCCATGAACTGTGAAAATGAAAAGCAACCATTTTCATCAATCGCTCTTTAAGAAATTAAAATATAAGTACTAGGAGAGCCAAGTGATTTTTTTTTTCAGTCCAATCTTCTCATTTTGTAAATAAGTAAACTGAGAGGATGTTAAATGATTTATCTAAAAGCTGAGAGCTGGCCAGCTTGGCTCTCCCCTCAAACACATCCTGGTTTTATTATCCAGTTACAAAGAACAGATCTTTTTGTCACAGAAACAACGCTAGAGACTAAAATATTTGATTAACCCTGTTACACATACTCATACAGTATTAGACCAATACAATGAAGACATTAGGAGTATTTTGTGTATTAAATTAAGCAAGCAAAAACCTCACGACCATTTTTCTCACCACAACTACAATCATTTTATGCCATGAAAATGTTAACTATTTAACAGTAAAATTCAGGCATTGAGCCAATTCTCTTTCACTATTGTCAAATCTACAAATTGTAATTCCATATAACAACATGTGTAAAGAAGTTACAAACAAGGAGAGCATTTGCTGAGCTGCAAGAAATAAATATAAAACCAAATACAGCATTTACCTCCATCTGCAGAGCTTCAGCCAAACCCTTGATGGCGAACTTGGACGAAGAGTAGGCGGTGAAACCGAAGAGTCCCACCTGTCCCGCCTGGGACGCCAAAAAGACGATCCTGCCCACCCGGCGCTCCTTCATGGTGGTGATCACAGCTCGGCTGGGGTACACGCTGCCCAGGTAGTTAATGCTCATCAGTTTCTGCAGGGAGCAAAGAGGCCATGAGGAATGAGAAAGGTCATAGACACAAGACCTCACTCCTGGGAATTCAATCTGGCCCCCAGATTGCAGTTCTTCAATGGAGCCCAACTGACTGGGAACTCGGTGGATTTGATGAATGAACGAATGATTAAATGACCCTGTCGATGAACCATGATGCTCAGGATCTACTATTTGAAGTTTGTTTCAACCTGGTCTTGCATTCTCACCACGACCACAGTTCTGTCTTTGCTGAAAATGGGTTAAAACTAGTTTTCTCCTTGCAGGTAATATTTTTTGAAAAACAGTTTTAGGAGTAAGCTTCCAAATATGTCGAGCCCGTTAGTTCCAAGCTAAAGAAAGATCACAAAGAGCCTAGGACAGTGGTTAACAGCATGGATTATGGTTTGAAGACTGGGCTTTACCATTTACTACCTACTTGATGATAAGTAAGAAAGTCAAACACTATACTTATTTCTGCGGCTGAAAGCTGGGTTAAGAATAGTATTATCTCATAGCGCTTGCAAGGATTACAAGAGGAAACATAAGTTGGGTGCTAGCACAGCCCCTGATCCACAATAACTACTCAGTAAATGTTGGCTCTTATTTGTGATGGGTAAGACCTTACCTAAGTATCAACAGTATATTTCCTCTCATCCTGGGAACTCTAAAAAACCTTACATTTTACCTTGAAAATCTAAGACTACTTACATTAAAATGTTTTTATGTAAAAAATCTTGTACAAATATTAGATCTATCACCATATAAAACCAAACACTTCACTGGGGGAACTTTGAGTCAATCATGAAATAACTCAGTAGAATGTTAGATAACTTTTAGAAATAATGACCAGAAACACCAGGAGGGAGAATATTTATTCTGTAAGTTTAGAAAAAGCCAAGGGCAGACTGCATTTACACTGACTATAACTATCTCAAATAGTAAATACAAGCACATGTGCACAGGTATAAAACCAAGGAAATATACCAAAGAACTTATATGCATATATGTCTAACCCACAGACAATAGTGTGGTGAAGGCTGGGGGAGGAAGGGGCTCTTGGGGAGGTGGGGAAAGACATCTATAATACTTTCAACAATCAAGATAAATTAAAAGCAAACAAATAAGGAAATACAGAAAATTATATGTGATTGTGTTAGGATGCTCAGATTTCCATTTTCCCCAAAATGCCTTTTTAAATCATTATATTGTTTTAATAATAAATATTCTATGAAACAGTATTTGAAAAATGATGGCACACTGAATCCAGAATCCAGGTGTTAACCTCAGCTCCCTCCAAAGACCCCACTAAAATTTCAGTAAAAAAATATTTCTTTTTAAGGGCAAGAACCCACAAGAGCAAAGAAAATAATAATAGTTTGGAAGTTGAAGAACAGAATGACAAGTGATAACTAGCTGAGCAGAAAGCAAAGAAACTAAAAAGAGGAATTGTAACACAGAACCCCCCAAAGGCTCAAGTATCTCTGGGAGCAGGAAGGGCGGGCATGGGACTGAAAAACAGGAGTATCAACTAAGAGTCTGCTTAAAAAGAAACAGTCAGATAGGCATATTCACAATTATAATCAGAGATTTCAACACCCCTTTTTCAATAGAACAAGTAAACACAAAAAATCAGTAAGGATACAGATTTGAACAATGTTATCAGCCAACTGGACCTAATCGACACTAGTAAAACATTCCACCCAAAACAGCAGAAAACACATTCTTTTCAAGTGCACACAGAATGGCTACAGGATAGACTATATTCTGGGCATCAGACAAGTCTCAATAAATGTGAAAAGAGTCAAGTCATACAAAGTGTGTTTGTTGACCACAATGGAATTAAATAGGAAATCAAGAAGAGACAGATTTCTGAAAAACACTCAAATGTTTGGAAACTAAATAACGCACTTCTAAATAACCCAAGGGGCAAGGCAGAAATGAAAAGGGAAAGTATAAAATATTTTAAACTGAATGAAAGTGAAAACACACACGATCAAAATTGGTGGGATGCAGCCCTCGCCAATTTGGCTCAGTGGATAGAGCATCAGCCCATGGACGGAAGGGTCCCAGGTTCAATTCCGATCAAGGGCATGTACCTCAGTTGCAGGCTTGATCCCCGGCCCAGTCAGGGTGCGTGTGGGAGGCAACCAATTGATATGTCTCTCTCACATCAATGTTTCTCTCTCTCCCTTCCCCTCTCTTCCACTTGTCTAAAAATCAATGGAAAAAATATCCTCGGGTGAGGATTAACAGAGAATAATAAAAAAAACAACATCGGTGTGATGCTGCTAAGCAGGACCTGGGTGGAAATGCACAGTACTTAAAATCTGTATCAGAAAAGGAAAAAGGCCTCAAATACACCTTGAGCCTTGAATCTTTTGGGGGTTCTGTGGTACAATTCTGCATTTTAGTTTCTTTGCTCCTTGGTTAGACCTCAGCTTCCACCTAAGGAAACTATAAAAAGAAGAGCAAATTAAAACAAAAGGAAATAATAAAAGTAATGAAGGAGGTAAGTGAAATAGATAACAGAAAAACAATTTTTCAAAAATCAATAAAACCAAAAGCTGGTTATTAAGAAAAATCGATAAAATGGATACATTTCTAGTCATCCTGGTCAGGAAAGAGAGAGGACACAAATGATTACTATCAAGAATGAGAGAGGTAACATTACTATAAACTCTATGGATATTAAAAAGATAATAATGGCCGTAACCGGTTTGGCTCAGTGGATAGAGTGTCGGCCTGCGGACTGGAAAGTCCCGGGTTCGATTCCGGTCAAGGGCATGTACCTTGGTTGCGGGCACATCTCCAGAGGAAGGTGTGCAGGAGGCAGCTGATCGATGTTTCTCTCTCATCGATGTTTCTAGCTCTCTATCTCTCTCCCTTCCTCTCTGTGAAAAATCAATAAAATATTTAAAAATAAAATAAAATAAAAAAATAAAAAACAAAAAGATAATAATGGAATATGATGAATAACTGTGTCAATAAATTCAACAACATAGATGAAAGGGACAAATTCCCTGAAAGACACAGCTACCAAAAGCCACTCAAAAAAAAGAATATACATATATAACCATATATATATATAGAGAGAGAGAGAGAGAGAGAGAGAGACAGATATATAGATATATATATTAAAGTAATAAACCTTCCCACAAAGAAAACCTCAGGCTTCACTGGTTCACAAACACTTAAGGAAGAATGATATCAACTTATACAAATTCTTCCAGAAAACTGAAGAAAACACTCCCTACTCAAAGGCCAACATTACCCTTATTCCAAAACTAGAAAATAACATTACAAGAAAAGAAAAATATTCAAGAACTTAGAAATGATAAGACATCATAACCAAGAAGGATTTATCCCAGGAATGCCAGGTTGGTTTAACATGTGAAAATTAATCAATGTGATTCACCATATTAACAAAATAAAAAAGAAGAACTCTATGATCATCCCAATAGATCCAGAAAAAGCATTCAACATCCAGTCCTTATAAAAACTCTTAGCAAACTAGGTTTAGAAGAAAATGTCCTCAACTTGATAAAGGGCCTCTACCAAAAACACAAAAACAAAACTATAGCTAACATCATACTTAAATGGTCAAGACTGAATGTCTTCTCCTAAGGCTGAGGACAAGACAAGAAGGTCTGCTCTCACCACTGTGCTACAAGTTCCAACCAGTGCAATAAGGGTGTCCAGAAGGCAATGTTAGAAGTAAAACTGTTGCAGATGATATGATCTTTGATGTAGAAAATCCAATGAGTACTAGAATTCCTAACTGAGTTCAGCAAGATTGTAAGATCAATAACCAAAAAAATCAACTGTCTTTTTCTACGTTGGCAATGAACACTCAGAAACTGAAATTTTAAAAAATACTATTTATACTACATCAAAAAATAGGAAATACTGAAAAGTGATGTGTAGGACCCAAACACTGAAAACTACAAAACCTTGAGGAAAGAAATTAAAGAAAACCTATAGACTATGTCCATGGGTTAAAGACAATATTATTAAGATGTCAATTCTCCCCAAGTGGATCTATGGGGTCAATGTAATCCTAATCAGAACTGTGAAATAACTCTCATTAATATCCACAGGTAGAGAAAACAAGACACAGCTCCAAAAACCACAAAGAGAGGCATTAAAAGGGAAAATGAAGAGAAGTAAGCTGGAGGTCCCCAGGTCCACCTCCAGCTTTATGAATCACGGGAAGACCTCGCGTGACTCTGCACAGAGTTGTGCTCGTAACTAAGATTTATTACAGTGACAGGCACAAAGCAAAATCAGCAAGGGCAAAAGGCACCCGGGGCAGAGTTCAGAGGACACCAGGGCAGGTCTCCAGGCGGCTGCTGCCTGCAGTCACAAAGGGCGTGCGCACTCTCCCCGGCAATGAGTTGTGACGACACATGCAGTAGTGTGCACAGGCATCGTATGTGCGTGTGAACATCAGTAAAACTAAACTAACAACAAGAAGCCAAACAAAAGAAGTAACTGAGATAGAATTTATTTTGAATAGAAATGAACTCTTAGCTTCAGAAAATGCATCAAAAGTGGCGGTGTGTGTTCTCACCAGGCTCACTGATGGTAAGCCCCTACGTTGATCAGAACAAGGCAAGTCACTGAGCCCCAGATGGGAGGGGCAGAGTAGCCTTGGAAGGTGACAGTGCCCTGCTGCCTCCATTCAGGGCAGGCAGGGGAGGAAGGGACTTTTTGTAGGGAGACTAAGGACAGAGAGGGCCTCCTGGTCTGAGGCCCAATCACTGGAATAGAGGCCCCAGGTTTTGGGTTGATAGTCCTTCCTTTTTAGAAGGCCAGTTCTCACACCCAACATCCCCTAACGGCCGCCTGGATCTTTGTGCTGAATTGTTGCCGCCTCCTGGTAGCCCACACTCCGTGGTTGCCCAGTACTCTACCTCCATCCACTTCCCAACATCACTATTTCTTCACTTAGTGACCCCAAAAGCTCCTAAAAGTTGCCCTGTACAGTGGGGGATCCTTTAAAAATGCAGATCCCACCACTGCTTAGCCTAACTTAAAACTCTTGAGACATCTGAGACTAAAACCCTCAAGGCCCCAGCAGACCTGGCCCATGCCCCACTCTGCCCATCTCTGGGGATGCTCCAGCCACACAGGCCTGCCAGTCCATCCTTGGGTTTGCCAAGCTCCTCCCACCTGGGGCCCTGGCAACTACTGGCTCTTTCCTGGTCCCTCTGTCCCCGTTCCCCAGGTCTCCGACCCCAGCCCCCAGGCTGGGTCTCCATCCACACCACCTCACAGAGCCCCTCAGCCCGTTCCTTTCCCCACAGCACATTCCCCAGTCTGAAATCACACTGCTATCTGCTTGCTCCTGTGGGGTCTTGCTACCTCACCCAGACTTTATTTTCTTGCTCAGCACGCATCCCCCAGGACCCAGAACAATGCTGGGTGCACGAGAGGCTTTCTCTCGAGTATTTTGGGTTGAATGAATGAATACCTGGGAAAGGACATTAGTATTTGTAAGCAGCCACCATGGGCTAAGCGCCACACACAGATTAGGTTACTCGGTCCTCACAGCTCTGGGAGCTCCACCCACTTCATGGAGATGGGAGCTGTGACTGGAACAGAAAGACTGATCTGCCTGAGATCACACAGCTGGCAAAGGGTCAGACTAGAAACCATCAGACCCAATACCTCAAACTGGCTCAGCCTGATGCCAAAGTCCACCTTTCTCTCTGCTGTGCCTGCTGCGGAACAAAGAGCAACAAAGTCATGCGGTGGCTGCCAGCGTGGAAAGATGCTGCAGGTGTGGCAAAGCAACAAATTGTGATTGGGTTGTTTTTTAAACAAAAGAGGGGGGTGAGAGGAAGAGGGAAGGAGGGAAAGAAGGAAAGGAGGGAGGGAAGGAGGGAGGGAGGGAGGGAAAACAGTGTGAATGGGAGACTGAAGGTTGAAAGCAAAGTGAATTTTTTAAAAAGATTAGAATTGTACATTTTTTTATGTTTCACAAGCTTCATATTACAGCATTGTTATTTTCCTTCTCTCTTCATCTCACCTGCTTCATTGTCTGCTTACCATGGATACCCAATACAGGCATTCCCCTGGTAATATATATAGTTTCTTTTATTCTTGCTCACAGTTACATACCCCACAATATATTCACTCAGTTATCTTCCTTCTTCCATCAGACACACAAACGTAAACCATCCTGACCCCCCGTCCCCAAGCAGGCACACCCGCTTCCTGAGGTCCCAGCTTTACAACAGTGCCTTCATTTATTATAACCCTGAAACCTATTCTACCTCAGTCCTCTGTACCCTCTACACTGTCAAGGGGAGTCCACTAACTGTCCCTCCATATCATCTTATACACACACACACACCCTATTCCTCTTGTGCTGGCCACCTCTGAACTCCCTCATCATTTCATGCCAAGATCACTACTACAACTATTTCCCCCAATTGATTCTTCACACTGCTATTGAAATAATCTTTAAAACCCTCCTTTGATTACCCACAGATAAAGGTATACTGGTCAACTATCATTACCTAGTTGATAAAGGAGCCTTAAGACTGTCCAGCCCTGGGTAAGGCACCAGTCTGCTAATATTACATCTGGACTCTCCCAACTTGACTGTAAATCAGAGTGCATGGTGCTTTCCCACAGTCCCCTGGGAGCAAGATATCTAAACTGCTGCTCCAACAGTCTCCTTTCCTACAGCAGATGCAATTTCACTTCACAGACAAAAGCATTCAAAACCCATGACTTTGATGAAGTTAGATAGAACATTAAGAAAAGATGGCAGATACAATGTCAATTAAAAAACTGTTTCTCACTTAAAGATTTCAGATCTGGCCGAAACCGGTTTGGCTCAGTGGATAGAGCGTCAGCCTGCGGACTGAGAGGTCCTGGGTTCGATTCCGGTCAAGGGCATGTACCTGGGTTGCGGGCACATCCCCGGTGGGGGATGTGCAGGAGGCAGCTGATCGATGTTTCTAACTCTATCTCTCTCCCTTCCTCTCTGTAAAAAATCAATAAAATATATTAAAAAAAAAAAAAAGATTTCAGATCTGATGTCCATTTCTTTAGGGCTGAAATAAATGACAAGGAGAGGCTGCATGTCAAACCCGTTTTAAAAATGCAATCATAAATATGACACATTATCTCTTTATTCTGATTTGAAAACTCTTAAAGAGTCTGCTCCTCAACTTTTTGTTTTTTCTATGTTAAAAATACAAACACTTGACATGAAAATCCAGAATCTCTTAGTTTATAAGGGGTTCTCTATCACCTCAGGGATACGTCACAGTGATGTGTTGGAATGGAGGGTCCATTCCTGTTTTATAACTGGGGAAACCAAGGTTGAGAGACGTGTCTGAATCCTTAAGGCTAGACAGTCGTGGCACTGGGACCAAAAGCTTGTGTTGCCTCCCTCTAGTCTCACAAGGCTTCCAGGAAATCTGAACACACTTCATCTATTCCATTTGTAAAGCCCTGCTCTGCTTTAAATATATATATTTTATTGATTTCTCACAGCGAGGAAGGGAGAGGTATAGAGAGCTAGAAACATCGATGAGATAGAAGCATCGATCAGCTGCCTCCTGCACACCCCCAACTGGGGATGTGCCTGCAACCAAGGTACATGCCCTTGACTGGAATTGAACCTGAAACCATTCAGTCCCCAGGCCGACGGTCTATCCAGTGAGCCAAACCAGCCAGGGCAGCCTTGCTCTGCTTTTAGTGTACGGGCTATCTCCATGATCAAAAAACAAATTTTTACTTACTTCGAAAGTACTAACTTCAAGATCTTCAAATTTTCCTGAAATTGACATTCCTGCACAGTTTACAAGCATGTCCACTGGGCCCAGTTTCTCCTGTGCCTGGAAAAATGCATCAGAAAAGACATTAAGGAAGACAAAAGAAGAGTCACTCAGGAGCAAATCAATGCCAATAAGTAAAATCTATAAAACTATTAGACCTCTTAGGAAGATTTACTAATTCCAAACCACCCAGCAAAATGGTAAGAACCAAACAAAAGGCATATGAATTAATTCCAATTAGCTCAGCCTCTTACTTGTTTTATGACATTCTCCACTTGGCTATAGTCTTGGGATACATCAACTGATATACAAAGCACCACCTGTTAGAAAGAGAAAGTAATGACTAAAGCTATGCAGGTATCTGAAACTATTTTTAAAAGTTTTGGAGGGGGTTTTTTAGTTTGTTTTTTTTTTTAATTAAAGGCAATTTTTTCCACAAGATAAGGAGTCCAATTTTGGATATACCAATTGCACTGTTTGAAATCTATTGGCAATGCAATTAGCAGAGTCTAATTTTCTTGGCAGTTTTTATAGAAAATTGTTTCGAGCAAACTCAAAATCTGTTGACAATGCAATTAGCAGAGTCTAACTTTCTTAGGAGTTTTTGTAGACAACTGTTTTAAACAAATGCAAATGTTGGTCAAAGGGTACAAACTTTCAGCTATAAAAGGAGTAAGTTCTGTGGATCTAACGTAGAACGTAAAGGCTGTCATTAATACTGACCTACTGTATACTTGACGTTTGCTAAAAAAATATATCTTAAATGTCCTCACCACACACACAAAATAACTATGTGAAATCATGGATGCGTTAATTGATCGTGGTAATCATTTCACAATGTAAACGTATGTTAAATCATCATGTTGTACACTTTAAAAACATACAATTTTTATTTGTTAATTATACCTCAATGTGGCTGGAAATAGAAAAAAAAAATGCTCCTCTTGAAATGCCACTACTCATCTACAATAACAGAAACGGGTCATTGACCACCTGCAGTCAGAAGGGGAGGCAGGGGCGAGGGCCAACTCTGGGGGGTGCTGGAAATGTTCTGTCTCTGCATCTTGGTGGTGGTTTCACATGTGTGTACACCTTTAAATGGGTGTGGTTTATTGCACATAAATTCTACCTCAAGTTGTTATTAAAAAGACTACATACATTAAAGAATACATAAATCACATCTCAGGTTGTTAATATCTTAAGTTGCTAAAAAGAATAATAATAAATCTAACAAATAGGATTAAAGAATGACTTCCCTTGGAGCAGTATCAGAGCTGTGACTGCCCTGTTGGGACTGAATACCAGTCAGTGGAATACAGAGATAAGTAAACAATATCTACTAGCAGAAGCCACCTCAGCCTGGGCTCCTGCTCAGAGGCTGAGCCACAGGACATTATCGTGGAGACCAAGGGTCAATCTGGGCCTGCAGGAGCTGAGCAGGGAGCCAAGTCATATCTGGTTCCTTCTGAGATTTGCTTGAGATCCCTGCCTCTGGGATGACTGGCCACTCAACTGATTCTCTCAGCAAGAGGGCCACTGAGCCCAGCCCCGGAGCCCACCAGGTATAAACAGCCAGGCCTGGGGTGCGCAGCCCAGAGGGATGGCGGGAAGCCTCGGCCTGTGCTTTACTTTGGAAAACAAGTCCATTTAGTCTTTGAAAAGGAACAGAGTGAGGGAGAAAAGGGGGAGAAAGCATATATTCCGTGCTTACTTTAATAGAAATTTATGAGACAGAAATGAAGAACACTAATAGGGACAAACAATGAGCTTTTGTTTAATTTTCCTTTGTGGGTAATGTTTCCAAAGCAGCGCTTAGGTCACTGACATAGGAACTTCCATATTCCCAGGGAGGTAGCAGAGAGAAGCAGGAAGGTGTCCTTGGTTTCTCAGTCTTTCCATGAATTCTCCCGTGTTGACACCGGCCATCATGCTGAGGTGCAGACAGAGTATGTGTGTGGGTGGGCATGTAAGCACATCAATGATATGCACCCACGTGTAGTGTGGGTACGAGGTGGTAGAAAGAACGTGCATGCACTGGGGAAGGCTGAGTTCCAATCCTGTCCCTTTATCAACTTCCGAGCAGAACCTGGGAAGGCTGCAGTGACCTCACCTGTGCAATAAAGGTGTCAGACAAGATCCCTTCCAGCTCTAAGAAACCAAGTGTGAGAAATGAAGCTGTGACATGGGAGGTCAAAGAGATGAATAAAAAGAGACCAATGGCTGTAGGGTTTTCAGGCAGAAAGTTTTACTTAATGCAAGGAACCCCATCCAAATGATATAAAATCCTAAGGAAAGGAAACACCCCCTTCGAAAATGTGCCCTGGCATATTCCAGACTCAAGGGATTGCCCTGGACTTTTTCCCTGTATCATCACAAAGAAAACAATTGTTTAAAAAGGGAGTAGGAATCATGGAATTAATTTTTAAACATGCCTTTTTATGCAGGATTGGATCATTTACTATACTAGTAAATAAAACCTATACCACAGACAAGTGACATTTTTTAAATGTTAATAAATGTTATACATACTAGTATATATATATATATATATAGACTCCATTTTATCTATCAAACAATTCCATAACCCTGAAATATTTTTAAATGCCCCCTTCCCCTTAAGTGTTGGTATCAAGTTGACTTAAATAAATAATTGAAATAAAATCATTTTCCAGCAAAGTATTTTGTTATTTTGATGGTTTGTGTGTGTGTGTATATGTGTTAGAGTCTATATGCTTTTGTCATAATCTGGAATTCCAGACAATTCCAGCAGTTTCACCTTTTTCACAACAGTCTAGTATGTATTTTAATTAGAAAACTCTCACATCTTCCAGTAAACTATTAAGAACTGAAGAATCCCTTTTTTCCCTTTATGCACCTGTGTTGATTCGTACAGGAAAGGCAGCAGGCAGACAGTGGTTTTACCTGTTTGTCATTAATACAGTGCTTCTCAATTTCTTTCTTTGCCTGCAGCAGCCTCTCCTGAAAGCAAAAAAGAACTATTAGTTCTGGCGATTGTCTACTCATCTGCTTGTTTGTTTAAAAGGAGAGAAAAAGTAATTATTTGTGTAAGTACTCATTAAATTCTAGAAAACACGAAGACAACACCTATGTTGCGCAGGGATGGGCCACATCGACGAAAAAAAAGAAGCTGTAGCATACGCTAAGCTATGGCTAAGCAATAGCAAGTTTTTAAATTCATTGTATAGAACGATAATAGAAAAATAAATGAACTCCAAAAATCCCAATAGACCGTATTAATTGTTGATGGGCACCCTATCAGTTCTAATCAATGTTTTGATCTGACATTTGATATAAACAAGAACAACCATGAGGATATGCAATTAGGGTACATGTGATTCCATGTCGAGAGATCACCCAACATTTCCCTCCTCTGCTATAAAAGCAAATATAGAAAAATCACTTTTTAGATGGACCAGGTAAATCCATGCCTGGCCACTCTCACAATTACTCTTTAGACCAGCAAAGCTGTCCATGGAACAGTAATTCTTCCAATATCTCATTTTGCTTGTTTCACTCATTTTCAGGAAGACAAATACTGGTCTACAGTGTCTTCCTTTGCGCTAAAGGATGCAATTTAACCCTTAGAGTGCCAATCAGTATCCTAGGAACTATGCTAAAATTGCCAAGGCATTTTTGCTGATTTTACAGCAGTTTAGGAAAAAAATTATGAATCGCAAGTAAATGAAGTTACATATTCAAAAACTTAAGGAAACCTTTACTACATTGACATATTTAGCAATATCATCATCACTAATAAAAGCAGACTTAGAACTGGATGCCATTTCGAAGCTTTGATAGCGCTCCCGGCACTTTTGGCCAAAGACAGGAGCGTGATCGCACTCCCCGGCACTCTAGGGGTTAAATACGTCGTGACAGCAGAAAAGCACAAAAGGGAAGGCAATCCTTTGGAAAGACACACCTGTTTTCTAAACATGAATGTGTCTATAATAAAATAATACTGTTCTGTGAATCAATATATGCACAACTCAACTTTGCGAAAATCAGAATAAAATATTACATCAGAAAATCAAGGACTTCTGGAGGCCAGAAAGCCTGTCTGCTCCTCGTTCACCTCCAGGCACACAAGGACCACACAATGAGCTTCTGAGCACCCAAAGTGCGGGCCTCCCTGCCCCCCTTTCCATCTGCCTCGAGTCAAATACAGGCAATGTTTAAACCTCACAAAATGCCTTTTTATTAAAGTCGTGTTTCCATTCCTGTAAGGTGCATGAAAGTCAAAGCAAACTCACTGTTAGAGAAGTCAGCAGTATACCTTTTATGTATATCCTGCCTTTCTTGATTTTAAAAAGAAACAGTGGATGTCCAAGCCTAATTCTGTATCACTGTTTAAACGTTTCCCCCAGAGGCCCCTATGGCCGGCTACTCCCACTGAGGCCTGCTCACCTGTGCACCTCCTATCTGAGCAGTCACAGTACTCCTGCTCTCCCTTTGCGTAGGGGCATCCCAGTGCCCAGGCACCGATGCCATGCTGACGTTCCCATCCCCTCTATCATCATCCCCTTCCCGTCTTCACTCAACAACAATGTCTGAGCACCCGCTGTGAGCCAACTGTGCCGGGCACAGAACAATGGCAGTGGACAATACAACCCTGGTCACTTCCCCCACCCCACGGAGAAAGGGGGACTCCCCCACTGTTTGTGTGAACAGAGTGGCACTGCTTCACAGGGCATGGAAGCAACTTTGGCAAGAACAACAGACCTTGTATCAACTGAACACAGAAAAACAGGTGTTCTGCTCAATTGTTGGGGAGGAGTGAGATTCCTCAGTGCGGTCTGGTTTCACTAGAGATGTGTATCACATCATAAGCAAATGAGAAACATCTACATATCCTATCAGTGCCACCAATGCTCCTGCCGGCACCCCACAGTGAGCGGAGGGCCCTCCAAGCTTCCTGTGGCCAGGTGTACTGCCTAACTTCCTCTCGGCCCCTCCCACCCCAAAATCAGCAGCGTCCATGGTGCTGCCTTATCGTTGATGGCACTAAATATGTATTTGTGGAGCTGGTCTGACTTTGACCAAGAAACTGCCCTGAATATGAGAAATAACCGTGGTTCAGGAAGCATACCTCAAACTAGAGATTTCCAGCGCAGGTGTCGACACCAGGACGTTTGTTACAACCTCTTTGATTAATTTAAAGTTGAATGAGTTACTAATAACATACCTACAAGACTTACCTCATTTCGTGCAACCAGAGTTATGAATGCGCCTTGTTTGTAGCACTCGATAGCAATGCACTTTCCAATGCCACTGGAGCCTCCTGTGACCTAAAAGTAAAAAAAGTCTTCTTAGCACTTGGCATTTCCCTTCTGTTGAAAGCTCAGCTAAAATAATTATGATGGGCTCTAAAAACCAATAGGAAAACTAAACTTTTAGCTACTGTTGCTTCTTCATCCCAGACTTTATGAGTGCAAACATGGAAGATTGTACCATCAGCAGGGCCTGCTGTCATTGTCCCCAGCACTGAACTATATATACACTGCACACCTATACCTTTTCCTGAGTTCACTGGAGGGAAAGTGTCCTGTAAATCTAGCTAATAAATAATACATTAGCCCTAAGTGCCCATCAATAGATGAGTGGATAAAGATGTGGTACATGTATACAATGAAATATTACTCAGCCATGAAAAAGAATGACATCTTCCCATTTGTGACAGCATGGATGGGTGTAGGGGTATTATGCTAAGTGAAATAAGTTAGACAGAGAAAGACAAATACCATGTGAAAGAGCATTATATAAAAATAAAATAATATAAATGAACAAAACAGAAACACACTGGAAGATGTAGAGAACAAACTCAGGATTGTCAGCTGGGAGGAGGGTTGGGGGACTGGGTGAAAAAAGTTTAGGAATTGCGAAGTACAGATTGGTAGTTACAAAATAGCCACAGGAATGTAAAGTACAGAATAGGGAATATAGTCAATAATATTGCAATAACTATGTATGGTGCTGGTGGGTACTAGAATTTTTGGGACATCACTTGGTAAATTATATAAATATCTAACCACTATGCTATATAGCTGAAACGAATCTATATATATAAAAGGCTAAGTGACCAACGGTATGTCCCTCCGACCATATGTCCCTCTGACCGAACGTCTCTCCAACCGACCAGCTGGTATATATGACGTGCAGTGGCAATTTAAAAATAAACGTTGACTCGCGCATGTGCAATACATATAAAGCTCTCACTGCACCAATCTAGACAGAGTAGGAATATTCCTACCTGAACCCGTTTTCAGACATGGTCAGTTATGTGCTTTCTCTCAAGTTCGAAGAGCATGTGACGTTAAAGTTAAAGTTGTAAATACTTCATCACAAGGGAAATTAGTCAAGCACTCTGAAAGTGTTTTTACTCTTAATGTGGTATACAGGGAGATATTAGAATAAGTTTAATCCTGCCTACCCTGCAGGGGCCAGCTCCAATTTCACTTCCTCTAATCAGCTCTTCCTGTTACTCAGTCCCATCCTTTACCCGTCACTTCTATCTTGTGCACAGTTACTTATGTACATGTCTTAGTCCCCCTGCCAGACCTGTAAGTCCCTTGAGGACCAGTACCCACTCCAATGTACCTCCCTCATTCCTAGCACAGTGCAAAGCATAAGCAGTTTCAAAATAAACACTTGCCTACATTCATTTGCAGAATGGTGTATGGTGCTATTCCTATGACAGATACAATGACAAGAACACTTTTAAGTAAAATTTCCTATTTGTTATTCAATGAATGAACGGAAGTTATGAAGAAAATGTATATGCTGTAAAGTGCCATGTTGACATTAGCTGTTGTTATTATTGCTGTCTTTTTCTAGACTGTAATAAGTAAGCTAGCTGTGTGAAATTACCGCACAGCAAAGAACTGTTCGACCTGATCATTTCTAAGATTTTTCCATAAGAACAAGAGTAAGACTTCAACTTTTGGGTCATGCTTCATGGGAAACTAAACCCCCAAGCAAGCCAGCTAATTCTTAGACGGTACCTAAGAATAAGCCATTTCTAGGCTATAATATTCTGAAAGTTATAAGCAAATATGAGAGATCTTCAAGATGGCTGAGAAAAACGGTAACTGTGTACTGAGTTGCCTGACAATTGGTAAACAGAGCCCAGATGTGGGACACTAAAGATAAGTTTAATTTCCTTCCTTTATCATTCCCTCTTACTATTCATTGGAAATTCTATTTAAATGTTACTAACTTTAGTCACACCCTACCCCTCTTATTGAAGGCAAGAGGGGGGAGGGTGTTACAAGGAAAGTTGCTCCCAGCCATCTCCAAAAAAAGGAAAACTTGATTTTCCAGTACACAAGTCAATTAAACAGCTTTTTAAATATATTTTTATTGATTTTTTTACAGAGAGGAAGGGAGAGGGATAGAGAGTTAGAAACATCGATGAGCGAGAAACATCGATCAGCTGCCTCCTGCATACCCCCCACTGGGGATGTGCCCGCAGCCAAGGTACATGCCCTTGACTGGAATCGAACCTGGGACCCTTCAGTCTGCAGGCCGACGCTCTATCCACTGAGCCAAACCGGTTAGGGCAATTAAACAGCTTTTTAAAAACCAGCTGATGTACAAGAGTACATACCCTGTAAGACGTCTGCAATTAGGGAGATAACACTAGTATGTAAGAATTGTTTTAAAAAGAGAAACAATAAATAATTATGACCTAGTCTGTTCATGCTTCCACATAAACAACCATGCCAAACGCCAGCTCCCTCTCCTAACACCACCTGGTCTAGTCCTAACAAATCTCAAGAAAAATAATTATGTTTTCGCTCTCCTTATAACATTAAAAAGGAGGACAGATGGTGACAGATGTGAATTATTCATGTCACCCTCACATCACTTATAAGGGCGTTTTAAAACTAGACAGTGAACGTAAGAAATTCCTCTTGGTGTCTCCCAGGCTTGTCTGTCACCTTACCGACCAGCGGCCTGCAGCATCATGGGGTGGAAGGAGCAGAGTCAAGGTTAAGGGAAACTCTCTTAGAGACACTGACTCAAATTTTTCATCAATGCATTTGGCTTTCCCTTTTTCCAAGTTACGCTCTGCAAACATAAGTTCTGAAAGAATCCAACCTTTAAAGCCATGCGATGGTGGCAGAAGTTATCCTGCGGATGGATGTGACACCTTCAGGATTTGGCATGACTGTAAAGTTTTGCTCCTCTCTCTGTCTTGCTCTCTCTCAAAGAATTTACACTCACCTCCTCATCTATCTTCCACACAGGGAAGCGCAGGAGTTGGAAATTCACGAATTATTTTACAAAAGAGAATTTAAAGAAAACACCTTTTCTCATTCCCGAAGCTGGTCCAGATTTAAAGCCCACGACAAGAAATGGCCATCCTGTCCTATGGCACACAGCTCAGTGGGGAAGCTCGAGTATGTCACCTCGGGCACCAGGAGGATCTGTGCCACCAGCTTAGTCCCGACCCATAACCTCCCGCCTCAGTGTGCACCCCGGGGTGGGGAAATTCAAAGCCGCCGCAAAAAGCGAGGTGCTGGGCGCAGGGAAGGTGGCATTCTCAGTTTAAAAGAAGTGCTACACCTGCAGAAAGGGAATCTTTGAAGGCACGAGCTTCCGGTAAGAAACAAACCAAACCCATCCACAGCCCTTTCACTCCTAAAGCGCCGCCAGGTGGATCGGACTCCGATGCCGGCACCGGGTCGCCCAGGAACCGCCATCAGCCGACCCCAGGCTGAGCTGCCAGAGAAACCAGCAGTGCAGACGGGGCAGAAGCGTCCCGGCACCTCCCTCCGGCCAGGGCTGCCGGCCCACTGGGCTCGGCCAGTTTCCCCCAAGTGAGTCACCCCCTGGATGCCTTTGGCAACTGCTCGGTCCGCCTCTCGCACAGGCCAGCTCCCAGCTCCCGGCGCCTCGGCCCCTCCTGGCGGCAGGGACTCCCTCCCTGCCTCTCCCCCCAACCCCCCCTCCCCGCCCCCGACCACGGTGTCCTTGACAAAGTTTCTCAGCCTCTCCGTTGACTGACTCGTCGGGAAAACTGAGGACAAAAACAGCCCCATCCCGGGGATGCGCCGGGGTCACCGAGCGGCTCCGGCCCCCGGAGCACCGGGAGGAGCCAGCTGCGGCGAGGCCGGTCCCCGAGGGCCTCCGCGCGGCCGGCGCCAGGTGCACAGCCAGGTGCACGGCGGCAGGGGACCCGCGGTGGGGAGAAGGGGCGGGCCGGGCCGGCCGCGCGGGCCGGGAGGTGGCGGCGCAGCCCCGGGAGGCCACTCACCACCACATGCGCGCCGGGCAGGGCGAGGGGCTTGGGGCTGATGAGCGGGGACAGCATGTAGAGCAGCAGCACGAACGCCACGAGGCAGGTGCCCACCAGCAGCAGCATCATCGCTCGGCCGGCGGGTCGGGGGCGGGCGGCGCCGGGATCACGCGCGGCGGCGCTGCAGGCGCCTGTGTTTGGGTCCCGGGCGGGCGGCGGCCGAGGGGAAGAGGCGGAGCCGGCAGAGGGCGCGACCGCGGCGGGGCGGCGCCACCGGCGGAGACGCGGGACCCGGTGCGCGGCGCCCGTGGCGTAGGCCGGCCCGCAGCCTCCCCCGGTCCCCGCTCCCCCTTCCCCTCGGCGCCCCCTGAGCGCCTCTGCGCGGGCGCGGTGAGCGCGCTGTTTGGGTGGCGGGTGCCTCTGGGGAGCGCGGGGAGCTGGTGCCCCGCCTTCCCGGTGTCGCGCCGGGCGTTGGGCCGCTCGGGGCGTGGGTTCCGCCACGTCGCCGAGTGTCGCCCAGCCCCGCGGCCCGCCTGGCAGGAGCCACCCGGGCTCGGGCCGTGGGGCCCGACCCTGCCGGCGCCTGGGAGCCCGGCATCAAGCTCTGAAATCCCGGCCTCCATTTCGCAGGTCCGGGGCGTTCCTAGGAAATGGTCACAGCCCATTGTCCCTGTTCAGAGGAACGGGAAGACCTGAATATGGCATTTACGAAGTCACTCACATGGTTCCATTTCGTTGAGCTGAGTTCATCTTTTTTTACCAAAGCAAGGTTTAAATTAAAAATAAATAAATAAAAAGGTTGTGATCTAATTCACATCCCGATTTAAAGTGTGAAATAAATGTATTTACTGCACTCAGAGCTATGCAACCTCTCCACAATTTTAAAACATTTCATTACACCTCCCTCGCCACCAAAATATCCTGTTCCCATCAGCAATCAATGCCCATTAGGCAATCACCAGTTTTTGTCTCTATGGGACTGCTTATTCCAGATAAACAAATGGAATCATACGCAAGGTAGCCTGTTGTGTCCAGCTTCTTTCACTTGGCATGTTCCCAAGGTCCATCCATGTTGTACCATGGATCAGTATTTTATTGTTTTTATCAACAAATTATATTCCATTGTGTGGACAGACCACATTTCATTTATCCAGTCATTAATTGATGGGCATTCAGGTTGCTTCCACTTTAGGGTTTTTGGGGTTTTTTTGTTGTTGTTTTTAAATATAGATTTTTATTGATTTTTAGGGAGAGAAAAGGAAGGGAAAAGGATAGAGAGATGGAAACATCCATGAGAGAAAGAGAAACATCATCAATAGGCCGCCTCCTCCACGCTTCCCACAGGGGGTTGAGCCTGCATCGGGGCATGTGCCCTGACCTGGAATCCAACCGGTGACCTCTTGGTTCCATGCTCAACTGCTGAGCTACACTTTGGGCTTTTGTGAATAATGCTGCTGTGAACTTTCACAACCAAGTTTTTGTGAGGACACATGTTTTCCTTTATCTGGGGGTATAGACCTAGAAGTGTAATTGCTGGCTCTTGTGAACGGAAAAGGGGTTCTACATAAAGTAACCTCACAGGGTGATCTGGTCATAAATCCCAAAGTGGGCAGGTCATGGTGGGTAGTCACTCCCAAGAACTTGGTTAGTAAAAGGCTTACCTGCTGGGGTCCAGCCCCAGAAGGTCCAAGGGTTCCCCAAGGTGTGGACGGAGTAGGCGATGAAGGAATGACACAGAGACAGCGTTCAGTTGATCAGCATAGCAAGGTTCTCCCGCCAGCAGCCTAGCCAGGATCTCTAGCTAGGACCTCCAGCCAAGTTCTGTTCAGGTTCTCCAGCCAGGTTCAGTCGCCAGGTTCTGTAGCAAGGTTCTCCGGCCAGGTTCTATCCAGGTTCTCCTGCCATGTTCTGTCTAGGTTCTCCAGCCAAGTTCTGTTGCTAGGTTCTGTCACTAGGTTCTGTTTTTAGGTTCCGTGTCTAGGTTTTGTCTCTAGGTTCTGTCCCTAGGTTCTGTGTCTAGGTTCTCTGTAGGATCTCCAGCCAAGTCCTGTCTCTAGGTTCTGTCTCTAGTTTCTGTCTCTAGGTTCTGGGTCTTGTTGTCTTGTTACATCTGTATTTATACCAGTTGATTTTAATCCTGTCAATTTCTATTCCAAAGGTCAGGGCGTTTCCCATCTCCATTCCAGGCAGTAAAGATTATGTAGCTTAAGAGTGATTGTTCTTAGTTAAAGTGATTAACCACCCACCTGGCACTTAGTTAAGGGGTTTTATTCCCTTCCTAACTTCAGGGAAAAATTCCTACCTGGGGAAACAACCTTTCTCGGGGAGAGGTGACCTTGGTCAAAACACACAGCACCAAGAAGGGGAGCAAACATATCAAGAACAGTATGCCATATATGCCAGGTCCCCTGAAACATATGCTGTGCAGATGTTTCTTCTCTGCAGCAACCATGCCAAGCAGCAAGGATGGACCGGCTCCCGGCACTTACCTTTGCCTTAAGCAAGCCCTGTCTGTGCACCTAGGTTTACACACCTTTGAAATGATATTTTTAGACCCTCCTTCTAAAGCATGACCTCAAGAGAACACATAATCATCTTAACTATGCTGTAACCCAATCCCCCACCTTGCTTTCTCCCACCTTCAGGTAATCTTACTTCTTTCTTTAATTCTAAATGCACAGAAGCTGCAGACTGTCATTTCTTGGAAGCATTTATCTCAGTGTGTTGCGATCTGGCTTCCAGGCTTGTCCTCTGTTTGGCTCAAATGAATTTTTATAAAAACTGTCTACACGTTTGACCATTTTCACATCGACAATCTTATAACTGTTTCACCAGAACTGCCAGACTGCCAAAGCAGCTGAACCACTTTACATTCCCACCAACAGTGTATGAGGATTCCAATTTCCCTATATCCTCAGCAACACTTACCATCTTTTTAATTATAGCCTTCCTAGTGAGTGTGAAGTGACATTTCATTGTGATTTTGACTTGCATAAGGCACTCATTTTTGTTTGCTTGCCTTTCCTTTTTGTTGTTATTTTTAGGAATACTCAGGACCTCAGAGCAAAGGATCTGAGTTTTTCTTCTTTATTCACTTATTGCCCTGAATTAGCCAAATTACAGGGATTGAGGGCATACTTCTGACACCAACTGCAAGTTTGGGCAATTCCTAAATCACCTGTTTTGATAAGTCCCTAGAAGGGCTCACAGAACTCACTGAGAACTGTTATATTCATTGCGATCAACCGTTTACGACAAAGTCAGCTAAAGAAAAATGTGCATGGGGCAAAGTATGGAGGGCTCTAACTGCACAGCTTCTGTTGTCCTCTCCCACGGAGTCAGGACGTGTGACCCTCTCAACACTCGAGTGTGACAATATGCATCAAACTCCTCTGGTGTCGAGAGATTTTTATTGAGGCTTCCTTATGTAGGAGTGATTGATTGCCCATATGGCTAAACTCAGACTCCAGGTCAAATGATATTGCATGATACAAAGCTTATGACATGGTCGATCTTTCTGGCATGGCCAGCCCCCACCTTAAAATCTAGTTTGGCTAGCCCTCATCTAAACAAAGACACTTCTATCAGGTAGGACATTCATCACTTCCCAGAAGCCAAAGACAAAGGCCAGACCTTCTCTTTGGGCAAGGCCAATTCTTTACCACACAGGCCACCACCTGGTCTTTGTTCAAAGTTCTCCTACAAATAAACACATGCCCAATATCTGGAGGAGGCAGTGTGGAGTAGGAGGCTCTTAACTCAATTTCCCTATGGATTTGACCATGAATAACAGCACTATAATCTAAGACAATGACAGCGTTACACTGTAACGCTGTACCAGGTAGAAAAAAGGAAAGTTGAGGTGATAGGAGAAAAGTGTAGTCACAAGAACTACATAGTCATGCTAGCATCCGCCCCTACTCCTCCTCCAGCTCCCCACAAAAAGTGGAGGAATCTAGTGGGGACCCTCCCTTGGTCCCCCTCCTGCTGAGTGTGAGTGCACGTTCAGCAAGACCTGTAAGTCAGCCCTATGACCTTTATCTTTCCTTCCTCGGTTCAACTGCCTGTTTCAATTCTCTATTAGACCTTTACTCTGAGGATAATATGCAACATATGTCCATTACATGTGCTTGCTACCTCTTTGACCACTGTCGGACTCTATGGGCTATAAAATGTGCTTCTAGGTCTGAAGAAACATAATTCAGTCGGAATTGGTGAAATATCTTCTGGTTCAGGCCTTTTATAGCATTTTGAGCATTGCATCTACCTCTGGGCATGCAAAATCCAGTCCAATCTGTCTACTCAGGTCAAGATCTACTTGTAACCTTCCAGGGCTAAAAGCATCCGTCTGCCACCAGCTCTGTGTCACACCTTCCCTCTGGGGAATCTTCCCCATAGTCATCGGCAGCCTCTGTCATTTAAAAATAATATTTTTATTGATTTGGGAGAGGGAGGGAGAGAAACATCAATGATGAGAGAGAATCATTGACTGGCTGCCTATTGCAGGCCCCACACTGGGGATCAAGCCTGCAATCCAGGCATGTACCCTGACCAGGAATCGAACCATGACCTCCTGGTTCATAGGTCAACACTCAGCCTCTGAGCCATTTTTGTTGGCACAGCAAAGTTACTGATATTTGGTGACCCAGAGGGACCAAGAGGACTATGTCTAGATTCATCCCATCTCTGAATTGCCATAGCCCCACATCCATTCATTTCATGACCCAGGTGGCCACCTCAAGTGAGCACACCAGACTATCCATTTGCTGGTTCCGATCGCCTTCTAATCTTTAGGAGGTTCTGATGACCAGCAACAGGCCCTACTTTAATGTACCCCTTGAGTTTCCATAGTGATTCCCATACAGTTATGTCCCCTACAGGCATCCGTTTCTCATCGCCCTTATACCTAACCATATGGCCAGGCCATCAGCTCATGCCCAGTTGTTTCAACACCCAAACATAGGGACTGACAGTATGTAATCCAGCCAACTGAGCTGGTTTGTTTTTACCTTCTTCAGAGTGGCAGCCTTCCAAATTGGGTGCTGTCCACTCATTCACCTTGAACCTGACATCCATAAACCACACAGCTCTTCTTTTGTTTGATAGAGAGCTATGCATAGGACACAGCCCAAGTGGCCAAAGTGGCTACAGGCCCAGCAATTCCTCAGGTGGCTCCAAAGTCAGCCCTGGAGTCTATCTACTGTGAACACAGTTCACTTCTTTGCATTTCCTGGTAGCATGTTCCTGCAAAACCGGTTCCATTTTATTATGAAACTCTTTTGGGCACTGCCTTCCCCATTAGAGTGTTTCTCTAACATCACCAAAGACGATGTATCTCCAACTGGTCCTGTCACTCTGGGAAACTCTGCCTAATAGAGGAGGGATCCTGGGATTAAATGCAAAACTATGAAACCTTTAAAAAAACACATTGGATTTTAAAAGGATGAAGACTTTGGCCAGTCCGGGGGACAAAATAAAAACCAGGTCACTTATTTACAAAAAGCTAGTTTCAGATTTCTCCACAGTAACATTCAACGTGAGAGAACAATAATACATCTATAAGAGTCTCAAGGAAAGAATGGTGAGCCAAGCAGGTTTTATATCCAGCTGATCTATATTTCACCCATTGAACATGGAATAATTAAGGAAATATTTTTCCCATAAGTGCTTCTTGAGGGAAGTATTAAGGCTATTGTCTTAGTCCATTTGGGCTGCTGTAACAGAACACCATAGACAGGGTGGCTTATAAACAATAGAAATTTCTGTTTGGGAGGCTGGAAAGTCCAAAATTAAGATACTGGCAGATGTGGAGATGTAGCAAGAAGGAAGTTTCTGAAAGCCAGAAACAGAGCTCTCAGCAGAAGCTGAATCTGCTGGCACCTGGATCTTGGACTTCCAGCCTCCAGAACTGTAAGAAATGTCTGTTGTGTAAGCCACCCAGTCTATGATGTTTTCTCATGGTGGCCCTAGCTAAGATCATGCCATTAAATAATTTCAAATTTGTCATAAACATTATAGAATCCACACACATTACTACTTCACTAAACCTATTTTTCATAGCAAGGAGGAAGCAATGCATTGATTGACAGACGGGCACAAACTCCCTATCAAGGTAACTACTCGTATTTCAAATAAAATGAGTACAAATATTTTGGTGTTCATTTTTTCATAATCACTCCATCATCATCCTTAGGTACCATTTGCCACATTCAGGATAGTGCTTTGTGTTACACAAAAAAGTTCAGTTGAATTAGTATTATTTCATAAATTAAGATTAAAAATGTTCCTGGCTGATGTGGCTCAGTTTGTTGAGCACCATCCCATACACCAAGGGGTCACTGGTTCAATTCCTAGTCTGGGAACATACCCAGGTTGTGGGTTTGATCCCTGTTGGGGTGCATAAGGGAGGCAATCAATTGATGTGTCTCTCATATCAATGTTTCTCCATCTTTCTCTGTCTCTCACACACATATTAATGGAAAACAGTTTAAAAAGATTAAAAATAATGCAGACTTTACTTCCGCAGTTTAGCTTATAATGTAAAACTCAGTTAAAAAAAACAACAACAAAACAAAACAGAGGAGAAACCAAGATGGCGCCATAGGTAAACACCCGAGATTGCTGCCTCGCACAACCACTTCAAAAATACAACTAAAAGACGGAATGCACATCATCCAGAACCACAGGAAGGCTGGCTGAGTGGAAATTCTACAGCTAGAAGGAAAGAGAAAAGCATACTGATACTCAGAGGAGGTGCGGTGCGGAAGTAAAATCCAGAGGTACAGAGGCGCATGTGGAAAGGGTTGGTGGCTGAGGACACGGTTGTCTTTTTCAATCGGGAGGGAGTCTCAAGCTCTGAGCTCCAGTTCCGGGTGAGTCTCTGGGGACCCAGACTCATACGGGAGAAACTGGACTGTCTGGCATCGGTGGCATCGGTCAGAACTCGAGGGAAGCTTTCTCTCAGGGTTGCTTGCACACTGAGAAGCAGGGCCTCTGAGGGCAGGACTGAGAACAGCCATAACTGCTTGCTCCGCCCTGTTGATCCCCTGGGACTCTGCCCTGCCCAAGCCATAGAGGCTTTTGCATATGAAAGGCCTGGCACTTTGCAATCTGATAATTACCTAACAAACTGCAGCTGGCCCAAGGCCCCAGGGCAACTTGCATTGCATCACAGTTGGCTCCTGCTGGATAGCCTCAGGCAGAGGCTAGATTAACACCTCCTTACGAGATCCAGGAGCCAGTGCGCCCAGTGGTCAGAGTGGGACCAGCCAGATTGCAGCTCCTCTGATTCATAAAGGACACACTCAGGGGGCAGACTCAGTGAGTACCAAAGCCCCATTGAAGCAAGTCTTGCCCCGGAGGGGTGTCTCCAGCACAGAAGTTCTCCCATTGCAGACAGCTGATTCTCACAGCCAATTGGCCTGGAGGTCAATCCCTCCCAGTATTACCTACAACAATCAAGGCTTAACTACAACAAGACTGTGCACAAAGCCCACAAGGGGGTGCACCAAGAGTGTCCGCCTCAGGTAATTGGGGAGGCTAAGCCACTGGGCCCTATAGGACACCTAGTACAGAAAGCCACTCTAACGACACAGAGAAGCATAAAAAAACACGGAGACAAAGAAACAGGACACAAATGACAGAAATGGAGGAAAGCAAACTACTGGATATAGTGTTCAAAACCACACTTTTAAGGTTTTTCAAGAATTTTCTAGAAACCGCCGATAAACTTAATGAGACCCTCAAGAAATCTAGTGAGACCCTCGAGGTTGTGATAAAGGACCAACTAGAAATTAAGCATACACTGACTGAAATAAAGAATATTATACAGACTCCCAACAGCAGACTAGAGGATCGCAAGAATCAAGTCAAAGATTTGAAATACGAAGAAACAAAAAACACCCAACCGGAAAAGCAAAATGAAAAAAGAACCCAAAAATATGAAGATAGTGTAAGGAGCCTCTGGGACAACTTCAAGCGTACCAACATCCGAATTATAGGGGTGCCAGAAGAAGAGAGCAAGATATTGAAAACCTATTTGAAGAAATAATGACAGAAAACTTCCCTTACCTGGTCAAAGAAATAGACTTACAAGTCCAGGAAGTGCAGAGAACCCCAAACAAAAGGAATCCAAAGAGGACCACACCAAGACACATCATAATTAAAATGCCAAGAGTAAAAGACAAAGAGAGAATCTTAAAAGCAGCAAGAGAAAGACAGTCAGTTACCTACAAGGGAGTACCCATACGAATGTCAGCTGATTTCTCAACAGAAACTTTGCAGGCCAGAAGGGAATGGCAAGAAATATTCAAAGTGATGAAGAGCAAGAACCTACAACCAAGATTACTTTATCCAGCAAAGCTATCATTCAGAAGTGAAGGCCAGATAAAGAGCTTCACAGATAAGGAAAAGCTAAAGGAGTTCATCACCACTAAATCAGTATTATATGAAATGCTGAAAGGTATCCTTTAAGAAGAGGAAGAAGAAGAAAATGGTAAAGATACAAACTATGAACAACAAATACACATCTATCAACAAGTAAATCTAAAAATCAAGTGAATAAATAATCTGATGAACAGAATAAACTGGTGATTATAATAGAATCAGGGGCATTGAAAGGGAGTGGACTGACTATTCTTGGGGGGGAAAGGGGTGTGGGGGATTCAGGAAGAGACTTGACAAAAATCGTGCACCTATGGATGAGGACAGTGGGGGGGGTAAGGGCAGAGGGTGGGGTGGGAAACGGGTGGAGGGGAGCTATGGGGGGAAAAGGAGGAACAACTGTAATAATCTGAACAATAAAGATTTAATTAAAAATAAATAAATAAATAAATAAAAACAAACGAAACTGGCTTGAAACTGGGAAAGCGCAACTCTTACTTACAGAATTTAAAGTAATAAATGTAACATTTATTAATGTAAGGAATGAGAGAAACTGAAAATCACCATAGAACACCAGATAATAATTGCTGCTATAGGCAAGAACGACAGTGAGTGGGTAAAAAATTATGGAGAAACAGAATAATGCATACTCTCAATGGATCTTCCCCCAAATAGTTACCAAATACTGTGTAATTTTAACATATACCCACAATTCTTCATTTCTCTCCCTCCAGGAAGGAAGCTTAATTTCCTTTTCCTTCCTCGAAGGCAAGACTTGGCAACTAGCTTCTGAAGGACAGTGTGTGGAAAGGAAAAATAGTAATTTTCTGTGGAAAGCCCGCTCCCCCCCCCCCCCAACACCTTATTAATCACGAGTGAAGGTAATTAACATCACTGAGAATAAGATGTTGATATCATGTCCTCCTGATTTGATACGCTAGTAGGGCACATCACTTATATGGTGTTCTTCTCCCAAATTCCCAACCTTAGTCTAATTAGAGAAGGCATCAAACAAACCCAAATTGAGGGGCATTCTTCAAAATATCTGGCTAAAACTCTTCCAGTGTCTCACGTTCAAAAATAAATAAATAATCAAAATAAATAAAACACTAAAAAAAAAGTGTCTCAAGTTCCTGAGAGGAAAGACTGAGGCAACATCACTGAGTAAAGGAGACTAGGAGATACGATGACTAAATGCCATCCTGGGTTGGATCCTGAAACAGAAAAAGGACATTAGTGGAAAAATTGGTAAAATCAAAATAAAGCAGTAGTGTGGTTGATGGGATTGTGCTAACGTTAATTTCTTGGTTTGATTATACCATGGTTACATATGATGTTAACATTAGGGAAAGCTTGTAAAAATTGCACAGGAACGCTCTACATTAACTTCCTCTTCTGCCCAGTTGTTCCCTCCCCTTTCTGTTCACAGGTGTTGATCTTTTTTTTTTTTTAAATATATTTTATTGATTTTTTACAGAGAGGAAGGGAGAGAGATAGATAGTCAGAAACATCGATCAGCTGCCTCCTGCACATCTCCCACTGGGGATGTGCCCGCAACCCAGGTACATGCCCTTGACCGGAATCGAACCCGGGACCCTTCAGTCCGCAGGCCGATGCTCTATCCACTGAGCCAAGCCGGTTTCGGCAGGTGTTGATCTGTAGTAAACATCCTGACCCCAAACTCCACCTTTGTTGGCTCTTGGAGAATCCAACTTATAACAACACATATCGCCCAACACATTCCTGACAATTTCCCTTCTTAGGTATTATAAAATCCAGATGTAGTCTGTACTTTCCTCAAATTCTTTGCATTTTATTTACATAAAAGGTAAAATAAACCTGGTTAGATTTTAGGCCCAACTACAAAAAAGCTTACTTTTGGTGTAAGTCAAGAATCATTTAGGATACCCATGATGATGACTTTGTTGCTACTTGTGCTAACCAGCCCTGCCCTGCCCATCAGCAGGAGCTCTTTGCTCAAAGGCTGGAGAGTAAAATATGTGTGGCGACTAATTTGATAGGCTTAGAAAAAGAGAGCCCTAGCTAAGTAAATGGGACCTTATTTCTTGTAACTCCAACTGTGCTTTCATCTATAAATACTGCAGGATGAGACGAGGGTGAAGGAATTGAGGCACTTACTCAGACACAAAGTTTAAGGAGAGGCCAAACAATTCAGTAATTAAGATAAACAATATTTTCAAAAAATTAAAATTAATGCAAAAGAAAATCCACGATGAGAAAAACATCAAATTGTAAAAGGCTTTCTTAATATGACTGAATGAATAGCAGAAGTTGGTAATGGGGTTACATCCCTACTGCTATTACCCTCATTGTTGGTCTACATAAATTGTGATTATATTTTTTCCTAATTTAAAAAATGACAAATATATATCACACCCATTAAGGTGGCTAATATAAAAAACAAACAAAATGAAACAAAAATGAGCAATAACAAGAGTTGGTGGGTATGTGGGGAAACTAGAACCCTTGGTTTCCTGGTAGGGATGTAAATTGGTGCCGTCACTGTGGAAAACAATTTGGTGGATCCTCAAAAAGTTCAACACAGAATTACCACATGATCCAGCAGTTCTCCTAGGTGTAGACTCAAAAGAATGGAAAGCAGAGACTCAAACAGATGCAGTCATTTTAAATTATGTTTTGTATCTAATCATTGTGGATAATATTTTTTCCTATACAGAAGACCCCAAAATAAAGAAGCATACACAGAATACAGACAATACTAGGTTATATCAATTTACTTCACGTAAGAACATGTTTCAGGCCTATGATTCCATTTAATATCAACATAAACAATCTGTACAGAAAATCCTAAGGCAACCATTTAGCATAATATGTAAATGTGCAAATATACTTTAAGACTCAAGTCATTCTATAGTATTTGCAAGGTAGAGCTTTATAGTAATAAAGGTATCTACCTCATTTTAGCTAACTTAATAATCCTTTGCATGTATAGCCAATGCAAATGTACAAGGCACAACTTAGTGTTGATGCTAAAGTGTGCAATACACACCCTCAGATTTTTTATTTGAAAATATTAAAATAACATAGTATCACGTTTGTATTTTATTATTGAATGAGACCTCAGTTATTTCTAAAGCTTCACAAAGCATCACACACTGACAACATATGTGGGACCAGGACACACTGTTCCCTGAACTTAAAAAAGGTAAAAGAACCGTGCTACTCTATATTAAAAATTATATATATGTATGTACACAGACACACCAACATCACACACAAGACACTGCCCATAATCCAAATGAAGGCCATTCCTTTTAGCACTGGCAGAATTATTTAAAAAGGATATATTTATTTACTACTGGTTTGGGTCAATCTTGCTACAAAAAGATACAATTGAAATAGACAATTTTCTCCTTCAAGATAAAGAGAATGCCTAATTTAGAAAGTCTTTCTCTTGAGATTGCACAGTGAAAGGTATTATTTAGTTAAATATAAAAGTTTGCTTGCCCTGCCAGTGTGGTTCAGTGGTTGAGCATTGACCCATGAACCTGGAGGTCATGGTTCGATTCCCAGTCAGGGCACATGCCTGAGTTGCGGGCTCAATCCCCAGTAGGCAGTGTGCAGGAGGCAGCCAATAGATGATTCTCATCATTGATATTCCTCTCTCTCTCACCCTCTTCCTTCCTCTCTCTGAAATCAATAAAAACATATATATATATATATATATATATATATATATATATATATATATATTTTTTTTTTTTTTTAAAAGCTTGCAGATTTAAAAGAAATTATTTGAATCTACACAAAGAAAAATGTCAACCTAACAAAAAAAATTAATGAGCCTTGGCTAGAACACAATTCAAAATCTTTCAAGACCAATCAGTCTCTTTGCTGTTTTATTACCCATCCCTGAGAGTAAAGATTCTATCATTTTTAATAAGGTAAATAAATTTACAATGTGAAAAAGATGTTTAAGAATTTTAAAAAAATATGATATAAACCCTATTTCATTTTAGTAAAAAAGAAAGAAAAATGTTTTTTACAAAGACCACCATTCATAACAATTTTAAAAATTTGTATCTCAAGCAATTGTAATTCTCTTTTTACTGGGTAATTTCTATTTTTTTGCCATTCATGTAGAACTCATTTCTTCAAAGCCCATCATTTTATAATTTTTGTTAATAAGAGCATTTAATTGGTAACAGAGCAAAAATACATATAAAACGTAGAGGAACGCAAAGTGAGATCTATGTTTCCCTGTTGTACAAGTGTTTTACTGGAAATAACCTGAATGCCATCCAAGAAAGGCAAAAATCCCTCCACAGAAAGAACACACACGGTAAACATCTTCCTCATGTCTTTGGTTTAGCCTTCTTGGCCAAAATCTTCAGAAAACTTCTTTAATTTCAGCAAGTCATGTTCATTGACTGTAGGCTTTGTGCTAGACAGTGATCGTAACATATCACCCTGTCAGGGAAAGGAGAGGGGAGTATTAGTAATGGATTTAATCACTGCTTTATCATCACAATTACTGACTTTCAACTAAGGTCAAACCTGAATACCATAAACTACTGACAATAAATTCTTATTCTTCTAAAGGACAGCTTTGACCATGTTATTCCTTTGCTTGCCTTGTCTAGTCACAACCTTCAATAGATCCTCATTACCCACCAGAAGTAGTCAGTCCTCTGAGCCTGAGGATCAGAACCCTCCAAAACATGCCCCCATCTCTCTTCCAGCCTTACTGTGTTTTTTTTCCCTTTAACAAGAGGGGGGTTTTCCAAGTGCAACTTCAAAAAAGCAGTCTCAGTCACTTATACTTATGTGAAACAGAATACTATGTGATCAAAATCAATAAATCAGAATTAACTATTACTTAAAGTTAAAATGGTAAAAAAATAGGCTAATATTAGGGATTTGTTTAAAAATTAAGTTCTAGGCTATCACTTTGTGTCTTGTAAAATAGTATGAAAATGATGAAAAGAACCAGGACTAGTAAATAAATCAAGGATTGAAACAATAAAAGGGTTTCTGAATAACTTCTCAGATAAACATTATGATTAACACAAATACGTGTATGTGTGTACACACACACACACATATTTATATACATATATATATGTTCACATATATCTTTATATTTATGTCTACATATCATGTAAAAGTTTCTCTCCTGGAAGGTACTGTTCATTCTACCATATAGCTCTTTGAATATCTGTGACGGAAGCAGAAGATTTAAAAAAAATGAGTGTTGCCAAAACCTGTTTGGCTCAGTGGATAGAGCGTCGGCCTGCGGACTGAAAGGTCCCAGGTTCGATTCCGGTCAAGGGCATGTACCTGGGTTGCGGGCACATCCCCAGTAGGAGATGTGCAGGAGGCAGCTGATCGATGTTTCTCTCTCATCGATGTTTCGAACTCTCTATCTCTCTCCCTTCCTCTCTGTAAAAAATCAATAAAATACATTTTAAAAAAACAAACACAAAACTGAGCGTTTATTAAGAAGAAAACATATAAATGAACCTTTTCAATCATAATAAGTTCCCTAAGAAATGATATGCCTTACAAAATCAAGCTTTATGAATTATTTTAACTTCTTCAATATAAATAGAAGTGTAATTTTTTAAATAAAATTATTTCAGAATTCTTTTTAGCACTGCATTATTTAAACTCTCTATAAAGCCTTGAGAAATGAAATAGAAAAACACTACTATGAATATTATGATACCTACATTACGGGTTCTGGATATTTTACCAAATGTGAGATTCAGGGGGAAAATTTTTCACCAGCCCTACTTTTCAGTTAAGGCTTGACAATAATTTACGCAATATATATGAGCATTTTGGTAATAATATCCCAACTCTAAGACCTGTAAGGTCAGAAGCCTGTGTTTTTAAAAAAATAACTCATTCACTGATAATTAAGGTTTTTCTCAAAGCCTAAGAAAACATTTTAAAGATGATTATTTCTTCTCTTAAGTTACTTTTTACAACTTTTTAAGTGAGTAGATCGTATTAAATAAACATACCTGATTATGCTAACATTTTCTAGCTAATCTTACATTAACTGAAAATTTTCATAGTTGACAAATTACAAAGTATAATGTTTATGATTTTTGCCAAAAATGAAACAAAATGTCAAACCATGGAAACAATCGGCTCCAAAAGTTTATCCCCAGGGACGTCCACCCACGTCATCTCAATGGCACCAGGGTCCCCAGGAGAACAGGGCATTAAGAGATCATCCACTATGATATTAGGATCAGCTCGGGAAGGTCCTCGAACCTGGAATAAAGAGTAGTTGACAATATTTATTTGGATAAATTAAATAAACATTAGACTTAGGCCATTATCAGAAAATCTGAAAATATACTATTATTTCATGTTTCATTAAACATGAAATAGAATAATATACAACAAAAATTGATTATCTCTGGGTGATGGGATAAATCTTGCTTGATTTTATTTTTTTCTTGATGCTTTTCAGTATTTTGAAATTTCTTACAATGACCACAGGGAGAAAATAAGTTAAGATAAAAAAACATGCACATGTACACACTTACAAGCACACACAAGCACACACACACACACACACACACACACAGTTAAAACCATATGAAGGACAGATAAAAATTCCTTACCTTTTTAAAATGAGTGGCCGACTGTACTTTTCTAATAGGCTGCATAAGTGCATCACGCACAATGACACTTATGTCTGCCCCTGAGTAACCCTCGGTTTTCTTCCCGAGATCTCGGAAGTCTGTTTCTGTTAGACTGTTCTGAGTGGTCCCCAAGTGCAGTTTAAACATTGCAGCTCGGGCATGGGCCTCAGGCAGAGGAATATAAATTCGTTTCTCAAATCTTAAAAGGAAAAACATTACATGAAGGATATTACTATATACATTTCATTTCAATTGAAAATTAGGATATTTTTAAGAAACAAGATATTTAGATAGTCTCATTTGTACAAAGTTAAGCTGAATAAGTTAAATGGGCCCATATGTGTTAGAGTTAAACATGTATTTAAGTTAAACGAAGGTAAAATGCCTGCAACACAAAACAAATAAAACCAGAATAGCCAGGGAACCAACTGAAATTGGTTAGTCTTTCTCACACGATTTTTGGGTTATCTTGCCATAGTGTTTATATGCCTGGAATTCATGACATGACATGTCCTCCAAGATTACAGTTTCCCATAGAATTATACTCTGAGCTGATCAAAAGATTAATATAATTAACAACATGAAATGAGAGATGACAAAATAATTCTCTAAATTCAAAATTGAAAACGTACTCAAAATATTTTAGAATAGACATATTTATTATACAAAATGTCCACTTTATTATAATGGGTATCCAGAACAAATAATTCTACTGTATCATAATTAAGCACCAGGTTTTAGTAACAATAATTTTGCTTGCCTTCTTAGAATTTCAGTATTTGGAGATGGGAAGAAAGCAATGGGGAAAGATTTAAGTGGTCTGTGAAGATGTTTTTTTCTTTTCTTTAGATAATGTTCTGTGGCAATGAAAAGAATCTAAAAAGTTGTCATTATCTCCAGAGATGGGCCCAGAATTAAGCCATCTTAAAAAATAACAAGTTGGCTCAGTGGATAGAGTGTTGGCCTGCAGACCAAAGAGTTACACACACCCCCAAACACACCACCACATCTCTCTCTCTCTCTCTCTCTCTCTCTCTCTCTCTCTCTCTCTCTCCCGCCCCCCCACCCCCCCCTCCTTGGCCTGGGCCCTGGTTGGGGCTCATGCAGGAGGCAACCAGTTGATGAGTTTCTCTCACATTGATGTTTCAGGTCATGAATTCCTTTTCCTCTCTCTCCCACTTTCCCTAAAAGTTAATGGAAAAATATCCTCGGATGAGGATTAACAACAACAACAAAAGATATTTAAAAAAAATAACCAGCACATTTCCTTTCTTGGTATAGGGTGGTAATCTAGCATCCTGGGAAACCATCAAATGGATGGAATAAGAGTGGCAAAAACTAAAATGATAATTTTTACCATGTAAAAGTAAATGAATGAAACAGGGAATTGTGAAGCAGTAAAATATTGTCAGAGTGGATATCTTACCTGCAGCTCAAGTTTCATATCCAATTTAAAAGTTACAGACATATTTTTTAACTGAAAATATATCTCAGTTATAATTCTTCAACTTGTATTATTGTCATTTTGCTAAAGTTTTACATGATGGTTCTTCACTGGAATATCAAACTATATTTATAAATTTTTGAAGCATCAGTGCCTTAATCAAAACTAAAGGTAAATATTAGGTATTATCTTTCCCAATGTGAAAGATTCCAGTGTGTGAAAATCTCGTATCTTCAATAGAGCAAACAAATAAAGCAAACAAACAGATGCCTGTCTCCCTTCCCCAAGGCAACAGGGTTAGGGAACATTAAAAAAACATTCTGCAAACCTATCAGAATGATTCCTCACTGGACAGAATGGAAATTCTTACTCACTTGTTACATCTTTAGTTAGATATAAGATATTTACTGTCACATCATACCTTCGCCTAATGGCAGAATCCAGAACCCAGGGTATATTTGTAGCTCCCAGAACCAAAATTCCCTCATTGTCCACACCAACACCTGCATCAAAATAGGCAATATTTTTAATAATTTGTTGTTTTAGTGTTCGTTAAACCTTGTCTCTCTGTCCAGTTAACAATGTGATACATTAACATCAAAGTACCTCATTCTGAGAGTCTCTCTCTGAAAAAAACTATATTGAATCAAATATCAAATTACTAAAATATGATGCAAATATCCCCAAGACTCAAATCTCCTAGACTTTGGACAAATACTATTAATATTCTTTTCAAAATATTTCTTGAGAGATTTCATTTGAAATCTACATATTCCTTTTACTGATACTGCTTCTGGTATAAGCAAATATATAGATCTCTTTATTATTTATACCAGCAAGTCCCACAAGATGATTACAACTGGATGGAAGACAGAATGAAACACGGCATAATGAAACAGTCTGTTAGAATGAACAAATTCTGTTCAAGTTTTACATTACTGTTTTAATAATGATTGTAGAATAAATAGAAGCTATTTTAGAAATCAGTGACACTACCTTGCATTTGAACTAGGAACTCCGTCTTAATTCTACGTGCAGCCTCGCTTTCATTTTCACTTCTTGAACCACACAGAGAATCGATTTCATCAATGAAGACAATGGAAGGTTTATTCTCTCTGGCAAGTTGGAATAAGTTCTTAACTAGCCTAAAAATAAATAAAAGCTTTCAGTTTCTGGAAAATAGTATACAACACATGGCTTAATGAAAAGAGGAAAACAAAACAATATACAATATTATAGGAACTCTATAAATGAAAAAGCTTAATCATGTTTTGGTCCAGAAAATAAGAATGCTACATTTGGATAATCCACTTTACAATTTACTAAACTATACATATATGTTATCTTTCTCCTGTGAAATAAATTCCAAAGTAGGGACTGATGTAACAGAGAAAAGAATACCTATATGATGTCAATTCTCTGAATGTCTATTAATGATTTAAGAATTTATTATTTTATAGAGTGAAATAGTGACTAGTAGGTAAAGAAGAAATTTTAAAAAATCAATTTATTACTTACTTTTCACTTTCACCTAACCACTTGGAAACAAGGTGGGAGGAATGTACTGAAAAGAATGTTGAGTTGTTTGCTTCTGTGGCTACGGCTTTGGCTAAATAGGACTTTCCTGTTCCAGGTGGCCCAAATAAGAGAATTCCCCTCCAAGGTGTTCTCTTGCCTAAAATTTGTGTAAGAAATATAACATGAGAATTTCAAGACTGTTGATTTCAGTTACCAGAGACATCCATCCATGCTGTGAGGAAGTTTTCACTCTAAAGCTATCAGTAGAATAAAATTTTTAAAAAATAAATCATAGATAAATCTTAAATATATTTTATTTGCTCTTTTTAGAGACCACTTTGTCAAAAGTGAGTTTACATGAATACGATCCTGCTAACAGGAAGTTCATTTCCTTGCTCACTCATTCATTCAACCACTATGTATAGAAACCACAATGTGCAGATAGAGAACTATGAATGCAAAAGGATCTTTGCCCTCCACAGGCTCATAGTCTAGTGTAGAAAAAGAGCTAAGTTAAAAGGCACTTCTGACAAACACTGTGTGCACTGCTAGATATCAGAATATTGTCAGAGAGCCCTGGCCAAGTAGTTCACTTGGTTAGAACACTGTCCCCACACGCCAAGGCTGTGGGTTTGATTCCAGGTCAGGGAACATACAAGAATCAATCAATGAATGCATAAATAAGTGGACAACAAATTGATGTCTCTTTCTCTCTCAAATCAATCAATTAAATAAAATAAAATATTGTTGGAGAAACTATATCCACAGGGGAAAAGTAGCTGGAAATATTTTCTTTTAAACACTTATGACCTTTGGAGGAATGAAACTAACAGATTTGGTTGACCCCTTGTGAAATTTTGCCCAATCCCTGATCCCACCAGGAAGCACAGGTTATTATTACAGGTTACATATCCTTTTTCAAATAATTGGGCAATGATAAGGGACGCTACCTTAAACCCTAGTTTTCCTAAAATAAAACGTGAACAAATCAATTCTTTGTATCTCAATTTTGCTAATGAGAAATTATAATGATGCTTAAAACAAATCAGGCTAGATTACACCTGGAAATAAAATATCAAATATACATTAAAAAACTGCTAAGAGCAAATTGTGGATGGGTACATAGTGTCTGCAAAAGAATGATATACAGATGACCACTGGCAAAACTAAATATTGTTATGTTTATTGTTTTCAAAAGCCTCAACTGTTACTTAAATTCTATTTTCCTATTTTAAATGTCTGCAATTCTATGTCAGTGTTCCTGAAGTGTGGTACACATACCACTGGTAGCATTTAAAATGATTTTAGGTGATATATAAATACTTTTTATTTAAATGATTATCTTAAAAATTTTTTTTAATATTTTTATTATTTTAGAGAGGGAGGAAGGGAGAGGGATAGAGAGATAGAAACATCAATGAGAGAGGAATGTCAATCAGTTGCCTCCTGCACGCCCTCTGCTGGGGATTGAGCCTGCAACCCGGGCATGTGCCTAATCTGGGAATCGAACCAGTGACCTCTTGGTTCATGGGTGAACACTCAACCACTGAGCCACACTGGCCAGGCTAAATGATTATCTTTTTAATGTGTATTAGACAAACACTAATTTTTCCATTTGTAGTAAACACAAAGCAGTCTTTTAAAATAAAGTTACTAAGTAAAATAAGTGAGATGATTTAAAAGTTCAAAAATGGGCAAAACAATCTATGGTGTTCAGAGTTGAGAGTGATTATCAATGGGGAGGAAAGAGGCAGAGGGACTTCCAGGCTACCGGCAGTACTTTTTGATCCAGTTGATGATTATGCAGGCGTATTTACTTTGTGATAAATTTATGAAGCTGAACACTTATGGGTTTCTGCATGTCTCTGTATATTTATGCTGTGTTTAAATAAAGATCTGCTCTAAAAGTGAGCGATTTAAAGAAAAATATTTTTTACCTAATGACACATGTGCATGAAAAAATTCATGAAGATGACCCCATAAATGACTCATGTTTGAGAAACACTGGTATAAGTAATATAAAATGACGTCAACTCAACTGTACTTGTACCTTTATAGGATTATGATACCAACTTTTATACTGTTAGTTTCATATTCCTGAAGTTAGGTTGTAAGTCATACCTCGAGCTAGGTGGACAACAGGTGGACAGGTGTTCTTTGCTCTTCATCACTGCTCTATACGACATCACTGTCCAGACCTGTTCAGTTTGAGGCCAACACCACAGATTTGCTCTCTACATAAACCAGCTTGTTTTTAAAAGAAAAAAAAAACCTCTGTGTCACTGTCAGACGATGGGTATAGCCAAATCACAAACATAGGCTAGCAGTCATGAAAAGGACAAGGAGAAGGAATGGTCTGGCACAGACAAATCAATCACTGCTGGAGCTGTAACTTCAACTTTACCCAGGTGGCGGGTTAGCAACATTCTCCTCTGCCACTAGGGGATACACACTTCATCTGAAAATGGTAAGTAATTCTTACTTCTCTTTTTAAAAAAAGGAAATATTCCTATAAAACTAGTACATGTCCATTACAAACAATTTCAGATGAAAGTAAAAAAAAGCAAAAAACAGTAAAAATCATCCATCTTATTATATCACTCCGTCTATACCCACTTCTTAGCACATGCATTTATTTAACAAACATGGAATCATACTACACATATTTTATAACTTGCTTTTTGACCTTTTTAATATGCGTGGACATCTTCCCACATTCATTAGATATTGATGTTCACTCTATTTGATGAGTGTACAGCATTCCACTGCATGCTGGCGATTTACACTGTGCCCTACTGGCTGACATTCCGATTGTTTTTGCAGTATGTATATTAAACATATGTGTATGTATGTGAAATAAATATCTTTGTTTAAAAGTGTAACACCGCCTTAGAATTTATTTAAGGAAACAAATCATAACATGGTGACAAGAATTCACTATGCTCTACTTCAATCATCAATGTGGTTTTGAAAAATCATCCGAAAAAATTATTGAAAAGCCATCTCACCCGTAAAAAGATGAGGAAATTTAATAGGCAATATCACAGCCTCCTTAAGTGCTTCTTTGGCTCCTTCAAGACCAGCAACATCGCTCCATTTCACATTAGGTCGCTCCATAATAATGGCACCTACAAAAAATTATGTCATCTTTAAATTAAGGAGGACTATTTCATCAAATGTAGATGACAACATGAAAAAATGATGTTAAATAAATGTATTATAAAATTGTCTGGAAAAAACTGATGTATTAAAAGCCTTTTTGAAAGAGTGTGATGAGGAAGTAGTTGGGAGTAGGGAGCAGTCAGGAACCTGGGAAAATTCACTTTCCTATGACTGCTTCCTCATTGTGAAGTAAAAATAGTACATCCGCCCAAGGTCCTCGGACATGTTAGTGTAAGAGTCAAATGACATAATAAATATTAGAGTACTTGGAAAAGCACCAAACATTACATTACAGCACAAATTCAGGAGTATTGAAAGTGCTCATTCAATGGGAGTTGATTTACTATTTCTCCTCTTAACCAAACACCCCCAAAAAATGATGATCTAATACTCTCCTTTAACCACAGAAAGAAAATACACTTAACAAATTTAACTGAAGACAGACAGATAGATGGACAGATGGATAGAAGGGATGGGAAGGGTATAATGGAGGCAAGAGAGAAAACGTACTCTTGTAGATTTGCAATAGTATCCCGAGATTTGCTAAACAAAAGCCAAACAATTAAAAAACCATGTATTTAAAAGCTATAGCAATTGTCACAATAAGAATTTTTTAATATAACTATTGGCAAAACTTTCTAGTTTATCTTTCATCAAAAGCTTTTCCAATTTTCCAGTCTATAGAAACTGCTCAACTACAAACCACTAAGCAGTTTGTTCCAAGGTGATGTGTAATTGTATGATAGAGCACTACCACTTACATAATGTACTGCTATCTATGAAATTAGTTTTATGGGTTATTTCTTCTCATTAGAAAATACCACCTATTGTTCTAAGAGTAGTTATTCTCTGAAACTTTCCTAAATTATGAAAATCATTAGCTATAGATTAAAATGAAACAAAACCATAAACACTCTTTGCACTCTAAAAGTTGAGACTAAATATGAATTGAGAAAGCCAATTCACTTTTTCGTTTCTATGTTCCATTCAGTTTAGTAACTCTACATAAGGAAATAATTTACATCAGCAGATAGGATCTATGCTAGTTAACAAAAGTAAATTTACTTTGTAAGCAAGCAAACTTGGTCAACTAAAGTTTTTTGCCATGAATTTTCTAAATATGCTGTAATCAATCTTCACATCTAACTAACACATTTTTTCTTAAAATTTAAAGGGGACTTTGGAATGTTTAGTGATAAAAGATTACTTAAATAAAAGTAATATTAATTATTAGACACTGCTTAATGGTTTGTAAAATTAAAAAGGGGGAAGGATTATTAGAAAATAAAGGCCAGCCATACCCAGTTTGGCTCAGTGGATAGAGTGTCGGCCTATAGACCAAAGGGTCCTGGGTTTGATTCCAGTCAAGGGCAAGTACCTCGGTTGCAGGCTCCTCCCCGGCCTGGGCCCTGGTCAGGGCTTGTGCAGGTGGCAACCAATTGATGTGTTTCTCTCACATCAATATTTCTCTCCGTCTTTCTCTCTCTCTTCCATTCTCTCTAAAAATCAACGGAAAAATATCCTCAGGTGAGGATTAAAAAAAAGGTCAAATAATTTGACTGTTTCCAATAATATAAATTTATCCAGTTTTTCATTGTACTACTTATTATACAATTAGTTGTTTAATTTTTACTGCACAGAACAGATAGAAGAAAGCTTTTTGCCTTACAACTGAAATAAGGCCACTCGGCACAGGACCACTGGGTTGCTCAACCAAACTTACTGAGTACGAAGTGTGTGTCCCCATTGCCCTGGGCAATGGAAACTTAGTTCTATCCTTGGACTACATCCACCATTGAAGTTTTAGGCATATAAAATATCCTCACTAACTGTAGTGTTTGTAAGGTACTGCCCTTACAGTATCCTCCTATACATCCCAGTGGAGTTGGCAAGACGAGACAGATATAATATTACAAAATGAAGAGACTATTCATCATTCACGAACCAAACTGAGCCTATATTATGGAAATCTGTCCCAGCTATGCATTCTATTTGGCAAGATTCAAATGAACAAAATACATAAAATTCAACCTGAAAAAGCATCATTAACATATTAAAAAACAATCCAATCTCAGTAACTAAAGAAGCCAGCAATTAAATAGATGACTATACACAGAGCTACCACTTATTGAGTTCCTAGAATTTGTTAACTATAATATGAGGCAGTTTTTACATTGTCAGAAATCTTTTACTAGCCCTGAAACAAAAATATTAATTTCTATTTTAGAGCTGGGGCTCAGACTCTGAGATGTTAGGGAACTTGCTCTAGATTTAAGTGGCCGACCTGGGATGGAATTCAAATCTGAATGGAGCCAAAATCTATGCTCCCTCCATCATGCCACTATAGTTGAGGAGAATGAAAGGGTTTTCTTCTGTGTGGGAGGTAAAAAAGTAGACAGAAAGAAATATAAAGGGCAGTGCTGAAATAGAATAAAAAAGGCAGATGAGGAAGAGCAGGTAGGAAACATGAAATAAATCATCAATAAATAAGCTACAGCAATAACAACAAAAGCCAGGTGTAAGTACTAATTCATTCTGTTTCTGACAGGATATTTTGATACCCTCAGATTTGGTAGTCTGTTATTAGTCTAAATGTTACCTTCTCTTAACAGGGGAAAAACAAGACAAAATAAAAAATCTGACAGGCTTTTTAAGGCAGGCAAAAAAAACCAAACAATATTTTTACTTCACGGAAAATACCCCAACCCATTAGAGACCTTAAGGAGAAAATCCTATGAAAACCAGCAGGTGACCACTAGAAACCAAAGCCAATTCTTGAACCTATTTAAATACAAGGTGGGGGGTGGGGGGTGGGGAAGCAATTCAAATAGACAATTCACTATTGAGTTTTTAAAAAATAACATAGTAAATTTAAAAATGAAATCTAAAGCAACCTTGAAGTTGATTCTGTAGTTTCTTTGCTTCAGGATCATCTGATTCTCCTTCCCCATCACTGTCATTCCTAATAAAAAGAATTTAATATATTCAAATGATCACTCCTTGCTATCAAAATAAGGCAAAAATGAAGAAAATATTAACTTGAAATATTATAAGTGGCAAAATGAGACATTCACATGAAAAGTTATGCTTATTTTATTACTTTTAAGAATATATTAAGTAAATTATTAAGCAGGCATATTATCCATCAATATGGAATCATGAACAGGAAAGGGGCAAAAAGACCAGAATGAAATCAGGAACTAGCTCCAAATTCCCATGACACACCTATGTATGTGCTAATTCATAAATGCATACCCCACACCTCATCCCACAAAAGATTTAAGATGAATTACAGAAGAGCTGTAAACAACAATAAAAACACTAGAACCAGGCAAACTATATTTTAGAACAAGAAGCCATAACTAGGAGAAAAAAAAACCATTATTCATTATTTAAGGCACAAAGGTCTATAATCCTTAGTCTAGGGCTTCCAAAGGATAAATGAAGCTTCTGATGAAAATGAACTGAGCCCAAAGAATAAGCAGATCAACCCAGATATTTCATAACTAAGAATTTATTCTGAGGAAATAACTTATGAGTTAAAGGATTTGACTACAAGGCTAATCATGCCCACACTGTTCACAACAAGGAAAACAGAATAATGTTTGTTCAATTAGTTACAGGGATTAGCATATTATAGAATACATTGCAATCCTGATAAAAATGTAGAAATGGTTTACTGAAAGGTTGAGTGAAAAATAAAGCAAAATACAGAATATTACATCATTTTTCAAATATAAGATACAAAGGCAGATAAAACACCTGACAGGTTTTATTCCAAAATAGGAATGCCTTGGTTTTCCCAGGATGGTGGGTCTATGAGCAAGGTAGAGACTGCAAAGTGATTCACTTGACACTCAGGCCAACCTCCTTCTACCATGCATTCTTGGTACAATAAAGGCTACACTGATAGCACTGCCCTTCCTAGGCTCCCTTGCAGTTAGGGCTCCACATAAGACCAAAGTTTCTCCAAGAAGCAAGCAAGCAAGCAACTGAGATGAGGTCTGCATGCAAGGGCACGCCTGTGGGTGAAAGCATTGGCTTTGCTGAGGGAGCTACAACCCACTCCCTGGCATTGTAAGTGCTTGACAGGGGAGTTGGCAGCAGTGGGTCTCTGTCAGAAAGAACCTGGTGGAGCTGGGCATTTCTTCTAGCAGTATGGAACCCAAGATGGATTCTCTGGCCCCCAGACTCTGTAAGGTAATATACTATAATAAATCCCCTTTACTTAAATTAGCCAAAGTAGGTCCTGCAGTTCAATTCAGAACTGGCATCCCTTTGCTAGGTAGCCATCTCAGCAGAGCACATTACAGCATCTTCAAGTAAGACGAGAAGAGCTTCAACTCTCAGGGAGGAAAGGGCATTTCTGCTGGCAAGGGAGTTTCAAGAAGACTTGGGGGTCCAGGCTCTCAAAGTTAACTGAATTCTTCACAATAGTTTCACTTCAAGTTTGGATACTCAGTCTTCCAATAAATGTCCCACTTTTATATAAGAAACCTGGTGAAGTTGAATGTCTGTTGGCATTCAATAATCCACAAGATCAGTTGGGGTCTGATTTTTGTATGTCAATGCTATTAGCTGCAGAAGGTAAAATATTCTTCGGTGTCACAAAAAATCCCTGGTTCCCTGACCATGTCTTGAACAGAAAATATAACACCTTTGAGCTTATAATTTTGTTCAAGCTCTCCCATGCAGTTTGAAGCAGCTAGTTAACTCTAGTTCTCATATTGCTCATGTCCTTCAAACTGGCCTACGGTAGTAGCCCCAATCTCCCAAAACTGCCTTCAAGGCTCTCCATTCCTGGTGACCACAGGGGATTGGCTAAGTAGCTTGTGCCACTGCATATCATGAACCACGAGTATTATATCCTCTAAAGCTAACCAGGACCTCTGCCTTCGAACGCAAATAACCCCTCCCCAGAATCTCATCTTCTTAAGAGTGTGTTGTCATCTAGAACCACTTCTGGCACCAATTAACAGAATGGTCAGAGGATCTGTGTAGAGTATGTTCCCATTGCTCAGCACCGAACTTGGCCCGAACATATTGAATAATGAACTTTACATATGTTAGTGATACATCTCCCATCTGGGAAGACATTTCAAAATTGAGTTTAGATAAGTAGTTCCCAACCATTTTTTGGCCATGCCCCACCTAAGCATCTCTAAAATCCTGATGCCTACTCTGTGACATATAATTCTTATTCAAAAAGTGAATTCCTATTCAAGTGGAGGAAGCCTAAAAGGCCATTAACTTGGTCTAAACAAGTTTCCAAAGAACATGGCATCCATGAAAGAGAAAAATAAAAGAACGAAAGAACAGTTGAAGTACTGAGGAAGGAATTATTAAAATAATATGAAGTGATATGAAAAAATAGCAAATTAAGTTTCAAAACTTTAAGAGAAAACTAAAATGCATAAATATGTCACAATATATATTTATATACTGTATATGAGGCCCTAGAACCATAAAAAAATTCATTGTTAATAACTCATTCTTGAATTGTCCCCCTTAAAAATCAAATTGCCCCTCTGTGGGGCGTGTGCCACTGGTTTAGATGTTTATAAATAATGCTGTGTTGATTTCTTCACAATGACAAAATAAAAGCAAATATAAAGCAAATTCATATAAAAAAAACTTTACATAAGATATCCAAAAAATTATTCACATTATTGGAGTCATTTTTCTTTTTGTCCATGTGGTTAGTACAGACTAGGAGTCAATACTATTAATCAAAAATTTAATTCACATATCATTCCTATAATTTCAAACTTCAATGTTATATAATGGCCAGAGGGTAAAGAACTGAGTACCATTCCTACAAATGTTTTTTCCTACTACTACCAAGTGGTCATGGAGGGTCAGTTGAGGTATATTGTCCCTAAGCTTGGTAAAGTAGGGGTTGGGAAACTTCCTCTATAAAGGACCAGACAGTAAATATTTTAGGTTTTGTATGGTCAGAAAGTTTATGTTGCAATTATTCAACCTTGTTGGTACAGCACAAAAACAGCTATAGCCAATAGGTAAATGAATGGGTAAGGCTCTGTTCCAACAAATCTTTATTTATAAAAACAGGCTGCAGGTCAGACTTGGCCCATGAGCCATTGTTTGCCAATACCTAGTTTAAATGAAAGAAATTTATTTCACAAATACAATTTAATTTTATCTTTTAAGTGATACAATAAAATCTAACACTCTAGAATACACACCCCTTCTCAAAACAGATATACAAGTCCAGGAAGCGCAGAGAGTCCCAAACAAGATGAACTCAAAGAGGCCCACACTAATACACATTATAATTAAAATGCAAAAGGTTAAAGACAAACAGAGAATCTCAAAAGCAACAAGAGAAAACCAATTAGTTACCTACATCGGAGATCCCATAAGACTATCAGTAGATTTCTCAAGAGAAACTTTGCAGGCCAGAAGGGAGTTGCAAGAAATATTCAAAACAGTAAAAAGCAATGACCTACAACCAAGATTACTCTACCCCACAAAGCTATCATTTAAAATAGAAAGATAAAGCGCTTTCTAGACAAGAAAAAGCTAAAGGAGTTCATCACTACCAAACCAGTATTATGTGAAATGTTAAAGGGTCTTATGTAAGAAGAAGATAAAAAATATAAACAATAAAATGGCAATAAGTAGATATCTATCAACAATTGAATCTACAAACAAAATGAACAAGCAGAACAGAAAACACATAGATACAGAGAACTTTTTGTTGGTTGCCAGATGGGAGGTGGGTTAGTTGAAAAAAGGTGAAGGGCTTAAGTACAAATTGGTTGTTACAGAATAGTCATGGGGATGTAAAGTACAGCATAGGGAATATAGTCAGTAATTTGTAATAACTAGGCATGGTGCTGGAAGGGTGCAGGATTTATTGGGATGATCACGTATTAAGTTATGTAATGTCTGGTCACTGGGGTGTACAAAAAATAATAAAAGAAAATGAAAAAAAAATGCATACCCCTTCTCATCAGCTGGACTCGGTTGTCCTTCTTTCACTGGCTTCTGTGGTTTTTTCTCTTTCTTTTTCAGGTATTCCTTTAGTTTTTCTGCTCTATCAAGATATTCTGTACACTTTGCCCTGATACTTTGCTTGGCTTTATCACCCTGTGCTTCATCTATTAAAGGGAAATGAGAGAGATTTTTCCATTAGTGTCCCATCCAGATATTTTTAAGCTCTTAGATATACTTATTTTATGTTGGTTAATCCTCACCCGAGGATATTTTTTCCACTGAATTTTTTAAGGGAGATGTCACACAAGAGAGTGGAAGAAAGAGAAGAAGGGAGTGGGAGGGAGAGAGGGAAGAAGAGACAAACATCAAGGTGAGATACATTGATTGGTTGCCTCCCACACATGCCCCAAACCTGCAACCCAGTTACATGCCCTTGACTGGGAATAAAATCTGAGACCCTTTGGTCCATGGGCCAATGCTCTAACCACTGCAACACTTTTCAGGGCCTTAGATATACTTTTAAACAATGAAAATCCATTTTGGGGGAGGAAGATTATATTTAGCTCATCCTAACCAAGGATTGTCAATCTTTATTATTCCTTCTCAGCAAGTTCAGAGGCCAACAGTGGGTTTGAGTCAGAAATAGATCTGAGCAAGGCACTAGAATATTTTAAGTTAATATTGGATAGTAAGAAATTATTTAATATCTATTCTCTTCTCTTACATTTTATATAGATAGTTGAAAGCTGCTTATCTATACTAATAAGAGTAATATGCTAATTAGACCGGACATCTTCCGGACAAAGCCACGGTGGCGGGGGCAGGGAAGAGCAGTTAGGGGTAAACAGGCTGTCAGGGGTGATCAGGCCGGCAGGGAAGGGCAGTTAGGGGAGATCAGGACGGCAGGGGAAGGCAGTTAAGGGGCGATCAGGCTGGCATGCAGAGTGGTTAGGGGCGATCAGGTAAGTGGTTAGGAGCCAGCAGTCCCAGATGGGAGAGGATGCAGCAGTCCCAGATGGAAGAGGATGCAGGCTGGGTTGAGAGACCCCCGCCCCGCCATGCACGAATTTCGTGCACTGGGCCTCTAGTCTCATATAAAACCAGTAACACAAACAGAAGTAAAGCAACATTAACAATTTCCATTAATGTCTACATAAGCTTTATTTCAGAGTATAAACAGTGATAGAAATCCCATATATTATGTGTACCAACAACATAGTAATTTACTACATATGGGCAGGCCTCTGTGAGAGCTACCTGAAAAGTAGACCTCAGCAATATACGCAGTGCATGGGATTGGCCCCACATTTTGCATTATAATTCATTCTTAGTTTCACTTTAATTTGACAGAAAAATCTCAAAACTTAAATAGGAAACTCAAAAGAAAACGCTGAATTATCCAATTGCTAAAATTTTTTATTTAGAAATAACTTGAATTTTACCAGAAAGATGTCTTTTCTAACATCTTATTTCACCTATGTTCAGCATTAGACTTAAGATACATGAAGGCAGGAGATTTTCCCCATTTTTCCATTACTGCTGGATCCCCATGCCTGGAACAGTGCCTGACACATGCGGAACATCCAATATTCAAAAAATACATGGAAAAGAAAAAAAGGTTCCCAACCTTTTTAAAAACAGTATTTTCAAAGAGATGCTTAGAAGATGAGAAGGTTCAGATTACATAAATTGGGTATAATAAAATAAAAACATTTCTACTGACTATATGACATGTTCAGGTATGCAAAGTAACAACTATAATAGTTGTGCAGATTTATTAGCTGAGTACCCAAAACCTGTCTAGATGCTAGAAAACTAGTAGGATTTATTTATATTTGCAAATTGATATTATATTTTATATATTTCACATATATTTATAAATATATCATATTGTATTTATAGTATATATATTTGCAAATTGATAATTTAGAATTTTCTGGCATTGTATTGGAATGTTCATAAATGAAACAGATTAAATTTTCTTTTGGTGTTTTTAAATAAAGAAACAAACTATGACCTTACATTTAACTACGTGGAGAAAATACTGGACAGCATGTTGATAGAGTTGAAGGGCTTCCTCATAGTTCCCAGCCTTGTCTTCCTGGGCTGCTTTGCTAGCAAGATCTATTGCTTTCTGTTTGAGGAGAAGCAAAATCATACCATCAAAATCACACCACTGAAATCAAACCATCAAAATCAAAGCATAAGTGTAAGTTTGAAGTAAATAATCATATGGAAAGTCGTTTTAAAAAAATACAACCTTAAAACAAATCCATCTTTTTTCTAAATCACAATAACATCCTATATAAGAAAACCCAAATATACAAACAGTAGAATGACCAGCAGAACGATAGGTCACTATGACACGCATTGACCACCAAGGGGCAGATGATCAACAGAAGAGCTGTCCCCTCGTGGTCAGTGTGCTCCCACAGGGGGAGCACCACTCAGCCAGAAACCAGGCTCATGGTGAGCACAGAGAAGGTGGCAGGAGCCTCTCCTGCCTCCACTGCAGGTGGGTGGTAAGGAGCGAGGGGTCCTGGACTGTGAGAGCCCTGGAATGCGAGAGGGATGTCTGACTGCTGGCTTAGACCTGAAACATTAGTAACATGAAATATATTTATAATTAAAGTTTTTGGAAAGAAACAATTTTTACATGTAGTACAAGTTCAACTGTTTGGAACAACAGGAAAAAAAAGCACAGGAAAAAGATGGGGAGGAAATTTAACTCAACTTATCTTTGATAAGACTTTAATTTTTTCATTTTCTACTTCCACATCTTCTAAAAATGTCCATAATGCACACAGACTACTTTTGAAGTATTTTTTGTTAAAAAAAATTCCCCGAAATAAATTCATATGAATACATCCAACTCAATGACAATGCAAAAGCAAGTAAATGGCAGTAAAATAGAATTTTCAATAAATGGTATAAGAGCAACTGGATATCCATAAGCAAAAAGAGAGAGAACTTAAACTTCAACCTAAACCCCACACTTTATATACAAATTCACTCAAAATGGATTATGGACTTAAATATAAAATATAAAACTATAAAATCTTAGTTCTTAGACTTGATACCAAAAGCACAATATATAAAAGAAAAAAAAATTTTTTTCATCAAATTTAAAACCTTTTGGTCTTTAAAAGATTGTTAAAAGGACAAGCTACAGACTGGGAGAGATATTTGCAAACCACATGCCCAGCAAAAGAGTAGTATTTGGGCCCAACCAGCGTGGCTCAGTGGTTGAGCATCGACCTATGAAAACAGGAGGTGAAATATATAAAGAACTCGCAAAACTCAACAGTTATAAAAAGAATCTAAGGAGAAAATGGGCTCAAGACCTGAAGAGACATTTCACCAAAGAGGATATACAAATATAAGCACATGAAAAGATGTTCAACATCATTAGCCATTAGGGAAATGCAAATTAAAACCACAATGAGATGTCACTACACATCTATCAGAATGGCTAAAATAAAAACCAGTGACAATATCAAATAGTGGCGAGGATACAGAAAAATTGACCACTCATATACTACAGGTAGGATGTAAAATGATACAACCACTCTGGGAAACTGGTTTGTTCAAACAAATCTAAACTTGCAACTACCATATGAACCAGCAACTGCACTACTGGGCATTTATTCCATAGAAGCGAAGACCTATGTTCATGCACAAACTTGTACATGAATGTATCAGATGTCCGTCAATGATTGCATGGTAAACTGTGGAACATCCCTACCATGGAGTATTACTCAGTGCCAAAAAGGAACTACTGATACAGAGATGGTAGGGAAGGGGGGGTGGTTTACAGGGGACGTTAGGTGACTGTGGTTATAAAAGGTCAGGAGGGATCCCTATGGATAGAACTATTCTTTATCATGATGATAGTGATGGATACCTGAACCTACACCTGACAGAACTCTACACACACTCAAATACACACTAGTACAAGTGAAAGTGGGGAAATCTGAACATGATTGGTAGAATGGATCGGTGTGCCCATCTGGTTGTGATACTGTACTACAATTTTACAAGATGCCACCATGTGAGGCAACGGGATAGGGAGTACACAGGATCTCTGTATTATTTCTTCACAACTGAGTGTGAATCTATAACTATGTCAAAGTAAAATTTTCATTAAAAAACTATCTTTAATTTTTTTAAATATACATACATGTAAAAAACAAGCACGGTTTATTTAAATATTCCAACTGGATTAATTTAGGTCGTAAAACTGTATGCAACAGAAATAAGAGCCTGTAAGGGGGAAAAATGGTCATGATTCTACTATATTAAAAGTAAGCATGTAACTCATATAAGAAAAAATTATTCAAACAACCCCCAAACCAATCACATGTAAGAATATTATATTTTGAAGTAGATTGCAGAGAAAGAATGAAAGCTGTAAATGGGAGAAGAGGCTGTCATTGGGGCACACGCACCCTGTTTTGTAGCAGCAAGGAAGAACAGAAGTCATATGCTTTCAAATTGACAAAAGTAGAAGTTACCTGTTTCACAGCTCAATTAGCCTGAGCTTAAAGCTAAATTTTCAAAAGTTTGGTAAACTAGGCAAAATATAAAGGTCTCAGAGTTGTAGCATGTGGTCACCTGGTGGGTTATGTGCCTGGTCATATAAAAATGTATCAGGAAGGCTCAGTGGCTAAGCCATGTGCAGAAGTAAGTTCTTTCTTATTCTGGCTGTAATTTTCTTCTCCTATTATTTTTACTCACTGTGCCACTCACCACGGGCGCAGTCTCCTCATTCGAGGTCAGCCCTCTTTTAGGCACGACACTGACCTTTGTTAAAGTAAAATGCTTACAACCAGTATTTAATGATCTATCTCCAAATACAGTACCCTGACTTTAAACCAACCCTTCTCTCATGGACATGCACCTACACCGTCCAATACGGGAACCACAAGAAGCCACGACTTCTGCGCACTTGTGGTTAGTGTGACTGAGGAGTGAGTTTTAAATTTCCTTTAAGCAAAATTTAAACAGCCACATGTTGCTACTATACTGACAACGCATGTTAAGCCTTTAATCAAGGATGATGATTTTCCCTGCTGAATGCCCCACTTCACCCTTGTGTCTGTTAGCATTTTTAATTTGAAATGAAGTTAACTGTGTCTTGCGTGGTTTGGGAGTGCTAGTAATTCTTTTAGGATACAATCTGACCATTCTCCTAGCTCCGGCCCTGGTTAAATCCATGGTCACATTTGTCAGTACTAGGGCCCAGCCTCCTCGGTGGTCAGCCTGCTTCCACACTTGCCACCCGGCAGCAGCCAGCGCAGGGCACCCATCGATTCCTACCGCAAACCAAGTCACATTCCGAAGCCCCAGATCCATTCTGAGGATGGGAGACACTTCCAGAAATTTCTCAATGTCCGCTCCACAGAGGCCTAACGATGAAGTCTAAAATTTTAGGGCTCCTTGATTGGTGCACAAAAGACCATGCTCACTGCGGTGGGGCGGGGAGGTGGAGCCACAAGGTAATTCAAAACCACCCCCTGATCTTATACACTACACTCTGGGAGTCACAGAGGAGTGCACACAAACGCATATTCTCAATGAACCCACGGATTCTTCCGAGTCCAAGACCGTTCCCCCGTCTCTATTCGCTTGACAGCTCGAAGGGAAGAGCTCTGCTGTACCAGCCCGAGGGACGAAGCGCCAACTAGGACCGCCCCCCTTTCCACTGGTCCAGCGCAGAGCTTTGCACACATTCCGCGCTTCCCACTCCCTCCGACACAGACGGAAGCGTCTGCTCACAGCGCTGCCCAGTTCGCTTCAAAGGCGGCTGGTTAAGGGAAAAGGAAAGTCTCAACATCAGTCAGGAGTCTCCGAAAGCCGGAGGGAGACCCCGGAAGCGAGCGGAAAGCACCGGCCGCCCCGACCTGCGGCTGGGCGCCGCCCTCCTCCTCCCTCTTCCCCGCCCTCCGCCCCCCGCCCCGCGCCTCCAGCCCTCCAGGGGGGTGGGAGAACAGTCCTACCTGGAGGTTGGTCGAGGTGGACGCCATGGCGCAGACCCGAGGCGGTTCCCTGCGGAGGAACGAGGGCACGGGACCAAGAGCGGCGACGTCGAGTGGCGCCTGGAGTAGCCCCAAACGAGCACAGGTTGGGGACTCTCGGACCCCCTAGCAGCGGCCTCCCTTCCGGAATTTGTTCCGAAACCACACGGAGCCCCGAGAGCCCCTTACCCTCCTCACAAAACTTCCGCAATCCCGGGCCCCTCCGGGCTCTCGTCCCGCCTCTGGCCCCAGCACTTCCGCTTTCGTCATCAGCTCGCGCACTGCCCAGTTCTCAGTCACCCAGGTCTCGCCTTAGCCTGGGGCATCGCGAGACTAGCAGAGGCTTCCCGGGAACCCGCCGAGGTTTGGCGGAAGTCAAGCTAGGGGCGGGCGCACTGCGGCTCCGGCCTAGGGACCTGGCAGGAACAATTAATTCCCTTTTCTCCTCTCCCGGAAGTCTTGTAGTTTAAGATGGGTTACTGGCTCTGGCTCCTTTCAGCCACGTCATGGAGCATGCTCTGTCTCTCTGCAGCTTTTGAGTTGGAAAATGCCCTCCTGCTCCAAGACCCACCGGTGGTGGACTTTGGGCCCCTTTCCTGCCTCACTTAGTCTGTCGCCTCCTGGGTAAATGGGCTGATTGTAGTGCCTCCCTCGGGGTTGTGAAGGATGCTCTCGCACTCGGTACGGCGCAGAGCACAGTGCCTGGCGAGCATTCAGATCCGAGTGCGTGTTATTTATTGCTCACTCTTCACATCGTCCAGCAGGCATTTTTCAGATGGCTAGTGCCATGGCCCCAGAGGCCTGGAGGTGTTAGTGTAGGTATGGCCACTGCCATCAGGAGCCTGCATTAAGCTCAGGTGTGTTTAGTACCAAGTTTAATAGCTTGAGAGGTTAAGTGCTTTGTATGAGATCACGTAAGTGAGGGGCTGTTGTTGGCAGTCCTAATCCTCTTTTTCTTCTCTCTTTCATCGTTAAGTGTGGGGGTTCAGAACAAGTCACCCCAAGCTGTGTCTCTGTGGTGTGAAGATTGAGCTAAAGGCAACTTCAGTCGCAGGCTCAAGAAAAACCTGTGTCTTTGCCTTAACTATCTGGAAGAAGCTGAATTAGGGGCCTGGCCCATAATAAGCAACTATTAGGAATAACATCTTTTGACCTATCTATAAGGCAGGGAAAACTTTACTAAATATCTGCTGTTCTTACCCATTGAAGCGCCTCATCCCTAGCTCTGAATGTCACGTATATCCATGTTCCCTTTCTATCTCAACCTCAGTGGGGGATGGGGGGGGGGGGGTGGGGGGGGGTGGAGGAGTTGTCTCTGATTCTCTCATGTATGCAGGGTTCCCATATATATGTATGTATTAAATTTGGTTATTTTCTCTTGCTAATAGGCCTCATATCTATTTGGTTATTAGACTTGTCAGAAGAACCTTGAGGGCAGAGGAAATTTTCTTCCTCCCCCACATAAGCTCAAAAGAAAGGAAATAGATGTCTAATTACTTCATTTTATTTCCCACTCCCCAATTCTTTCCAAACATCTTCCATCTCCTAAGTAATTAAAGCACTTCCTCCCCCTTAATATTTGATAATGTCAACTACCCAATTTTGGAAATCTCACTTGTATAATGTTCTATATTCCTTTTCTATCTCCTTCACTGTCTCCCTTTCGTACTCCTCTCTACCTGCAGAATTTCCTCAAGTCTGATGTGTCTTCTCCCTTACTACTGTATCTCTGCTACCTTATCCTCGTTCTGGGCATAGAAAATGGCTTCAAAACTTGATCTCTGTGCCCATCCTGCCCTATGCCCTGCCTTTACTACTAACTCCAACGATCTCCAAAAAACCATGGGGTTTCCCCCCAAATTTCAAGCAAATTAAATTTCCTTCCACCCCAAAACTTTTTTCTCTGGTTTCTCATCAGAATGATTTCACTAAATTTCCATCAAAGCTCAAAGCCCTCTCTTTGTCTCTATCCACCAGTGCTGCTTTTCACCCCTTAGATAAAATACCGACTCCAGCCTTTAGAACAGTGGTTGTCAACCTTCCTAATGCCAAGAACCTTTAATACAGTTCCTCATGTTGTGGTGACCCCCAATTTCATTGTTACAAATTGAACATAATTAAAGCATAGTGATTAATCACAAAAACAATATGTAATTATATATGTGTTTTCTGATGGTCATAGGCAACCTCTGTGAAAGGGTCGTTCGACCCCCAAAGGGGTTGGGACCCACAGGTTGAGAACCGCTGCTTTAGAGCATTAATGTATGATAGACACTTAATAAATATTAAACCATTTAACTGAGCTGCTTAAAATAAGTTTTTGTTTTCTTACTGACTATGAAATAAACTTGATTTTGCCTGGAGATGCAGACTCCAATTTACCTTTCTTTTTCTTCTTTTTTTTTTGTTTTTTGTTAATCCTCATCTGAATATTTTTTTCATTGTTTTTTTTTTCTTTTTTAGAGAGTGGAAGGGAGGTAGGAAGAGAGACAGAAAGAGAGAGGGTGAGAGAGAGAAACATTGATGTGAGAGAGATACATTGATTGGTTGCCTCCCACACATGCCCCAACTGGGGCTGGGAGTTGAACCTGCAACCCAGGGACATGCTCTTGATTAGGAATTGAACCAGACCCTTTGGTTGGTGGGTGATGTTCTAATCTCTGAGCCAAACGAACCAGGGTTCCAATTTATCTTTCAATTCAATCCCTAAACATTCACAGAATACCCTCTAGACACAAGTCTACTAGGCATTAGTAAAACTGTGAAAATGGCCCTGACCAATTTGGCTCAGTCATTAGAGTGTTGGCTTGTGAACTGTAGGGTCTTGATTGGATTCCAGCCCAGGGCAAGTACCTCGGTTGCAGGCTCTATCCCCAGTCCAGGCGTGTGTGGGAGGCAACCAGTCGATGTGTCTCTCTCACATCAATATTTCTCTCTGTCTCTCTTCCCTTCCATTCTCTCTAAGAAATCAATGGAAAAAAAATGTCCTTGGGTAAGGGTTATCAAAAAACAAAACAAAAAAACTATGAAGATTAATAAGATGCTATTTATGAGTTTACAGTTTAGTGAGAGACACTGACACATACTAGTAAATAGAGAGTTCATTGAGATATTGAATACCTCCACGTGCCAGGCTGTTGTAAATGCCGAAAAGAACAAAACAATAAAAAAAAAAACTCCTTTTTTATCAGCAATAATAAGTCATACTGATATCATGCACCCCCTAACAGACAATGAAAAGGCTGATAGGTGCATTTGTGGGTTTAGTTTGCAACAGGGTCTCCTATCCAGCCCCTCTAGGACCAAATCCATCTCACTCAGACCATCTTGAAGGAAATGCATCATATGAAAGCCCTCAAAGCATGCCAGCCACTTGTTGAATCACTAGCTCTGACCTGGAACACACCCATGAGGAAGGCGACACTCTGATAGTGCTGGTCATGTGAAGGACGTGACTCAGGCTGTTCTCAGCAGGAAACCTGTTCTTCCTATGAGGTAGCATACCTTTCTGAACATGCTCAGCAGTCCTGGAGGCCAGCCCTTTCTCCCTGATTGCTATTTGTTTTATTCCTTTGAAGCTACAGAGAGCTTCCGGACTGATAAGGGGGTTTGAGAATTGACCCATCAACCATCAGCCAGCCATGTGATGGAAGGTGTGTTGACCGAAGTAGCCATCCTGTTTCTGTTTATGACCTCCAGGCAAATGTGACATACATCATTAGCACGGAAGAAAAAGATGAGCACTCTGCCCTCAGCCTAACCCCATGGTCCCCCAGACTGTGGATATCAGCAACATGATAACGCACTTACAAAAGTCAATTTTAAATACCTTTCCCCACCCCTGCTCAAACCAAGTATTTTCCTTTTAGGTGCATAGACTTACATCTGCAAACATTTTCAAAAAGGTATTGTGTCAGAAAAAAAAAGTTGGTTGTAGTTTTGTGTAGAACGCATCATTTAATTACTAGCTACATGTCTAATGAATGGCACAATAGCACATTTCTGAGTAACGAATGAGGCTAAGAATCTGGGAGAGAGGGTTGTGGGGACAGGACCTGGGAGCCTGAGTAAAAAGTCAACCTGTCCACCTTAAGATTGGATATCAGCTGGCAACTTTCTTTTTTTGACTTATCAGTTTCCCTATTTAGTATTTAAAAACAGAATTGAAAATGATATATTTTGATGGTGAAATGAAAAACCAAAAATTGCTGAACCTAAAAAATGTTTCATGGGAATCTGCTGTTTCAATGCCCCTTAAGGTCAATCTTTTAACTAGAAAAGACATTTAATACTCCCAGTCCTACTCTATTTGTTGGACTTTGTAATCAAGGCATGTGGAATGGAATTTTGTTTTTATTGTCTAAAGTTTTACATATGTCTCCTTTTTCCCCAATTGCCCCCCCGCCCCCGCCAGCCATTCCTACCCTCGGCAAGCCCCCACCACCCAGTGTCTGTGTCCATTGGTTATGCTAATATGCATGCATGCAAGTCCTTTGGTTGCTCTCTAACCACCCTCCCACCTCCCCTGCCATTTGTCTCTGGATCTATTTTTGTTCATCAGTTTATGTTGATCATTATATCCCACATATGAGTGAGACCATGTGATATTTATCTTTCTCCGATTGGCTTATTTCACTTAGCATAATGCCCTCCAGTTCCATCCATGCTGTTGCAAATGGTAAACGTTCCTTCTTTTTAATAGTGGCGTAGTATTCATTGTGCAGATGTACCACAGTTTTTTAATCCACTCATCTGCTGATGGGCACTTAGGTTGTTTCCAAATCTTAGCTATTGTAAATTGTGCTCCTATGAACATAGGGATGCATATATCTTTTCTGATGGGTGTTTCTGGTTTCTTGGGATTACTGGGTCAAATGGGGATTACTGGGTCAAATAGGAGTTCCATTTTTCACTTTTTGAGGAAACGCCATACAAACGGGACTACATCAAAATGAAAAGCTTCTGCACAGCAAAAGAAACCATCAACAAAACAACAAGAAAACTCACTGCATGAGAGAACATATTTGCCAGTGCTATTTCAGATAAGGGTTTAATCTCCAAAATTGACAAAGAACTCATACAACTTAACAAAAGGAAGATAAACAACCCAATCAAAAAATGAGCAAAGGACCTAAGTAGACACTTTTCAAAAGAGGACATACAGAAGGCTGAGAGACATATGAAGACATGCTCAAAATCACTAATCATCCGAGAGATGGAAATCAGAACAAGGAGATACCAGCTCACACCTGTCAGAATGGCTATCATCAACAAATCAACAAATGACAGGTGCTGGTGAGGATGTGGAGAAAAAGGAACCCTCCTGCACTGCTGGTAGGAATGCAGACTGGTACAGCCACTGTGAAATGGAATTTGTATTTATATGTGTAATAGATATAAACTTTGGGACTCCAAGAAGACACAATAGAATTGATGACACACTTATACTTGAACTAATCAATACAAGCATACCTTGTTTTTATTTTTTTGTTTTTTAAATATATTTTTATTGATTTCAGAGAGGAAAGGAAAGGGAGGGATAGGAACATCAATGATGAGAGAGAATCATTGATTGGCTGCCTCCTGCATGCCCTCTACTGGGGATCGAGCCCACAACCCGGGCATGTGCCCTTGGCTGGAATTGAACCTGGGACCTTCCGGTCTGCAGGGCGATGCTCTAACCACTGAGCAATTGGCCAGGGTGGCATACCTCATTTTATTGTATTTCACGGTTGTCTTTTTTACAAACTGAAAACAAGACCTTCCACCTGCAAAAAAAGATTACGTCTTGCGTTATTGCAACACTCCATTGCAGTGGTCTAGAACTGAACCTGCAATATCTCTGAAGCTTGCCTGTTATGCTTTTCCATCCTGCAACCAACTGGTGCTGATTGAGCTCCTGTGAGGTAGGTAGCCCCTGACTTCTGAAGTTTATATGTAGCCAAATGAGAAATCAAACACATTCTCTCCAAGAACTTCTAATATAGTTGGAAAAATCAAGCAGTTACAAACAGAAAGCAGTTTTCACTGTAAACATGAATGATAAATCCACTGTATGCCTTTTGGGTTAAAAACAGTTGGTGTGAAATGTTGGCTATGTGGAAAAGGTTGGGGCTGCTTTGTATCTAGAGAGGAAACTTCAGATACAGCGGAGGAACTTCCATGTGTTCATGTAAAGACACTCTGTGCTACTTTGTGCATATTATTCAAATTATAATTACAAAATGGAAGTCTTGAAAGCTCAAGTATGTATTCATAATCTTGGCCCAAAGTGCACCTTTGAAGACGAAGGATAGGCTAAAAACCACAGCCAATTCAGTGATTTAATTTCACTGTATTAAAGCTCAAGGTTGCCAAATGATCTCATCACCAAGTTGTATCCTAAGGTCATGCTGGGAAAAGAGGATATTCTATGCCAGGCCAACTACTCTCAAGGGAAAATTCTGGCCAATTATATTTTTGAAGTTGCAAAATAGCTGCATTTTTCATTGGAAAATTCCATCCTCCAACCCTGATAGTCTTGGAGAGCTCCCTGGCTTACCTAACCTAGTGCAACAAAGCATTGGCCCAAACATTTATCATGTTAAAAGATGCCTGGTAACGTGTGAACGACAACTAGCAGCAGTCTCAAAAGCAATCTTGTAATAAATTTTATCAAGAGGCAACCTGAGTCTATCAAAGTCACATGGAGAAGGCAGCAAATTGTGGTGTTAAGGACACCACCTATCATTATGATCAGATGCTCACAGGTAGTGAAAACACTATAACAAGAGATGTCATGCTTGGGGAAATTATAAATAAAGATGTGAAAAGACTGAAATGCTCAGCTTCATTCTTCATATTTTAGGGCCGATTTTTAAAATGGTAGAACTTTGTAGAAGTAAAAGATTCAAGTTCCCTGTTAAAAAAAAAAAAAAAAAGAAAGTATACTAACCCCATCAAGGCAAGGAATACCCACAAAGAAAGTGGTTTTATTGTGCGAGTGAGAAATTCCAGGAAAGGGATATTATAAAAGCCCCTAAGGGGTAGATTTAGGTCAAGGGAAATATATACCTTGGAGAGAGAGATGGAGACATTAACTTATTTAGAAGTTGGCTCTCTTCAAAGACCCCAGACTGTAAAGTATCATGTAATTGATCCAAGTGGACAATGTGTCAATTAACAAATCTAAATTGAGTTGACTATTATGTGAAAGGCATCTAACCTTCCAAGCTCCTTCTAAATTTCCCCAAATGAAAAAGGCCAGCATTGTGCATTCATTGTCTAACTAAAGGGTATTACAACACAAATATATTTTAGAAGTGCCAACAGGGATGTTGTAATCTTACTCTCTGTGTCTGCACGTTGTGATGTGGTGGGAAGAGCTCTCTCTGGGCTTGGAGTCTTTTTTTTTTTTTTTTTTTTAATATATTTTATTGATTTTTTACAGAGAGGAAGGGAGAGAGATAGAGAGCTAGAAACATCGATGAGAGAGAAACATCGATCAGCTGCCTCCTGCACATCTCCCACTGGGGATGTGCCCGCAACCCAGGTACATGCCCTTGACCGGAATAAAACTGGGACCTTTCAGTCCGCAGGCCGACGCTCTATCCACTGAGCCAAACCGGTTTCGGCTGGGCTTGGAGTCTTGACGTCCAGGTTCTAATCCTGACTCTCCCACTCAACAGTTTCATGGCCCTTCTTATAGAGTTCAGAGAAGAGTTTAGATAAAATGCTGTGTGACTTAATCAGAAGACCCCAGTTCTAGCCTCCAGCTATGCAGCTTCCTTGCTTTTGGACCTTAGGAAGGTCATTAGCTGCTTTTATCTTTAGTTTGCTTATCTGGGCAGGGGATGAGCTAAGGCACCTCTGAAATCTCTTGCTGCTTTAAGCCAATGCCTTGCAGAAAAGCATAATTACATTACTTGAATTTACTGTGGATGCTTAAGTACCAAATGCAGTAGATATGTATATTTCAATTTCTGTTTTTATGCCAGATTGTCGAGGCACTACTGTAGAGCAAAAAGCATTAGAGGTATAGAAATGAGACCCAAGAACAGGCACTTACCTGCTCTGAAACACTTTTATCTTTAAAACTGGATGAATAATTCCTGCTTTACAAGGTTACTGTAAAGATGAGAGATAGTGAACTATGATGTCTGGCCCATAGTGGACATTCAATAAATGGTGGAGCTTTTTATTTTTACCCCTATGAACCACTTGATGCCAAGGTGTAGCATTATTCCTCAGGGAAAATAAAAGAGACTTCATAACAATCTACAGTTTCTAAGGCATCGCTGTGGCAGACACAGCATAATGCCATCTTTTGTAATGCAGATGGCGATCAGGTCTGAAATTTTAGGAAAACTTACTAATGGACTCTCCGAAGGTATTGGATGTTACCTTTGCAATGCCTTGTACTCTGATCTTACAGTTAACTCTGACACTTAATGCCTATGGTTTGCGAAGGTGGTCAGGGCAGCTCTGCAGACCCCATGTCAACTGGAGGGGCAGAAATATGGACTGGATGAAGCCGCTTTTCAGCATGGCATTGTCCTCACCCGTTCTTTTTAGGCTCCATTCTTATTTTACAATCAGTTCATAAGTTTGTCTCTGCTGTGGACATCCTTCAGAGGCTTACATAGGGAAGAAAAGTGAGTGTCTTGTACTGGATGCATGAACTTGGCTAGATCACATGTCCACAATTACTTCCAGTTACCATCTTTTCAGCACCATCCCTGGCATGTGGCATCCCCACTGCCCCCCACTTCTGCATTTTTTGCCACATCTGGATACTCTTGGGTGGTTCCTCTTTCTCTCAGGCAAACCCAGACCAGCATGCAGGTTTCTGCCAGCCTCGGCCACTTCCTTCCCTTCATCGTTTGCACCAACAGGGACCACCATAAGGGGCAAAGTTAGAAACCCTTTAAATTATACACTATAGTGCTTGATTCTGGACTCAACTTCAAATTAACCAGTTTATCCCATTCACTGTTCTTGGACCTGAGACTTCCTGTTGGTGTCCACAAGTGAGCATCCATCTGCAGTGTGTCCAGCTTCGTGGTCCTTCTCAGAGAGTTAAGAGAGGGGCTCAGATGAAACGCTGTGTGATTTAATCAGAATGCCCCAGTTCTACACTCGCCATGCAGTTGGTTTCCTTGTTTTTTTGACCCTAGGAAGGTCATTAGCTGCTCTTGTCTTTCGTTCTCTTGTCCAGGGAAGGGGATGAGCTAGGTCATCTCCATAATTTCTTGCTGCTTTAAGCCAAAAAAAATGCTTTGTTGGTGTGCCTGAATAAGGCATGAGCCCTGATCTCAAAGAGTGTATAATCCATTCCTATGCCTAGAGAGGAGCAGAGAGGATCAGTGGCTGTCTTGGGAGACAGTGTGAGCTGAGTGTGCTGCAGGAAAAAGACATTGCTGTGGGCTGGGCCCAGCTGGCTACTAAGAGGAAGGACTGCTGAGGTGGCAGGAGAGAGGCAGGGGCAGGCGAGGGGCAGGACGCTGCCCACCTTGTGCTTCGTGCAGATTCTTCTGTGGAGAAGTTTCACGGACCATTCTTATTTCCCAGTCAGTTCATAAACTTCTCTCTGCTGTGGACATCTTTCATAGCCTTACATAGGGAAGAAAAGTGGGTGTCTTGAACTGAATGCATGAACTTGGCTAGACCACATTAATTTCAAGGGTTACTGTGACAATGGGAACCCATGTTATTAGAAGGGAGCAGCCCCTTGAGAAATGTGCAATACCACCTCTCCATCTGTTCTGTATATATGCAGGGTGTCCCCCCAAAATGTATACACACTTTGAATAATTATTAATTCCAATGGGTTAAATCTGAAAAGAAAGATATATCAATTGAGCTATCAGCTGTTAAAGTGTATATATGACAGGTGGGATTGTATCATATTTATCTTTACAGTTTATTGATTTTATATAAGAATTTATTCACAAATTAATTCACACACTTTGGTGATTAAGACCAAATGTTGTAGAGATGTATATTTCCTAATTCTTTGTTATTTCTGAAGTATTTCCATGATGGATTTAAAGACTGGAAAAAGATAGTTTTAAATAAAACTTGTCAAATGTATCAACACAAACAGCACAAGATTGTGTCTGGGGTGTCTGGTGGTTTAGCTCCCAAACCCCCTCTTCTTGTTTAGGGGACCGGGTGTTTCTGTTTCCTGTGGTTGCTGTGAAAGCCTCACAAACTTGTCAAGCCCCAAAGTCTGGAGGCTGGATGTCCCCAGTTGGTGCTGGCAGGCCCATGCTCCCTCTGAAGGCTCTAGGGCAGTGGTTCTCAACCTTCCTAATGCTGCGACCCTTTAATACAGTTCCTCATGGTTGTGGTGACCCCCAACCATAAAATTATTTTCATTGCTACTTCGTAACTGTAATTTTGCTACTCTTATGAATCGTAATGTAAATATCTGATATGCAGGATGTATTTTCATTGTTACAAATTGAACATAATTAAAGCATAGTGATTAATCACAAAAACAATATGTAATTATATATGTGTTTTCTGATGGTCTTAGGAGACCCTGTGAAAGGATCATTTGACCCCCAAAGGGGTCGCGACCCACAGGTTGAGAACCGCTGCTCTAGGGGGATCCTTTCTCGCCTCTCTTCACTTCTGCTGGTTGCTGTAATCCTGGCGTTCCTGGGTTTGTAGACAGATGTCTCCAGTTTCCATCTCAGTTGTCACATTGTGTTCTTGTGTCTGAGTCTCTGGGCACAAATTTCCCTATTCTTATATGGATACCAGCCATCTTGGCTTCAGGGCCCACCCAAATCCAGTAGAATTTCATCTTAATTTTATTTTCATCGAGACATAATTGACACATAATATGATATTAGTTTCAGGTGTGCAGCACGATAATTCGCTCTGTGTTTATGCTGTGGAATGATCACCACAGTAAGAATAATAGCATACATCACCACGCACAGTTACAATTTTTTTTTCTTGTTGACCTCATCTTGATTCAGTTACTTTTGCAAAGACCCTATTTCCAAATAAGGTCCCATTCATGGGCACTGGCGGTTAGGACTTGAACATGTCTATTTTGGGAGGACACGCTTCAACCACAGCACCCAGATTGCCCAAGTACAGGAGGGAGGCAGGACCCTCCGTGTGGAGGCTGGGGTGGGCAGGCGTCTTCCTGAGCACAGAGCATGAACTCACAGCCTCAGCTCGGGTGTTCTTGTCTGAGCTTTTGGATCCTCAGCAAGTGGCCCAAAGTTTTAGGGAGAGCCTGGTTGGACCCCATAACCTGGCCCTGTGAGTGGCAGGGACATGTGGGTGGCTGAGTGAGGGAGATTTCTGCCCTCCTTTGGTTCCTGCTTGATTCCTGAACTTGATTCTCTGGCCTTCCCTTCAGTTCTATCATTGTCCTAACATCCTTTCAATTAATTCCCTCTCCTTGGTTTAAATTAGACGAAGTCAGGTTTTCCTGTTTGCAAGCAAAAACTCCGAATAATGCCAATATCAAATTAAACTAATTTGTCATACACATATTACCAGAAGTTTCCAAAGAGCAGCAGAACCTGGGACCATTAGCTTCAGAAGAGTAATTGCCATTAAGGACATTAATTATGACAGAACACTAAATATTGACTATCAAGTCACCCTTTTGTTGTAAATATCTTATTTTATTTATTTTAAATATATTTTTATTGATTTCAGAGAGGAAGGGAGAGGAAAAGAGAGATAGAAACATCAATGTGAGAGAGAATCATTGATGGGCTGCCTCCTGCACACCTCTTACTGGGGATCAAGCCCACAACCCTGGCATGTGCCCTTGACTAGAATGGAACCCAGGACCCTTTAGTCCACAGGCCGACGCTGCATCCACTGAGCCAAACCAGGTAGGGCTGTTATAAATATTTTAAATATCAAAAGATAAGGCTCCTTTATAAATAAAGTAGTTAGTTACATCAAGAAATGTTTGAAATTTTACTCTTTAGTGTCTAATGGCACAAAAGGGGAATTCAAATTATTTTTTTAAATTTTAATTAAAAGGGTTATAGGGAAAAAAATTAAAAGAGGACTTCAAATATTATTTCCCCTTTTAAATATTTTTTGGCTAGGAAAGCAGGTCCACCTGCTAATTTTAAGGAAATTATTTCACTCAATATGAAGTAATTAATTTTCTCAGTTCATTCAATCTACCAGTTAATCAATTAATGTTACAAAGAACCTATATTCCACAGTATGAAGTATTTTTCAGTCCTAAGTGTGGTAAGGGCACCCTCTACTGGCTAATCATAGAAACTATAGTTCTTTACCAATGCAGCTGCCTCCCTGGGATTGGAAAACAAGCAGTTAATCTTTGGTCCTTCCCCCACCCCCTTGAAAATTGTCAGAGGCAGTAATAACCTCAGGGCAGGAGCAAGACAAGACACAGATTAGGAAACCAGCTGTGAAGTAAATATTGGCCTACAGCTTTCTAGAATAAAGCTCTTTATAGAAAAATGATTCTTTATAGAATAATGCTATAATAATAATAATAATAATAATAATAATAATATGCCCTGGCTGAATGGCTCAGTTCGTTGGAGCATCATCCCATACATCAAAAGGTTGTGGGTTCGATCCTGATCCATGTTTCTTTCTCTCTCTCTCTCTAAACTTAATAATAATAGTAAAAAATAATGCAAGGCACAAGTGTGAGCCACAGATGTAATTTCAAATTCCCCAGTGGCCACATTAAAACAAATAAAACAAAACAAGCAAAATTATTTTAAGTATGTATCTTTAACTCAATGTATCCGACATATCACTTCAGCATTAAATCACAATAAAAACATTAGTGAACTATTTTACATTCCTTTCTTGCACCAAGCCTTTGAAATCCAGGGTGTACTTTCTACTTGTAGCACCTCCCAATTCAACCAGTCACATTTCAGGTGCTCAATGACCTCTTGGTGCAAGTGGGTGTTAATTAAAAAGAGTGGGACTAGAGAAACTCCAACAGCGAGGACAGGAACACAAGGGACATGTCATTAGCTGTTTCGTAATTTATAATTCATACCATCTCACAATGGTATAAAATCCATTTGGAAAAGGACCATTAAACATGAATAAGTTGGCTTGCAGGAGCCTAGAGGTTCATGTTTTTTTTGAATCATTGTTGATGGAGCATAACTTTGTACGGGCTTTTGGAAAGTGGTTTGATGTTCGGTACCCAGAGCTTTCAAACCTCAGACCTTCTGGACCAGAGTTACACTTACGGGAATGGTAGCAGGGAAATCTAAGCACAAGTCTGGTTTGGATGCCAAGCTCCTGTTGGACAGTTGATAATGGCCTTTTGTCTCTCCACCCAGTTCTGGCAAGTCTCTGTCTGCTCTTAAAATGGCTGCAGCCCTCAGCTGAGGAGCCAAACCCAAGGCCCATGGCTCTGGCCAGAGGTGATGGGTGGCTGCTTTGTCCTGGGCCCAGGAATAGCTGACACACCTTGACGCTGGTGGTCATATACTTGGCTGGCTTTCCTTCCCCTTCTTGTGGGGTTTGAGGCCGGGGTTGGCTGGTTAAACAAAAGACACACTTATAAAATTAAACTAATGAATGAACATGTATAATTTAACTAAATAAAATAAATATATAATTAAATGAATTAAATTTATTATTGATTTTGAAGGTCTTTGTCATCCAGGGCGTTTTAGTTGGGTCTCATTAGAAGGAGTCATGGATTATGATGGAAGGGACTGGCCCTTCTAACAAGAGTCCACTGGCTTCTGCCCCAGAATGGAAACCTACCCTCAAGAGATGCAGACCAAGATCCATGGATGGAGCTGCTCAATGTGGCTATTTTATTTGGGAAAAATAGAAACAACTTAAATATTCAACAATAGGAAATTGCAGAGCAATATGACATCTCTGTAGGATGGCTATCACGCAGATATTCTTTTTTTTTTTATCACGCAGCTTTTGAGGTAAGGTCTCAACGAATATATCTCCTTTTTATTTTCAGTTTTTGGTTTTGTCAAAGAGACCCAAGAGTTTTACATGGTTTTTTATGGGAAGCATCATCCCCCCTTTCCTTCCATTTTTCCTCTTCCCAGAGGCCCCCCTCTTATGAACCAGTTGTTTTAGAATTGACTTCCAAATTCTCCAAAGAGCACGGATGTATTTCTACTTCTGAGTTTCTTAGCTTTAGTCATTATCTACTGGCTTTTCACTCTGAAAGGTGAGGACTTAGCGCTTTTCTTTCCCATCCACCCCTAATGCCCACCCTTCCCTTCCCAACCCTTCTTCCACTTGGAGAATGTTCTGTGCTCCTCGGACTAGGTCATTGGTCTCAGTTTACCCCACGCACTGCTCCACCTGTGACTGGTCCCCCTTTGGATTGTAATCATTCACTTACTGGTACTTGTTTCATCACTTAACCAGGAATCTTAAGGATATGGTCTATGTCTTTCTACTCTGTGGCTTGCGTGTATGATACATTCCAAACAATGTTTGAGAAAGATATAATTAAACCTGTCATGTGGCAGCCCATAGGCTGCTGCTTTAAGAAGGGTATGGAATACCAGTGGCAATTAAAGCCACCCCGCAAGGAATTCATTAGGCAAGAGATTTCCATTTCTTCATACCTGTTACCATACCTTAACCAGCATCCCACCCACCCTCCCAAGACTTTGCTTCCATCTTGATGAAACTCTTAATTTCTCCCTCCCTATATTGGTCAACTTTGTCTCCAAGTCTGGCCAGGATGGGGAAAACTAAAATAAAAATTTCAAGTTCTCATGGAACTAGCCCAAGTGGAACTGAGTTTTATTTTTGTTGGTTTGTTTGTTTTGTTAATCCTCACCTGAGAATCTTTTTCCATTGATCTTTTAGAGAGAGTGGGAGAGAGAGGGGGAAAGACAGAAACATTGATGTGAGAGAAACACATTGATTGGTTGCCTCTTGCACATGCCCCTAACAGGGCCTGGGCCGGGGAGGAGCCTGCAACCAAGTTACGTGCCCTTGACTGGAATTGAACCTGGGACCCTTTGGTCCACAGGCCGATGCACTATCCACTGACCCAAACCAGCTAAGGCTGGAACTGAGTTTTTTTATGAATAAGATATAAAATTTTGCAAGTTTTAAATTGGACTTTGAAGATCAAGTAAGACACCAACAGATGGAGATGGGGTTTCTTTGCAGGAGCATGTCCCACCCAAGTGGAAGCTCTGTGAGACAGAGTGGAATGGGCCACCCATGTACTTCAGCTATAAATAACTATATTCGCAATGAAGATTAGATCATGATATTGTTAGTGATTAGATTTGATTCAGCCTTGCCTTCCAGAGATGCTCGTATATATCTGTGAAGTTTGTGAGGTGCAAGTTTGCCTGTAGAGTATCTACAGATTCTATTGAATGCCTACTATAGGACAGGCACCTGAGGATGGATGCAGTAAAAGGATGGGGCGCCCTGGCCGGTGTGGCTCAGTTGATTGGATGTCTTCCCATGCACTGAAAGGTTACTGGTTTGATTCCTAGTCGGGTTGTGGACTCAATCCCTGGTGGGGGGCGTGCAGGAGGCAGACGATTGATGTCTTGCTCTCACGTCAGTTTCTTTCTCTGCGTTACTCTCTCTCTCTCTTCAAAGTCAATTAAAAAAAGAGAGAGAGATGGATTGTATAGTCCAGTTGGTGAGATAATCACAATACTGAATAATAATAGTAAATAAATAGTAAAATAGATAATTATAAGCAACTTTAAGTACAATGAGTAGTCTGAAGGAATGTTTGGGACAGGAATGGGGAGGTCCTAGCAGTCTTCCATGAGGGAGAACTGACTGAACTCACCTTCCACTGGAGAAGATTGGAAGGCATGTGGTGTCATTGGGGGAAAAAAGATCAAATGAAATGTATGGAGATTGAACAGGCATACAAGGAAATGTTGGACGATATAGGGCAAATCAGGCATGCCATGTGACAAACTTTCAAAAATCGGACATACAAAATGTGTCTCTTTTGTTAACTGAGTTTAGTATTAATATGGAGAAAGCAAACCGTCTGGTTATTTCTAAGTCAACTCAGCCATGTTCAGTAATCTGGAGAGGGTGTAACTAATTTAAAACTTAGTCACACTCAGAACAAACTCAGTCATGTTCAGGGTTATTATTCTGGGCACTATTCCTTTCCCAGGAGAGATGTTAGGAGGTGATGGTTTTGCATCCCTGCCACATGAGTCCCCTGGGAGGAGGTGGTGGCAGCACATTCTGACGCCCTCCTCTCCCCCGTCCCAGTGCCTACACGTTCTCAGATTGCTATTCCCCCTGTAGGGTTGCCCCAACCTGGTAACCCTGGGGAGAACCTGTGTGTGGGCCTTGGTGTCTTCCTGAGTCTCCTCCAAACTTGAGGCTCAGGCCCTGACTGATTTTGAATTTGGAAACATATAAGGCGGCTTTATCATGTGCTCTGACTTCTCATTTCACCTCCACCCAGATTTGCCAAGGGACAGGCAGATTGTGTGGCTCCCACTTCCTTTCCATCCCAAAGGAGAGGGTCTGTTTCACTGGCGTGGGAGTGGGGTCTAGGGGAGCCAGGTCTGCGCGAACACTCCTCCTTTCTCAGTCTTTCTGATTTACTCTTCAACATGTTTGTTCACTAATTCTGGTCATGTTGGGGCTGGTAGGAAGTGTTAATGAGGGAAATATATGGAGGGTGGGAGTCACCTGCAACATCTCATAGGGCACCCTCTATGTTCCCAAGAGAACAGGATCTAAAGTGGCCCGGTGTGGATGGTGGTGGATGAGGGTGATGTGGGAATCAGGGGCACATAACCTCATCAGGGCAGAGAAGCGGGCCTGGAAGGAAGTAGGATCACAGGTTTGCACCAGGAATGAGTGAAGGTGGGTATTGGACTTGAGGGGAATTGAGTCAGGGGAGTGTCATGGTAGCAGAGGGGAGGAATTCAGAGGAGACAGACCTTAACCTACATTCATACCATGCTTATAAAAAAACCTCATATTATCTTTTTAATTTATTTGTTGTGATTGGAAACAAGATTGCTTATTTTATTTCTTAAGCATTAAAACATATTTTTTGACCTTGAGTAAATGCCTAGACATTTGAAAATGCAATAAATTAAAAGCATGTGATAGCTTATATAAATATTACTCTCCTCACTCCTCCCAACATACCCAGGGTGTCTGAGTGGGTCAAGTTGAGTGACTTTTCAAAATGTGCCGTCTGAGCCCTAACCAGTTTGGCTCAATGGATAGAGCATCGGCCTGTGGACTGAAGGGTCCCAGGTTCGATTCCGGTCAAGGGCATGTACCTTGGTTGCGGGCACATTCCCAGTAGGGGATGTGCAGGAGGCAGCTGATTGATGTTTCTCTCTCATCGATGTTTCTAACTCTCTATCCCTCTCCCTTCCTCTCTGTAAAAAATCAATAAAATATTTTAAAAAATGTGCTGTCTGAGTGAGGCAGTGACAATGGCACTCTTTGGCAGTGAACTCCAGAGGGATAACAGGAAGTTAGAACAGGTCCCCATGGAAGCAGTTTTCTCTGTTTCTGGTTTCTTCAGATACATAGGTGTGTGATTTCCTACCACACATAAAAATCCACCCCTAAGGCTGAGGGAATGTGATGGGTTGGTGTACTCAGCATTCATTCTCAAAATTTCAGTTCAGGAGCCCATTCCTGGGTGACTGAGAGCCTAAAATGTGATTTTTAAAAACTGTTCCCCAAAATTCCTTCCCTGACCTTCCTCAAAGTGAGTTCACTGTGTTGAGCCAAGATTTGGTAAAGACAGGGCTTGCCCCACACCCTGATCAAGCGTTCTTTTCGAGTGTGTAACAGAAATACATTCATTTCTAGAAACTGGAATCTGGTGACTGTCTTGTAGGGGCCTGTTCGGGCGTTCCTCTGCTGGAACAAACCCTCTGGAACTGTGCCCAGACCTTGGGCAGAGAACCTACCCAATCACATTCACATCCTAAAGCCACATATCTTTTCTTCTGAGGAAATGAGTTCTGCATTTTATGGGAGCAGTAGACGGGTAGGTTTAACAGAGGTGAGAGAGAGGAAGGAAGGCATGGACAAGAGAAGAGTAGACCCTGGATATTTGAGAATGGTTTAATATTAGGAAAAATTTGAATTTGTATAGGAAAAATTCTGAATTATGGAATACTTGAAACATAATATATTATTTTTAAAATATCTATAATAATAAAAGTGTAATATGCAAATCGACCAAATGGCCAAACAGCGGAATGACCATTCAGATGACCTTCTGGATAACCTTCTGGATGAAGCCGGGGCTGCAAGGGCTGAGGCAGCTGGGGCTGTGAGGGCCTAGCCCCTTGCATGAATTTCATGCATCAGACCTCTAGTTATATATAATAAACTAAAATGCTTATAGTTATTAGTCAATTATTTGAAAGGTATGATTTTTAGTTCTATATTATATATTAACTAGAGGCCCAATGCAAGTAATTCATACAAGAGTAGGCCTTCGCAGCCCCGGCTTTGCCCTGAAGGTTGTCCGGACGGTTGTGCTGCTGTTCAGCTGTTTGGTCGATTTGCATATTATGCTTTTATTATTGTAGATATATATAAAAAAACTGTTATTTTGAGCTTTTAAACAAATACAAATCACAGTACTATGTATGCATGAGAATGCATTTCAAATTAATGAAGTCAAAATCAATGAATCCCTGGCTGGCAAGCTCCATGGCCAGAGCATTAGCTCCCCACTGAAGGATCGAGGGTTTGATTACCAATCAAGGGCATGTACCTGGCTTGCAGGTTTGATCCCAGGCCCTGGAGGAGAGGCGGGTAGGGTCAACCAATCAATGTAAAGATTGGTTCTCTCTCTCTCTCTCTCTCTCTCTCTCTCTCTCTCCCTCCCCCCTCTCTTCCTCCCTTCCTTCTACTCTCTCTGAAAAACAATGGGAAAAATATCCCCGGGTGAGGATTAATTTTTTTAAAAAATCATTGGAGATATTGGACTTATTACTGATATTAAAGTAATTATTGCTTAATCATTAAAATGAGAACTGCTCTAAGGTCTCTAAAAGGTCATTTGAAGGGTATTCCCCTTTGCAATGAACTACTTGGATTCAAAGATATGTCAGGATATATTCTGTTGATATCAGACTGAGTTTGGTCTGGAGATGAACTTGTGCCCTGGGCCAGGACAACCAGGACACTTCCCTAGGGGTTTCCTGAGTGGAGTTGGCAGGAAAGAGCCTGTGTTCGCTGGTGATGACATATTAGTACATGTGGCTGAAACGGCTGGGGCCTGTGTCCCCTCTGCCTGGAGAAAGCCCACCTGCAGCAGGAGGTGAGGCCAACAGGCAGTGAGAGCAGAGATGAGCTGCATGAGTAAAAGTTCTGAAGGACTTAAATCCTAGTCCATTCCAGCCCTGCCCACCACTTCGTTAAATGGGCTTATACTGTCCCGTTTTTCATTTAGTTTTAGGCAAATTTGCTTCTCTGTCACTTGCTACCAAAAGAACTTGCCTGATCTAATAATACTTATTGGCATTACCTCACTGGTGAAGAGAAGGGAAATGAATATTCCAAGTGAGCTGCCCCGGGGGCAGGGAATGGGGTGGGCAAGGGGGAGGGACCCAGAGGTGCTCAATGCACCTTATGGTGACTGGTTGTTTGGCCATCCTGGTCGTCAGGGACACTGGCTTTTTATATATAGAGATATAATTTTAATGGCTATATTAATGAATATATTATTCTTGCATAAATATAACATATTTAGGTCTTTTCTCTCCTTGAGCTAGAGATTGGAAGAAGTTCAAAAGAGATGAGGAAAGGTGGGGAATCCCAACATATTACTAACTCACATTCCTTCCTAATTGAATAGGTATCTGTGACTCCTACATAATCTTTCATGTTGAAATGTGATAGTTAAATTGGTTTAGGAATGTCATCCTAAATACAAATTTTGGGTCATCTATCATACATTTACATCTGAATGATAGACTTGGTGGAAGTCTAGATGAGTGAGCTGCAAACTTCAGATTCTCAAAGAAATGTAAAAAAGATAATCTTTTCTGGAGGTGGGGCTCAGATAACTGTCTTTTCAACCAGATTCAGGAAGCATTAGTTACACCCCCCTCTCTTGGCCTTGAATTTTAGTATACATTCTAATTATCTGGGAAAGGTGTTAAAAAATGGAGATTTTGGGGTTCCTCCCAGAAATTCTGGCCCAATAGGAATAGGGTAAGGCCCTGCCCTAGAATTCTCATTTTACAATTAACATTGGTGAGTCTGTTGAAACTGATTCCTAGATCACAATTGGAGAACACACCTATGCAGTGATTCTCAACCCTGGTTGCTATGTAGAATTGCCCTGGAGCATTTAAAAAATACTGATGCCTGGGCCCCACCCCAGATCCATTACAATTGAATTTCTGAGGGTAGAGCTTGGGAACTGTCTTTGTTAACTGCTCCCAGGCAACTCTGACATGTAGCTTGAGCGAGGAGAATCCTTGGTAGACAATTGACTGTCTAGGGCGAAGTTGGCATTTGGTTGCACACATGGGCAGTGGGGTTTACTTACAATTTAAAGTGTTCACTTAAGCCTCGCACCAATTCTATGAGTTTGGTATAATTATCCCCATTTTATAGATTAAGAAACTGAGGCTCAGAAAAGTTGTACAATTAATCTGAGGACATATGTTTTATGAATGTTGGAACCAGCATTTGATTCTGGGGCCAAAGACCTAATATATCTTGCTGTCTCCTTCCACAGATAATTGCTATGGAAAAAATAAAAACAACTTGGATACAATTTTGGAATTCAAATGAACTGATGATTAGAATGTTTTTATATAAGACATTTATAATATTTTATAAGCTTGGATAGGTCATATGCAGGTAATGGGATGAAGGATGAGCTAATCGAACATAACCTTGTCAGTTTCTGACTTACAGGAGTCTTGGTCATGAGAAAAAGAATGAAGTCTCATTTACCTCATATATACCAGTGATTCCACTTACTATGACTGTAGACCCCTTCCACAAAAGTTGATTAGTTCCTCCCAAACAGGGCTATCTCTTGTTCCTCTCAGTTTAATAGTTGTTTTGAATCTGAGTGGACCATTAATTCACATATAAAAATGGAAAGGGAATACTTAATCTCTCACCCCTTCATTTGCAATGTTTCACGTCTGATCTGACTAAATAAATAAATAAATAAATAAATAAATATCTCTAAAACAGATTTGTGAGATTTGGGATATGATTCATCCTGAGACAAAATGTGGTCAATGGAGGGGTGTGACCACAGTAGTGATCTGTCTTCTCTACCTCCCTGTGAGGTCACAGGCTTCCAGACTAATGGGCGTGGCCTAGACTTTGGCAGATTCTTGCTAACTCACCAAGAGAGAGCTCCCAGTAGCCTGGGGCTGTTTGGACACTGCCATTAGCTGCCCCACCCATTCCTCTATTAACTCATGTGTTAAGGGAGGGGCTCTCTTCAACTAAATAAAGGAATCCCATAGATTTTCTGCATCCATAAGGTTTGATTAGGTGCATTTTTCTCAACACAAAAACTTTGATTTTGAAGGTAGACTTTGAGTCTAAAAGAGGGACTAATATTCTAGGTTTTAGATTTTTTTAGGAGTACTCAGGAATGATAACTAGAATGCTACTGAGAAGTCTTACTTATGTATAATGTGTAATTGCAAAACAAATCATCCCCCAAGGTATTTACATGGACCCCTTTAGTACGTCCAGTAACACAATTTTAGAAACTTTCATTACCCCTAAAATAAACCCTGTACCTATTAACTGTCACTCCCCATAAACTCCCCTCTCCCCTTCCCAGGAAACCACCAATCTGTATTCTGCCTTTACAGATTTGCTTTTTCTGTGAAAGGGCAAGGGCTATACCCTCCATCTTGCCTGTATCCTCCATGTTGGGGCCACGTGCGGCCTTCTTCCCGGAGGCCCAGGCCTCTGCTGGCCACGCCCGGGATTTTAAACTAACCAATGACAATCAAGGGAAGTGCGCGCCATAGATATGACCACATCCTGTGTAACAGGACCCGGCTTGCGCCTGGCCAATCGGCAGAGCACAGTCCTTTCTCCTCCCCTTACTCCGACCCCCCCCTATATAACTGGTCTCTGGGCGGGGTTGGCTCTCTCTTGGCCACTTGGCTAGCCGATGTGTCGGTGAGTCTGGTGGATGGAGAGCTCAAGTTAGCTTGAAATACAGATTCTTATGCTTTTGCATCGGATTGGATGGCTCCCTGATGTGGTTTCTTGGGAATCTTGAAATCTGGGCATAACATTTGGGGGCTCGCCCGGGGTTCCCAAGACCATGTAGGGACTCCCCCAATTCGTAGAATCTGCGTGGCCGCGGTAAGTGTCTGTGTGTTGATATTCTGTTCTGTGTGCTTTATCTGTTCTGTGTGAGCTCACTTCTGTATAAGTACCGCACGCTAACCGATTGCGCCACTGGAGCAATGTGAGCTCACTTCTGAAATCTGTATCGCCCACATTGATCGTGGACGCACATGGGGATCAAAGGGCAGGAGGAGTCGGGGGACGCCTTGATCCTCCATCTGTATCTGTAGGGGTGTAATTTTGCTTCCGAAAAGGCGGAAGGTCTGTAGAAACCCCAATCTGAGACAGGCGGGTCGCACCCGCTGGTTGGTCTGCAGCTACTGGGTGGCGAGCAGCCATTGTTTTCGGTTTACAGGCGGTTCGCTCCCGCTTCGGTTTTCGCTTCCATCGAGTTTGGAAGACTGTATTTTCGGGCCAGTTTGTTGTTTATGTTTGTGTTTTTTTCTGTTTTGTTTTGTGGACTTACTGGACGGACCTTATGGAATGGACTCAGACTGCTCCTTTGGGTATTGTGATTGATCAGTTCAAGGATATTGCGGGAGGCTTTAGAGCTCCCTCAGAAATTGGGAAGTTGTTAGGAATTGAATGGATTGTTTAAACTCTGAATGAATGTCTGGTAAAAGTATGTGAGTGTAAAGGCAGGGGAGGGGTCCCCGCCCACCCGCGCGCCTCCCAGGCAGGGAAGGTGAGCAGGGATCACTGTGCCTGGGGCCGCAGGAGCCGCTTGCTCTGCAGTCGGGGGGCAGGCGTGCGGGAGCGCGGTGTGCGGTGACTGCAGCCCTCGCCCCGGAGCCCGGCCGCGCCGCGGGCCCAGTCGGCTCGGCTGCGGTGGCGGCTCTGGGGGCTCGGCCTCCGGCCCGGTCGGCAGCGGGCGCCGGGCCGGAGCTGGAGCCCGAGCGGCACAGCCTGGAAGAGGCCGGAGGCCGGGAGAGGCGGCTGCAGCCCAGGCAGCCCGAGCCCCGCAGCTTGGGCCTGCGCTCAGCGCCATGAGCGGCGGTGCGCCTTCGGGGGGCGGCCCTGGGGGCTCGGGCCGAGCGCGGACAAGCTCGTTTGTGGAGCCTGGCGGCGGCGGCCTGCATTGGCCAGCATTGGCCCCGGGCTTGTGGCGAGTGAGTGGAACCAGGTGGAGCGTGGGGGGCGGGGCCGGCACGTTGCTCACGGGAGGCGGGAGCAGCGAGGCCCCAGTCGGCATCGGGTCCGGGGGAAGGTCCCCCGCGGAGCCTGAGGGCCGGACACCCGGGAGGCCGGGGGCGGCGGCGGCGGCTCTGGATGTGAGCTGGCCTCTTCCCATGGAGATCGCCCCAGCTAGAAATGTAAAAGTTTTAAAATGCATCCGGGATTTCTGTGCACGTGTAGAGGGAAAAGGCCAGTTTAAAAACAAGTGCGCATAGTTTTGAGCTGAACCTGACCTTTTGCTGTGTACAGAATAAAAACCCGAGACTGTTTTGGCCTTAAAAATGGCAGAACCTGACAAAAAAATGTTCGGATTGAATTGGAAAAAATTGTGTTATTGTGGTAACTAAATGCCTTTGCTTATTGGTACAGCCACCATTTTGGGCTCCAAGCCTTGGCAGCCGTGGCCGCATGGTTTGCTGCTCCCCTGGGGGCCGCCATCTTGAAACAGCAAAGGCCCCGCCCTCTGATTTACTCAGGGGTGGAGCTTTAAGGCGGAGTTTTATGGGGCTGCAAGCGTGCTTGCTTCAAGGATTTATTTTTAAGCTAATCTCTTAAATCTAGAAAACCCTGCTTTCCTTAAACTAAGGACAATCAAAGGTTATGTCAAAGTCTTTAAGAGGGACTGATAGCAGTAATCTAATTTCTAAAGTACAATTATTTCAGGTAGAAACTGGTTTCTGTAAATTGATCTGTCCTTATTGCTTAAATATGTATCCTTGTTGTTAAAATGTTAATTATTTACATGTCACCTAAAAATTAAGGCTAAAAGTTTTAACTGGAAAGCATGGCTTTGGTGTGATGGGAAAAAAAAAATGTTAAATGAATAATAGGCCAGTAAGCTGGAACTGGTCACTGGTGGTGAATTGTGAGAAGGACTGGACACTGCCTAACTTCTCCTTCCTTGGTACTCCTAAAATATCTGAGGGTACTTCTGGCCTTGATTTTCTTGGTTTTGGATTTGTTTGTTTGTTTGTGATAAAAACCGTTTCTATCTGAATAAGACATAGGTCAAGAATCCTGTCCTGGGATGTGGGAAAGGCCCCCACATCTGTTCCTGTCAGGCCCCCATCAGGGGACTTGGATGATGTTCCTGTTATCTGCTCAAGAGCCCAAGGCTGTAAAAATACTTGTTCACTGAAAAGGTGTAAGTGTAAATGTTTATTTGATGTTTATAAGCATCTCTGTTGTTTACTGGGAACTTTGATTTTCTATGTGATATTCTGTGCTGGGTTGGGATTTTGGAATTCTAGTCTGATTGGGACATTTAAGGATGAGGCTCACAGTTCCTCAAGGCAGAGACTTAATGGGCCCTTCCCCCTGCCTGTGAAGGAAGACAATGGGCCTTGAAATCTGTAAAAATAGGCGAGAATGAAGCTGGTCAGGCCCCACCCCCTATCATTCCTAACTTTCTTGCTGCAAGAATTGTCTCTTTTCTTGAAAGGGCTCCAGAGGGCGCATGAGGACATTTGGCTGCGCCTTGGCGCCACCCAGGCAAAAGGCACCTCCTGGAGCCTCGATGGAAAAGTCCCTACACCCAACTCCGTGGTGCTGACGACCCCCACCGCTCTCAAGATAGACGGCGTCGTGACCTGGGTCCATCACACCCACGTCTGGTCAGCAGACCCATCCGAGATCCGGAAAAACTTCGTCATCGATCGAGAACAACGCAACCTGCTCAAGCTCAAGCTACGGCGTGCTCGACCTGCCTGATGCTGGTAACATTGAATAGACTTAGATAATGCCTGCATCTTCATGGACATGGCTCCAAAGAGACAAGGACAATTTATAGGATCACATGTTTAGTAACAGAAGATGTGGCTGCCTAAAGCGGCCATGATGCCTATATTATGTTTCATTGTATTAATGTGTTATATTGACCTTTAATTCTCTTGCAGGTTTGAATGTATGTTGGCTGTCCTGGAAGGGTACTATGTGGGGGTGAACCTCAAAAAGTAAAGGGTGCCTAGCTGCCAAGAGGGCAGGTGCCCACCTGGGCAGGGAACAGTGCCCATCAGGTTTTGGTCTCTGTTGAGAGACAGCTAACAGTTGGCAGCCTGTGTACTGCTTGCAGGCCTTTGTGACCATGCCCATGTCAGGGGTAGTCTGAAAAAAGCCTGTTTAGAGTAGAAGGTCTGAGGCATGGTTATGCATAGAAAGAAAGTTTAATGCCAACAATTAAAAGGAATTGGCAAGGAAAGTCAGAAAATCTTAGAGTAGATCAGTATGTCTTTCTTCTTATGTAATTCCTCCGAAATTTGGCAATGCTAACATGGCAATACATTTCTTTGCATAGATTCAATAAGACCGGTTCCTAATAGTGGTTTTATTAACGGAAAACTTTGACTGGAGTATCATGTTTTAAAGAGCCCTGTCTGAGCTCTAAAGACTTGAAGCCAGTAAGAATGCCACGAAGAAAGCCTGGTATCCTGCTTGGAAGCCCTGAAGATGGCTGGCGCTGGAGTGTCAGGCTGATGCCCTACCATCACTGGCGGTTGGTAAGAGTAGAAGGGGAGCAGTAGGGATGCCTCTGCGTTCCTGCGGAACCCCCACACACTCTGGACCGCAATGGGTAGGAGGGGTACTGAGATGGGCCTTAAAGCCTGGAGCGTGGGCTCAGGTGGAGTTGCTACAGGTGAGGGGTTCACCTAACTCAGCAGATACTGCAGGCGGGCCTGATGGCAGCTGGGTGGCATGGCTTCCTGGCCCTACGGGGCACATTAAGATTCAACCATGAGATTCCAGCAAAAATAGTCAGTTACCATTCTTGTTGTGTCTATGCAAACATCAGGACAGTAGATAAATTAATCTTGATTTGGCTTTTTGATAGCCATGGAGGAATTTTAAGAAGAAAAATCCTATTTCAATAGAAGTTGTTAAAGCTTTCCCCTCCACCAGACCATTTGTTAAAATATGTCCAGGATAAACCTCTAGCAATGGTGGAATGGAAAAGCAGTCCGTCTCATGATTGAGCCGGAAGTTCCAAGACAAAGGGGGGAATGAAAGGGCAAGGGCTATGCCCTCCATCTTGCCTGTATCCTCCATGTTGGGGCCACGTGCGGCCTTCTTCCCGGAGGCCCAGGCCTCTGCTGGCCACGCCCGGGATTTTAAACTAACCAATGACAATCAAGGGAAGTGCGCGCCATAGATATGACCACATCCTGTGTAACAGGACCCGGCTTGCGCCTGGCCAATCGGCAGAGCACAGTCCTTTCTCCTCCCCTTACTCCGACCCCCCCCTATATAACTGGTCTCTGGGCGGGGTTGGCTCTCTCTTGGCCACTTGGCTAGCCGATGTGTCGGTGAGTCTGGTGGATGGAGAGCTCAAGTTAGCTTGAAATACAGATTCTTATGCTTTTGCATCGGATTGGATGGCTCCCTGATGTGGTTTCTTGGGAATCTTGAAATCTGGGCATAACATTCTGGGCATTTCATATACATAGAATCATACAATATGTGATCCTTTGTGTCTGGCTTCTTTCACTGAGCATAATCTTTTCAAGGTTCATCCATGTTGTGGCATGTATCAGTACTGTATTTCTTTTTGTGGATAAATAATATCCATTGTATGACTACACTGCATTTTTATTCATCTATTCATCAACTAATGGACATTTGAGTTGTTTTCATTTTTTGCTATTATGAATAATGCTGCCATGGACATTCATGTACACATATGTTTTCATTTTGGAGGACATATGCTGAGGGGTAAAATTACTGGGCCATGTGTTTATCATTTTGAAGAACTGCCAGACTGTTTTCCAAAGCAGCTGTAGCATTTTACATTCTAACCAGAAATGCACAAGGGTTCTGATTTCTCTACATCTTCAACACTTGTTATTGTCTGTCTTTTTAAATTACTTCCATCTTAGTGGGTGTGAAGTAGGATCTGGTGGTTTTTATTTGCATCTCCCTAATAATGTTGAGCATTTTTCCATATGTTTATTGACTGTTAGTATACCTTCCTTGGAAAGACATCTATTCAAATCCTTACCCCATTTAAAATGGATCATTTGATTTTTATTGTTGAGCGATAAGAATTCTTTATATATTCTGGACCCAAGTCCTTTTTTGATTCACAAATGTTTACTCTCATTCTGTGGAGTAAATATACATATTTTTGTCTTTTCACTTTCTTGACTTTTGCATCAAAAAAGTTTTAATTGTGATAAAGTCTAATTTATCTTTTTTTTTTATTGTTGTTGTTGCTTGTGCTTTGACTTCATTCCTAAGAACCCATTGTTTAATCCAAGGTCACAAAGACTTACTCCTATGCTTTCTCCTAACAGTTTAATACTCTAATATATAGGTCAATGAGTCATCTTGAGTTCATTTTTGTATATGGTGTGAGGTGGGGGTTCAAGTTTATTCTTTTGCATGTGGATATTTAGCTTTCCCAGCACCATTTTTTTTTTCTTCTACTGAATTGTCTTAGTACCTGTATTAGTCAGTTTGGGCTGCTATAACAAATTATTATAGAGTGGGTGATTTAAGCAACAGAAATGTGTATCTCACAGTTCTGGAGGCTGGAAAATCTAAGATAAGGTGCTAATCAATTTGGTTCCTGGTAAAAGTTCTCTTCCTGGCTTTTAGGCAGATGCCTTTTTGCTGTGTCAGAAAAAGAGAGAGAGAGAGAGAGAGAGAGAGAAAAGAGAGAGAGAGCTTTCACATATGAATTTGGGGGAATCACAAACATTCAGTCCATGTTATTCTTCTCCTAGTCCCTCAAAATTCATGTTATTCATGCATGCAAATTACATTCATTCCATCCCCATAGCTCCAAAAATCTTAACTTGTTCTAGCCTCAACTCTAAAGTCCAAAGTTCCATCTAAATATTATCTAAAACAGCCCGACAGAGGTGACTCAGTGGTTGAGCATCAACCTATGAACGAGGAGGTCATGGTTGGATTCCTGGTCAGGGCATATGCCTGGGTTGCAGGCTTGATCCCCAGTCTTGCAGGAGGCAGCCATTCAATGGTTTTCTCTTATCAATGATGTTTCTATCTCTCTCTCCCTCTCCCTTTCTCTCTGAAATCAATAAAAATATATTTAAAAATAAATAAAAAATATATATTTAAAAATAAATAAATAAATAAATAAATAAATAAATAATCTTCTAAAGCAGATATGCTGAGATTTAAGGTATGATTCATCCTGAGATAAAATTTATCTCCAGCTGTGTCTGTGAAATAAGATGAGTTATGTGCTTTCCAAAATATAATAAGCATAGGATAGACATTCTCATTTCAAAAGGAAGAAAAAGGAAAGAAGAAAAGGTGATGGATTCCAAACAAGTTCAAAATCTAGTAAGGTGAATTTCATCAGATTTTAAGGCTTATAAATAACAAAAAGTTAATTTTCACTGTTCTGGAGTCTGGAAGTTCAAGATCAAGGCACCTGCAGATTCAGTGTCTGGTGAGGGCCTGCTTTCTGGTTTATAAATGGCTGTCTTTTGACTGTGTCTTCACATGGTGGAAGGGGCTAGGGAGTTCTGTGGGATCTCTTTTATAAAGCATTCTATTCATGAGGGCTCCACACTCATGACCTGAGCACCTCCCAAAGTCCTCACCTCCTAATAGCATCCCATTGGGCAACATACACATTGGGGAAGGGGGACATTTATATTCAGTCCATAGCAACTGGTTAACTCAAAGTTTTCTGTGTGTGACATTCTGATAGGTACAATGTTCTTCATCATTCTAGGATTTTCTTTCACACTTGAATATTTTCTAGTGCTAAAAATTGCTGTACATTTTGGCTATAGTTAAGATTATCCAAAGGCACCACACCCCTTAGGTTAAAATCACAGCTTACACAAAGGAGATTTTTGGATGTTGCCAAACATGTCCTAGATCAGAAGAGATACTGAGAATCTTTGAGTAATCACCTACAGTTGCCTACTCCTCTCTTACATGTGCTTACAATTGATTTATGACATCATTGTTTCATATCTGTTTGACATTCTAACTGTAGTACTGTAAAAGATGAGACCTAGATTTTGTTTCACGCTTGCGTCTAATTCAATATAGAATCATTTGTATTTGTCTCAGAGAATTCTGAAAAAACTTATTTACACCTGCATAAATGATTACTGTAGGCCTGTGTTCTAGCTTTACATGATTTAAAAAATTTTCATAACACATTTAGGTATTATTTTTATCAAAATCGTAATTAATTATTATAATACAGAAGTTTTTATCTAGAATAGCTCTTGAAAGGCAAAAGTGTTGGTTTCCCTTCTTGTCACTTGTACAATGGGGTCTTAAAAATTACAAAACTATATATGTTAATTGAAGCACATTTGGAAATACAAGAAAATGAAGAGAAAACAGAAATAGTCTATAAAGAGTGGATATCTTGACCTGCCTAAAATTACAATGCTTTGGTTACTGTCATCCCTATAATCACAGCCAGGCTCCAGAGCTTCCCTTCGACATTTCTGTGGGGTAAGAAGAGCAGAGATGGGAGGTTGGAAAAGGAAGTTGGATTCCTTCAGAGGTAGACTTTGAATGGAAATGACCAACCTCTGAGTTTGCCATGCCCCACTTTTGTTCATTGAAGTTCTTCAGACTCTGATCACTAGACCTTCCTGTTTTTTTCTTGCCTAGGTGGAACCCCTTAATTCTTTCTAGACAAGTTATGGAGTTCTGCTTCTTTGACTATTCTATATTTAAATTTTATATTATCAGGTTTGGATATTCTATATTCTCAGGTTTAACACATTTGATTTGATGTTCCCAATACAACTGCATTACTGGTCACAACTAAAGTTTTAAAATTCTACCTACTCTAAAGTTGCTCAAGTTGGTTGTTTTTTTCTTAACTTTTCAGACTTACAGAAATATTATAATAATAAGACAAATAATTCTATTGTATTCTTTACCCAAATTCTCCAAATGTTACCATTTTATCTGATTGCTCTTTCTCTCTTTCTCTCTACCACTTCAGAATAATTACAGACATGCTGCCTCATTATCTCTCAATATTTCAACATGCATTTTCTCAAAACAAGGGCATTTTCTTACATATTCATAGTACAAATATAAAAATCAGGGAATTACCACTGTTATAATACTGTTATTGAATCCACAGACCTCTTTTCAATTTTTTCCAGTTGTCCCAATGACTTAATAATGTCTGATAGAGCTAAAGAAGAAAATTGTTTTCCTTCCTTTTTTCCTTTCTTTCCTTCCTTCCTTCCCCCCTTCTTTTTTTCTGGTTCAGGATCCAATACAGAATCACACATCTATTGAGTTAGCTGATTGAATTTTTATAACTTCACTTAATTGAAGTATAATCCTATATAATAAAAGGGTAATATGCAAATCGACTAATTGGGGGAATGACCAGTCGCTATGACACGCACTTACCCCCAGGGGGCAGATGCTTAATGCAGGAGCTGCCCCCTGGTGGTCAGTGTGCTCCCATAGGGGGAGTGCTGTTCAGCCAGAAGCTGGGCTGATGGCTGGCGAGCGTAGCAGTGGGAGTGTTAAGGATGTCCGGCTGTGGCTCACTGGGAGTGGGACTAAGCCGTCAGTTGGACATCCCCTGAGGGCTCCCAGACTGCTAACGGGCACAGGCTGGGCTGAGGGATCCCCCCTCCTAAGTGCACGAATGTCATGCATCAGGCCTCTAGTGTACATATAATAAAATTTACTCTAAGTGAAGTTTTAAGCTTTAATTGTATAAGTTTTGACAAATGCATACTCTCATGTATTCAGTAAATATATGGAATATTTCCATCACCCCAAAAGGCTCCTTTTGCTTCTTCCTACTCAATCCCCAACTCCTGGTTCCAGGCAACCCTTGATCTCTGTCATTATAGATTTGATTTATCTTTTGTGTAGTTTTGTGCAAATAAAACACTGCAATATGTACACCTTTGAATCCAGCTCAGTATGTTTTGAGTTTCATTCATGTTGCTGCACATTTTCACTGTCCACTAAAAAGTTGCTTAACATCTGTAATACTTTCAACAATAAAGATAAATAATAATTAAAAAGTTGCTAGTAGTATTCCTTTGCATGGATATTCTAAAATTTGTTTACTTATCTATTGCTGGACATTTGGGTTGTTTTCTTTTATTTTTTGCTATTACAAACAAAGCTGTTATGAAGATTTTTGTACAAGCCTTTGTGTGGATATATGTTTTCATTTCTCTTGGGTACAATTTCTGGATCACATGCTGAGTGTATATTTTTCTTTATAAGAAATGGCCAAATTGCTTTCCAAAGTAACTCTTCCATTTTACTTCCCATGAGCAATGTCTGAGAGGGTCAGTTCCTCTACATTCTGGTCAACATTAATGTGCCCAGTTGTTTTAAGTTTAGAAATCCTATAGATTTATATTTCTCTGATAATCAGTGATGTTTAACATCAACTGATTTGCTTTTTTAAAAAAAAAATCCTCACCTGAGGATATTTTTTCCATTGATCTTTAGAGAGAGTGGAAGGAAGGGAGGAGTGGTGGGAGGGAGTGAGAGAGAGAGAGAGAGAGAGAGAGAGAGAGAGAGTTGAGAGAGACACATTGATTGGTTGCCTCCTGCACGATCCCTGAGTGGGGCCAAGGATCAAACCTGCAGCCTAGGAACATGCCCTTGACTGGGAATTGAACCTGGGAACCTTTGGTTCGAGGGCCAATGCTCTAACCACCGAGCAACTGGCCAGGGCTGATTTGCTTTTGAAACCTGTAAATAATGATGACAACTTTCATCATGCACATACAATATGATAAGCTAAGTTTGAGCACTTTACTTGTATTAATTCATTTCATTTTTGCAACAGCCCTGAGATAGGTACTACTATCATTCCTATTTTACAGATGAGAAAACCGAGGCATTGAGAGGCTAAACAATTGGCTCAAGCTCACATATCTAAGAAGTGTGAAGCTAGTCTTTAAACCCAAGCTGGACAATATGGTAATTACCAGAGTGGAAGGGGGTGGGTAGAAGGAGGTAGAAAAAGGTATTGGGGGGTCAAATACTGAATATGGTCTGTCTTCAAAATTAATTCATTAAATCTAGCAGCCTCCCTGACTTCTTGTATCAAAAGATTATATACTTCCTCCTCTTTTAAATTTTTAAGTTATCTCTCTCTCTTTTTAAACTTTCATATATTTCCAATATACTCAGAAGTAGAGTAAATATAATAAACAGTCATTTTGTCTGTAAAAATATTAGTAGATATCTCTGATTGAGGAGGATTTAAAAAATTGTAACCCTGATATTAGAATCACACCTGAAAAAATTACATTAGTTTCTTAATATCATAAAAATTTAGTGTTCAAATCTCCTTGATTTTGTCATCATTATTTTTATTTATAATGTGTGTGAAGCATGATACCTATAATTGGAATCATTTGATATCTCATAAATGTCATTGAATTTATAGGTTCTCCCTGGAACTCTTTTGGTTTCTGCAGGTTAATTGTTGAAGAAAATAGGTCATATGCCTGTAGAGGTTTTTGTATTCTGGATTTTGCTGACCAAATCTCTATGGTATAATTTAAAGTTCTCTTATTCCTTATACTTCCTGAAATTTGTAATTAAATCTCCAAGCTTTATTATATTCAGGTCTGATTTTTTTTTTTTTTTGGTTAGACTACATCAAAGGTGATGCTGTAAAACTTCCATCAAAAAAGAACACAATGCCCGACTGTGTCTCTTTTTGTGGTGGTATCAGCCATTGATGATCAGAGCCCAGATGGGTTCATTTATTAGGGGTTGTAAAATGATGTTCTAGTCCCATCATTTCTTCTTTGCGTATTAGCCAGAATACATCTATACAGAGAAAACTGTTATGAACTATTTGGTTATCTGAGATTTTCATAGGAAAGAGAACAATTAATGTTGGCTTCTTTCCCTTTGACATTCATTTTCAAAACAGTAAGTTGGTTATGAGAGGAGAAGATTGCAACTATAGACTATGTTGGCTCATTTGCTAAGAATGAACCATACAAACTCTCTTAGTACAGTCTCATCTTTGGTTTTCCTGAAGAACATGCCAAGGCAAATGGGAAATTTAGCATCTTTTGCCAAACAATGAACATAAAAAGTAATGGGGCATTTTCATCTTCAAAGCATTTCAGGGCTAATTATTTCGCCCATCTCCCCAAGAAGTAGGTGTTATTAACCTCATTTCAAAGATAAGAAAATGGAGACTTGAAGCAGCTATGAGAGCAACTTGCCCCAAGCTAAGAGGGTGTCACCATGTAAGATGAGGATATAATTTATGTATGGCTCAATATTAAATTTCATGCTGAGGAAGAGAGATACAGGGAGAGCCAGGGAAAAATAGGGTTCAAGTCCACTGACTCAACTCTGACACCACCGGTTGTGCAGTGTGCTGAATCAGAGGACGCTCTGTGCCTCTGGAGGTTATCAATGAAGTATTTGATATTGTAACGCCTGACACATGGTAAGTGTGAGCACATGCTTGTTGGCTGGCCTAAAACAAGTGCCACATTTTGCTACTACAGACATACCTACAATGTGAAAAGGACAGAAAACTTTCCACTAGATTCAGACTTTTCATTTATTGAAAGCAGTTGGAAGATGATGGCTGTTTTTTTTTCTCTAAGTTAGAACTACAGTGTGTGCGGATTACTTCCTGTGTAAAGTAGAGGTAGTATTTTTGTTCAAGTTGGAATGTGTTTAGTTCATGCTGACAAATCACATGCAATTGAGAGCCTGATTCAAACAGGAGATGATATGGTTCTTGGGACTCAGTCTTCTCAACACCAGGGTTGGCGCTCGCGTTTTCCATTGGAGAGATGTTGAAGTTAAAATAATCCCAACACTTGGGAGCTGGAATTTACCCAGACTAACTGCCCCAACAGCCTCTAATTGCTTTGACGTTGGCAAAGCTTGCCTCAGCACAAACGCTGCTGCTGTCAGGGTGTGAGAGTGAGGGGAGAAGCAAGTTAGCATAGGTGATTTTCAACAGGAGGAAACCCAGAAGGCTTTTTTGTTTTTTAAAGGTTAGATTTGTCTTATTGTTCACCTAACAACACTCCTAACCTAAATCCCATCTGGTGAGCCTCATGATGACTTGATAATTTAGCTCCTCCTTGAAAAGAACTGTGGATACCTTCCATGTACTGTAGACTTTTAATTCAGAAATTAAAGGCTACATGTTTTATTTTTTGGTGAGAAATTGTTTAATTTGTACCCCATGTTTCTTCTTTCTATTAAATTCTCAACTCATGTGCCAATAAACCTAATCATTGACTTTTTTTTTTCTTTTAGAAACTGCATACCTTTTTAGCTTTTCTCCTTCCTGACTTAGAGCTAGCTTTGTTGTTCTGGGTGTCAGCTATTTAAAGGCATGCTGTAATCTCTTGGATGGGTAAAGAGAAAGGAGGAGGGATGTTGCTGTTCTCACACATCCTCCTCCTACTCAAAGCTACTTAAAGACTTGCTCCACTTTCCTCCGGCTCCTCCTTCTCTGGCTAATGATATCTCCCTGTGAAGTCATGACTGGTATCCATAGGTAAACACTAGTTTGCTTATCAAATCCTGGAACACAAAGACCTTGGAAAAGTAGGTTGAAGATTGATATCAAAGAGGCCTAATTTTTTTTTTCATAATGCCTTTTTTATTACAATATCCAAAAAACCAAGCATACAAATTTAGGAGGCACAGATGGTAAGTATTTTAAAATACATATGTGTATATTGTGTGTGTGTGTATGTGGGGGGGCGGGTATAAAGTGTTGGTAGCTCCCCTTCCCCAAAGATCAGCTGTTTTCCTTAATCATCTGTATTAGTGTCAACAAATGGCTACAGATACCTATTACTTTGAGAATTTAATATATTATTGTGAATTTAAACAAGCCAAAGAGCAAGAGGAAAAAACACTATGTGGATGACACATCTGGGAGTAAACTACCAAAACATTAAAGAGGCCTAATTTCATGTAAAAAGGATGACTACATCGTCTTTGTAATATTAACAAATGTTGGAGCTGACAATATAATTTGGCTTAGGGTTGTGCAAAAATCATGGGTCCATAGCAGAAGGACTAGGGGGATCTTCATCACAGAAAGCAGTATTTGTAGCAACAGCAGGTGCAAACAATGATTGTTATGAAAGCAACCGGTGTCCACTTCTAAGAAAGAAAGATGCTCCTTGAATATTTTGAAATATAACTAATTGAAAATTATAGTCAGTCATAAAAAAGATGAAATACTGTCATTTGCAACATCATGGCTTTCCTCATTTGTGAAATTAGAATCACAATACATAACTGACTTGAAAGAGATAATCTATATATATAAAAGGCTAAGTGACTGACTGTATGTCCATCCGACTGTCCTACCAACCAGTAAACATTGACTCACCCATTCACGATACATATAAAGCTCTCACTGGTGCCAATTGCACTCGTGTGTTTTGATCTGTCATTGTCGATCGTGAATTTGGTTGTTTTTGTTGACATTCTGAAGCTGAAAGAAAGCGGTAGAATATGTAGGTGCAATCATCATGCTACTGAGAAATCTTAATAGTAAATGGGGTCTTTGTAACGGTACTAGATTTGTTATCAAAAGATTGCGACCTAACATAATTGAAGCTGAAGTATTAACAGGATTTGTGGAAGAAGAGATTGTTCTGATTCCAAGAATTGATTTGTCCGGTCTGACACTAGCCTCCCATTTAAATTAATTCGAAGAAAGTTTCCCGTGATGCCAGCATTTGCGATGACTATTAATAAATCATAAGGACAAACTCTAGACAGAGTAGAAATCCGTTTTCGGACATGGTCAGTTATATGTTGCTTTCTTTCAAGTTTGAAGAGCATGTGACGTTAAAGTTAAAGTTGTAAATACATTATCACAAGGGAAATTAGTCAAGCACTCTGAAAGTGTTTTTACTCTTAATGTGGTGTACAGGGAAATATTAGAATAAGTTTAATTAATTTATCAGTCATTGTTTTTATCAATGTTGTTTTTAATACCATGTTTTTGTTGTTTTTATATCATGTCTTTGTTATTATGTCATGTTGTTATTGTTTATTTATTAATCAATTTATATATTATTTTCATATACATTTTATTAATTTTCTTTCATCTCTGACACTTCTATTATATAGAAAGGGCAGATAGCGATATTAAAATATTTCTTCTAATTAATTTCCTTTCAATGCACCAGGCCACTAGTTATACATAAAATTGCTTTGGGGAAAAAGCGGGATATGCAGTAAAAACATATAAATTGCATGATAAGTTGCCATAGTGATAGTAATGGTGTGTCCATTACTTATTATGAAATTTAATATGAAATATTAAATATACACTCCCCTCTTCAAAGACTACATCCCCCACTTTTACTACTGAAAAATTCTACTTTTATTCTTGTTTCTAAATTTGTTCTTTTGCTGATGCTCTTTGCTGTTTATAAGACACCCAGACCTAAATGGAGAAAGTGAAAACTGTGCATAATTGGATGTGTGTGTGTGTGTGTGTGCGTGTGTGCATGAAGTATAACCAAACATTCTTAATTCCTCTTAAGCTTTAAAGACTATCAAATTTTTCTCCAATTAAAAAAAATAACCTACCACTTCCCCCACCCCCATATCTACTACATAGATAAAATTAATTTCTCTGAGGTTTGTAACCTCACTATTGTTTTTAGAGAGTAGAAATCATGATAGCTAACATTTTTGGACATTTGTGGGTAGAAGGTGATGATTTCAGTACATTATATGTATTTTTTCATGTAGTCCTCATTCTAACCCTATGAAGAATTATTAATGTCACCCCATTTTACAGATGAGGAGACTGAGGCAAAGTGAGATTTAGTAATTTGCTCAAGGCCATGGAGTCAGTAAATGGCAGAGCTGGGAATCAGCCAATTTCATGCCAGAATCAGCACTAACCACTGGACAGCCAGTGTCAGTGTGGAACCTGCTAGCAACCTGTGATTTTGAAAGTGTGAACTGTGAACAACCAGTTCTGAACCACTGGAAGGGATTTAGATTCTGAGGCCCAGATGTACAGAATCACACCTCTGGGGATTTGCGCCTGGGAATGTGCAGTTTGATTGAACTCTTTCTCCTTCTAATCTCCATCCTTAATATTCTGATGCACAATGGTGTTGAAGAACCAGCAGCATGAATATTTTGATATAATTGGATAAAAAAGTTTGATTTAATTACTAAAAATGTTAATTAAATTTATTGGGGTGACATTGTTTAATAAAATTATATGGGTTTCAAGTGTACATTTCTGTGATACATGATCTGTATATATGTATTTTTAATATGTTTTTATTGATTTCAGAGAGAGGAAGGGAGAGAGAGAGAGGGAAAGAAACAGCAATGGTGAGAAAGAATCATTGATTGACTTCTTTCTGCACCACCCTACACTGGGGATTGAGCCCAAAACCCCGGCATATGCCCTGACCAGGAATGGAACCATGACCTCCTGGTTCCTGGGTCGACACTCAACCACTGAACCACACTGGCTGGGCCATGATCTGTATATTGCATTGTGTGCTCACCACCTAAAGTCAACTCTTCTGTCACCATATATTTGATCCCCTTTACCCTTCACTATCCCATACCTCTCTTTTCCTCTGGTAATCACCAATCCTCTGTTGTCTGTGCTTATGAGTTTTTATATGTTTGTCTTGTTTGTTCATTTGTTGCTTTCAGTTTTATATCTCACATATGAATAAAATATGTGGTTCTTGACTATTTCTGTCTGACTTGTTTCTCTTAACATGATATTTTCAAGATCCATCCATGTTGTTGCAAATGACAGTATTTCATCTTTTTTATGGCTGACAATAATTTTCAATTAGTTATATTTCAAAATATTCAAAGAGCATCTTTCTTTCTTAGAAGTGGACACCGGTTGCTTTCATAACAATCATTGTTTGCACCTGCTGTTGCTACAAATACTGCTTTCTACTACTGGATATCTGCTCACGTGTCCTTTTACAAATTCCAGACATGTTTATTTAATGTCTCATGTGCAAAGCACTGTAAGAGTTCTAAGAGGGGGAGTGGGTATATGCAGATAATGAAACATGGTCTCTGCTCTCCCTGTGGCTTAGGACCTAGGGAGGGACCAGGCTCAGACACACATGGTAGTGGGTGTGAGGAAGAGGAGCGAGTGCAGATGGGGCTCAGTGAAGAAATGTTGGTCTCAAGTTTCCACATGGGGAGGACTTGGAGCTACAACAAGCAAAGCCCAAAGTCCTCCAGGTCTAGGAAAAATGAAGACTCTGGATAGAAAGTATCCTTTAGATTCCTTCTCAGGAGGTAGAGACCAGAATTCATACACTACTCCCTCTCATCCCAAATATCTTGGAAGCTTCTTGAAAATTTCCTCCCTTCCCAAGTGAAGCTAGTTGACTTCATGTCTGAGATGTTTATATTCCTACACTCTCTCATACGTCCTGTCAACACGTAGAACTAATGATTGTTAGGTGAAGGAGTCCTCATATTCCACTCAATATATTCCATCATCCACATCAAATGGATATGTTAGCCACAACAGTATGGTGTTTGATACAGGAGTGTAGAGGATTTATTACAACCTGGATTTAAATATGGAATCTGCTTTCTGCTTTATCAACCTGACCTGGGGGAAGTCACGCACTAGCCCGGTGCCTCTGTAGTTATTTTCTTTTCATTTATAAAATAGAATAAATCTAGAACTTCTGTAAAATGGTTATTACAAGTCATGTGGTTAAAGGTCTTACATCACTTTTAAAAATGTGCATACAAGGCACTGGGGGCTCAAGTTTCACTGTTTGGAAACAAGGGGTTTGGACTTGGCCAAGCTTCCTTTAGAGCTGAGCCTAGACTTCTCCTTGACTCTCTGTGCGCTGTAGTTGCATCATGTAGTCAGGCAGAGATCCAGGCCACCACCGAGTCAGCATGGGACTGGTCCTGCGGAGGAGGAGGGAGGAAGGGTCAGGCCTGTTCCCGCCTGTACCTCCTCCTGGGGCGGGGATCCTTCTGGAAGGGCTCCTGTCCTCCTTGGCCTGGTTCATCTCAGGGGGGTAGGGGGTTGGGGCTGGTTGATGTCTCGGGTGTGACCCCAGCTTCTGCTGGGCCACTTTGAGCTCCTAGACCTCACCAAGGGACACTCTGGAATTTCTACTTCTTAAGAGACATAACTTAAAAGATATGTCGCCCTTTATTAGCAACTAAACTAGTAGGTATCTGCTGTATACCACAGGTAGTAATTGACTACAACTGGAGACTTATTATGCAAAGGCTCAGTTGTGGCAGACAGCTTTTTGAAAGTAAGTTGTCAAGAAACAGAGCTTTCTAATCATAAGAAATAATATATGATGACTATAGAAAATTTAGAAGACACAGTGCACTACACAAAAAAATTAAAATCACCTTTAATTTCACCAGCCAGAAATAACTATTGTTAAAATTATTTTATGCATTTTCTTTACGTCTACTAAGTATACACACACATATGTAATTTTTAAAAAAATATATTTTATTGATTTTTTACAGAGAGAAAGGGAGAGGGATAGAGAGTTAGAAACATCGATGAGAGAGAAACATTGATTAGCTGCCTCCTGCAAACTCCCCACTGGGGATGTGCCCGCAACCAAGGTACATGCCCTTGACAAGAATCGAACCTGGGACCCTTGAGTCTGCAGGCCGATGCTCTATCCACTGAGCCAAACCAGTTAGGGCCACATTTGTAATTTTTAATGCAAAAAATCAAGGAACCCTTAAGTGCATTACAGTAAGAAGGGGAAGTCCCTAAATATACATGTACATTTATATATATTTTTAAACTACGGGGATACAACTAATCTTGTGAGCATGATTCTTTCTTTATTGTTTGTTTAGTTGTCTTACTGTTTTATTTTCCCCTTAAGTTTGTTTCTTAGCAGAAAATTACATGTAAATTATTTCCCATAACAGGTGAACATTTACTATAAAATTTCTTCTAGACAGTACGGCTTTTTAAACACTAGAAGCTGATGAGACCAAGAGCATGACAGCATGTTAGGCTGCTAGGTTCTTGAAATGGATGTAATTAGGGTGAAGAATTATAAATCTGAGGTTTCGAAACTTTTTTTTCTGTCTCAGAGACACTAAGGCATACCTTGTCTTCTTTTTCCTGACTCAGTTTCTCCACACGTGAAGAAGGGATAATAGCTCTGAGTGGCTGGATGGAAGCCATTATTGTATCATTTCTGTGAATTGCTAGACATGTGCAAGGTTCTTGTCATTCCTCTGCTATATGGGGAGATGCCATACTAGTATACATTGGAGGCACTCATACTTATTAATGGGGTGAAAAACACTTTATTATTTGTAGGTATCTGGGGAGGGTGCTTAACAATTTATGACTGAAATTTATCTTAAGATAGAGAGAGAAAGAGAGAGAGAGAGAGAGAGAGAGAGAGAGAGAGAGGAGGAGAGGGGAAGGGAGGGGAGGGGAGGGGAGGAGAGGGAGAATATGAATGATTCTAAGCATGCTATAACAAAGCTCCTTTGAGTTGTTCCTGGGAGTGGCTGGGTCTGTCAAGCCATTCCTCAGCCCGAATGCTGAATAATCAAGTTATAATGTTTGCAGTATTTTAACCTATAGGTAAGAAAAAGCCCCGACAGAAGAGTCTCCTAGGTTATTAAATATTTGGGCTGATGATTACTTTCGTTGAACTACAAGAAATTATTGTTTGATAAATTTGTATGATGGATGGATGGATAATTCATTCTTTAAGCTATATGTTTTCCCTTCAAAAGAAAACAACTACTCTTTTTTAATACACAGTAATAACATAGTTTTGTGGCAAATAAAAAAAGAAGAAACATATTATTTTTGGAATTATAGAGCAAATGCTTCTTCCTACAAACAGGCATATCATTTCCAACTGGATATTTTAAAAGACACATTTATTTCCAACAGTCAGAATTATGTTTGCGCTTCCTTGGGTATTGCTGAATTCCTGTCGCTGGAAGTGTTTCTGTCCGGGTTAGACAAGCACTGAACAGGAGTGTGACAGAGGGAATCTAGCCATCAAAAAGGAGAATAGACAAAGCTCTCCAATGTAAGTGCAAGTCTCTTAAAATCTTTGGGTCACAGTAGCAAGCATGCAGCAGGTGTTCAACAAATGATTCTAGTGACTTCGATGTGTGAATATCCTGCACCGGCCTTTTGGCCATTTTGACATTCCCTGAGGCTGTGCCTGTCTGAGGAATAGTGGAAGTGGTGATAATCACCACCATTGTTAGGGAACACATGCTATGTGCCGGGCACTCACATGGATTGTCTTTTCATGTACATACGTGTTTCATTTTACAGATGAGCAAGTTGAGTCTTGATAGGATCAGTACTTTGTCTAAGGTTTATCAAGTGGCGAGTGGTGGAGTCAGTGTTCAAGTTTATGATGTGGCCCTCACACCCACTTTCCCCACTATAGCTGGATAGTGAGATTTTTGAGAAGAATCCTGTCCACATCACTGACCTTCTTTCCTCCACTTGCTCCAGTGATACCCCAAATTCTACTGTTGGAGTTTAACTCATTGCATTTATGACTTTGATGCTGGTTAATAATAAAATACCTAGTGCCTAGGAGGAAGGAAATCTATTAGTCATTCTTAGTTTAGCAAAATGAGTTGCTGTTATTCATTTAGTCAACAAGCATTTATTGACTCCATACTGTATATCAAGTCGATACCAAATGCTGGTGTTATAAAAAGAAATGAGGCTTGGTCTTTGCCTTTAAGTTCTTGTATTCAGATAGAGGAGAGCATAAATGATATAGATTATTTTAAAACAATGTAGTAAATGAACAGAAGGGAATTAGGTGAGCACAGCAGAGAAGGAACTGGCTCATTTCAAGGTCCTTTCCTGAGTAAATTTGGTAGGAAGAGAGGAGATCCCACTGCACGATGGATCTGCAAGAAGTCAGGACAACTGTCATAGACACAAAGAGCAGGCTCCACAGAGAGCTTTCAGGGCAGAGCTCTGTAAACCAAATCACCAAATTTTATTGGTAACCCCATCAAGCGATTTCTCTTATCAATTTGGTACTATTTATTTTGCTAAATATAATTTATTTGATATGTCCTCTTCTTTTGTGACCACCTTTTTGTTTAATAGGTCGATAGCTCTTTGGTATCTAACAGAATGAGCTACTGTAATTTACATGGAAAGGATGGAGGTTAGGGTGCTTTTTATGGCACAGCCATATTTGAGAAGTATGAATTATTTACAACCATCACATGTGCCTTCTCTTTCATATAATAGTTCACCTTCTGATTCCTCATGGATTACTAGGGTTGCTCTTATGTATGTATTAGGCCAAGGCAGGATTTTTTGCAGCCCCTTTCCTGCCTGAGCATGTAGGAGGCCTTTGGAAGCTGTGCAGGCAACAGCAGCTTCAGCCTGAATAATTTCTTCAATCTTGGAGAAGCTGCCAGGAGACATGAGTAAGAGCTGAGCATGCAGAAGTGGGAGGGACGAGAGTACAGGTGGGGCGTGGCCTCAGCGGGAGTGGCTGGGGTTCAGGTGAGCAAGCTGGCTGCTCTGACCACAGAATAGCTTCCACAGTGAGGTCCTTCTCTGAGCTTGGCTTTCCTTTTCCCTTGCTGTGTGTTTTCCAGGATAACTGCAACTCCAGGTAAGCAAAGTGGGGGTGGCAGCGCTGGTGAGTTCCCTTTTCAGGGCAATTCTTAACACAAAAGAGGTGTTGGAGCTGATTCAAGATAGTGAACAAAGTCGACTTAATGGGTTATTTTCAAGGTTAGGCTGTGGGCTTGGGAACTGTTGTCCATCACGCTCCACACGGGCAGCATCTCCAGCTCTCAGTCCTTTGGGAACCAGGAAGTCACATAGGGAGAGAAATCACTTAGCCATACAAGGTAAGAATCTGGAGAAATAACGTGGCTGGGAGGATTTGGTGGTGGGGGGGGGGGGGGGCGGGGGGAGAAGGGGCATGGGCACAGCAGTGATTGATGGAGAAGGAAGTATTTCTGAGCACACTTTTGGGCCTTGGAATTAAGAATGAATTTTGAAATGCTTATTTCAGAAAGGGCCTGATACTCAAAACCTGGAGAAAGTGGCAACACATTTGATTGTCTGACTCACCTTCCTGGTTGGTTTTGTGTGCTTTAAGATTCAGACTTCAAAACTGCTCTTCTTCTTGGCATTTTTAAGCATCTAGTCGGTGTTCACTTACTTGAAACTGCCTTCTTCTAAGCAGAATGTATTCTCCCTCCCTGTTTCTGGGGTCTAGGATACTTGAAACAAGTTATAGATTTCAAATATGTATTCTTGGGCAACTTTTCAAACAGGTTGGCTCATCGTTTCTTTTTTTACAGTGGCTGCTGTTTTTATGGCTTCATTTAAGAGTATTATATTGAAGATCAACTTAACGTGTCAGGCTGTTCTCTAGACTCAGATTCAGAGCTGAGGGGTCTTAGATGTATTTCATCTCAGTTCTTCATTCTGTAGATGAGCGTGGCTCACAGAGGTGACGACATGGTGTTCTAAGTCACACAGCTTATAAGTGGCAAGATCATTAGAATTCACGCCTTCAAACTCACAGCTTGTGGAAGTTTCCATGACAACACGGGTATTCTTAACAGCCTGTCATCCCCTTCATCACTCTAAAGGTTTGATAGAATTAGGTGGGTCTCAAGACTCAGACCCTATCAGTAGGTGAAAGAATTGGCTGATTTCCTTGATTGGGGGAGAGAGAGATGGAAACCAGCCTGAAGAAAATCCCAGAAAATGACTCAGGTCTACACCTTTGCTTCTTAACACTTTGAATTCTGCCACTTCAATCCCTCTGGGTTGTGGGTTGACTTTGAGGCTTGCAACCTCAGCAATCTTGGTCATGCTGGCGTGGCCAGTCTGGCTCTAGTTTGCTGTTAGGCAGCAGTGGCATGGCTCAGTCGTCAAGATCAGACTTCTGAACAAACAGGAGGAGATAGGACATCTCACAATATCCGAGCAAAGTAGAGGTGCTCAAACCATAGAAAATTAGGCCCTGACCTTATTACTAATAGCAGCCTTGTCCTTTCCTGCTAACAAAGGTCTTCCCGTATATGTTTACTCCTTTCGTCACTTCCTTTAATCCTGATAGTCTCTCACACTGCAGAAGCTCCAAGGTCTCCTATTTTTTTAACCTGGCTGTGTGTTTTTTCCTCTTGAAATTGGAATATGGACAGCAGAAGCTGTGTTTTTAGGCATTTGGTGATAGTTACTCTAATAGGCAAGATTCCTCAAGGCCATTGCTTAAGGACTGGCTACACCAAATACTTAAGATTATTTTTTTCTCTGCATTTTTCTTCATATGTCATATGGGGCAGGTTAGCATGAATGACAACCACAATCACCTGAGACAGTGAAAAGAATTTTAAGTAATGAGAAAGCTGTGCTCCTGGCTATGTGTGTGCATGCACGCACACGTGCATAGAGAAGAGTGTGGTGGGTGGTCTGTAGGGAGGCTGAACATATATTGTTCAGTACAGAACATGATTGAGAATGAAAGGGGCATGTCAGAACAGCAAACATTATCCAGGACTGTCCCAGGCAGTGGGACGTATGGTCAACCTGTCCCTAAAGCATTTATCTCAATCAAATGGTCTATCAACAAATTTGAGGACCATTGGCTTAGATGCACTAAAGACTCTGGGAATCTTTGTGCAGGGGCTGTAAGTCTAGAGAAGTGAGCATGCCTGATCCTGCTCATGTTCTAGTGCACGCCCCTCCATTCATTTGGGATTGCTTGCAGTCTTTTTGGCCCACATTTTTTTCATAGCTAACTCCCACTTGTCTTTAGGACTCACCTTTAGTGTGACTTACTTAATGGCACCATCTCTGAGGAAACCTCACTGAGATTTCTATGATAAGTGAGCTCTCTCCCTCTCTCGTAAGGGTTCCCATGACAACCTGTGCTCCCCAAGAAAATGCCCAGGACTCATTACACACATTATGGCATTAGGCTGACAGCTGCTTGAAGGCAGGACCTGTGCTGGGTTCACCTTTGATTCCTTAACACTTAACTCAGTGCCTGACATGCATTTGGTACTCAGTTAATACTTTTTAAATGAAAGCAATATAACATTAATCATTGGCAACATAAATGGCAGGAAGAGAACAAAAGATTCTCCAGGGAGGAAATGAGAGAAAAAAGTTTGTATTGATTTAAAAAAAAGAAGCAAAGTACCTTGGTATCTCTAAAGGGTAATTCAGGACATGTAGGAGTTTTGGAACTCTAAAGGCTTGTGGGAGAAAAAACGTCAGCCAAGACACAGTTACCGAGGGTGGAGGTGTGGTGTGGTTGGATGCACCAGGCTGGGTGCTGGGAGAAGTGAATGCTGGGGCTGGTTTTACCACTCTCACTCCCTTTGTGGGTGGCCTGGAGAATCCCTTCATCTTTGTCTGCCTCACTCTTCTCATCTGTAAAAGGAAGAAACGGAGCCAGACTAGATCCATGCCAAAATCTTGTCCCACTCTAAAGGTTTATGATTTTAGGACATATCTCAAAAACCAGGCAACTTAGTGATAAATTCTTACAGCTCTTTGTTGTTCATTTGTTGCATTTGAATTATTACTTAAATTTCCATTTCACTCTTTTAAACTTCTAAGTGACAAAAACATGCAGTATTTTCTACATTGGAACTGTAACTAAAATTATCTTTGTTATACTTATTTGAAGGTTTTCATGAAGACCAAAGAAGTTATCTCTATAAGAAAGTGATAATAAAATGAAAAAAAGTCTGTGGCAATTTTAGCACTCTGAGCAGAAGTCTTTAGAAATGTAAATTTACTCTGCAGATCTTGCTCATCTCTACTCTCATATCCATAATTTTTAGAGTATTTGCTACTAAAATGGTCCATGTTGAACCTGATGCTTTTTCCTGTGTGTGTAGCTCACATTACTAAGATCTGCTTAAATGCTTTGACTGCCGTGCAGCACGGGGAGGTGGCCACTCACTGTGGCCCAATCATCCCTTGAACTACCTTAGCCTAGATCAGCTCTGCAGTGTTTTGGGGTCACTTGGGACCAATCACTGAACAACTGATCATATTTATCTGACAACATCTGATTGAGGAGTTAGCTGGTGATTTTTTGCTTCTATAGCAATTCCCATGTCCAGACTCTTTCTTTCTTTCTTTCCTTCTTTCTTTCTTTCTTTCTTTCTTTCTTTCTTTCTTTCTTTCTTTCTTTCTTTCTTTCTTTCTTTCTTTCTTCCTTCCTTCCTTCCTTCCTTCCTTCCTTCCTTCCTTCCTTCCTTCCTTCCTTCCTTCCCTCCCTCTCTCCCTTCCCTCCCTCCCTCCCTCCCTCCCTCCCTTCCCTCCCTCCCTCCCTCCCTCCCTCCCTCCCTCCCTCCCTCCCTTCCTTCCTTCCTTCCTTCCTTCCTTCCTTCCTTCCTTCCTTCCTTCCTTCCTTCCTTTCTTCCTTCCTTCCTCTCTTTCTTTTTTTGCAGTGCTTTAATTCTTTATTGTTGAAAGTATTTGTCCAGACCTTTTCTGATACCTTTGTCAAGCATCAAACGACATTGTTGTTGCTGGGACCTCAGCTGTTAAGGGCTGCATGAACTTCCTCAGCCTGAAGGAGAATTTTCTGAGAAAGGAGATCGTCAGCACATGGATGGGAGGCAGGCCTGTTGGACACATGCTCTGAGGATTCTCATGCAAAGGAAGGGACTCTGAAAGGAGGGTCTGCACCCATGAGAAAGCCCCAGGTGTCAGGTGTGCTCTGATGAACATTCTCCAACAGCCACCTGAATCTATATCTTGAATTGCAACACAGTGTTAACTATGTTGTGTAATGAACTGTACAAAAAGCCAACTGTACAAAGTAGCTTGTATTCAGACAGAACTACTGAGACTAAGTGTATCTCAAAATGTTATAATGAATAATAGAATAAGCTTCGGTGGGACAAAACGGTAACATGAACATTTCCTTACTTTTTGGTATGCTTTGAGGTGTTTGTAGTCAAACTCCCTTAGCACAGTACTCCCAGGTCTTAAACACAGGTTTTCTACACAAAGGAAGTCAAACGTTAAAAGGAAAGCTTGTTATTGATTACGCAAAATTGTTGGAATTGCTCTCTTTGAGGGTAGTGAATGCATTCTGGGAAGAACTACTTGTGTTTGTTAAAGCACAATTGGTATGTTTCAGGTTATTGTTTATGTGATTAGGCCTCAGTTGTTGAAGCTTTGAGAAGTTTACAGGGATCTGGGCAGAGCCTTCTATATTTGGTGAAAAAACAGCTCATTCAAGCTTCTCAATTTGGTTGAGAAATAGCTCATGTTAAATTTTATTGTAGACAAACGCAGCATTATCAATGTTAAATTTGCTCCTGGAGAAAGGACTCCCTCAAATCTTTTGTGAATTTTCTTTTTATTTCCTCGTGATGGACACACTGGTCCAAATACTCTGCATGCTCCCATTTCTGTCTCATTGCCCTCTGTACACCTCATGCTGGTCTCTGTGACTGGGGTGTGCAGTTGTCCCTCAGCCTCTGACCCCACCCCAGAAGAAAGAATAAGGCTGTGCGCTATCCACCCTGACTTTAGATGACCTTGAGATAGTTTGCAATGAGAACACTGATCTGAGTTCTGTTAGCTGTGCTTGTCAGGGACATAAAGTAAAGGAGGAAGAAGTCTTTGGAGGTGACCAGTGAGCATGAACAGGGTCACAACCTGGGTGACTTAACACAGAAATGTGTTCTCTCACAGTCCTGGAGGCCAGAAGTCTGAAATCAAGGTCTTGGCAGGGCCACGTTCCCTCTGCAAACCCTAGAGGAGACTATTCCTCGCCTCTTTCTTGGTTTCCGGGTTGCCAGCCATCCTTGGTGTTCCTTGGCTTGTAGAAACATCACTCCAATCTCAGCCTGTTGTCACATTGGTGTCTTCGCATCATCTTCTCTCTGTGCCTGTCTGTCTCTGTCTTTCCTCCTGTTCTTTCTGATAAGGACACCAGTCATATTGGATTAGGACCTCAACTTAATTAAAACTACAAAGACCCTATTTTCAAATAAGTTCACATTCACTGGTACCCAGGGATGGGACTCCAACATATCTTTTGGGGGAAACACAAATTCAACCCATAACACCTACTATTAAACTGAATCACACAAAACTGCTGTGACTTGACTGTTTTTGATGTACAAAAATGCCAGTTTTGTATGCTTTAACCTCAATCCTATTTGAAACAATATGGATAAATAAAACCAATTGATTCTGTTCAGTGCTGTCAACTGCTCTGACCACTTGCTGAGGAAGAGGTGTGATCACTGGACTCCTGACAGTGGTCATTGTGGCTGAGTATGCTTGAATTTGAAGATTTCGGGCAGAGCTGCTCACACCAAGGACCTCAAAAGCTGGGCCATTCAGATCTTAGGGTATTTGCCCAAAAGTTTCTTCCCCACTGGCTTTTTCAATTGCATTTAATGCAAAGTCCCTTTTTCTCTTCTATCCAAGACCATTACTTTGTTTAGATGGACTTTTTATTTTTTAGGATTTTTAAAATTGATTTTTAGAGAGAGAAAAAGGGAGGGGGAGAGAGAGAGAAAAACATAGATGTGATAATGAAACATTGATTGGCTGCCTCCTGCACACCTCCCCACCAGGGATTGAGCCCGTAGCCCGGGCATATGCCCTGACCTGGAGTTGAACCAGCAACCATTTGGTGCATGGGACAATGCCCAACCAACTAAGCCACACTGGGAGGGTTGTTTAGATGGAATACTTATTGGGGTGGCAGAATTCAGGTGAGAAGACTTTAAAGACCCTTATCCTTTGTTTCAGGCCCACGATGGATGCCCTGCAACTGGCAAACTCTGCTTTTGCAGTTGACCTGTTCAAAAATCTCTGTGAAAAGGAGCCAGCAGGCAATGTCCTCTTCTCTCCCATCTGTCTCTCCACCTCCCTGTCACTTGTTCAAGTAGGAGCCAAAGGTGACACAGCCAATGAAATTGGACAGGTAAGCCCCACACCTTGTTTCTACTTAGAGCAAGACTAGAGCAGTGGTTCTCAACCTTCTGGCCCTTTAAATATAGTTCCTTATGTTGTGACCCAACCATAAAATTATTTTCGTTGCTACTTCATAACTGTAATGTTGCTACTGTTATGAATTGTAATGTAAATATCTGATATGCAGGATGGTCTTAGGCGACCCCTGTGAAAGGGTCGTTTGACCGCCAAAGGGGTCGCGACCCACAGGTTGAGAACCACTGGACTAGAGTTATTAGAACCCATGGGCAGTGCCTAAGGAAGGGTGAATGGGGCTCTGTGGTCAGAGATGCTCAGGATTGACAGTTGTGCTACTACTAACACTCTCTCAATCTACTCTCAAATGTGAACGAAATCTTACTTATTTGTCCTGCAACCCTGGCACCAAGTGTGATGGAGAACCTGGGGATGTTCTAGGTAATCACAAGTTTTCCACTAATGAGTGGGCTTTGGCAAGTCATCCAACATCTTTTTATGTGCTATCCTGTAAGAATCAACCAAGGTGGTGTTTATAAAATGTTCCACTGCAAAAACCCCAACCAGAAATAGTAGAAATCTATATCCCTGTGTTGTGCACAACATTTATTTACAGCATAATCTTTATTAGTTTTTACTGAAGTATAATGGACATTCAACATTATATTAGTTCCAGATATCAATGATGATTGATATTTGCATATATTGCAAAATGATAATCACAGTAAGTCTAATTAACATCATACATAGTTATAGAATTTCTTTATTTTTGTGATGAGAAATTTTAAGATCTACTCTCTTAACTTTCAAATATGCAACACAGTATTATTAACTATTGACACCATGCTGTATATTGACACCATCCCCATGCCCTATTTTATAACTGGAAGTTTGTACCTTTTTACCCCCTTCACCCATTCCTCTCACCCCACCCCCATTTACTGTTAGATGGTAAGTGAACACCCCTCTCATTCCATTCCATAAACATTCTTATATTGATTATCCTAGGCTCAACAAACTCTTTATTTCCATGAACTCATAGCATTTAAAAAGGGAACATCTTGTATCTACAAATCCCCAGAAAGTAAGACCCATGAAGTCTTCTTTGGGTCCTGATAATTGAAGAATTTACACTTGAAATTGCATGCACTTGAAAAAGAACCTTCAACTGTGGGAAGAGGAGCTGTCTTTTCACCTGTCCTGCTCTCTCATCCTCCCCCTCCCCCCAAATCTCTACCCCATCTCCAATTTCTCATCTCCCACTAGAGAGGGGACAGAAGAAACAACTTCCTGGGAGAAGGTCTGTTCCTCAGCAATAATAATAAGGGTGATGTACATGCAATCGTTCCTCCAGCAGTAATTACCTGATTTTAAAATTTTCTGGTCCTTTTACCTGTCAGCAGGCATGAGAGTTATGCATGGCCTTGGACTAGCCAATGTGACCTTGCAATAGTGGGGCTGTGCTACTCATTGGTGCCATGTGCCCATTTAGTGATGTTACCTGAGGTGTGGCCTCCAGGCACAGTTGTGAGTTAGGAGTGAGGAGAGAATCGCCTTGTGCTGAGGTCACGTTTTGAGGCACCGAGAGGCAGAGGAGATGCTGGGCTATTGATTGGGACAGAAGAAAAGTTAGGAACAAATGAAAAGGATTTAAGCCCTCCAGAAGATGACATCCTAGTTGTAAATGGCTTAGAAAGAACATTTTTAATTGATATACTTTAGGTGTTTTATGTATAATATCTGTAATCCTCATAACAACTCAGAAAAGTAGGTATTTCTAGTACAGTTTACAGAGGGGAGAATGAAGCTGGGCTAGATTAGATTTCGAGTAGATATAGGCTGGGACTCAAAGGCCAGGTTGTCTGACTCTTGCCCACCCAGGGAAGCCCACCGTTAATGGTAAATGACACATCAGCCCATTTGGCACTTATCAGAGGAACTAAAGGGACTAGATAGATCCTGGCTAGAGACTCCTCTACCCTGGAATCTGATACCCGCCTAATGATAGTCTCTTTTGCTATAATCTTTCTCTTCTTGTGTCTGAATTACATGGAAATTGTAACCCAGTTTCACTCTTTTCCAAGTTTGGGGAGCCTCTGTGTGAGCATTAGAAGCATCATTTTGAAGAAAGGATAAATTTCCCAATAGTTAAATCCAGAGAAGAATATCTTTATGGCAGAGTTTCCCAATGGGGACAGTTTGGCCCTACCCCCCCTCCGGGGATATTTGGCAGTGTCTAGAGACATTTTTGATTGTCACAAATGGTACCTCGTAGGACAGAGATGCTGCTAACATCCTACAATACCCAGATACCTAGGACAGTCCCCGAACCCCCTCACCTGGCAGCCGAGAATAACTTGCCCGGAATGTCAGCAGGGCCAAGGTGAGAAGCCTTGCTTCACGGGACAATGGAGCAGGGAGACACTGCACCCCCACGGAGGAGGGCAGTTACCATGTCCCCTGCAGCAGCAAGACACATGCTTCATGGGTTGTGGATTTTTTTTTCTCTTCACAGGTCCTTCATTTTGAAAACGTCAAAGATGTGCCCTTTGGATTTCAAACAGTAACATCAGATGTAAACAAACTTAGTTCCTTCTATTCACTGAAACTAATCAAACGGCTCTATGTGGACAAATCTCTGAATCCATCTACAGTAAGTGGTTCAATGCCATTAACAAGATTTTAACTTTTTCCCAGGATTGGCACTGTCACAAGGTCAGACTCACAGTTTTTTTTATTTTTTTATTTTTTTTATCCAGTAAAACTCACCTCTAGGATGCTCATTTATGGTTAGAGGCTAATTGAAATAACTCAGTCCTAGCGGAGAGGTTGAATATAGCGGGACTTAATTGTAGTCACATCTTCTAGCTCAAAATACAGAGAAGCTCATGGGCTTCTCTGGTCCCTCTCAAATACTCATATATCCTCCCCTTCCTCTTAGCTTCCTCATTTGGAGAAATGGAGAATAGAGTCACTAATAATGTATCTCCATGGATGCAAGGCAGCTCAGGGTTCACACCTTTCTTAAACAGCAAGGTACAAGGCCTCTTTGTTTATGCACACAACGTTCTTCTGATTTTCTCAAAATCAATACGAAAAATAATTAACTATGAGTCAACAGTTTTCATCAGTCACACACTGTTTTTGTTCGTTTTCCTAGGCTGGTCATGAAGGTGTCTAAATAGGTAGTTCTGTGTATTTAATTCCAGCCATTTCTTGAAGGTTACTGTGGTTCTCTTAACTTTGATCCCAGAGTCTAACATAATATTTTAAAAATCTGTATTTGAAACATATAGCTAACATCCTAGACTACAAAGAAGCTCATTCTCTATGTTAGTAATATAGAGTTGATTTAATTTGTGCTTGGATGGACAGAATTTTAAGCTTTCGAAAATTTAAAAGGTAGACTACCAGTTAAATATTTCACCATTTACTTTTTGCAGTAGCTGTTTGAGGATATTGGTCACTAGATATTTATTCTTGTTGTTGAAAGTCACACATACACAGCCATTTTTCTTTCAACAATCACCCAGAGAACTAAAATAAAATATTGAGATGTGAGTTAGGACCTAAGTAGAGAAATAATTTAAAAGCTCCCTAGAGGGTCCTTAAGGAGATGTTTAATACATTTTGTGGCTGGCAGTGAGGACTGTGGAGGTCATTAATCTTGCTGAGGCTCTGACGTTCTTGGGTGGTCCCCGTTCTCTCAGTCTTGCTGAGGCTCCGATGTTCTTGGTTGGGTTGCAATGAACACAATCAATTTGGCTAAGGCTATAGCTGCTCTGAAGAAATTGAAGGAGCCCATGTTAGGACATTTAACCATCTATGTTCAGTTTGGTTGAACTTCTATTCAACATTTTGAATTATTTCAACCAAACCAGGAATTGCAAGGAATTTTATTTTAAGACTGCTTTCCATGGCTCCTGTTGGTTGTATAGCACCTGAAAATTCACTCATAATAGTACAAAACAGGTGTGGTATCAGGAGGGCCACCTGAAGCAGAACTACCTGGGTGTTAAAAGTGCAAGCTCCTGGTCTCAGATCACTTGAATCAAACTCAATAGGGATGGGATTTAGGGTTTTGCATTTCAACAAGCAATAGAACTAGAATCACTGCTATGTTCTCTATAGCACTGTTTCAGACTTAATGTGCATCTTGATAAAATGCATGCTCTGATTCAGTAGGTCTGAGATTCTGCACTGCCAATAACGTTCCAAGTGATGTTAAAGCTTTGGTACTTGGACCACACTTTGAGTAGCAAGAGCCTATAGAATATTTATTTCAGTGAGAGTAAGAGTTTTCTGCTCATAAAGTTCTCTTTTCTGTACATTTCTTCTATTCTAAGACACATAAATGTATGTACATTTTAATGTTTCTGAAATCATATTATAGCTGTTACATACATTCAACATGGTGTTTCTTTTCCAACCAAAGCTAATACTAAATTGATGAATGCTTTTAATAATTGATATGGTCTTAGAATTGAAGGAATGAAACATTCAATACAAAGAAAAGTCATTGATTCTTCCATGAGGTTTCAATTTACCGAATAGTACAGGTTTTGAAACATATTCATAGTAATCCTATCTAACAAAAGACTAATATGCGAATTAGCCATCACTCCGCGACAAAGATGGTGGTGCCCATAGCCAATAGGAGGTAATATGCAAATTGCTGTCACTTCTTGACAAAGATGGTGGCGGCTGGGCCAGGACACAGGCATTTTGCCCCAACCTGCCGGCGGAGGACCTCTGGGCCTGCTTGGTTGCCGCTGCCATGGGGACGGAGGAGCAGAGACACAAGCTTTCAATGGGCCAGGCACCCAGCAGCTCCAAGTCCCACAGCCGCGGCAGCATTGGGGCCGCTGGGGCTGGAGGAGCAGAGACACAAGTCCACAGGGGGACCCAGCACCCAGCAGCCCCAAACTCCGCCTCGGTACTGAGGCTGCTGGGGCTGGAGGAGCAGAGACACAGCCCGCAGGGGTCCCAGCACCCAGTAGGCCTAAGCCCCATGGCTGCAGAGGCACTGGGGCCACTGGGGCTGCAGCGGAGACACAAACCCGCAGGAAACCTGTGGAAAGGGAGATAAACTATCATAACTTTATCTCCCTTTCCACAAGGTGAGAAAACTGACCCTGATTTATTTAGTGATATGTCCCACACCTTTCTATAAGCACAGGGTATGTTATGACCACTCCCAGGAAGGTCTGGTCAGAATACTGTCTCCAGGGAATAACGCTACTGTGGCAAATCATCTAAGAGAGGAAACAAGCTTTTGTTGGGTTTACTCTGAAGGTCAGAGAACAGGCCAACCCAACATATGCTGTGTTGTTATATTGATGATCTTGAGTTGCAGATGCTTGAAAAACAGCAAATGCAAGGAGAGGCTTTCACTGAAGTCTCCTGATCTGCCTAAAATCGGATCCCCCAAAAGTTCCACTGGATGGGAAAAGTGTCATCAGCCAGTGAAGACTGACTCCTGTCATAGGACAGGAGACTAGAAGTTGACATCACATCCAAACTTTGTTACAAACTATCTCCCCCACCCCCATTCATCTTTCCTAAAAACCATTTACTCTCCTCTAAGAGGCCTACATCTCCCGTCCCCTTTCCCTATGAAGAAGGTATTTAAATCTGGATTCTAAGCCACCTTGGGGAGTTATTCATTTTTCCCTGGGATCTCCCACATATACACTAGGTACATATGTTAATGAACTTTTGTTTTTCTCTTGGTAATCTGTCTTTCATTACAAGGGCCTCTGCTAAGAACTCAGAAGGGTAGAGGAAAACTATTTTCCTCCTCCATAATTCTATCTCCGGAAATCAAGTCCCGGGCTGAACAGTGAGGTTGGCTCAAGTGCCAAGCAGTCCTGGCTGAGGGCAGGGAAGCTTCTAGGGGGAAATCAATGATATTGGCATCAAAGTAGGACAGAGGGCACACGCATGGTTGCTGGTGGGAGTTTAAAGTGGTTCAACATTTTTGGAGGATGATTTGGCAGAATCAATAGAAATGTTCAAGGTGCATCCAAGAGTCTTCTTCTAAGAATCTCATATGCTGAGATAAAGCATGCGTGCATAAGCCCTGGTCAGAACCCAGGATGCTACTATGGGTTCCCCTTCCATGATAGGAAAACCTGCTAACAACCTGCTTTTTTAGGACAAGGTGGCATCTATACTAATACAAGGGTGATATGCTAATTAGACTGAACATCTTCCAGACAAAGCCATGGTGGCAGGGCTGAGGCAGAGGCAGTTAGAGGCAATCAGGCAGGCAGGGAAGAGCAGTTAGGGGCATCAGACCATCAGGGGAGAGCAGTTAGGGGGATCAGGCTGGCAGACAGGTGGGCGGTTAGGAGCCAGCAGCCCTGAGGGGTCCCGGATTGGAGAGGGTGCAGGCCAGGCTGAGGGACCCCCTGCTCCCATGCAGGAATTTTGTGCACTGAGCCTCTAGTAGACACATAAAAGTCCTTTTGTTAGAGCCATGTAAAGATGTGATGGTTTGACCACAGACTGCGAGTACTTTGTGATTTTATGAACTGGATGCTTTTCAGGAGTTCATCAGCTCTACAAAGAGACCCTATGCAAAGGAGATGGAAACTGTTGACTTCAAAGATAAATTGGAAGAAACGAAAGGTCAGATCAACAACTCAATTAAGGATCTCACAGATGGCAAGTATTTTTTATCTACTCTGGTTATGTACTTATTCTCATGAATCTTTCTGCTAAGCAAAAAACTTGGACACCTGGGGTACTCCCGAGGTGTTTTTAGTACAGAAGCTAAATTCTTGCCCATTGAACCATTTCAACAACGTAGATTTCTGGACCTTTCCTCCATCACCTTATCACTTGGCAGGAATTCCTGGTGCTTTGGTTTTATTTAGGCAAGTAGACCCTGCGCCCTCCTGGAGCCTCAGCTGTGCCTCTAACAAGTCTGGCTTTAGACAAATCATGAGTCCAGTTTTTCATTGTAAACCTGAAGGGCTTGGACTATAACTTGATGATCCCTGAGGACATTTTTAGCTCAAACATTCTACAAGTTTTTTAAGGAAAAAGGGATTGAGAGTCTTAAGCAATCAAATATACATAGAGCAAAAGTAAAACAAAACTAACCATAGTGGATGGAAATGTGTCCTCATTCCCATAGCTCCCCGACCTGGTCGGCCCTCTGCTAGCCCCTGGCTCTTACCTGCAGCATCTACCTGGTCCTGCCTCTGGCTCAGCACTTCCCTCAGTCTCTCCATTCCCTGAATCCTCCCTCCATTACAATTCTGTGAATCTTCCTTGTTGGAAAAGAATTATAAGTAAGATGATTTTGAGTGCAGGTCAGCGTCCACATCCCCGTTCCAGGCACACATTTATATTTACACACGGAGGGACCTGTTGGGACACAGCACTTCATTGTGAGGATGTGAATGACAGTGATGGGTTTTTCAGGCACCGCTGCAGTCTGATGAGCGATAGGCTTCTGGGGCAGGGACACACGCTTCCTGTATGAATGGCCAGAGCCACTCTGTGGCTATGAGGGCTCAGGAATGATAGAGTCCATGCCATAGCTTCAGAGTGAGGACATGGAAAAACATTGGCCTTGGAATCTTCAAGTCCTCAGATTCAAATCTAGACTCTGCCACTTATTAACTGAAGTGTTTGGATACAGAACCTCAGTTTACTGAGCTGTAAAATGGGGTATATGTTATATAATTTAATTTTTACATGTTTTTTGTGGGGATGAACTTAGATGATATGTGGTAATCAATAATGTGTGGTAGCCAAGATGGTAGCCATAGATCTGGATGCACACACACACACATGTATGCATGCATATATATTTGTTATTGAAATGAAGTCCCTATACTTTCATATGTAGAGAGAAAACTGGTATAACATCAGGTTAAACATAGTCATAAGTAAAAAGCAGCTCCTATTTAAATAGTTGTGTAACAGTTTTGCCTTTAGAATTTTTAAATAATAGTATTTTCCCTCTTTGGGCCTTTGTTTTAAAATCTTCATAAATTTAAGGTTTTTACTGGGGATGTTAGTTCAGTGAAAAGCCCTCTGCATTTGGAATCTGGAGCTCAAGGTTTCAGTTGAAGCCACTTCCCAGCTCCCCCACTTCTCTGGCCTTCGAGTTTCCTCAATAACACTATTACATATTCGACAAGTCTCGTAGCATTGGTGACATAATGTGCAGGTCGCAGAGCAAAGTGAAACTGCAGGGTCCTTTATTTAAAAATGTATTGATTTTAAGATGGTGACAGCAGAGCATTAACCAGTGAAGGGACCTTCACATGCAGGTCACAGGCCTGTGCTGTGGGCCTAGAGATTACGTAAATGAAAATCCCTTGCAAAAACACCAGTGCTATTCGAATAGGAGGACTTAATTTCATTAGGGGGTTATCACCACTGAACTGTTCTGCTGTTGTGACTATAGTGACTACTGTTGCGATAGAGCCTGCTGACCTTGGTGCCAACTGGCTGCCACGTGGGGAGAGGCAGGGAGCTGTGGGTGCAGGGCAGAGTGCTGTCCTGGTTCTGACCTGCTTTCCAGCTGAGCAAACTAGAAAGCTACTTGACCTCTCTGAGCCTCAGTTTCCTCAACTATAAGATGGGGATGATGATCCTTGCCTTGCGGGATCACTGTGAGAGACATGAGCTGAAAATGCCGAGCACATCCATGCATTTCCATTCCAGAGCACAGGTCTCCACCTTTGCTCCTGTGTCCTCTTGGGCACATGACTTTTCACCAAGGCTCTGCTTCCTTGTCTGTAAAAAGGGGAGGAATACACAATAGCATGTATATGCATGTCTAGCATGTGGCCTGGCTCAGGATGGGCGTTTGGTAGCTTGTGCCTGTCTTCTTCCTCCTCTTCCGTTCTTTTTCCTCCTTCCCCGCTTCATTCTCCTCCTTAGGTGTCTTTGGTAAGACTAGGTGTGGGGAAATGCAAGGAGAGAAAGGAGTCCTTCTGAAATGAGGTGGTCTGGCTCTCACACCCTCCCTGGTGTGGCTCTGGAAGGTTAAATACCCAGTGAGTGGACAGGCATGTGCATAGTAGGTGTAGTTGGGAAGAATAATCCTGTGCAATTTGTGGTTTCTACAATTGTTTGCAGGCCACTTTGAGAACATTTTATCCAACAACAACGTAAATGATCAGACCAAAATCCTCGTGGTTAATGCCGCCTACTTCATTGGAAAGTGGATGAAGAAATTTCCTGAATCGGAAACCAAAGAATGTCCTTTCCGAGTCAACAAGGTATGTGGGCAGTGTGTCAAAGGGTCCCAACTATAGATTTGACAATTTCAGCCACAGAAGGGTCCGTAGGAGTTCACCCCAGTGAGGGAAATGAAGGCACAGGGGTGGCATGCCTTCCCTGGTAGAAAAAGAACCGTAACCCAGAGACTCTCTCTCTTCTCCAGAATGTTCTCAGAGTCTGAGCTGAGTGGGGGCTTATAAAGCTCACAGCCCAGTGGGTAAAGCTAAATCACCCACTGGAAAATGCCTACAAATATTAGGGATGATTAGCAAGAAAGGCAAAGAAACAAACTAAATCTGAACCTCAGAGGCCTTTGAATCATCCTGAAACCTGGGTCATTTGAGGTTCTTGGTCAAGGTCAATTCCCTCCTCTGCTCTGTTTCTCATCTGTTCATAGTGAAGTCAATGGTTATGATGTTTTAATGTATGAGGTGCTTTGAGGCAGTGTTGGCTGTGAGAAACCTGTTTTGCAGGAAAGTCTCATGAAAGCTCCTGGGTGAATAATGAGGCCATATCCCATGTGAAAAAGAATTAATGTGAATAGGTAAAGTGCCTCTTCTAGAAAGGAATTCAGAGAACTGAGACTTGAAAATTGACCTATTTCATTCAAGGACCTAGGCCACCCAGAAGTCTATATGATGATGATGTGATTTGGTCTCATTTAATGAGATATGACTGTGTTAAGAACGCAGACTGAATCCCAGGTAGCACAATACCTGAAGGGAGTGTGTTTACCTGGTAGGTCCCATTCATTCATTCTAGCTTGCAAGTTTCTCCCAGCACCTTAAGTACCTAGCATTAATCGCTTTTTTTTTGCCAAATATTATAACACCACCTTTTAAACACTAGAAACCAGGAAGAAAAGACCTTCAAGATACAATTTATACCCGAGTTAGCTGGACTGGCATTTGGTACTTTTTCTTTGTACCCACAAAATTTTATTTTCATTCCCACCTCAGGTGCGCTTTCCAGAGTGAAATAGAATTATATACTTACTTATCTACATCCCTCTTGAGTGCATGGGCTTTGTAAAGGCAGAGATAATGCCTTATTCATTTCGGTTTCTAACCCCTGGCCCAGGCCCTGGTACATTAGCAGGTGCTCAGCAAATGTCAAATGAATGGCCAATCTCTAAGGGTCAGTTTGAATAAACAGTCAATAACAGACCGAACCTGATTGGCCTTTGGGACCACCATGGGTCCCTATACAAGATCTATTCGGCATTTCCATTGGGAGGGGACAGTCATAGCTGAGAGGGCTACCTACCCTCCTCAAAAACCCAGACATCATAGGGAGAGCCCGGCCTTCCCTGCACGTCCTCTTCTTAACTCACCTGTACAGTGGCCTTCTCAAAGCTGCCTGCAGGGCAGGACTGACCCTGCACACAGCCGCCAGTCACAAGACATTTGACCCTTTAGACTGTATTTTTCACATACAGGTTCTTGGGTCTTAAACATGGCTTTGAAGTGTCATTGATCTCTCAGTGTTTCACCCAATAAAACAATAAAACAGGACTCAAAGCTGCGTGGGGACACACCCTCCTTTAGAGTGCAAAGGTCATTACTTTTCCTGTTTCCTTTGACTTGCTTTTGTCAGCCCCTGAACTTTCTGAGTGACTTTACTAAGCTTCTCCTCATGTCTTGTGGTGTCTCCTTTAAGGATTAGACTAAATTGATGATATTATAGTATTAAAAGTTTAGAGTAGTGTTTATTCTAACAAAGGTGGATACACACCACAGATTTTTGTATTACTAACCTAAGAATTAAAAGGCCTAATTAGTTTAATTTCCCCCTCTAACAAAGAGAGAGAACAAATATTTGATGTGTTTTATTTTTATTATAACAAGAATAAATGAATGCATATATATATATGTGTGTGTGTGTGTGTGTGTGTGTATAGATATGTGTCTATATATGTGTGCATATGTGTGTGATGTGTTTACATGTATGTGTACATATAAAAGCGTAAGTCATTGTCTTTTATGGAGGAAAATAAGATATATATCTCTATATATACATGCATGAATGAAAAAGCAAGCAGCCCAGGTTTCTTCTCCTCTTCCAGACGGACACCAAGCCAGTGCAAATGATGAATCTGGAAGCCATGTTCTGCATGGGCAACATTGACAGTATCAACTGTAAGGTCATAGAGCTCCCCTTTCAAAACAAGCACCTCAGCATGCTCATCCTGCTGCCCAAGGATGTGGAGGATGAGTCCACGGGTCTGGAGAAGGTGAGGAAGGAGGTGGGTGGGCAGCACCAAGGTGCCCTCTGCCTTGGCAGAGCCACATGGCCAGCCCTTGAGGGGCTGTCTGCCTTATGCCTCACTTGCTCTGTCATTTCCAAGGTTTGTGGTCCTTTTTGGGCCTTTCTCTTTAATGTTCAAACAGCCAACATTTATTTGGCACTTACAATGTGTGCAGAACTGTAAATTCCCTGTGTGCACGACCTCATTTAACTCTCACAACAGGCCTAGGAATTAGAAACTATCACCACAGCTGTTCCCAGTGAGGGAATTGAGGCACAGAAGGGTAGGTAACTGGTCCATGGTAGGTAACATGACATGGTCATCAGTGGTTTGTAGAATCAGATTTGAGCCCAAGAAGTTGGAATTCATGTTCTTAACTCTAGACTAGAGTTTCTTATCATTAGTATTTTGCATCAACACAGCGCATTTGTTAAACAATTGATGAGCTAGTATTAATACAGGATTATTTACTAAAGTCCACAGTTTACATTAGGGTTCACTCTGTGATGTGCCTTCTATGAGTTTTTTGTTGTTCTTTGTTGTTAACCTCATCTGAGGATATTTTTCCATTGATTTTTAGAGAGAATGGAAGGGAGGGGGAGAGACACAGACAGAGAAACATCTATGTGGGAGAGACACATGATTGGTTGCCTCCCATACGTGCCCCAACCTGGGCAGGGATTGAGCTTGCAACCCCAGGACACGCCCTTGACTGGAATCGAACAGGGGCTCCTTCAATCCTCAGGCTAACACAATATCCACTGAGCCAAACTGGCTAAGGCACATTCCATGAGTTTTGAAAAGTTCTTTTCATTCATACACACATCTATGAGATTTAATTATGCTTCGTATTTCATACAGGTCATCGGAGGCACAATATTGAAACACGGTAGAAGTTTTAAGTGCTTGTGAAGGATGTAGCTTCCCCTCTGCTGGTCAGCTTGCTCCTGTGGCCCACTGTTCTCCCTCACTCCCCACTGGCTTCCTAGCTTCCATCCACCTGGGCCTGCCCCGGCCAGGGAGAAGGAGGGAATGAATCTTTGAGGAACTCAGGGGTCACCTGCTGTATTTTCAGTCATGCCTCAGTGACTCCCTCACTTTCTAAGGTTGATCTAACTTAGTCACATCTTATCTGTTACTGCAGCTATCATTATGCTTGCTCTACCATTTGTTCATTGAATTCTAAGTCCATCTCCATTCTTCTTTTACTCACCGGTCTCTCTGTTTTACTCCACTTCATGCTTTCCTCTCATTTTCTCCATCAGCCATTATTCAGCGGTCTCCCACTTTACTTACTTAAAATATCCACATAGGTTTTTTTTTTTCATATTGATAGAATGAAAGGAGCAAGTTAAGATGTGCTCAATGAACTTTAAAAAAATTTGTTTTATTGATTTTTACAGAAAGAAAGGGAGGGTGAGAGAGAGATAGAAGCATCAATGATGAAAGAGAATTGTTGATTGGCTGTCCCCTGCATGCCCCCTACTGGTGATGGAGCCCACAACCTGGGCATGTGCCCTGACCAGGAACTGATCTGTGACTTCTTGGCTCCTGGGTCATAGCTCAACTACTGAGCCACACTGACTGGGCTCAATGAACAATTTTAAGATGAAACCATATTATGCTTTATTTCATATCTCTCATTACAAATAAAATATTTTGTTGAATCCAATATTTCCAAAATACTATCATTTTAACATGCAATTGCTATAAAAATTATTAATGAGATATTTTACATACATTGTAATCAGTCTTGGAAATCTGCTGTGTATTTTACACTTACAGCATTTCTCAATTCTTACTGATCACATTTTAAGTGCTTTTCATAGCCATGTATTGGCCACTGTATTAGACAGTATAGACATGGAGGTTTCCTGTTAGGACAGATGAATATTTAGCTTTTATGCAGATTAAGAACATAACCTGTTATTTTTTCGATTTATTGAGGTATAATGAAACAAAATTGTAAGATACTTAAAAACACGTGAACCCAGTTTAGTGTATAGCAGGATGATTTAATAAATATATAAATTGTAAAAGTTTATTAACACACCCGTTACTATATATATATCTCTTAAAAAAATAAACAACTGAAATGGATGCATTCATTCCTTACTCTCCTAAAGAATGATCATAGACAGTTCAAATTTTCATTCTAAAAAGAATTTACCTTAGTTTTAATTTGAGTTATTAAATTTGATGTCAAGCAGAATACATGATTGTTCTGGATTTCCTAGTAGTGAAATAAAAATAAGCACTTGAGAAATCCTATATCATAAAAGGCTACTATGTACATTGTCCCCTCGACCGGGAGTTCGGGAGTTTGGGAGTTTGACCAGGGGCAGGGCCAGCCGGCCAACTGCCTGTGGCCCCTCCCCCCCGGCAAGCTGGCCAATTGGCCTTTATCAGGATGGGCAGGCTGGACCCCACCCATGCACAAATTCGTGCATCGGGCCTCTAGTATTATATATGAAAACACTTCTGATTTTGTTTCACTATTACTTATGCAACACCATAATCCATGCATTTATTTCTATAAAGCTACTCTACAGCTTCAAAGAACTGCCCTCATAAATAGCAGTTCAAAGGGACCACAGTTGTAGGATGGGGTGGAGACCAATGCTAGGTGGAGGACCTTTTAAAAGAGAAACTAGTCACACACCCAACCTGCAGGGCTGATTCCATTTTTGACGGTCCCTCTGTATTACTTCCAAACTGGGCTCACCTGTTTTGCATCAAGCAGGGTCTTTTACCACAGGAAGTAGAAACAATAATTTCCTCTCCTTTTTGCCCTTCAGGTTGAAAAACAACTCAACTCAGAGACGCTCTTGCAGTGGACCAATCCCAGCACCATGGCCAATACCAAAGTCAAACTATCCATTCCAAAATTTAAGGTGGAAAAGATGATTGATCCCAAGGCTAGTCTGGAAAACCTAGGGCTGAAAAGTACCTTTGATGAGAGTACATCTGATTTCTCTGGAATGTCAGAGACCAAGGGAGTGGCGCTCTCCAATGTTATTCACAGAGTGTGCTTAGAGATAAGCGAAGATGGTGGGGATTCCATAGAGGTGCCAGGATCAAGAATCCTGCAACACAAAGATGAATTCAGGGCCGACCACCCATTTATTTACATTGTCAGGCACAACAAAACTCGAAACATCGTTTTCTTTGGCAAGTTCTGTTCTCCTTAAGTGTCAGAGCCCAGGTTAAGTCCCACCTGGCTTTTCTGTAAACTCTACAACCAGAGAATCCCTTTATAAACATGATAACTTGTTAATATTGCTGGAGGAGGAATGCCTTGGTGCTTGTTCTATGTAGCCTTCACACTAATAGGCCTTTTTCTCCCAATCTTTTCTTTTATGCCCCTTTCCTCCCATCAAAGACAATACTTTGAAGGAAAAGAAAATATGTATTCATTATTTGTTACACTATCTAGGGTTATGGGCAGATATACAGTTGTTCACAAAGAAAATTCCCATAAAGAGCTTTGCCTTCCTTCATTGGGATACAGAATGTTCCAGATGTTCTCACTTCCCTGAAAGGCTAAACAAACTGTGGTTTATGGGATCTGACAAACTTTCCTGGTTCCAGTGAAATGTGAGCACATGGTCAGGCTACTGTAGGTCCACAGCTCTTTATGCTAAACCCTGAGGTACAAATGTATTCTTCAAGCTCTGCCTTTGGGGGCTTTTAGAAAGATAATGTGTTGCACAAACTGTATGTTATGGAAGTCCATTGAAAGAGTCTGAAACAACATCCTATATAGAAGTCATTATCTTGATGTTCCTGCCATAAAATGTATAATATTGACACAAAATGGATAAAGGTTTTGCTGACAAATGGGGTATGACACCAGCTCGTGAACAGGCTTTGTTTTTAGAACGTTTTGAGACTTTGGAATGTTGGTTAAGGAATTGCAGACCTAGCGTAGCTGACATGCAGCCCCTCAAAGGAAGGGCAGATCTAATTCATTTTCACTTTTGATAGAATGACTACCTGGTCATTTGGTTGGGGACAGACTGATGGCTGGGGCTTCTGACTCAGCAAGGTTTTGGATGTTTGACAGCTAGGGCCTTAAAAAGCACAGGGACCCTCATGGTAGCCAATAAAGGAGTTTTATGAGTGTTGAAGGAACTTGCCTCTTTGTCTAATGTGGTAGTGGGGAAGGGAATGAAACTTACATCTTTAGAAAATATAACTAGAGCCATTGAAGTGCTTACGTGGCTTTGACATACTTTTTCTAAGACTGTGGGTTTAGTCACTATAGATAGCTAGTCAGTCACTTGCATTAATAGTAATTTTAAAAGTTGATCTGATAAGTTATCTATATTACAAGTTCACATATTAATTCACTATCAAAAGAGCACATTTATGAAGATTTTGTGACAACACATCCCCATCTCTTCCTTGTAAATAGGTTCCACTGTCTTCTTGCTCCAAAGAATTAATATAAAATTTCTTTTATGCTATTGACAATAAAATATTATTAAACTACATGTCTTGTTTTTTTCTCCATAAAGTTAGATTTACTATTTTGAAATAAAACCAAGCCATCTATTTATAAAAGCATTCCTTTACATAAATAATTTTTTGAGGGATTGATATAGAATAAGATTAATTACTGCCCTGTTTTCCTATCTTCCTTTCTCTCTGCCCACCAGCTCTTGCTTCCTCCTCCCATCCTCTTTCATCCTGGGGTCAAGGCCCAGGAGAGTCTAGAAGGACTTTCAGCTACATACAAGTATATAATGAAATGGAGGCCTTTGGGTCCAGCCTCAAAATATAATTTTATCAAATAAGCTGTATATGCTTAAAATGTTTTCTTATTAAGTACATTTTCCTTAATGCCATGTATATTTGTTTTAAATTACTTATAGTTTCCCTGAATCTAATATTCAACATAGTCATTTTCCAGTCCCCAAAGTGTGCCCAAATAGAATGTGTCCTCCCTTGCAATAAATGTTGAGTACCAAAAGTGACAAATGCCCCGCATTCTAACAAGAAAAGACCATTTGTGCATGATGGCTGGGAGTGGCCCAAACCACTCTTGGCTCCTTCTCCCCCTTCTCTAAGCTATGAAACAGGAAGTAGGGAGGACTGAAAAGCTTAGTGAGTGTTTAGAGGGGAGATAGTGTCTCTTTAAGCCAAGTGTTCATGGAGCATAAAGTCTCTCCTGGAATTTAAAAGCACTGAACTTTTTTTTTGTTAACTCTTGCTTGGGATAGTCTAATCCATTGATTTTCAGCCAAGGCCAATTCTGCTCCCTAGGGGACATTTTTGTAACAACTAGGGGGAGGGTGCTACAGGCATCTAGTGGGTAGAGTCAAGAATTTTGCTAAACACCCTACAATGCCTGGAACAGGAATAATCACACAACACCAATAGTGGGTGACTGAGAGACCTAGGACTCTACTGACCTAAAGGACAGATGCTAGCTGGAGGGGACCCTAAAGCAGAGCAAGGGGAACAACCTGGAGAGGCAGGTCCCTACTTGCTTCACTACACTGAGATGTGTAGGCAGCCAGGCTTGGTGATTTTGAAACTCTTCCCTGGAGGGGTGTGGGGTCTCCAAGGACCCCACAAGAACACCCCATGAAGAAGTTAATGTTTGGTACCTCTGACACAGGATACTGGATTCCAGCAGTCAAGAAAGGTCCTTACCCCTCACCTCTTCTTCCTTTCCTGGCCCCACAAGTCGGGCCCTGTGGAAGGAGGAGAGGAAGAGCAAGGTGCATAAATGGTGAGGAAGCCACCTCCACTTCCATTCCCCTGTGGGGTTGTGAGCCTGAACCAGCTGTGGTGGATGGAGACGCTCTCAATCAAAAGAACGTTCTTCCCGACCCAGTGGCTCAGTGGTTGCGTGTTGACCTATGAACCAGGAGGTCACGATTCAGTTCCAGGTCAGGGCACATGCCCAGGTTGTGGGCTCGATCCCCAGTAGGGGGCGTGCAGGAGGCAGCCAATCAACAATTCTCCCTCATCATTGATGTTTCTCTCTCTCTTCCCCCCTCCCTTCCTCTCTGAAAAAATAAAATAAAATAAAATAAAATAAAATAAAATAAAATAAAAAAAGGAATGACGTTCTGATTCAAAAGAATTCTGGGCTTTTTCACTTCTGAAAATGTCTTTGTTGATACATGAAAGTGACTGGAGGGCATTTAGTTAAGGGGATTTGGTCCAGGAGATGGGGAGGCAATGCAGCAGAATGGGTCTGGAAGGGCCCTGGAAACAAAGACTTTAGCTGCATTTCCTAGCACTCTGCCAGTCCAGTCTACCAACAAACTGGCCTCAAGTACATTGTCTCATTTACTCATCACAACACATATATGAGGAGGAAACCTTGACACTGTCTTATAAGTGAGGATACTGAGACACAGAATAGCTGTATAATCAGCTCAAGGTCATAGAGCTAATGGAAGCTGATGCCTAGGTTTGACCTCTGTTCGACTGAGCCCAGAGCTATAGCTCTGACCTCTGTACTTGATGCCCTCATTTTCCAACTGTCACTCAGCCTTGAAAGATGGCCACTGAATGTACCTGGAAGAACTCCTCTCTCCTCTATGCCTTCTCTAGTTTGGAATTCTCAAAGGTCCATCTCATTCTGGTAGTCCGTTTCTGTCAACCAAAACGTCTATAGATGTAACTGCCTGATTAGGTCCATTTGTAGAGCCTCTTTTGAGGGCCAGATGGTGTATGTGAAGGTGCTTTATGGACGTTACTCCATTTGCTCATTTTCATAATAACCCTACTGATAGGGGCTAGTTCATCTATTCATCTATTTCATGAGGAAATATGGGCTCAAAGGAGTTGATAAAGGACCAAATTGGTAAACAGCAGGATTTGGCCGCAGCTCTGTCTGACCCTAAAGCCCACATTCCTTGCACTATGACTTATGGCCTTTGGATCATACATTGGGGCAGGCTCCTCTGGATGGCTTTAAAGTCTTGTATCACATAGGCCCCCTGGCCACCCATTGTTGCCAAAACAATCAGTTTGTCCCTGTTCTTCAGGAAAAAACAAAACAAAACATAAGACAAACCTCCTTGGCCCTGTGCTCCTCCCCAGCAGGACATCAGGAGCAGTAAGGCCTCTTTCCTGCCCTGAGAGCCCAGCCTACCTGGCGGTCACTGGCAGATAGCGGACTTCTGACTCAGATGGCTGCGTCCAGAAAGCACTGAGGAGGAAGTGGGATTTTGGAAGGGCCTGGAGCCTCAGTCTCATGTGGATGGACAGAGAGGGGGAAGGGAGCCCACAAGGAGAGGCGTGTGCTCATTGGTTATGGAAGGAAAACAAAATGATGCACATGGGGCTCAGAGTGGTTGTGGAACCTGAAGGAAAAAGCAGTTCAGATTGAAATTGTGGTTGTGTGATGAGCACTGGTGTCCAGGTGGTCTGATGATGGCAGTGGCCAAGGCTGAGGTGTCAACATCAGAGCTGCCTTGCAATGGTCCTAACAAAATTGGAGCTATAAAAATATTACCTCTATCTATCTACACACACACACACACACACACACACCCACACACACCTACTTCAGAATGGGATTACTGAGTCATACATGATACAAATATTTAGCTTTGGTAGATACTGCCAAAGAGTTTTCCAAAGCGGCTTTCCTTAATTATTATTATTAATGGTTACTATTATTTCTATTTCTCATGGGTTGTTATTTATTGTTTTATCTTTTATTATTAAATAATAATTATTGATTTCAAAAAATAATATTATCTTAAAAGAATTATTACTAATGATTACTTTTCCAACTAGGAATCTTCTCAACCCCACTGCCAGCATGACACGTTACAAATTCAGTTTCCACAACAGTCCCACGAGGACCTGCCTGAGGTGGAGGGCACTGAGAGGAGAGACACGAAGAAACTTGCAAAGCATACATGGCTGAGTTGTGTCGTTAGGGTTTAACCTCCAACTCTGATTCCAGAGCCCACACGTTTAATCTCTATGTACTTGATTACATTAAAACTTTTTACTTGGTGAACTAACCATTTACCTACAAGGGCAGATTTACTTCTGTTTATGTTAAAAATGAAATATTAGGTTAAATACAAGACAATGAATGTAGATAAAGATAAGTCTTAGCTAAATCTTTATAGAATAAGCAAACTTTCGAGGAGTGTTTACTTTTCAAACATTTCTGATTAAGTCTAATACGTTTTCTGCAATTCTGAGCTTTTCCTTCAGGGGTCATATTCAGTCAACTGTATGGCATTTGCTATTCCCACCAGATTTGAAAGGCTTCCTTTTTTTAGTTTTAGGACTTTGAACTGGTTTCTACAACATTCTTGCCCTCCACCCACCCCACTGATGTGAAAGATTGAATAGATGGGCATTTCCCTGTTCAATGGCTTCCTCCCTGTCTCTGTCCTCCACCCAGACAATAGCAGCTGCCTGAGTTTGTGAGGCCTTTCAAGTGAGGAGATCAAAGTGTCCTACTGACAGTAAACCACTGTTCTTGACCCAAGTCCTAGAACGGAAAAAGTAGATGGCCTCATTCTCCACTAGGGATAAGATACTTGTAGGCATGTCCTTTGCTATACCTATGTAGCCTAGACTGAGCCTCCTCATTTGTCCCATAAGCCCATGGAGCAGAGAGTTAAATGGCATTTGACCGGGGCAGGGAGGTGGGGGAAATGGGGAGTTGTTCAATGGATATAAAGTTTCAGTTATACAAGACTAGGAGCCCAGCGCACGAAATTGCACGGCACCACCCATCCTTGAGTTGCCTTGGGCTGGTCCTGCCTTCTCCGGGCGCCTCCCTGCTTCCGCCCCATCTCCAGAGCAACGTGGCAGCTCTGCCCCATCATGGAGCCAGAGGAGAGCATGGAAGCCTCCTGCCTGCTGCACTGTGCTCCTTCCTCTGGCAGGGGGGTGGCGGGGTGCTCTGAGTGTGAGCGGTGGATGGCAAAGGACTGGTGAGGGGGGCACTATGGGCTCTCACCCCCACCCTCCCCAGCATGGGGTGGTCCTGCCTCCTCTGGGCTCCTCCCCACTTCCACCCCGTCTTTGGAGAAATGCCCAGTGGCTTGAGCAGACAGCCTCCTGCTGATAGGAGCTAATAAAGAGTTAATATGCTAATGGTCCGGTCGTGATGCATTATGGCATCCTGGCTAATTTGCATATATATATATATATTCGAAATCTGCCATACAACATTGTGCCTCTCCTTAATAAGATGGTATGAAAAAAACCAAGATGGCGGCATAGATTAACACCGGAGTTTGCTGCCTCGAATAACCACTTCAAAAATACAACTAAAAGACGGAACGGACATCATCCAGAACCACAGGAAGGCTGGCTGAATGGAAGTTCTACAACTAGGAGGAACCGAGAATCAGAGGAGGTGCAGTGCTGAAGTAAAATACTAAGGTGGGGAGTGCGTGCAACACGGGCTGGTGGCTGAGGGCGAGGTTGTCTGTTTCAATCCGGAGGGAGCCTCAGGCTCGGAGCTCCAGATCCGGGCGAGTCTCTAGGAACCCAGACTCAATCGGGAGAAGCAGGACTGTCTGGCTACAGTCCCTCCGAGGTTTGCAGCTGTTGCAGGGACAGAGAGGCAGAGCCCCTGGGGACGGACTAAGAGCAGCCATAACTGCTCCCTCCTCCACCCTGTTGATCCCGTGGGACCCGCCCCGCCCAAGCCCTGCACAGAGGCATTTGCCAGATAGCCTCAGGCCAAGGCTAGATTAGCACCTCCCTAGAGGACACAAGTTCTTCCACTGCAAACACAGCTGATTATCACAGCCAGTCGGCCTGGAGGTCAAATCCCTCTAGTATTAACTATAACAATCAAGGCTTAACTACAACAAGATTGCGCACAAAGACCACCAGGGGGTGTACCAAGAAAGCATAAAAAATGCGGAGACAAAGAAAGAGGACAAAACTATCAAGGGAGGATATTGAGTTCAGAACCACACTGTTGAGGTCTCTCAAGAGGCTTCTAGAGTCTGTCGATAAACTTGATGAGATGTACAGGAAATCTAATGAGACCCTCGATGGTGTGATAAAGGACCATCTAGAAAGTAAGCATACACTGGCTGAAATAAAGAATATTATACAGATTCCCAACAGCAGACCAGAGGAGCGCAAGAATCAAGTCAAAGATTTGAAATGCGAAGAAGTGAGAAACACCCGACTGGAAAAGCAAAATGAAAAAAGAATCCAAAATACGAAGATAGTGTAAGGAGCCTCTGGGACAGCTTCAAACGTACCAACATCAGAATTATAGGGGTACCAGAAGATGAGAGAGAGCAAGATATTGAAAACCTATTTGAAGAAATAATGACAGAAAACTTCTCCCACCTGGTGAAAGAAATAGACTTACAGGTCCAGGAAGCGCAGAGAACCCCAAACAAAAGGAATCCAAAGAGGACCACACCAAGACACATCATCATTAAAATGCCAAGAGCAAAAGACAAAGAGAGAATCTTAAAAGCAACAAGAGAAAGAAACTCAGTTAACTACAAGGGAATACCCATACGACTGTCAGCTGATTTCTCAACAGAAACTTTGCAGGCCAGAAGGGAGTGGCAAGAAATATTCAAAGTGATGAAGAGCAAGAACCTACAACCAAGATTACTTTATCCAGCAAAGCTATCATTCAGAAGTGAAGGTCAGATAAAGAGCTTCACAGATAAGAAAAAGCTAAAGGAGTTAATCACCACCAAACCAGTATTATATGAAATGTTGAAAGGTATCCTTTAAGAAGAGGAAGAAGAAGAAAAAGGTAAAGATACAAATTATGAACAACAAATATGCATCTATCAACAAATGAATCTAAGAATTAAGTGAATAAATAACCTGATGTACAGAATGAACTGGTGATTATAATAGAATCAGCAACATAGAAAGGGAATGGACTGACTATTCTTGGGGGGAAAAGGGGTGTGGGAGATGCAGGAAGGGACTGGACAAAAATCGTGCACCTATGGATGAGGACAGTGGGTGGGGAGTGAGGGCTGAGGGTGGGGTGGGTACTGGGTGGAGGGGAGTTATGGGGGGAAAAAAGAGGAACAAATGTAATAATCTGAACAATAAAGATTTAATAAAAAAAAATAAGATGGTATTGTGCACTGAAAAATTTGTTAAGAGGGTATATCTTATGTTAAGATTTCTTACCACAGTTAAAAAAGAAATAGAGCCTGGCTGGTGTGGCTCAGTAGTTGAGCATTGACCTATGTATGGCCCAGGAGGTCACTGTTCAATTCCCAATCAGGGCACATGCCCAGGTTGTGGGCTTGATCCCCAGTAGGGGGCGTGCAGGAGACAGCTGATCAATGATTCACTCTCATCATTGATGTTTCTATCTCTCTTTTCCTCTCCCTTCCTCTCTGAAATCCTATCTAATAAAAGACAAAAAGGGTAATTAACCATACCTCCGTTATGCTTCCCATTGGCTAATCAGTGAGATATGCAAATTAACTGCCAACAAAGATGGCAGCTGGCAGCCACGCAGCTGAAGCAAGCAAGAGGTTTGCTTGCTCCAGTGATGGAGGAAGCCAAGGTTCCCCGCCTGCCGTGGCCTGCTCTAAGCTCCGAAAGCAACAGCTCCAAAAGCAACAAAGTTTCAATTATAGAAGCTAAACAAATTCCAGATACCTGCTTTCAGCCAGCCGTGGCCTCAGAGCTGGAGCAAGCAGGACGACAACAGAGTTTCAATTATAGAAGGTAAATAAATCCCAGAATAAAAAAAAGAAAAAGAAAAAAAGGAGAGGATAGGAGCTTCAGTCCTGGCCAGCCTGAAAACGGCCCTCAGCCTCTCACCCAGACTGGCCAGGCACCCCAGTGGGGACCCCCACCCTGAAGGGGGTGTGACTAGCTGCAAACAGCCATCAGCCCCTCACCCAGGCACCCAAGCAGGACCCCCACCCTGATCTGGGACACCCTTCAGGGCAAACCAGCCGGCCCCCACCCGTGCACCAGGCCTCTATCCTATATAGTAAAAGGGTAATATGCAAACTGACCCTAACTGCAGAAAGACTGGGAATGACTGGTCACTATGACACACACTGACCACCAGGGGGCAGATACTCAATGCAGGTCAGTGTGCTCCCACATGGGGGAGCTCTGCTCAGCCACAAGCAAGGCTGATGGCTGCTAGTACAGCAGTGGTGGTGGGAGCCTCTCCTGCCTCCTCAACAGTGCTAAGGATGTCCAACTGCAGCTTAGGTCTGCTCCCCACTGGCAAGTGGACATCCCCCGAGGGCTGCCAGGCTGCCAGAGGGATGTCTGATAGTCAACTTAGGCCCAATCCCCCGGGGAGCGGGCCTAAGCCAGCAGGTGGTCATCCCCCGAGGTGTCCCAGACTGCGAGAGGGCACAGGCCGGGCTGAGGGACCCCACCCCCACCCCCAGAGTGCACAAATTTTTGTGCACTGGGCCTCTAGTATATATATAAATGAAGTAGATAGTCCTGGCTGGTGGTTAGAGCATCAGCTCCAGTCAAGGGCACATACCTGGGTTTCAGGTTTAATCTCCCTTCCTAGTCAGGGCTCGTGCAGAAGGCAACCAATCAATTGATGTGTCTCTCTCATATCAATATTTCTCAGTCTCTCTTTTCCTCCCTCCCTTCCACTCTCAAGGGCTTGCAGGTTTGATCCCTGGCCCTGGTGTGTGTGTGGGGTGGGGGGGAGGGAGAGGGACAAATGAGCAAATGAGAAATAGTCATGCTTATGAAGACATAACTATCTAGGGAGTGGGCTAGTGTGCAGGGAAATCTCTGTAAGCATGCTGAGCACCTGTAACAGCTGGGACTGTTGCAGTGAGCATCCTGCTTGCTGTGATAATGAGTTGAGACCTAACTCGATTCCTTGGTTTTACCCTTGCCTCCTCTTCAGTCAACTCACAGTCCAAAAGGGGTCATTTCCACACCATCTCTAGTTATATCACTTATTATTTTTTAAAATATATTTTTATTGATTTCAAAGAGGGAGGGAGATAGAAACATCAATGATGAGAGGGAATCATTGACTGACTGCCTCCTGCACACCCCCTACTGGGGATCGAGCCTGCAATCCGGGCATGTGCCCTTGACCAGAATCGAACCTGGGACCTTTCAGTCAACAGGCTGATGCTCTATCCACTGAGCCAAACTGGCTAGGACTCTATCACTTCTTAAGGAGGGCACATGGATGAAGGGAGTTTTATGCCTAAGGACCAAAGCTTAGACATGGTTGGAGCTGGGCACTTTGTTCCCTGCACCTGAATAAGCAGGCATTCTTTCCTTTTTCAAGAGGCTGGTGTTGATTGCAAAGTTTGACCAAACACTGAAGGCAGTTTGTGGGGCACTGGGATGACCTGTTTTCCCAGGCCCTTAATTCTCCTTCTCTGCTGACTTAGGGGAAAGCAGGAACTAAATGGGCAGGGTAATTAGGTCTATGGCTTTCCAGGTGGAGAACAGGTTTCCCCATCCTTGGGGAGGCGCCATTGCCAAGTTGCTGGCTGGAGTCAGCCTTTGTGAGTTGGCAAATGTGAGCCCATTCCAAGCATGATTCTCTTTGCCCTAACATTCCTCCGAGTGAGAACATAAGCACTAATAATGGAGTTACAATAGGCAGCAAACAAACTTGACAATGCTGTTTTCAATCATCTTAAGCACTTCAGCTTCAATAACGAATTATTTCTTCATTAAATAAAATTATATAGGACATAAATAGGCAAAGCTGTTTGCCTACCTAACTATGAAATGACCTAACTAGACTGTTATTTCCTATCTCCATCTTGTCCACAAAGTTGTCAAGACAATTTTCATCAACTTAATCTTTCATTTATCCATTAATTCATTAGATAGACATTAACTGTTAGACACTGGCCAAAATGTGGGGAATGAAAAACAAAACATGAATTAGACACAGAGGTCATGGTCATTCAGCAAACGAGCAGAAAGGAGGTATGAGGAGGTAATTAGAGTGCACGGAGGGAGGGTCCTTAGCTCACTCTGAGGGATACTCCAGGGTTTGGACTGAATCTTAAAGGAGGGCAGGCACTAATTAATGAAGAAACAAGGAGAGCACAGTGTAAGCAAAGCAGAGAAGCTTACGTTAGGCCTCGTTGCTAGGTGGAATGTGTATGAGGGATTTGTGAGAATGGAAGCTGCTTATTTCACTTAGTGCAATGTCCTCAAAGTCCATTCATGTCGCAAAAGGCAGGATTTCCTTTTTTATGTCTGAATAATATTCCACTGTATCCACAGCTGACACACACACACACACACACACACACACCACATTGAGAAGGGACTGTTATGCAGCACGCTGGGAAGTGTCATTTTTCATTCAGATATCATGTGACTGCTTTTCTAAATTAGTTAACTTGTTTTCCATTCTAAGTTTTTCAAGCACAGGGGTCAAGCAGATCAATAGCTATAGATGTGTTGTTCCATTAGAAGAAGAATGCCCCAAACAGTTGGCAATGTCAGCTATATATCACTGTCATGAGCTGCTTCAAATGGAAAATGGTTTATGTTAATTTTAATAGTGGTTCCCTTTTTTTTGTCTGGTTCATAAAGCTTTTGGAATTTTAGTTCATCAAATGAAAAACATCTGACATTATTATGAATTCAATAGTAAATTTAGTTAAAAGGTTCAACATTAAAGATAAAATTATTAATTTTTATAGTGATAACATAAATAGAAACTTTAGTGACTTCAGTGTTATAATGAAAATAATTTTCTTTGCTAAATAAAAACTCTTATGAAAAACAATAGAGTTGGAAAAGATGGTGGTGTTCATAAAACTCATAATTGTGTCCAAATATATTGTGCTACTCTAGCAAAATCAAAGTTGCAGTTGCAAAAATTTATACATTTTGAAATGTACACACAGAGTAACCACAGAGTATTTGTGAGGCCATCATATGTTGGATTTTAGAAATGCTTGAATCTTCAAAGAATTATGTTGTAAACCAACTCATATCCTACAAAAGTCTTAAGGTTCTGTCTTAAGGTGATAGGAGAAGATTTGACTTTGGGTGATGGACACACAGTGCAATATACAGATCTTGTAACAGAAACCCACACCTGAAACCTATATGTTCATCTTGAACAATGTCACTCCAATCAATTTAATTAAAAGAAAAAAAAAAGGTCCTGTTCTTGTTTTGGGTAACCGAATCCTGTACCTTTCAGTTGCATTTTGTTCACTATCAGTTGAAAGTCTCCAGTCAAAGCATTTAGGAAGAGAGCACCATAAAACCTTAGCTTTTGGTGCTTTAGCTATTTACAACTATTGAAAACAAAACTCATAGGAAGACGTTTTAAATTGATTACTGAAAAAGAAAGGGGGAAATGGAACAAATTTAAGAATGAGAGTTGCTTAAATGTGCACAAGATTTAAACTTGAAATTCTATAAATGCACTTTAGAATATCTCAACTTGTGGAAAGAATCTTCTGATAGAAATTGCTTTTTTAAATTGAATGCATTTATATTTATATTTATTGCCCAGAACAGAACAAAACGAGACTCTCCTTTTTGCACAATCTAAATATGGTGAAATGTTCCAAAGTTTCATGAATAGAGAGAACTATTTGACAATGAGGTGGCTTGAAGAAATGGTCTCTAAATAGAGGTAAAGAGACTGTACCCGTGACACTGTTGAAACCGGATTCTTTAAGTATTGAAATACAGGAATTTCAAATCAAGAATAACCCTCATGCAGCAGAATTTACCCTGAGCTTCACCGGGTATTTCAGCACCTCTAGAGAGACTATTTTCTTAATAATTTCAACTTTATTAATCATTAAATACAACTTTGAAAACAATTTCTGGCAGTTTCAAAATCAATACATTATGCCTGGCTGGTGTAGCTCAGAGGACTGGGCTTTGTTCCATGCAATAAAAGGTCACAGGTTCAATTCCTGGCCAGGGCACATGCCAGGGTTGCTGGCTTGATCCCCAGTAGGGGGTATGGAGGAGGCAGCTGATTGTTTCTCTCATGGATGTTTCTATCTCTCTCTTCCTCTCTCTTCTTCTCTAAAATAAGTAAAAAGATATTTAAAGAAATAAAAAATAATAATACATCATATTACAAAACTACATTCTTCAGAGAAATGATAGTGAGACAGATTTAGAGACCAGTACTAAAACTGTTTAAATTAGCCAACTATAATTATTCTGCTCATGTCTGTTATATTTTTAATGTTTAATCAATTCAAGGCAGTTTTTTCCTTTCTCACATTTTACTTAGTGTGCACAGATACATGCTATTTTTAAGAGAATTTTATTTTTGAAAATAGTTTTTGTATAGGACTATTTTAAAGGTCTTTCAATAAAATAAAACCAATTTATTAGTCAAGTAAAGATTTCACATAACTATATCATCCATATCTATATCTAGACCCATTTATATCATCTATATCTACACTTTTAATTATTTTTGGTGCCCTCTTCATTTTCAAAAGTGTCCCGGTTTGGAAGATTAACTATATGGTCACACTCTTTATAAAAGACCATGTGAAAAAATGGTTTTCTCCCTGAAATTGTTAGAGAAGAAGGAGAAGAGAAGAGAAACCCATGTGATATGGTGGAATAGTTAAAACACTGCTGGGAAAAGTGCTTGGTAATGTCCAGTTCTCCTTCACCTGCATGTTGGCCTCAGGTGAAATGTTCTTGGTGATCTCAACCCTGGAACCACAGAGAAGGTTTGTTCCATGTTTGGGGTGACGCCGAGGCTGAGATAAAAACCTGCATTAAAAGATAGAATTGTGGCCGAACCGGTTTGGCTCAGTGGATAGAGCGTCGGCCTGCGGACTGAAGGGTCCCAGGTTCGATTCCGGTCAAGGACATGTACCTTGGTTGCGGGCACATCCCCAGTGGGGGGTGTGCAAGAGGCAGCTGATCAATCTCTCTCATCGATGTTTCTGGCTCTCTATCCCTCTCCCTTCTTCTCTGTAAAAAATCAATAAAATATTAAAAAAAAAAAAAAGATAGAATTGTGGATGGGGATTCACTGGAGGAAGATTTGGGAACCAGAGGTGTCTGGGAATTCACAGCGGCCTTGGGAAGGTGTTGGACACCCTCAGACAGGGAACAGGGATTTCATCCAAGCCCTGTGCAAGCCCTAAAGAGCAGGGAGACCCCAGGGATACCTCCGTCACAAGTTCCTTAGGGTCTGAGTGCTTTCTATGACCTGCAGTCCCCTTGGCGACCAGTAGAGCATAATGAGGCTTGGGAGCCTACTAGCCAGGTACTAGTCCAGCTCTCTCAGTAGAGAACTGACATGACTTAGACCTAGTGGGGAATCAGACTGAGTCCTAGTGGCCTATGCTTCTCCCGTGAAATACCTATTATCTCTGAGGTTCACCTCACCTCCAACTCAAGGTGATTACCAATCAAGAAAATCAGTCTTCTCTCGTCTATTCATCTACTGTCCACTAGATGGCGCTGTTTGTCACACTACAACAGTGGGGCTCCAGGTCCCCAACTGTTAAGACACAAAATTCAGCAGTGCCCTAGACCTCTTGACCCTGCTTTTCTGAGGACTATGTTAAAGTGCTTTCGTTCCCTGCTGCCAGGACACAACACTCTGCAACTCTCCCTCTGCCTGCCCTGTAACTATTAACATTCTTTAAAGTTCTATTCTGGGGCCCCTTTTGTAATTGATACAATTCCCTGGTTTCAATGACTGCTAGCTTGATGTTGACCTTCCTCAAATTTTTATGTCCCAAGTCTCCCTTCTGTGTTCCAGCCACATAGCCAACTGCCCAGTGGACACCTATGTATGACACAGACACCTTAAGCTGAACTCACCTGCTTCTCTTTTCCTGTTCTCGTTCATTGTATATGGCCACACCATCCACCCAGAGGTCCAAACAGGACTCACATAATTTCCCACAACAGTTTCCCTTCTTCACCCCACACAATACAGTATACTGATACCCTGCAAAGTCACCCACTTCTCTGTGTTACTATCCTCATCCAAACTCCATGGTCTCTTTTCTGGACAATGAAAACAGACTCCCAAATTGCCTCCTGAGTTTTCCTCCACCCATTCTCACATTGTAGACACCCATGCGCATGATATGCATACACATGTGCATATATGTATACATATATATTCTTGTATGAAGAGACATTTATATACTATCTGCTCCTTACCCCAATGTAAGGTCCATGAGGGCAGAGGTCCTGTCCCTTCTGTTGCGTGCTGAATCTCCAGTGCCCTCAATAGCACCTGAAGTATAGTGCTCAGTAATTATTTGTGGAAGGGATGAATTCACTGTTGAACTAATAATCGTGGCTGGAGGAATACTGTATAGTGGTTATCCTAGATATTGGTTGTTTATGCTACTGAGAGGGTTGGGGGTGCTCTGAGAGACATCATCAAATGTTACTTAGCATCCTCCTCACTTTGATAACACACATGAGGTCTGTTTTCTGGGCTAATGGTATATGTGGGTGAGTTGGGCATTCATCCAGGAGTGATCCAACAGGTGAACTGAGGACTTAGAGTCTTTTTATCTTCCAAATCTTTTTCTGGCACTGTGCCTTGCATTCCAATAATTGTACCACTCCTCATGGAACTTCTGTCAAGTTATTTTAAAGCTTTATCTAATGGGAGAGGCAACCCATTAGCTAGAAGATACATAAGCCTGGGCTAGTTTATCTAATCATTTCATTATCATTCTCCGATGTCTTGAAGATGCTGGTTTGGATGAGGGTGTGTGTATAATGAACTTGAATAGGCTGGGGCCAGTGTGGGAAAGCTGGGCATTTGGAAATTTGTCAGGATCCTTGAAAATGAGAAAGTCATTTCTAAGAATAGATGGGGCAGAGAAGAAGACCTTATATTTTGCAATTTTGCTTGGGTCAGTTCTGCTCATAAGATAATGCTTTCAAAATCTGTGGATTTATGTATTTTATCAGTTCTAGGAATTTCTCAGCTACTGGCTCTTTTTTCTCATTCAATTTCTGTGTTTTCTGCTTTTGAGACTTAAAATAGACATATAACTTCTTATTCTATCTTTCATATCTATTAATCTTTCTATTTCCTTGTACCTCTATACCTCATTCTCAGCTACTTTTTTCTATCTATCTTTTATCTAACTAATTCTTTCTTCAACAGTGTTTAACCTCCTATTCAAATTTTAATTTCAATACTTATATATTTATTCTCTAAAATTTCTGTTTGGTTCCTTTTCAAGTATGCCTGGTCATATATGATGGTCTTACTACTTGTTCATTTTCGGGACTCAAACTTTAAAAAAACATTTTACACATGATTATTCTATATGCTGTATATGATGATTCCAATAACTGAAAATCTTGGGTTCTAAATCTGTTGTTTTGGTTTCTGCAGGCCTTTTTCATGATGGCTCATTTCCTTGTATGTCTAGTGATAATTTTTAGTTGGTTGATAATAATCTGGGGGAATACTAGAGGCATTTATCCTCAAATGATTTGCATTTTCCTTTGCTGAGAACCAGGGGGTGCTACTGATCTGTAATTGGTCCATAATCCTTTCAGAGTCCAGAGCTCTATGTGGACGCCTAGGAATGAGATTTTCCACATTTTGAGTTTGATTAGCCTTTAAAGCTCATATTTCAGCTCACAAGTTAGTTTTTAAAATAGATTCTGAAACTGTTGTCCAGTAAGCACCAACCATATGTGCTTAGCGAAATTAAGCATTTCCAAGGCCCAGCTTGTAGCTAGTGGCAACTGCATTGAGCAGCAGAGGTGTAGAATGTTATCACCACTGCAGACATTTCTGTTGAACAATGCTGCTCTTGAACACCACCTTTTTATCATGGGAGTCCAACAATACATTCAAAAGCATGCTTTATAGAAATGAGCTGTTTCATAGAGGAAGGGACCTTCCTGTCAGAGGAGTAAGACAAAGCTCCATGCATCTTCCTCTGACACCAATGCTATAAACAATGGAGGACACAGTAGGGCTTTTTAATAGGAGATGGGGTATGGTCAGCCTGCTTATTAAGAATTACTAAGACAGCACCGGGGCAAATATATCAGAGAGGAGGAAGATTAGAAGCAAGAAATACAGCCAGGAGGGTATTGCAGTGTTCTCGGTGAGAAATGCTAAAGACTTGAACTCAGTCAGTGAGAATGGAGATGGGGAGCAGAATAGAACCATAATATTTAAACGAGGGTTCCCATTGTCAGAATATTTGGGATAGAAGAGAAAGAGGGAGAGGAGAGTGGAACATGAGTCAGGTTTCTGGTTGAGTCAGTAGCCAGATAGTGATGCCATTAATCAGAGAAGGCACTGCTGGAGAAGGAACAAATTTAGGGGAGAAGATGAGCTCAGCTTGGGACATTTTGTGTTCAAAGTGCTCAGCCTCACATGGTGTTGTTTGAGGGACTCTTGGGCCACCTAGAAAGACCTACAGGTCACACCCTGTGCTGAGCCAAAGGGACCCCCAGCCACCAAGAAGTACAGATGAGGAGGGGAGTGAAAACCTACTCTGACTTCCCTCCATCCTGTGATATGTAAGCCCCTTGGCACTGAGGAAAGCTGGGAGACAGCTCCAGGACCCATCCTGTGATGAACACCATCATCTCTTGCTTCTAAGTATATTCATCTTGGATTTCACAGGTTCACCTTTTTCTGGACCTCATGTTGCATTCTGTTACTCTGATTTATACCCCATAGTTCAGGGTGGGGAGACAAAAATATTTGGTAGAGTGGCTTGCAATGGCCAGGGCACTGGGTTTTAGCAAGTAGGAGCAATGCTCTGCCCAAGAGCACCCCCATCTGCGTGAGCATCATCTACAGGTGAGACCAGTGAGCTCCACCCACTTACCTGACATAGCTCTTTCAGCACCAGATGTGTGGGTTGGGATGGTGCCCATCTTGATGGAGTTTCCTTAGAACCTTCTCCAGGTTCAGCAAAATGCACATGAAAGGAAACAATCCTGAGACAGTTGACATCTGTTGAGAATCTATTGTTTATCCTGTTTACCAGTTGCATTTCAGGTGCTTCCTTCTGTGTTTATCTGCAGCACAGATAGGGACTATCAGGTAGGGGCTGGTACCTTGATCCTCACTTTGCTTCTTGGTCTTTTGCTAATTGCTCTTTGCTTCCTCCCCAACCCCATCCCTGCCAACCCTTTGAGCTTGTCATACCAAATGACTGCCTTCCTAGCGTTGTGCCCCAGATTCCAGCACCATTTGCCACATCATCACAACTCACTGATGAAAATCATGTGTTTTATGTCAGTGACCTGCATGGCCTGGGCAGAATCCCGAGAAAGGCTGGATAAGGGTTGTCTTGTCACGAGAAGCCTTATCACTCATTCTAGGAATTCTAGATGCCTCTTGTGCATGAGAATCTCCTAAGAGCCTTGTTAAAATCAGATTCTGAGGCCCCATATCTCTAGGTTCTGATTTATTATCTAAGGCGGGGCTCAAGAATAAGCATTTTGAAACAAGCACCTCAGGTGATTCTGAAGCAGTTTTCCAGGCTCCCACATTGAGAAGCTGTGTTAGCCCCACAGAGCAGTCCATCCTCACAGACCCCTTGTGTAGGCCCCTAGCTTCCCTGCTCTCTGCCCATGTCTAAGAGAGGTACTCTACACCAAGCCCACCACCAGGAGGCTGTCTCTTAGCCCCTGCGGACCTTCTGTCATCCAGACCAACGTATTTCCACTTCAGCTCTGCTTTCAAGCTCCAGGTTCTAGTTCCTCCTCAGAGAGCAATGCTATGATACCCTCACCTCTCAGATGAGACCCACCCCTGCATGTGGGGGAGGGCTCAGCCTCACCTGCAGTGCAGGCTCTGGAGTGGCAGAAGCCTTCATTGTGGAGCAATCACACCAGAGTCACCAGGATGGGACAATAGGGACAGAAGGGCACTCCCTTCTAGCCCCGGAGGATGACTGGGGTTTCTCAGGCAGCATCAGGGTTGGGTGGAAGCTATTTCTGGCTCAGGAAAGCAAGATTAGTGAAAGGGCCAGGTGTGTCTGGGACACAGGGAATTGCTTGTGTGTGTGGAAGGGTATGGAATGAGGCCACAGACCAGGAGTGGTCCTGGACAGTCACTGACTGGCAAGGGAGGTGCTTGTTACAGATCAGCATGCTGAGAAAAAGGGGGAGACAGACTGACATAGGGAGGGGACCCACTAAGACAGAAGCGCCGACTGGAGGCTGTGACAATAGTGCAGAAGGAAGATGCTAAGGCTCAGACCAGGGCAGTGTGGAAGGAAAACCAGCACGGAGGAAATCCTTGAATTAAGTTTTGGATGTAGACAGTTGTCTTCTGGCCAGAGGTCAGCTCTGTAACATGCAATCATATAGGGAAACATTTTTTTTCATTAGAGTAAACAACCGGTAAATACAACCGTGTAAACAAGCAAGTGCTGTGTGTGTGGAGGAGGCTTGGGCTGGAAGGTGAAGTCCAAATCAGCGAAGGCACAGTTAGACAACTAAAATGTAAAATAATTTCATTCTGAAACTTGGGTCTTTTTCATCAAATGTGGGGCACAAAATTAGGCTACTTTTTTCTTTCTGTATATAAATTAAAGGACTTTGTTGTTACCTTAGTTATTAGTTGGATGTCTTTCTTCCCTTCCTCAAGCACTCCCTCCCAGGATCATTTAAAAACCTGCAGGATGTTTAGGAATCATTGCTGATTACTATACTATTGAGGGGAAAAATGAAAAAGGCAGCTAAGCCTGTAGAGGAGCCCCATTCCATCACCGTGACCATGGGCCCTGTGGAAATACAGATGTCTTGGGTGCCTAATGCTGTAGGTGACCTGGGCATGGAAAACACCAGCCAGGTTACTCTGCAGGATGGGTTATCCCTGTCCACTGAAGCGAAGATCTTTGGTGACCTAAGCCTGCAGCTATCACTGCTGTGTGCCAGGGTGTTGGGGGTAGGGTGGCAGATGTCTTTGCCCCATTATTCTTCTCAGTTGTGTTGACCACACCACCACAGGTCTTGACTCTCTTCAGTTACACTGCCATTCTGTGGCCATTGTTGGTATTTGTCAATTTACATACACTCACAGCCATTTTTCTAAGAGTTGCCACAGGATAGTTAGGTCTGGACCTGCCCTTTCTCCCAAACTTCCATGTCTCAGCCTTTGAAGCAGAGGATGACCACCCTTCTCTTGGATTTAGGGCTTGGTTATGTTTCTTGTCTGCACTCAAGTTGTCAGACATCAATCCAAACAATGTTGGTGAAAATCAGAAATTGCTGGCACACTGCAGCCCTCAAAGTGTGTCTTCCCTCCAAAGAGTTGCCCTCAGTGCTTGGTGCTGAGTTCTATCAGTTGACATAACCAGTCAGCAAGTACTTCTCTGGCTAAGATTAGGTAACCCCTGGTGCTCAGGGACTCAGGCCCGCCCGCAAGGATTCACAGGTGACAGGCGTGTAATTAAGTGAAGAATGTCCTCAGAAGGGCAATAATTAGAATGATATTTTTAAATGGGAGGAGTGGGTTAGAGAGAGGGTGAATGAGTTGGTAAAGTCTTATGCAGGAGGTAGATTCTGAACAACTCAGAAATTCAGATCATATTTAATAAACATGTACTGCTAACAGCCTGTCACTTCCCCATACATTATTTTTGTTGTAAGAAATAGAATTCATACTTAGGTACATGCTGCATGGCAGGGAGAAACAATAATTCTTTAAAATCAATAGGTTTCCCCAAGGCACTATAAACCTAAGTCTTCCATTACAAAATTGTAGTCCAGTGGTTCTCAACCTTCCTAATGCCGTGACCCTTTAATACAGAGCCTCAAGTTGTGGTGACCCCCAATCATAAAGCTATTTTCGTTGCTACTTCATAACTGTAATTTTGCTACTGTTATGAATCGTAATGTAAATATCTGATACGCAGGATGTATTTTCATTGTTACAAATTGAACATAATTAAAGCATAGTGATTAATCACAAAAACAATATGTAATTATATATGTGTTTTCTGATGGTCGTGCGACCCCTGTGAAAGAGTCATTTGCCCGCCCAAAGGGGTCACGACCCACAGGTTGAGAACCACTGTTGTAGCCTAAAGAGCATATATGATTGCCTCATACATTATTTAAGTTGAAACAATCAAATCTGTGACTATTTCATTTCTGTGGCCCAGAAAATGTTATTTAATTGTAGTTGAGCATTTTGATCCAAATGTGGCACCCAGGACATTGAGAACCTGCAGTCGGTGTGATTTAGGAATGATGCTGTTCCAGATGACATGGTCGCCATGTAATCTCTTAACTCCTGTTGATGCAAAAGGGTATTTTTGAGATCTTGGGAATAGTATCATTGTAATTAGTACAAGTGCATCATATAGTTCTCACGGCCAATGGGACTTTAGCACATACCTTTGCCCTTTTATTCCTTACATTTCTCTGGGTAAGACAGAAGATATCCTACACAGATACAGGACTCCACCATCCCTTTTGTTTTTATTTTTTGCATAAATTGACAAGCAGATTTTTTTAAAAAAATCATGCCTTTTAGTTAGAAACTCAGGGGCTGCTTATCCCCAGCCTTTACTTACAACTTCGCCAAAGCCCTAACTGTCCCTTTCACAGGTTTGAAAATACTCCCCATTGATATGTTAATTCACCCATCAAGGTGGGCTTGGGAGTGTGCGGGTGTGAGGAAGGGGAGGTGGGGGTATCTAGAGAAGGCCACATATACTATAGGAAAGATTCCACTTGGCACAACTTTATCAGACGAACCAGCTGAGGTACATTTCACTTCAAAAAGAATGATGAGAAGAAAAAAAAAAAGGAATGGTAAAAAGGTTCATTTCTCTTTGGGATCTGAATGTTGTGCGTTCATCAGTAAGAGAATGCTGATTAAGAAAAGTGGTATTACCAGGTAGAGTCCTGGGCTGTGTGTCCCAGGAGCAGTGGTGATTTGGGAGGTGGAAAGGAAAAGTCTTGGATGAAATTTGCCTATCCTACAGTTTTTTTCTTTCACCCCTCCCTGTACTCATTCTGGAGATTAGGGTTGTTTGAGATTAAAAAGATTGTCTCCACAATAAATGGAAATGATCTTAAACCCAGTATGAAAGAATTTGCTAAAGTGTTGCTATTATGAATAACACTGTGTACCTCTAAGGGCGTGTCTGCAAATCAGGTGGTATAAATGCTGGCTTCTAGATGATGTTTGAAAATGAGGATGATTGAAAAAACCAGGAAAATAACAATGGTAACAACAGCAGCAACAGTAAACCCATCACCCTTCTTGCTGGTTAAGGACCAGCTTATATTTGTAGTGTTTCCATAAATGTTCTTGAGCCGACCTTGGGAGTGATAGAACCTCCTTATAACATAAACCCTTGGTATATAGTAAGCACTCAGTGCATGCTAATTAACTGAATGAATTAAAATCTAAATCCTCATGGTTGGGGATGTGTAAGGTTGCATCATGAATATGGCATTTAATGAGGTCTTTCAACCTTGACATCTTGGTTAAGTCACCGGTCAATTCAATTGTCCTCCCATTCAATTATCATGTGAACAATATGGCACCCTATTATGCCTCACACCAAGCCTGCCATTACAGAATGTCAGAACTGAGAGTTCCTTTTGTCCAACCCTTAATTTTCACAGATAATGAAACAGAGGTATAGTTTTAATCCTTTTGAAGACATGTTAATCCAGATCCCTCGTGACTTTAATGAATAGGTGCTGATCTTCACTGATGGCTCTGAGCTGGGGCTTTAGGGATTAGTTTGCACAACTCCATCTATAATGGTGTATTTGTAACTTGGGTAGTCTCCCACTGCCCCTTTTGGTGAACCCTCCCAACTTTTGAATTTCCATGGCCGAACAAATATATCTACAAGGATAGAATTATAGAAATCTGTACAGGTCTGTGGGAAATATACACATGTGGAAGAGGGGTTTCCTTTCTCTCTAACATATTTCTAGGTCTAAAGTTTTATGGCCTTTTGAAATTTTGGGGCTATGCCTTAGGTTTACATAAAGAGAATACTACTGCCTAAATGAGAATGGATTGAAGTCCTCAACAATTTCTCCCCTGTATATCACCTCCAGAAAAAAAGTCTGTGGCCTTAGGTAGTGGTGGGATGCATAGGGAGAATGTTGTGTTCAGAATTTGGAATCACATTGACACAAGTTATGGCTTCTAGTCTTGCTTGTCATGGACTAGATTCCATATTCACTTTACTGCATATTTTAAGTCCATCCCTGCTTACTAAACTCACATGCCTTCTTGAAAAAGTCTTCACCAGTATCTTAAAATTAATGTGTCCTCACCCACATCCTCAGTATCTAAGTGGTGAACAATATCCAATAAAATGGCCCAATTATGCTTTATCCAGCTGTTAGCTTACAAATTGGGCTTCCCTTAGTCACTGCATCAGTTATTTACGTACTGAACATGTTAAAATGTGTTTTTTGATGGAGATGCTTTTCCAGCCCCTTTTTAATCCTCAAGTGGATTTGGCCATATCTTCAGCTCATGGCTTATTACTAAAGCTTATTATTCATAGCCCCAACTGTTAGGTGAATTTCACCTAACAGTTGATTTTGAAACTGACCTCTATGGAATCTCTAAGCAGTCTTTTATTACTTATTTGATAGTATTTATATTAAATTAAAAATCAAAATTAAGACTCAGGTTAATTAGAATAATTCTAAAGACTTTCCTTTGAAATGAGATGACTAAATTTTAAATGTTGTTGTAGACTGATGGTTTTAAGCATTTAAGGTACATTAATGCATCTTCTGACATATGTTTTTTGGTTTTTTTTTTCACAAAAGGAACATCAAGTTTCAGGATTATTTGCATTTATATAATAAAAACTTATTTTTAAAGATAAGCTTCTAAGTACAGCTTCAGATTTACTATCTGCTTCCCTCTCCTCTGCTTGTTGTCAAGTTCGCTGCAGAGAACACCAGAGACTGCAACATATCAACCATAACTGCCCATAATTTTTACATTCTTTGAGTTGTGTTTTCACACATCCAGCGCTTCTGTTTTAAGTTAAGCTTTTGCTTTAAACTTCCATGTATTAACCATTTATCTAAATTCAGATTCAAAATTTTAAATATCAAAGCATTTTGTTTCTAAAATCTACTTGAAAAATGATGCTAAAGTTGCAAAAATTATGTTTTTAAAAATGTTTTGCTATATTTGAGGAACTCACTGTAGAAGGAAGAAACATTAAACTAAAGACCCATTTGACTGAACATAATTTTGGTGGGAAGATGAACTGATTTGTAGGAGTTTATGATTTTTGGTGTCAATTAAAGCAACTTAAAATTAATAGTAATTGATACTCTACTTTTGAAAGAGACAACTCACTAAAAAAAAAAAAAAAAAATAAAACCCAGAACTATCTGTGGAGATCCATAGGGACTTATTGAAGGGAGAGGGCCCTGCTTTTGTACACTACGTCCTTCTTGTATATAGTAGTATCAATTACATAAAAGGATTGGATTTTCCAAATTAGTTACTACTCACAACATTCTTTGTTCTGTGAGTCTTCATGAGCAAGCATGGTATTAGCTCGCACATAAAAGCTCGACTTGGCTGATTTTGATTCCACACTTGTGTTCTGCAGGTTAAATCTAATGGAGCATGGAAAGACCTTGGAATTCATACAAGTTTAAAAAAATTTTTTTGGTTTCTTTTTTCCTGTGGAATAAAATAGATGTTTATAAGAAATTCAGCCAAGAAGAATCCCCAGTTAATTTGTACTCATTTGTATTTTAATATAATGTCTCTGTACATTAATCTTCAGTACTTGCTTTTGAATCACTTTTCCAGTAGTGGTAGGAGTTTGCAACAGCACTTTGTTCTTAATGGCTTCTGCTGGTACATAGGACACTCTTAGATTCAAACACAGCCAATGTCTCAGAAAATTACCATCTTTCTCTTAAAAAAATCAGATAAGAGGTTGAAAGAAAAATAGAGATAATCTATGCTCAACCATGTTTTTTTTCTAATGGTTTACAGTTTTAAGAATGGCTTTTGAGAATATCCTATATAATAAAAGAGTAATATGCAAATTTACCCTAACAGCAGAATGACACTGGACCAGTCACTATGAGGCGCACTGACCCCCTCTTTCCCAGGCTGGCAGGCTCCTATCGCTGGTTACCCGCTGTGGGGGTGGGGCAGGCAAGCGGGCAAGAACAGCTGACCTCTGGGTCCCATCCCCCAGCCATCAGGCACCCATCACCTGATGGTGAACAGGAACCGGGGGTGGGTGGTGGCGGGAGGCAGGGCTGGCTGCGGGCAGCTGGGGAAGATGGCCCTGATCATAGGCCAGGCCTAGGGGCAGGCCAGGCCTAGGGGCTGTACCTGCGCACAAATTTTGTGCGCCGGGCTTCTAGTCAACTAATAAATATAAGTGGGATACTGATTAGAAAATCATTGTTTTGAAACAGTTATTGAAATAATAATCTAAGCAAGAATCATTAATGGGTGCTAAATTTGAAAATGCTTGATAAAGACAAGAATATTTACAGCCTCAAAATATCTTTACAATGGATAAGCCTGGAGGACACCACCCAACTGTTAGTGGTGGAAAAACAGCACCAGGCATTAGCAATGAGTCAGGTCGGATGTCAGTTCAGCAACCTCTGTACTTGAGTTAGGCTTGAAAGCAATGTCTCTAATTCTTAAAAAAACAAACAAACAGCTTTATTGGGATGAAATTCACATGAGATCAAATTCACCCTTTTAAAGTTTATGATTTAGTGTTTTTTAAGTCTATTCACAGAGCTGTGCAACCATCATCATGATTACTTTAGAACATTTTTATCATCCTTAAAAGAAACTGTACACATTAGCAATCAATCCCATTCTCCCATCCCCCTTATCCTGGCATCCACTAATCTACTCTCTGTCTCTATGAATTTATCTATTCTAGAATTTCATGTAAGTGGACTGATACAATATGTAGCCTTTTGTGACTTGCTTCTTTCACTTAGCATGTTTTCAAGGTTCATACATGCTTTAATATGGATTGATATTTCATCAAGTAACATTTCATTATATGAATAGACCATATTTTGCTATCTAATTATTAGCTAATAGACATCTGGATTGCTTATACTTTTTGGCTATTAGGAATAGTACCTCTATAGACATTCTTATACAAGGTTTTGTGTGGGCATATGTTTTTATTTTTCTTGAGTATATTCCTAGGAGTGAAATTGCTGGTAATATGGTAACTCTATGCTTAGCATTTTGGGGAACTGCCAGACTACTTCCAAAGAAGCTGCATCAATTTATATTTCCACCTACTATGTATGAGGGTTCAATTTTTCCAACACTTGTTATTGTCTCTGATTTTAATTATAGGCATCTTAGGGGTGTGAAGTAGTGTTTGTAATTATGTAATCATTGTGATTTTGATTTGTATTTCCCTAATGACTATCTATGTTGAATATATTTTAATGTGATTATTGGCCAACTGTATCTCTTTTAGAGAACTTTCTATTGAAATCATTTTTCCACTTTAAAATTGGGTTATTTATCATTTTATGGTTGAGTAGTAATATGTATTCTGAATACAAACCCTTTATCAGATAAATGATTTGGAAGTATCTTCTCCCACTTTGTGGGTTGTCTTCAATTTCTTGATGGTGTCCTTTGCTGCACAAAAGTTTTTAATTTTGATGAATTCCAAATTAGCTATTTTTTTCTTTTGGTGCTGTATTTTAGTGTCATATCTATGAAACCATTGCCTAACTCAAGGTCACAAACATTTATTTCTATGTTTTCTTATAAGAATATTTTTTTTTTGTTTTAGCTCTTACATTTAGGTCATTGATCAATTTTGAGTTTATTTTCATGTATGGTGACAGGCATGTCCAAATTTATTCTTTTGTTTGTGTAATCAAGACAGTGAGGTACTGACATCACAATAGGTAGATAGATCAATGAAATAGAATTAAGACTCCAGAATAAACTCATATTTATGGTCAATTGATTTCTGATGAGGTATCAAGAAAATTCAATGGGAAAAGAATAGCTTATTAACAAAGAGTGCTGGGACAACTGATACATTTTTTATTGTCCTTGAGGATATATTAACATTTTAGGTAGATAAATGCTATAAGGGACAAATATTAATTTATCATTGCTTGGGATATAGAAATGAGTTAATGTTAATGTAACAAATAAATGGGTAAAGGAAGGAGAATCAATACTCTGGGTGTAATTTTAACTAATAATAATGATCTAATTGGTACGATGGAAGCCATTGAAATTTGAAGACAAAAGTTAGAGTTCAAAGGTGAGGATTTCAAGGACTATTGAAGTATATACCTTAGACTTTATATATATAAAGTCTTGCTGAGACATTAAGAGGGATTATGCTCAACAGGACTAAAATTAAATTTGAACTTCATAATAACCAGGGAATCTAGATGAGAGGAAAAAGAACACAATATTTAAAGGAACATGAACAGCTACAAAAGGACTTGCTCATCAGCTCAGATTTTAAAACATCACATGCAGCAGACAGAAGGTAGTTTATAAGAAAAATTCCAAGAAGTCTAATGTTAGAATGAAGTAGAGCTTGAAGACATGAGAGAAGAATGAGGCTGAGGTGCATTCTCACAAAAAGTACAGAAAAATTATAAGGTAGTTTGTTTGCCTTTAGGAAAGAATGCAGTGGGCCATTGAGTCACCGAGTTTTCTAAGAACAAGTCAGGCCTAATATATAAAGAGGTGGGCGGATACTTTTGGAAGTGATAGAGATATTTGTAGAATAGATTGTGGTGATGGTTTGGTGAGTGTGTACTTATCTCCATGCAACTTATTTCATCAATTTGTTCACATAAACATGTACAGTTTGTATGTCAATCATGCATCAGCATGCTGTCCCTCTTGGGAGCATGCCCATGCCTTTTCCTTCCACTACTCCTCCCCCCAGGTGTGTCACCCTTGTCTTTCTCTTTCCCAAGTTCCAAGGGCCCCTATTCTGTCTCTATAGCTTGTTTCTTGACCCCAGGCAACTCAGCTGGCTCACTTCTACTACTTCTATGACTTTCTAAATAAATTTTCTCTCTAAAAAAAAAATCATACCTCAATAAAGTGGTTGGAAAATAAATGAATGAATGAAGAAAGAAAGAAAGAAAGAAAGAAAGAAAGAACAGTGAGAAAAAGAACAAGTCAGTTAAAAAATCAGATTTCTTATCATAATCATATTTTTTGATTTATTAAGTAGAGGGTGAACGTATCTTGACTTCAGAAAGGCAATTGGTCAAGTCTCTCATGAAACCATGGGAAAAACAAAAAAGAAATGGCCTTCCCCAATCCTTTTGCTACCAACTGTGATTTGTTGCCTCCTTCTTTGCCACCCTAAGTTCTGTTAGCCCCCTTCTTTTCATGGTTCCAGAATTTAAAGCTGATATATAACTGTGTACTTTTAAAAAGTATTATCTGGTTTTGAAGAAACAAGAAGGCTCAGTAAGTTTTGGTGAAGAAATTGAGACTCAATAAGTTTTATTGACTAGGTCAATGTTGTACAATAAAGAAATCTATCAGAAAATTTTCTGCAGAAGTCCTGAATCTTCCCTTATGTTTCAGCATAATTCTTATTCTGAATATATATATAATATATAATATATATATTATATGTATATTTTTTCCCTTTTCTTGGGGTTTTGTGCACAGCCATATACCCTTAAATTTATGGGATGTTGCCTGTGGTTCTCACACTATCTGAAATAAGGACATTCACTGGAGACAAATAAAATTAGGCAAATACCTTGACTTGGCACACAGTTCTTTATTCTTTCCTCAATAGTCCTGGGTAACTGGATTAAATTTCATAAGAATTGCTTCTCCTTGAAAATTTCCCCTTTATTTTTGGCCAGTGTTTAAACTATGGACACCCACCTGGGATGGCTGGGGCTACCAGTTCTCTTTGTAGGAAAAAAGAGAACCAAGATTCCACACTTGCCAGTCATTTTTTCTCAATCCTAGCTTTATTTCCTCTTTAAAAGCATGGCCCTCCTCAAGGACTCCAGTCATTGTCATCAGCAACCATGGCCAAAGCCATTTCAAAGGCCCAATCAGAGTTAATAAGAAGGGTAGAGACAAGAACTCAAGTTCTTTTACTTCCAATGCCATTTTCCAGTGAACCTAAAAATGCTCTACTGTGTGCCAGGCACTGGTTATACAATGAACAAGAGTGGGATTAAAATCAATTAAAAAAGGAAAAGAAAACAAAGGATGCACAAAATGTTCTTACTTCTTACTTCTTCAACACAGCTGAGTAAGCACTAGGAAGTGCTACCTGTGTTTATCACTAACATCTCCAGAAATAGAGAGAGAGGTGGTCTGGACTGTGGGAGAATAGAGGTTTACAGGAAGAGATGTGCAAGGACCAGAGAGACTCCATTTTCTTGCCTGGCTGTGTCAAGGAGCTACTCTCTGTCGTCTCCATCTTTCCCTCCCCCAACAAGGTCCTCCTCCCTCTACTTTCAATAAAGCCATCAGTCAAAGCCTATCATTCTGTTTGGGTACTCACACCGATGCCTGGTGTAAAGTTTTTCCAAAGTTCATTGTATACCCCAAGCACACTGGTACACAGGTGATGATGGAGTGATTGCTGTCCCAGGAACCCTCATGGTAGAAGGGACAACCAGCTGGGCATTAGCCAGAGGAACTTGGCACATGGGTGACCTCCATGTACACTGTTTTATTTTAGTCTCATTTTGTATGACAGATAAAAGAACTTTCCGAGGCTTGGCTTCTAAGTTTTGCAATGGCATATCCTACATAAGTCGTTGCTGGGTGCCACTGGAGAAATTCCATGCTTGGATATAGAGAATTGCATCAGGATGAGAGAGCCACAGGGAAAAATACAAGAAAGGTAGGCTGCAACTTGTCCTTGGTGTTCCCTTAAGAAAACTCATAGAATTAGGGGGTCACACCCTGTCCCCACCCTGTGGTGAGAGACTAGTTGAAGGATGTCCAAAACCTGACTTGAAAAAAACATAGACAGTTTAAGTTGTGCAAAGTAGTGATTTATGTTGGAGGAATTATAAAGAATGCTGATCTTTTTCATTGCTGTTTCTTCAGAGAGAGGTTCAGTTACCAGGTTTTAAGAGAGGAAAACTCTTAGTAAATAATAGTGGAAAGGCAGGCCCTTCTATGCATTCCTGGTAGGATTGCTCTGGAGTATATTTGACAGGATGTCGTTAAGCATGAAAACGCTCATCCATGTTATCCATTAACTTAGCATCTAGATATCTGTGCTAAGGAGACCATCTGAGATTCAGATAAAAAGGCTGAACACAAAGATTTTTAAAATTTATTTTTATTTAAAAAATATTTTTTATTGATTTCAGAAAGGGAAGGAGAGGGAGAGAGAGATAGAGATATCAATGATGAGTGAGAATCTTCGATTGGCTGCCCCCTCACTGGGGATCCAGTGGCAATTCAATGGCGTAGCTTTGCTGTTTGGCTGCAAAATGAACAAATTGACTTTTAAGAAAATATGAAGCATGTTCTGAAAAGAAGCCAATGTTGTCCTATGATAAGGCAGATTTTACAGGTGAATTAATTCCCCTGAAATAGCTTTGAGAGAGAGAGAGAAAGAGAAAGAGAAGACACGGGGAAATGAGTGGGGTGGTACTACATGATAGGAAATGAGGAGATGAGAAGTCAGAGATAAAGAGAAGAAACAGGGAGAAAGGGCAAGAGGGGAGATAATTTGTTCGTTTGCTAGGTTTTGTATGAGATGCCAGGAGAAAAAGTAGTTACTGGTGAAGACACTGAGCGAACTGTCCTAGTAGCCCTGAAGTTGTAGTTCCGATTGGATCAGTAGATAATAGAGGCGTAGAGACAATAGGTTGCAATACCTGCTGTCTTCTCTCAGCTACATTGTGTTTTGCACTTGGCTCTGACCCTAGAGCACTTAATCCATTTGCTGGGAGTGGATTGGGACACACTGAAAAGAATTCCTCTTGGGTTTTGTGTATTTCACTTACAAACTATGACTCATGGGGTTTCACAGTGCTGAAAATTGTTTAGGGGGAATCAGGATCAGAGAAAGGAAATCTGGCCTTTCTAGCAGTCCTTTATAAAGGCCTCCTCTGTGACCTGCTTTACAAGCCAGCTGTGGAATAGCTTCTAAAGAGAGGTTGTCTAAAAGAGACACCCCAGACTTAGAGACAATTAATTTAAAATTTGAGTTAGTGACCATAAATATATCTCTTTTCCCCCATCTTATTGGTTAATTTTCCGATTCATGGTCATTTTTTGAAAAGCCACTGAATTTCTTGCTCAATATCTATCCTTATCAGTTTCCACAGGCTATATTAGTATATAAGACTCAGCTGTTCCCTTCTCTGCGTGACATTGAATTGACTTCATCAGAGCACAGACCTTAGCTGGGGATAGTCCTCATCGGCTTTCAGGTATGTGTGGGGAGGTGGACAGGCTGCTGTGGTCGAGGTGCCTTTGTGGGCCAGTTGTGCTGGCATGAAGTTCTCTGTGTTGCAGGTCTTTTTCTTGGGAGCTGTGATGTGATCCTCCTGATGCTCTCTAGCATCGTGCCTGAGCAACTGAGTTGTCTGAGTCCTAGTTTTCTCATTTGTCATGTTGGGATACTAATGTGTCCCTCCTGACTTGTTGGAGGGACTGGATGAGATAATGGGTGCGGAAGAGCCTGTTATATATTAGGTGTTTATTATATCTGGATGCTGGGCAAGATCCTACTATGCTAGGTGTCATGAATGCAGGGATAATCCCACTCTTGTTCATTGTATAACCAGTGCCTGGCACACAGTAGGTGCTCAATAGTCATCAAATGAATGTCTGGGCTATTATTTTACTGTAATACTCAAGAGGCTTAGAGTTTTGTCTGGGGTTAATATCAAACAAAAATGCATATTTTTAATTTAAGAAGCTATTTCTTGTAAGTGTATTTTAACATTTGTTTTATGAAAAGAAAAGTTATATATTAAAGGCTATAAAAACTTCGTAGGCTTTAAGTATTGTTATGTTCTATCATTTGAAGCAAGGATAAGCAAACTTTTCAGTAAATATGAAAGGGATTAAGAAGTCTAAATTGCCAGTTATAAAAACATTCATGAGATGTAATGTACAGCATAGGGAATATAGTCAATATATTGTAATTGTGCATGGTGTCAGATAGATACTAGACTTATCAGGATAATAACTTTGTAATTTATATAAATGTCTAATCATTATATTATACACATAAAACTAATATAATCTGTCAACTATAATTTAAAAATAAATTAAAAATAAAAATTCTTATGTTTTATTACTTAAAGCAAGGATCAGCAAACTTTCAGTAAAAGACCAGACAGTAAATATTTTTTGGCTCTGCAGTCATATGGTCTCTTCACAACTACTCAGACTCTGCCATTGTAGAGTGAAAGCAGCCATAGACAGCCAGTGGGCATGGCTGTGTATCAATGAGACTTTATTTACAAAAACAGGCATTGGTCTAGATTTGGCCCACAGGCTATAGTTTGTGAACCCCAATTTGAAGGATGACACTTACAGAAGAAATAGGTGTATGTCTACAGATTTGTCTAAGAAGTGAAAAAAGTTTATGAAGTACTAATTTCATGTAATTGCAATAATAATGCTGATATTTGTATTACACATTAAAGCATGCAAACACATGTTACTATTTCTTTTTTTTTTAATAGGTGAGAAAATTGAAGTTCAAGAGGAATTTGCTCCAGATCTCAGGCTAGTAAGATTCATACCAGGGTCTGGTTCCTCTGATTGCAAGTGTACTGCTTTTTCTGCAATGTGTTCTTGGCCACCTCCTAGCTTATGCCCATCTTGGTCCCTGTGCCTCAGTCACGCTGGGGTAGGCAGTTGGCTTCCTTTCTAAACCTGAAGGCTTCAGTTTTGGATCTGAGAGAACTGAGGGCTTTTGTGGAAAGGGTAATTGCTATCTTAAGGGTGATTGCAAGTTTTAAAACAAGTTTATTGTGCTTTAGTCTTTATTATTGTTGCTTTTTGTTATGTTAATGGAATTTTTTATTTTCTTGGATTTCATGCATTGTTACCCAGGCTTCTAAATTTGGAGGATAAAATGGTAAATATCAGGTTAACTGACTCCTTTAGAAGATCAATGGATCAAAAGTCTCCCTGCGGATATTTTTCCCACAAACATTTTGTTTCCTCACTATTGTGATTTAAAACTAACCGAAAAAGAGCCTCTTTACAGTATCTCAAAAATACTGCCTTCACCATGCAGGAGAATTTTAATCCCACTCTTTAGCTTCACCAGCTAGCAAAGACTTTGCATCACAGTCTAATATCCTGAATTTTCATTCCAGCAAGAAAAAAGACTAGTTGCTAACAGGTTAAATGTTTAGCTCATAACTCACTCAGGGTGAGTTGTAACATGCCTAGGAGGGGTCATCTAACTCTGCACTTGATGAAACCCTATTTTCACAGCCTGTTGACACAGAAAAACCTTGAAGAGCACTGTCAGGTTAGCGACCCTCAGAATTCCTTGCAACTCTACTGTAATTCTCGGATGCTTTAAGTCGCTGATATTAGCCTGACTTTTTTTCAGCTACTCAGATGAGGTGATGAGATTATATATGCAAAGTCCCAAATGGTGCTCAACACAGAGTACGCGGTGCTGCATAAATTCTCATGCCCTCTTATGGTCTATCAGGTTCCTTTAATGTTTACCTACACTTGTTGGTGGATTTCATCATCACTGATTGAACAACCACACCACACGAGAGTTGTAGGCTTGTAAGGCACAGCCGTGCCTTGTCATATCCTTGGTGAATTACATGACAGGCTAAACAGATGCAATCCTGGATTAAAGATATCCAAACCAGCTTTGCATCTGCTCAGGCACCCAGAAGCCCAAGGCAATGTGAATATCACCAGCCAACAATGAACAAACATGACAGACAGAAACCCAGGAAGCCAGGGGAAAGCTTATCCTGTTCTAAGTGTACATAGTACCCTTTCTGAAAGGTGGTGATGCATGGTAACTGCTCGAAGCAGTTATCGATCAGGTGGAATAAAGTGCTAATTGATTCAAGTGTTAAAATTTTCCCAACCTCTTGTAAATCATAAGCAATGACCAGACTCAACCGAGAAATGATGGCTTTTAGAATTTCATAAAGGTGTTTATAGAAAAAACAAACAAACAAACAAACAAACACCCCATAAGCTTTTTTCAAATGAGAAAGTGAGGTAAATTAACAGCACATTTATTTTCTATGTTTACTGTTGAGAATTGAAAGACCCTCCTGGACACCCATCTACTAATTTCTGCTGGTCGATATCTTACCTTATAAAAATGATTTTACTTGTTTCATTTCTACACTAGCTGCATAAATAGCTTATATTCTCCATATAAGTAAACATATAGTAGACTATATATGAGCAACTTATATGCTCCATAAAGGCAAAACTTTACAAAGTTTTCTTTTCAATTTCCCTATGTTTAACATAATCCTATTTATGGAGGGTGGAGCTGAGATTGTATGGTTGTCAGACAAGTTAGAAAAGGAAACGGGGTAAAAAAGGGAAGCAGGCCAGAGAAGATCTTCATTTTGTCTCTAAATCATGTCGATTCCCAACGTTTTTACTCTTCCAGTTACAACCTCTGTGTCCTATTCACCAACCCCGTGTTTATGGTCATAAACAAATCAGGATCATAGACTGTTAGAGCTAAAAGGAACATCAGAAGTTACTTGGCTCAGTTTTAAAATTTATTTTTTCAGTTGTGAAATATATTGTTCCATGAAATTTTTATCAGAAGCCTGATAAGAAAGAAAAAGAGGAGGGAAGGAAGGTAGGAAGGGAGAGGGAAGGAAAAAGGAAGGCAGAACGAACAAAAAAAACAAAAAATGAAGTCTTGGGGGTGTCTGGGGCTCTAAAAATCCTTTCAGGAAATAAATAAATAGGTGAGCAGGTCACAGCAAGAAAGCTAAAGTAGACAGACTTTCTGGAGGTATTGGACAGAGTTGATTAGTTTTCTAACTCCTAGCAAATCAGTTTTCTTCCAGAAATTCCCTCCCTCCTCCTCTCTGTCTCTCTTAATAATTTTAATTTTGTGTTTAGTATTCAGCCATTCTAGTTAATAAATTAAATACTAATCTCTACTCACATCCCAGGTTATTGAAATGGGCTTAAAGCTAATTTTAAAAAGTTTAGAATAATATAGAAATTCAAGTATAAGAGAATGTCCAAGACAATGGGCATATGAAGTAAAACAAAACAATCCTATGCTTCTCTATTGATCTAGTATGGGGAATTGGGTTGAAGGGTATGGCTCAATGTTATTATGAGGGCTTCATAAAGAGCAAAGAATATATAAATATAGTAAGTTAAATATTTAATTTAGTTAAAAGCATAGAGCGTATTTGTTTAAAAATATATTTGCCATACAATCCTCTTTGCCAATCTCCTCTCACCCCCCCGCCCCCAGGGCCTTTAATCAATCAATAATAATTTGACTCTGACTTCCAAAAGGCAATTGGGAAGGTGCCACTATGGGAGGGGCCAAGTTCATATATTTCCATTCCTGACAGGGTACAGATTGAAACTTACCTGGCCAGCTGTTAGCAGCAACTCTGAACGCAAGAAGGTAAATGCTAGCGTTGCCTAGTATCATTTTTAACAATAAACCACTGCATGGGAAATTGTTTTAAATAATAGAAACCCAGAGTAGATTGGATTGATACTAAAAGATATGCTGTTTTTAGTTAGGCAACTGTCTTTTAAAAATGAGTAATTTGTTTTATGATGTTTTGAAGTTTTGGTAAATGTGGCAATACCTGTCAGGAAACATTAGCCATCATCTGTCACCTCCCTCATCCCCCCAGCACCTAGTCACATGTCAGATGTGTCTGGTTGATTTCTTAAAAATGCGGATGTTTGAATAATTTTAAAAAATCTTTACATAGTAAACAGCTTGTATACTATGTTTTCACTAATTTCTGATATATAAAATTGTATAATATTTAGAATATCTGTATTTTAGATAATATGAGTTTACATTTCTCTCTGGCAACCTGAGATGGAAATGCTTTGATTAAATCTTTCACAAGTATTTCTTTGTGTTTAGATATTGCTTATCCTTTAGTTACTTATAATTAGGTTTGAAAATCAATTCCAACAGAATTGTGTCTATCTGTGTAAAGTTGAAATTTTATTCTTAGCTTATTAATAGCTTTGTAAAAATGGTGGAAATTTCAAGACATGAAATAGTTTTGGGATATGAAATTCACACTTAGAATAGTTTGGATGGTTAGAAAATCTACTTAGTCTAACCTTTTACATTGTTACAATAAAGGAAACCATATTTTAGTAACTAAACTATTTCTAATAGAGTAGAAAATCAACCCTAAGTTGATCCCACTATGTAACATCTCTATTAATTACAGCTACCTGCAGAATGTATAGAGTCAATGGGAAATACGAATTATCACCTGTTTCAAATATTAGAATTATTTTTACTGAAAAAGGGGCAGATGATAGTAAATAAATCCATAAATATTAATGTTTTTATGCACCACTGTTTATATTCTTTACTAATGGGATATAAAGATTAATAAAAAACATGGAACTTTCCCTCAACAGAATTATGCTTTCGAAGGAAAGACAGAAATATCAAAACAATTACCTTATAGACAGAATCATAAGAGAAATAGAAATAAGAACATTTGTCTTTCATATACAGACAAATGAACGTATATATGAATATAGATGCTATAATTGCAAGATGAGAAAGCACATGGAAAAATGAATGCAATGGATTTGCCAATATTGTGAAAGCAAAATGCAAATTTATTGTTCTGGTGGCTGACCTCATTACTGATATTCTGCCATGTGTACAATAAATTTGCATTTGAGAATCAAAATCCTTATTCTACCTTACTAGAGTTTAAATAATAAATCACTTAAGAAGTAGTACAGGCAAAAATATAACATTTTTATTAATATCAATGTGAGTTTTCACTTCTTTTTTTCTGAATGAAATTGTTCCTTAATGTCTTTCTGTATAGTATGGTTGGTAGGAGGTGGCATTGGGGACTGTGAATGCGTTATCTGCTCCAGATGGCAGCATGCTGTAGGAGGAGGAAGGGTGGCTTGGAAATCAGACTGAATGGACTGATTTGCACACCAGCTACCCCAAGTCATAGTTGGATATAAAATAAAGATAGTTTCTGACTTACAGGATTGTTCAAGAATTAGAGACAATATTTGTGAAATGCCAGGCACATTGTAGGCTCAAATTAAATAGTAACTATTATTATAAGGTTATTTATAATTGGGTTTTATTGATTTCTTGAGTTGAATGGATTTTTGAGGGACTTTATTATTTTGAAAGGTTATTTCAAGTCTGTTAAGGATATTTTCCAGTGTAGATTAAAGACACATGTGGCACATTTTCTAAAAAGGTACCTAATGTTACCTTTTTGAATTAAGTTTAATAGACTAAAAAAATCTATTAAAGTGGGAAAATGTTAAAACCACTGTATACTGTTGAATTTTTCTTCTTGAGAGAGTGAGAGAGAAAGGGAGAGAGAGAGAGGGAGGGAGGGAGAGAGAGAGAGAGAGAGAGAGAGAGAGAGAGAGAGAGATGGAGTTGTTGTTCCACTTATTTATGCATTCATTAGTTGCTTATTGTATGTGCCCTGACCGGGCATTGAACCTACAACCCTGGTGTATCAGGACAATACTCTCAATTGAACTACCTGACCAGGGCCAAAGCAATAACTATTTCTTAATGCTTGCTATGTGTCATATGTCTGATGATTAAAAACTCAAATAAAGGGGCTTACATTTCCATCTTGGAAATATACAATATTCATAGGCAAAAGACAAAAGACATTTTATTTGAGGGGGATAGGTCCAAAGTGAGATCTACTAGTATATAAAGTTGTCTTGATACTTATGGAATAGATTATTGGGATGGGGCTGGGGCAAGGGCTGTCCTAAGGGAAATCATTCCCTTACTTTGGTTCCATTACTTATGGTTCTACATTGTCAAGAGAAGCCAAATGACTTCTAAACCCTCAGCATCTTTCAATCCTTTATTACCTCTTGGACAATATCAAGGACTGATTAACGTGCTTCAAGTCCTATAGGTTTCATATGGAATGAGTTAAAATGAGGTGAGAATGTTAACAAAGGACATGACCCATGACAATTTTTTGTGTATATATTCTGCCATAGAAAATTCAGGGACAGTCCAGACAAATGTCTTAAGCAGAACCAAGAGAAGGAGGTGATTGAAGCTTTCTTGGTTACTAACTTGACCATGGGGACATGGTAGCCTTTGACTTGATTTTACCTGAATAAAGGAAGTTCCACCATGAAGTGGGTAGAATTTTGCCCTCCAAAAGATGTGTTTAAGTCCCAATCCCCAGTAATGGTGAATGTGATCTTATTTGGAAATAGGGTCTTTGCAGATATGGTCAATTTAAGATGAGGTCAAACTACTGGGTTAGGGTGGGCCTTAATCCAATGACTTATAGGAAAAGGGATATTTTGGTACACACACAGAAGACAGAAGGACAGACATATGTGAAGATAGAGACAGAGATGATGGCTCTACAAACCAAGGCATGCCAAGGATTGCTGGCCACCACCAGCAGCCTGGGGAGAGGCACGAAGCAGATTTTCTCTGAGAGCCTCCAGAATGAACCAATCCTGCCAACACCTTGATTATGGACATCTGGCCTCCAGAACTGAGGGAGAATAAGTTCCTGTTGTGGAATACCACCTCGTTTGTGGTATTCTGTTATGGCAGCCTTAGCAAAAGAATCCACATCACTGAATAAAAATAGATCTCTATCTGTATTATTATCAATACTGACATCAACATCTATAGACCAGATGATGGTGACTTTATCTTCCAGGTTTTAATAGCTTACTAAATAACTGTATATGATTATATCTTGAGTATTTAAAATGAGAACTGTCTACCTATTTTCTCTGATCATCATTTTCTCTTATTTGTTTGATTTAGGCTGTCATCAGTTTCAAGATGGATTCTCTTATTGCAGCAAACTCCAAATTTAGCTTTGATTTTTTTAAAGAGATAAGCAAAAATGATGGTGCTAAGAACATCTTCTTCTGTCCTCTGAGCCTCTCAGCTGCCCTTGGCATGGTCCGTCTGGGGGCCAGAAATGACAGTGCACATCAGATCGACCGGGTACGGCTGCAGTAACTCTGGGTCCACTCTCAAAGCCAGACCCTAATCCCATTTTGGCAAGCCAAGCTGCTCACTGAGCCCTGGACTTGCTCAGAGCCTTCATCTATATCCTTGCCTTGCTTCCTCTTCAATCCCACCATTCTTGGAGGCTCAATGAATCTTTAGTCTCCTTTATGGTATCTCTCCAACCTTACCAGTCTGACAGCTTTCCTGATTCATCTTCTCTGTATCTGTCTGTCTGCATGTCTGTGGCTCTTTCTCTCCATAATTATTGATACCAATATTGCTAGTAATTTTTAATGTGTATGTGTTTTCTCTTTCATTCATTTTATTAAGTAAATATTTAGTAGGCACCAGTTTCATGTCCAGTGGCTAAAGATCCCGGAGTCATTGACTCTCATTCTCACTTCACATCAAATTTGTCAGAAAAGACAGGCTTTTCTTTTGAGATCTACCCAGAACCAGGTACCTCCCACCACCTCCCTGAGGTCTCTTCTAACCTGAATACAATTTCCTCAGGAATTTCCTGCTTCCACTGACAGTATTCTCCACCCAGCTCCCAGAAAGGTCTTTTGGACACCTAAGTCAGACCCGATCTCTTATCTGCTTAAAACCCCCCTTTTTAATTTCACTAATGATAGAAGCCAGAGTCCTTATAATGGCCCATGAAGGTCTGGGGATCTGAATTCCAGGTAACTGGTGATACCACTTCTCCCCATTCCCCCTCTTTCTCTCTCCAGCCATGCTGGCCTCCTGACTTCTTGGAAAGCCCAACCCTCTGCTGCCTTAGGGCCTGATGCATTCCCTTTGCTTGCCACAGATAACTGATCTATAACTTTCTCCTTCAGGACTTTGAGCAGTGTTTACCTACCTTGACCTTTCAATCTAACATTGCATCCTGGCCCCAATCCCTAAAGATTCCCTCTTATGGCTTTGCCACCCTTGCATTGCATTTTTTCATTTTCTAACATACTGCATACAGTAACTACTCACTACATGTATTGCTTTAAATATATATTGATTTCAGAGAGGAAAAGAAAAGGATAGAGAGATAGAAACATCAATGATGAGAGAGAACATTGATTGGCTGCTTCCTGCATGCCCCTATTGGGGATCAAGCCAGCAACCCAGGCATGTGCCATTAATTGAATCTCTAACTCGGGATCCTTCAGTCTGCAGGCTGAGGCTCTATCCACTGAGCCAAGCTTGCTAGGGCTGTATTGCTTTTTGAATGTCCTACCCACTAGAATATAATGTCCTAGAGGGCAGACCTCTTTGTCTTAGGACAATGCTTGGCTTATGGTAGCCACCCAATACCGATATGTAGAATGAATGAATGAAAGTGGCAAGAACAACTCCTCAGGTTGCTGCCCCGCCTTCTCACTCCGAGGACCCATGACCAGTGACCTGCTACCTACCAATCTGCCCGGCACTTATGTGTACCATGTCTGGTTCCTCCAGCGTCACCGCTATGGAGAAAGTGGTTCAACAGCTCCGGCTGGAGGCCAGGCTCAACTGCGTGAAGGTTTCCCAGGCAGCTGTAGAATGGAAACAATTCGGTCTGCAGAATGCTCAACATGACCCTCTGCTGACTGAAGTATCTTCAAGTACCAATCCCTTCAGACCCCAGAAAGTTTATTGCTTTTTGTAGTAAAATGAAATTTGAAAGTGTTCTAAACCACTTTTCTTGAACCGCGGAATATTCAAAGAGAGCTAAACCTGAAGCCTGTACAAAAAGCTTATCCTATAACATGTGCCATACTATCCAGACTTCCGCTTTTGTCAGTCCTTAACACCTACCTCTCTGAATTTTCAAGAATTTCTATTTCACAAGAATGATTATTTTATATACACTGGCAGCAGCATACAAATAAAATATTTAGTATAAAAAGTAAAAAAAAAAAAAAAAAAAAAAGAACAACTCCCCAAATAAATTACAGGATCCTGAGATTGGTCTTATACTTCCCTGGATCTGAACCCGACTGCTGTCCTTAATACAGAGGAGTGAATTCTTGGATTAAGGCAGAATGCATTTAGGGTCATTCTACTTTATTCATTTACTTTGATTTGGTATTATTTCTTTAGCAAAACTTAGCTTTAGAGTGTGGTTGGCATCATCCAGGCCAAGTTTCAGGTGTTTTTTCTCCAGACACTTGGGTGTCACCTGCCAGCAAACCTGGTCTCCTAACTTCCTGTGATGCTCTGGGCAACATGTCTTCTCCTGTCCTAGCTCACTTGATTGATTTGAAACTGTAGATCAGCACCTTCTAACATATATAGAATTTGAGCCATATATGTAATTTAAAAATCTTTAGTATCATACTAAAAAGTAAAAGGAAATAGGTGAGATTAATTTTAATAATGCATTTTATTTAACTCAATACATCCAAAATATTATATCAACAATTAAAAATTTAAATGAGATATTTTACCTTCTTTTTTTTCCATACTAAGTCTTCAAAATCTGGTGTGTATTTTCAAAGTTAATTCAGACTGGTCAATAGCCACAGGTGACAGTCTCAAGAATACCTGATCCTCTTTTAATTTAGTCATGTTCATTCCTACATGTCCTAAGGGGGTGTGGGTAGCATTCAGTTGACCTCCCCTCCAGGAGGACATTTCTTTTGATTTGGGATGTTTCTTTAAACTTTTGTTGATTGTTTTGTTGGACTATGTAATCATTGTCATAGTCACATCATTATAATGTTTCTGAAGCTCTTCAGACTTTGAGCTGTTCCTATTGTCTGAAAGGCCCCGTGCCATCATCACGCAGGTACTCCACTTCGATGAACTTTCCCAGGAGAAAACCAAAGCACCGGATCCCTGTCTGAAATATAAAGAGCAGAAGGTGCTGGCTGACAGCCCTCCGGAAGGGCAGAAAGGAGCGACCAAGCTTTCAACCCCACAGGTGAGCTACCCATAAACTCCTGCTCCTCGTCTTCACAAGCCGTTCATGCTGGCTGTGGTGCTGATGGTTGCTTATCCCCACACATTATGTCCTGGCCATCATCCACAGCTCCAATAACAGCAATAACCCCATATAACCCACAATTCCTATCGTTTATGTGTCTTATACATTCTTGGCGGTAAGCCACTTTCCTAAAGAGTAGAATCTAGTACAGTGATGGCGAACCTATGACACACGTGTCAGAGGTGACAGGCGAACTCATTTTTTTTGGTTGTTTTTTTTTTGTTGTTGTTGTTAAATGGCATTTAAATATATAAAATAAATATCAAAAATATAAGTCTTTGTTTTACTATGGTTGCAAATATCAAAAAATGTCTATATGTGACACGGCACCAGAGTTAAGTTAGGGTTTTTCAAAATGCTGACACGCCGAGCTCAAAAGGTTCGCCATCACTAGATTCTAGTATCTTCTATTCAAAGCCATTCTACTCACCTACTTTTACAGACCACAGCTCCCCAGGATGGAGCCTGGTTGAGGATGAAGGGCAGTAAGGGGAGGAGGGATTAGCTGTGGGATTTTTACTCTTCCCCTCCCCCTTTTGCCTGTTTTGTTTCCAGCTGAAATCTGTACTGACACACACAATTCTTATTGGTTGTCCCATAACCAGGAACAGGAATTACATATCCCTCCACCTTAAAAATCTTAAGAGGAAGGTGCAGAGAAGATTGTCTCCAGATGTATTCTTCATGGATGATTTTCCACTGGGACCTCTCTGCTCTCCTCCTTCCTCACTTCTTCTCATCTTGCTCCCCTACATGGTAACAAAGCCAATTTGCTTTGAACTGGCTAAGACCACATTTTGTTTCTTTTGTTAGGTGGAGTCTTCAAAGGATGAGAATGAACTTCTCAGTTGCTACTTTGGGCAGCTTCTCTCCAAACTAGATAGGATCAAATCTGATTACACCCTGAGTATTGCTAACAGGCTTTATGGAGAGCAGGAATTTCCAATCTGTCCGGTGAGTTGGGCAAGAACGGTGTTCAGAGCTATCATGGAGCATACTATCTACAAATCACCCGCCATCTGGAACACAGACCTCATTGACAGGCTGTGCACTGTGGACTGGTGGGATGTCCAGGACCCACCTCCTCTCTCATGGCTTCTGTGGCCCTCCTCCCAGTTCTCAACTTGAGCAGTTTACGAGGCTTCTTGTGAGTGGGCTAGAGTGGGTGGAAAGAGAGTCATAGGTCTAATAGCCTTCAGAACACGTGTGAGTTTGATAATGCTGTTTTCTCTTTCCCAATCAAGGTGCCTGGTAGCTGCACTCGGTAGCTCCTCTTCCTGTTGTCCCTCCTACCCCTGCCTTCTAAGGCACTTCCCTAAAATCACCTTTGGTGCCACCATCAAGCCCCCGCCTCCCTCCAACCCCCTGCCCCTAGAAATTGTACTCACTGAAGGAGCAGAGCAGGGTAGCAGAAGGAGACTGTATTTGGAGTCAAAAGGCACCTGTCTTTCTCTGTGGCTACACTGCTTTGTCCCTAGAACAAGTTTCATCTGAATCTGGACTTCAGTTTCCTCTGTCACCACTAGAAGGAGCCATAGACACGGCACTAAACATGAGGGGAGTGACCAATGGCAAATATGCCACACAGCCTAGGGCTGGCCTAGAAAGGGAGAGGCAGCCTACTTGGACCAAAATAAGTAGTTTTCTCACAACGGAAATTAGATTCTACATGCTGTTTTATTGAAAATCTGGCTTTATTGAGATATATCATACAGTTACTAATAAAAATGTACAAATTGATGATTTTGGTATATTACATTATTAATTTAAAAAATTGTAGATCTATAACAAAAAGTCCACTTTAATAATTTTAAATATACAATTCGATGGCATTAATTATATTCACAATGTTGCATAATCATCACCCTATACTAAAACATTTTTATCATTTCAAACAGAAACTCATTCAGCAGTTTTAATTTTTTGAAATAGAAGCATTTTACAGCTAAGTTGCTCAAGATGCTTGATATTTATCTTGTGATGTTTCCACAAATGGAATGTCCAAATACAAGGCTATCTGGTAGGAGAGCCTTGTGCCGTTATAACTAGGGACTGCCCCATAACCAAGCATTCTAGGTTTGAAACTGTCACTGCAGCAGCTGAAATGTCTGGCTTATCAGGACTGGGGTAGACAGAGACTGACACGCATCCAGTTTGAGTGACGAGGCACATGACTGCTTCACTCCTAACTATTAGCATAATGATATGATTTCCATTTGTTCTAATTTAACAGGAGTACTTAGATGGTGTGATTCAATTTTATCACACAACGATCGAAAGTGTTGACTTCCGGAGAGACACTGAAAAGTCCAGACAAAAGATTAACTTCTGGGTTGAATCTCAATCCCAAGGTAAGAAAGACCAAACGTGTTGTAGCTGGTATTCCTTCCCATTTAAAAGCAAACAGCTCAGGCCAGCTTTTCACATTGCTCATCTGTTCGGGACCAGATGCTTACAGGTGTGGACTGGGCCCAAAGCTTCTTTCGAGCGCGTCAAACAGTTAAAATGCGTAGGTGCTATAGTTACTGTCGCTTCTCTACTCCATCATAAAGGTGATGTGCTTTTCTTTCAGCCAAGCACAGGGTCAGCAGGACGTTAACTCTTTCCATTTCTTTTAAAGGGTCAGTAAAAAGATTGTGAAGAGAATCTAGTTATTCATAAGGACATGGAAATAATAAAATCCTTCTTCTTATCAACTTTTCACTAGAAATATGTGTTCTGAGTGAAGGGGGATTTTCAGATAGTGATGAATGGTGAACATTTGAGATCTACATGGATGGCATTATTTTTTAATATGAAACTCCCTTTCCAACTTCACCCAGCTCCCAGCAAAATGGAAGTCTCTGAAAGGACTGTATAAACACGGGGCTCTCAAAGCAGCCCCCCACCCCGTCATATTTAAATACAATCGGCCTCCCTGCCTTGCTTGCTGGCAGCCCAGTCATCAAACACACTTGCCTGGCTGCCAATCCTCAGCCATGACCCCTCTGAGCATTGATCTCCATCTACCCTCTACTCTTTATTGTCCTCCTTCTAATGTTTTCTTCAATGTAAGCCATTTCTATGGCTATTCCAAAAAACGTATAAATGGTACTACTTTGGAATAGTATCAAGTCCTTGTGTATTGCCAATCTCTTACACCTGTGCTTAACTTGGCAGAGTACAGGGTTCTTCACTGCTGTGATGTTTGCATTAAAGCAAAACAGAAACTGCACAAAACTGCGGCTGATTGCAGCTCAATTGCTCAAAGGACTTTGGTGTTGATGACCTTTCTGGTTCTCAGTAGCCACATCTGTAAAATGATGGAGTAGGGATGAGAAGATGTCTTACCGCTATAAAATTTCATAATTTGTATTTTCTTTAGTAAATGGAATCCACAATTTCACACTCTAAATAGTTTCTCCTCATAGGTTCTATAATGCTATAAATGCTTTCATTATAATTTAGTGTTTTCTTTGATACTGTTGATCACTCTCATTTTTTGAACCACACCAGTGTTTTCAGCACTAAATGTTCATTTGCCTATAGAATCAAAACTCATCTTCCCTCTAAAATATCCACTGATATTGGAGTTTGTCTGTCATATTAGAAATATTTGGGACCCCATTTCTTGAACTTACAATACCTAACTTACAACAAAATAATTTAGCATATTTAAAAACTATTCTTTAATTGAGCTATAGGGAGTTTCAAACCTGCAATAGCTATTTTAGTGTGTTATATTTACTTATTATTAATATACAAATGTAACATTGCCTTAATAAGAACCCTCCCAAATGTAGAAGTTTTTCAGAATTGATTTACATGATGAACTAAGAACGAAAGAAAGCTAGAGAAGGTTTAAGACAGGGAGTGTGTCTTTAATTTTTTTTAATGTTTTTATTTATTTTAGAGAGAGGAAGGAAGAGGGAGAGAGAGAAACATCAATTGATTGTCCCCTGCATGCCCCATACTGGGGATTGAGCCCAAAACCTGGGCATGTGCCCTGATTGGGAATCGAACTGGTGGACCTCTCCAAGAATGGGAGGACGTTCAACCACCTGAGCCATACCAGTCAGGGCAGGGAATGTAGGCTGATTATAGGCTGGAGAACAGTTTAGAAGTAGATAAGAGTGGAGATGGTGAGGGGTGGATGGATTTGAGAGATATTAAGATATAGACCAGAAGGATTTTACCAAATACTTGGATGGATGATGGATTGTTTAATGAGAGTCAGAGTCATCACGAATGACCCATAACACTAACACGATATCTTAATTTCTCAAAATGAAAAGCAGAATCTATGAGCCCAAATAAAGAAATCACCTTTCTGACATGCCATTCTGGTCATCTTATAACACATGTAAAATATTTTAATTTACTTTTTCAAGTAAAGATTTTCCTACCTGGGAATATGCCCTATCTTCTCCCTATCTCCAGTCTTCCTCACATTGGCTTAGGGCTGGGGTGCTCCTGCCTGGCCTTTCTTGGGGGGAATAACCTATCTCCAAAATTATTTGTCTTCACTTCTTTCACATGCCATAAAAAATTTCCCATACCTTAAAGGTTCCACTTAATTGCCAAGAGGAAAAACTTTAGATTAAGGCATGAATGTCTAGTTTCTCTTTAGTTACTTAACTCCCCCCCAGTATTTGAAATATCTATGGTGACAAAATAATGTATTATTATGAGATTTAAGTGGAAATTTTCTTAAGGTGCTCAGGCCCAGGCATGCATTCCAGTAATGGTACTGTTGATTTGCTATTTTGAGGTAGAAAAGGTTGTGTACTAAAAATAAACTATTGCCAGATAGTATGGGATTTTCCTGTCTGTCTTAGGGCTGTGCTATTGTGGAAGGAGGCCTAGCACTGAACCAAGAATGTGAAGGTCCAGGGACTTATCTCAGTCAGCTTCCCTGCTTTTTGGCTGTGTGGCCTCAGTCTTCATGAGCTATAGTTTATTATACTATAGAGAAAGGATAACAATATCTACTTCTCATGGCTGATGTAGGATGGAATGAGGGAGGGCATGTGAAAGTCTCTATAAGATAGGTTTTATATCATTGGTGCGTACATTTATGTGCATTTTTGTTTATGCATAAGCATATGCATGCTGCCGTGATGAGTGCTTGAGACAGGAAGTTTATACAAGAGCTTGTTTTCTCAAGGATGTGATAATATAATCAGGCAGCAGGATCTCTATTCTGAAGGAGAAATCAGGGCATAAGGTGTCTGATGCCAAGTTTCCACCACAGTGATAGAGAGAACCAGAAAACTGCCCTTAGTTACAGGGCTCTGAATTAGATGCTCCTCCCACCACTCCCAACCTTACTTCTACTCCTTCCCCACCCAGGACTCTGAGTGTTTTAATTTCCTTGGGTTAGTTCTTGAATGAAACACTCTCTAGCCTTGGGCATGTTAAGCTGCATTAAGAAACAAATCTGTCTATATGAATACTTTTCATACAATTCATATTTAAGATATTCTCTGGAATTATTTTTTTATTTTATTTTATTTTTTTAGGTAAAATCAAGGAACTCTTCAGCAAGAATGCCATTAATAATGGGACTGTCCTGGTGCTGGTGAATGCTGTTTACTTCAAGGCCAAATGGGAAAAATACTTTGAAGTTAAAAACACAGTTGATGTACCTTTCTATTTAAGTGAGGTACTATATATTAGAGCATGTATGTGGTTTCTAGTGATTCCACTCACAGTTTCCACTAAGAATGGTTTGTAATATGTATACTCAACTTTAAAGCTTAGACCTCTGGGTTACAGCTTACATTTATAATAAGAACACTTTTGCTATTAACAAAAATCATTATCTGGAGATAATTGAACTTTTCTTTCTTTCTTTCTTTCTTTCTTTCTTTCTTTCTTTCTTTCTTTCTTTCTTTCTTTCTTTCTCTCTTTCTCTCTTTCTTTCTTTTTGTGGCAGACATTGCACTGAGCATTCTCTATTTGTTATTTCATTTGTTCCCTAAAATCACCTTATGAAAATAGGTGTTATTGTTATTATTCCCACTAAGGAGCCGAGGGGAAAAAACCACAATGGTTAAGTTATGTAGCCAAATCCATGCATTAGGATTCACATCTGTGTTTGCCTGAAAAACCCATGTTCTAAACCACCCGGCTGTAGAATAAGAGGAAGGGAAAAGTCAGACCCAGCCTAGCACTTGTTAGCTGGATCACTGTAAAGGGCTTCATGTCCTCATCTGTAGATTGCTAGTCCTCCCACCCCCATACTGTGAGCTTGTCTGAGGTTTTAGGTGTCTGAGGCTGTGCCCTTGCCTCTGATGAAAATCCATGGAACAGGTATTGTTATTTACTATGTAGATGATTATCATTTAACCAAGGTTCCCATTGGCCCTGCGGTGGGGTCATTCAGTCCAGCTCAGACAGGGGGTCGAGTGAGACCATGAAGCTGGGGTAGCTGAGGTATAAAAGAGAGAGAGCTGCAGGGCTTGTTTCTGCTGGCTAGGCTGTGAGTAGTTGCCTGGATAGACAAGCTACCAACAAATGGTTTTGGGAGTTGAATAATCCATTAAAACCACAGGAGGAGAACGTGTTGGCAAAGTAAGGGCCTGTGGGCAGATGACTCCTAGGTTGGGTCACTGTTGTGGCTCAGAACTTCTGGGGAAGACACTGCTCAACTTAATGGACCCCTGTTTTCACAGAAGGTGGGGACCATGTGAGTTTGTAAGCTTACCATGGCAGTCCTGTGACCTTCTACCTTGTTCATTCACTGCAGAATGAGAAGAAGACTGTGAAGATGATGAATCAAAAGGGTATGTTTAAAATGGGCTTCATAGAGGAGGTGAATGCACAGATCCTTGAAATGCCGTACACCAAGGGCAAGCTCAGCATGTTCGTCCTCCTGCCGTCTTGCTCTGCAGATAACCTGAAGGGCCTACAGGAGGTAAAGCTTCATTTTCCTGTCTCTCCAAAATGTTTCATTATAGATCTTAGGAGAGCAGCCCATCTACCATCTACCTCCTGAGGCAGGGTGGTATCTGAGCTGTCCGAGATAAGCAAATCATATATAAGAATCTGAATTTGCTGACCTATTTATTCCTCACTTGTTTGGAAAAGAACAAATGCCAAACATGTAGGCTAGGGCTTTCCTCTCTAATCCCACTTTGCTCTCTGGAATTGTATTTTCCAGATCACCGAATCTGGATGGGAGTAACTTGAGAATTGCTACAGATAAGATAGCTTTTCCTTTTCCTTGAACATTCCAACTGCTGGCCTCTCACTCAGACTATTTTGCCATAGCTCAGTTAAAGACGGTTTAGCTGAACCCTGCTTCGGGATGACTGTGCTTGGACAGGAGTGGGGATACTGATACTGGAATAGATTGTGTGTGAGGTGGGAATTAATAAAACCTGGGGAGCTCAACTACACATCCTGTAGGTAAAGAGATAGAGACAGAGGGAGAGAGAAACAGAAACACTGGATAGTAATTATAATAATAATCATTATTCAAAATGTATTATGTGTCTGCACTATGTTAAGTACTTTAAATACATAATTTTGTCGAATCCTTGAGGAGCCTGATGGTATTATCTCTGTTTTATAGAAGAGATTGAACTTCCAATGTCAAGGCTTGGTCATGCTCACCCACGTTAATCAACTGAGCTTTGCTGAGCTTTGAATACTTGTCTGTCAGACTCTCCAAAACACTGAAACTCAAGTTGTTCTGTAACTTCTAAAGAGAAAAGAGATTTGTTTGGAGGAGTTTTAAATGAAATCAGAATAGCTTGAGGTGTAGGAAAAGACCTTGAACATTGTTACTATCATTGAGTAGACTTGGGCCCTGAGAAGTAATTGGGGTATTCTCTGCAGGCTCACAATCTGACCCTTAATATTGTTTTCTTCATCTTGCAGCTTGAAAGGAACATCACTTATGAAAAAATAGTGGCCTGGAGCAGTTCAGAAAATATGTCAGAAAAAAAAGTAGCTGTCTCCTTTCCCCAGTTCACCCTAGAAGACAGCTATGAGCTCAACTCTATTCTCCAAGACATGGGCATCACGGATATCTTTGATGAAAAGAAGGCTGATCTTACTGGAATCTCTCTACATCCCAGTTTGTACCTGTCGAAAGTTGTCCATAAAACCTTTGTGGAGGTGGATGAAAATGGCACCCAGGCTGTCGGAGCCAGTGGGGCTGTGGGCAGTGTAATGTCTGCACCATCCTGGGAGACCTTTAATGCTGATCACCCTTTTCTCTTTTTCATCAGACACAACAAAAACCACACCATTTTCTTCTATGGCAGGGTCTGCTCTCCTTGAAAGGGGCACAGAGTCTAGTACCTGGGATCTGGAAGAAAATGACAATGTAATCTTCCCATAGCATAATGTGGGCATTTTTTTGCTAATATCTAAAGCTGATGGAATTGCATCACAGTGTCATGCTCCCTTCTTCCAGCTTTTGGCCTGGGTGTGTCCTGCTCTTTTTCTCAACCTGTAGTTGACTTTCATCTAAATCCCTTAGTATTGAAGAACCCTTGCTCCCTCTTTCACCTCTCACCAACCCGAGCTTTCAAGCATATAAAAAAATTCACCCTCTGGACCTGAAGGTCAACATCATTGAGAATGATATTGACTTTAAGTTACCTACCTCCTTTTGAGGGAATCGTGAAAGTTCAAATCATTAGACCACTTCTAGGAAATGGCAAACGCAGAAACCACTTTAACATGGGTGACAAGAGAAAATGTTTAAATGGAATGTATTTTGGAAACTCAGCTCTGTTTCTATGGCAGTTGAAATTTTGGTGCACTGGGCAAGATGCATCTTCCTCTTCCATCTTCTATTTCCCAAAGATGTCCTGTAAGAGGCTTCTCACTTCGGAGGAAGGAGGGCTTGGGCGTGGATTTCAGTGAGAGCTCAAAGTTATAGAAATATATCAACCAGCATTCATTTTGCACAGAGAATTTGTCTTGTGAATTTGACATTGACCCAGGAGAGTGGCAAGTGAATTTAAAAGAGATTAGTCTCAGTTTTCCTCATTGAGTCTCTGAGGCTATCATCATGAAGCACTGCTCTCACCCTCTTCCCTTACTTAGAGCATTCTCCTAAATACCCATCATGAGGTGGGGGAGGGAGCACTTTTCACTGTGGAAAGTTGGGGTCCTCATCCCCCTCTCTGTACTCTGCTCACATGAACATATTTGTCCACCCAAAGGTCTCAGGCCTGGGCCTGGGCATGATGCATGTGGAATCTCTTGTCAGGAAGGCCACTGGCTCCATATCCAGCTCCAATCTACTGAAAGCCCGATGCCTGAGTGTTCGACTACAGGACCCGGGACCTTTGTTCTCTGATGTGTCGGTTTGAGTTCTTGATCTCTGCCTTAGCTGAATGCTCTGGAATGACCCTGACATGCCTCAGTCTTTTTTCTGTGGAGGTGAACTTCTGGCCCCACTTCCCTGCCCTGCCTTATGTCCATCTTCTTCCCAGTTGCCACCGTGTTGGTTACGTGTGGTGGTAGCAGTTTTTGCAGGTGAAGGTAGGTTAACTTCACATGCTTTCATGCTGCCCCACCCACCCAAATTTTCTTCCACACTGGCAATTTCTTTGTGCTGTGAGAGTCAAGTTCCATGTTCTTCATGCAGGCTGCAGATAATCAAAGTTTGTTTATGGCATTAAACATTTTCTCATTGGGGATATGAGGCAGTTTGAGGCAGCTCTTGCAAGTCCTTTATCCATAATTCACATCCCATGGGTCAAATTTATCTCAGATAATCAAATACTTAGAGTCTCCTGTGGTTCCTTTTGGGGCTGATGATCTTGAAGGCTGATTCCACACTGACCTGCATCATCGCTGGACACTGAGCTGGATAATCATAACCTACAAATAGGCTTGGAATTGTCTGACATTGTTTACATTCTTATCTTCTTTGGTGAAAAAAATCTTCCTATTTGTATTGTGATTTCTCAAAATTTTAATCCCAAGGGGAAAATATATCTGTTTACAAAAATGAGAAAGAGTGAGATTCTTACATCTTTCTGTAAATCAGTAAATGCATTCTTTATGCAACATTGATTGATTAAAATGTTTCTTCTGAATGAATAAAAGCACTTTTGTCATTAAAATATGTATAATGTATTACCAACTGACTTTTTAGTGATATAAATCTAACTTAAAATTTTTTCATTAAAAATATAGAAATACACAATATTTAAAACTAACAATTCATCTATTATGTTGGAAAGATATATCTTGTGCTATACAAATTCTTACAACTTTACACCATAATTACACATGGAAGCATACAAAAACAGATGAAAACTCACAATTCTGAAACCTAAGAGATAGCCCTGGCCACTATGGCTCAGTTGGTTGAGTGTTGTCCATGCACTGAGAGGTCAATAGTTGATTCCCAATCAGGGCACATGCCCAGGTTATGGGCTAGATCCCCAGTGGGGGTGCACAGGATACACATCTTTCACTAATGTATTTCCATACTTAATATTTAATTTAAATATCCTCATACTTTCTCTCTCCCTCCCACTTTCTCTTTCTCTCAAATTAATAAAAAATATATTGAAAAATAAAACCTAAGAATCAATGAACGATCAAAATGTGGAAGAAATTTTTGCTGACTACAAATTAATGGGGCTGGACAGAAAGGTCTAATTGAGGAGCTACCTGTGTGGCAATCTGTCTTGTGTTCCTACCACGACTGCCTTCCCGAATTCAGAAACAAAGATCTCTGCCAATCAAAATTCTGGAATCCATTTCTCTGCTTTGCACTTGCTGCTGTTTCCTAGCCTCTGTCCTTCTTAGTAGTTTGTTTTTTTTCAAGTATGACTCAGAGGAAGGTGAGACAGTCATTGGCACTTTCCCACTTTAGGCAGTTTTGTCATCACAAGTAATGTATTTTTTTGTGGGACAAAGACAGAAAGAACTCTGGAGGTAATGTTTGGGTTTGCATATTTCATCTGCTCTCTTTGTTTGGAATGTCAGGGTCAGGCCATACATGGAGAAATGCCTGACCCTGACATTCCAAATAAATACTCTAGAAGGGAGCCTATGGGGCTGTGGGAATTATGCTCAAAATGACTCTTCAATCTTTTCACACCAACAAGACTGACACTCCAGTAAGGCAGGCAGAGGCAGGAGATCACACAAATCAGCAGGCTGCCATAACTGCAAGAAAACCAACCGGAGCATGAAACTCTGGGGAGTGAACTCCTCCATGACTACTGCAAAGTTCCTTCCATCCAGCAATGTTGCAGGACAAGCCAGGCAACATAGAGTTCAAACAATTGATTTATGCTGACTAGGCAACAGGTTCTCTACTACTCTTTAATTCACAGGCCCAGGACATTCTGTTTTATTTTAACCCAAGTCCTCCTTATGATTTCATATATCATCTAATGCATGCCTATCTCCCCTTCCTGCTCCTCCCAGTTTGTCCTGGAGCTGGATAAGCCAGAACACTTGTTGCATCATCCCTGAAGCTGTTTACTTCTTTTGCATGTCCAGTATTGTTTTATTACATTGTCGTTAACCTGTGCGGAGGTCCTGTAACTGGGGCGTCAGGTTGAGGAAGATGTGCAGTTGCCTCAGTGGGTTCCTTTGTTCCACAGTTGAATGCCAACTTCATCCACATTACTTGTTTTTCCCAATCCACTCTTATTCTTTTCTCTCACTCAACAACAACAACAACACTAAATTTATCCCACATATGCACACTGTTCACCAATGTATTCGCTATAATCAATATATAATTTAAATATTCTCATACTCTAATACCCATTTCCATTCTAAATAATGTTATCTATGATATGCATCAAACAATGTTTTAGCTACAGATGGGTGAGGAGGATTTAAGAATCAAGGACAGAAAGAACCCTGGAGCAGTGTTTGGATTTATATATATATATATTTAAAAATATATTTCATTGAGTTTAGAGAGGAAGGGAGAGAGGGAAAGAGATAGAAACATCAATGATGAGAGAGAATCATTGATTGGCTGCCTCCTGCACGCCCCCTACTGGGGATCGAGCCTGCAACCCAGGCATGTGCCCTTGGCCGGAATCAAACCTGGGACCCTTCAGTCCGCAGGCCAACGCTCTATCCATTGAGCCAAACCAGCTAGGGCTGGATTTGTATAGTTTATCCACTCTCTTTGTAGAAGAAATACACAATAGTGGGGCTGACAGAAACCTGTGCAAACCCTTTGTTGACGCACATAGTTTTTGAACACATCAATCCATATCCAAGGTTAAATAAATGGGTAAGAACTTTAGGGTTGTGAAAAAAATAGTGTCAAATAAGGAAGGCATACATCATGGTACAGTGGGGCCTTGACTTAGGAGTGTCCTGACTAACGAGTTTTTTGAGATACCAGCTGTCTCACGGCCGATTTTTTGCATTGAGTTGACAGAGTAATTTGAGTTAACAAGCTCCTTAACGAGCTCCTTAATGAGCTTGGTCTCCGAACGAATTAAACTCGTAAGTCAAGGCCCCACTGTATAGACAGAAAGTGAGATTTCAGAAAAAGATTTATGGCAAGAATTAGAAGATCAATAAGATTTAAAATGCAACAGCAGAATTTAAATAGATTTTAGAGGCAATAAAGCAGCAAAACTGATGCACTGGAAAATTTAGTTATTGATGCGGGTCTCTCTTAAAATGTATAGGGAATAATAGGAGGGCAATTGTAGATACAAAGAGAAAACACAAAGTAAATCCAAGAATTATGGTGTTTCTGAGAAAGGAAGCAGATTAATTGGCATGAAATCAATAATCAAAGATATAATTAAAAAAATTTCTTAACTTGGATAGTCACCTGATTACACTGATTTCCAATAAATATAAGCAAAAGTAGACATCCTAGAAACTTTAAAAAATAAAAGATTGAGAAAATAACTCTATTAACATTTGGGCAAAAAGAAAATTTATTTAAAAGGTTAAACAATTAACCCAGCTGTGTGGCTCAGTTAGTTGTACATCGTCCCATATACCAAGAGATTGCCGGTTCGATTCCAGGTTAGGGTACATGCTAGGGTTTTGGGCTTTATCTCCAACGTGGGGTGTGTAGGAAAGCAGCCAATCAATGATTGTCTCTCATCACTGATGTTTCCATCTCTCTCTCTCCCTTCCTCTCTGAAATCAATAAAAATGGATCAACCGAAGGACTTGTATGCATGCATATAAGCATAACCAATGGGCGCAAGATACTGGGAGGCAGGGGAGGCCGGGGGAAGGTCAAGGGGGAAAAAAAGAAGACATATGTACTACTCTTTGCAATACTTTAAGCAATAAAACAAAATTTAAAAATATACATATATTTTTTAAAATAAATAATAACATTTAAAAAAGGATAAACAATCAGATGTGACTCCGATGTTTGTGTTAAATTTCTGGAGAAAATAAAGCCTAATGTATAGGTTTGAGGGGGAAAATAAAGGGTGTCCCAAAATTCACGCAAGAAGTAATTTTGATGGAAAACACAGGTTTATAATTAAAAATTGTAATTTTTTTATTGATTCATAAAGTATACAGTATAGGGTTATGTATGGAACAGCATATAGGGTAAATGGCCTCCATGACTTTGCTGGCACATACACACTCTTTTGTTGAAATTTTCCATGACCGTTTTGCATAAATGTGGCTGAATTTCAATGAGGTTCATTTTCATCTTGATGGCTTGGTTAATCAACAAAATTGTCGCTTTTGGGGTTCAGAAAATCCACGAGTGATTGTTGAGAAACAAATGCATCCACAACGTGTCACTGTTTGGTGCAGATTTGGGGCTGGAGGTGTCATCGGACCATTCTTTGAAAATGAGGCTGCACATATGTGCCAGCAAAGCCATGGAGACCATTTACCCAATATGCTATTCCATACATAACCCTATACTGTATACTTTATGAATCAATAAAAAATTTACAATTTTAATTATAAACCTGTGTTTTCTATCAAAATTACTTCTTGCGTGGATTCTGGGACACCCCTTTATATGATTAAAGAATTTCATGCTGAGTCAAGTTGCAAATGCAACAGAAAGTCCTCTCCACTCCATTTTTGCACTTGTGAGTGTAATGTGTTTAATCCCCAGCACCTGTGCTATAAACAACATAGGAACTGAAATTAAACACTTTTTTTGAGCAGAATCCCATGTAATCAAGGATTCCAAAAAGTTAGTAAAGAAATTCCTTCAGTGAAAATATGATTTCAATTGACAATCAAAGGAAGAAGAAAAGTTCTTAATTTTGAGTTTTATTAGTAATGATGTCCCCAAATTGTGTGACTTTTCTCTTTAGCATTTTTTTTTTATATTGGGTACAGGCAGGGGGTGAGTCTCAACATCCAGAATAAGATTGCAGCCATGGAATCTCTGAATTGGGACAATAATAATACCTAATATTTATTGAATACTTATTGTGAACTGGTATTGATCAAAGACCTTGATATGTGCCAGCCCATTTAATCTTCTTAATTATCCTGAGCAGTTAGTTATTATTTTTAGCCACATTAACAGATAAGGAAACTAGGCTGTGGTAACTGCGAAACAGCCTTCAATCAGTCTAATCTCAAATACAGAGATAAGCATATTAACCTACATTACCAAATATTTAAAGGAAACAACACTTGAAAGAAAGAAGTCAATCTTAACAGAGTTAATAAGAGACATTAAAAATCTATAATAATAAAAGCATAATATAAATAATTAGACCGGACGTCCTTCCGGATGAAGCCAGGGCTGCGAGGTAAGCCCGGGTCCCGGGTGCCAGAGGGAAACCGGTGTCGGCAGCCAAAGGAAGGAAGGCCTACTCTTGCATGAATTTCATGCATCGAGCCTCTAATATGAAATAAGAACAGAGCATTATTAACTATGTATTTAAAGTTCTTGGAAATAATCTTAATTACTACAAAAAGGTTAGTAAATTGACTAAGTAGCTGAAAAGTCAGCTGGAAGATTGAACCTAGAAAAAAAGATAAATGGAAAGTACTTAAAAATGTTAAGAGCTATGCATGGTAGTTTAAGAAGTTTCAACATTTACTAAGGAAGATTTCAGGAACAGAGTTCTAAGGGAATGTAGAGGAAGTACTCAAAGATATAAGAAAAGAAAAATATACAGAATTAAAAATATGGTCATACAGATTGAGAGGGCCATTAAGAACTTACACTTCCACACTGTGGCAAAATTATTGATCAATGGAAAAAAAGTGTTCTCAAAGCTTTGTGAGGAAGAGAAATATAATTCATACAATGGAATGAGGATCAGATTGTTTTTAGGCTTCTCTTTGATCCAACAAGAAGACACAGAACAATATTTGCAGTTCTGAGAGAGAGAGGAAAAAAGACACTAAAACTTGTATCCATACAAACTAGTACTCAAGTGTGACAGCAAACTGCATGAGCAAGGACTCTAAGTGTACTATCTGAACATTTGAACCTGAAAGAATGCCTAAAAGTTCTACTCTAAAAGAATTTAAAAGATGAATTGAAGAAGAAAACGTGGGATATGTATAACAGTGATGCCTTCAAAATAAAAAAGATTAAGACACGATTTAAGGTTAAATTAGAATAAATAATTAAAAAATTAAGATTCAGATGATCTCAACATGAGAGGTGGGTGATGGTGGGGTTGAGGAGTGAAGAGGGAATTAGATAGAAATAAAACCCCTTGTTATATTTCAGGGGATGCAAGGGAGAATGGAATAACCCTTCACATTAATGGAAAATTATGTCTGGATATTTGTGTTAACCTAAGGATAACCAGTTGAAGAACTGAGAAAGAATGCATAATTTAAAACATTAGGGGAAAAAGAATGAAAAACTCATGCTCAATTCAAAGATATGTAAAAAAGGAGAAGAAAAGAAAACCAAGAAAGCATGGAGTATACAAAATTTAAAACAAGATGGTGAATAAGTTGAAATATGACTAGTCCCAAGAAGTATGGATGAGTTAACTTGGACAATTAAAAGACAGACTGAATTTAGATTATATTTTAGATTATATTTATAGGAGACAATGATAACAATAGGAAAATTAAAATAATGATAGAGAAATTGAGGTACCAGAGAAATATTAACAGGAGGGAAGTGAGAATCACAATAAAATCAGCTTAAAAAATCAAATCAAAGTCCAAAACAGAAATAGAGAAAAAGATATATATTTCACTTTGATAAAAGATACCATCTAAAAAGAAAAAAAATAGTATAACTTAATAGCATAGTTTTTAAACATAAAGAGGAATACATAAAAGAAGTTGAAAATCGGCAAAAATAGTAAATAACTTTAACATATCTTTTCTAGATTCCAATAATTCAAGCAAGAAAAACATCATTTTGCTTTGTTATTGCTTATTAATTATCATTTTTTTTCCTCTGGCCAAATCCCTCCAAAAAACTGAAGTTATTTTTGGAGTTTTCATAAGCTGGATTGATCAATCTTTCATTGTTCCTAGATTTTAAATCAGGCTTTTCTCATGTCCAGGTTGTAAAATAATTTACCCATTTCCCTCCCATTACCTGTATGATTTCATATTTAAAAATTTAGATTTATAATCCAAATGGAATTTGTTCTGGTTTATAGATGAAATATAGATCCAATTTTTATCTTTTTCCAAATGGTTACCATTTGTTCAATACTACTTATTAAGATATCTCTCTGTACCTCAGAAATTTGAGATACCACATCTTCTATATATAAAAGCCTAAATGACCATCCGACAGTTCAATTGTCTGACCAGTAACTATGACGCACACTGACAACCAGGGGCAGACACTCAAAGCAGGAGCTGCCAAGCTACAGTTCTCGGGTAACGCACCCAGAACCAGAGAGGAGGGAGCCTGATTCCTGGGTGCGTCACCAGAGAACTGCCTTCTTGTAATCCGGGACCCCTCAGGAGATGTAGGAGAGCTGGTTTTGGCCCGATCCCCGCAGGCCAGGCCGAGGGACCCCACTGGTGAACTCGGCCTCTAATCCTATATAATAAAAGGGTAATATGAAAACTGACCCTAACAGCAGAACAACTGGGAATGACTGGTCACTATGACACACACTGACCACCAGGGGGCAGACACATAATGCAGGAGTTGCCCCCTGGTGGTCAGTGGGCTCCCGCAGTGGGAGCTCTGCTCAGCCACAAGCCAGGCTGATGGCTGTCAGTACAGAGGTGGTGGTGGGAGCCTCTCCCGCCTTCTCAGCAGCACTAAGGATGTCAGACTTCAGCTTAGGCCTGCTCCCCGCTGGCTAATGGACATCCCCAGAGGGCTGCCGGGCTGCCAGAGGGATGTCTGACTGCCAGCTTGAGCCCAATCCCCCAGGGAGCGGGCCTAAGCTAGCAGGTGGACATCCTCCGAGAGGTCCCAGACTGCAAGAGGGCATAGGCTGGGCTGAGGGACCTCCCGGAGTGCACAAATTTTTGTGCACCGGGCCTCTAGTTTATGATATTTATGGATCATTTATCTTGTTTCATTCATCTGTCTACTCATATGCCAATATCGCAGTGTTTTATTTATTTGTTAAATATATTTTTATTTATTTCAGAGAGGAAGGGAGAGGGAGAGAGATAGAAACATCAATGATTAGAGAGAATCATTGAAATGCTGCCTCCTATAGCCCCCCCCCCCCCCCCCCCCCACACACACACACACACTGGGATCGAGCCCTCAACCTGGGTATGTGCCCTGACTGGGAATTGAACTGTGACCTCCTGGCTCAGAGGTTAAGGCTCAATCACTGAGTCACGCTGGCCAGGCGATTAATGAAAACTTTCAATGTTTATGTAGCCAGTAGTAATAATTAACAGTAATCTTTACTATTAATGTCAACACTTTTGCATATTTCATTTAGCTCTGCAGTTGATTTAGAGTTGATATTTTAAATATGGTTTGAGGCAGTAGTCAAGATTTATTTTTACTTGTATGACTATACAGTGGACTCAGCATAATGTATTGAAAACACCACTCCTTCCACTTCCCTGCAGCGACATTTCTCAAAACAGTCCCGTGTTGCCCAGCCAATGTGGCTCAGTGGTTGAGCATCGACCCATGAACCAAGAGGTTGCCTATTTGATTCCCAGTCAGGGCACATGCCCAGGTTGCAGGCTCCATCTCCAGTGGGGGCCGTGCAGGAAGCAGCAGATCGATGTTTTTTTCTCAAAAAAACATCTCTCTATCGTTCTCCTTTCCCCTCTCTCTAAAATCAATAAAACCATATGAAAAAAACCACAAAGCAGTCCAGTGTGCCTGTATGTGCAGATGTGTGTTCTGGCTTCTCCTTTGCCCAAATAACACTCAGTTCTTTTTAATGACAAGTCTTACTATTTGACAGAACCTTTTCCTCCACCTTCATGAATGTTTTGGCTATTCTAGAACCTCTTCTATCTATACTAGTAAAAGGGTAATATGCTAATTAGCCTGGACATCTTCTGGATGATCTTCTGGACATCCTTCCTGACAAAGTCGGGCCCGGGCGAAGCCGCCTGCCCGTGGTCCCGGGCACCAACATCTGCAGCTGCAGCCCAGAAGAGGGCAAAGCCACCCGCTTGTGGTCCTGGGTGCCAGCAGCTGTGGCTGCGGGCCAGGCAAAGCCAGCCTGGGTCCCAGGTGCCTTGCCTGTGTCCGGCCAGAAGGAGGGAAGCTGGGTCCCGGGTGCGGGGCCAAGGCAGAGGTGGTTAGGGGTGATCAGGTCTTCAGGGGAGCAGTTAGGGATCATGAGGCAGGCAGGCAGAGGTGGTTAGAGGCTATGAGACAGGCAGGCAGAGATGGTTAGGGGTGATCAGGCAGGCAGGCAGGTGAGTGGTTAGGAACCAGCGATCCCAGATTGCGAGAGGCAGTCAGACATCCCCTGAGGGATCCCGGATTGGAGAGGGTGCAGGCTGGACTGAGGGATCCCCCCCCTCCCCCCCGTCCTGTGCACAATTTTGTGCACCAGGCCTCTAGTTTCATATAAATTTGGAACCAGATGGTCAATTTTTTGAAAAAAAAAAAAAAGAAAAGAAAAGAAAAAAGGAAAAAAGAGAAACCTCCTGGGATTTCATTGAGCTTGGAGTCATCAATTTTGAGAGAACTGACATCTTTACAATATTGTGTCTTTGAAACCACAAATAAACTATCTCTCTCCATTTTTTAGGTCTTCTTAATTTCTTTGTACTATGTTTGATCTTTTTCTAGATAGGGGCTTGCACATCTTTCAGTTATAATAAGTATGTGATTCTCTTTGATACTTTAAAAATTACATATTAAAAATTTTATTTTCTAACTATATTGCTAACATATAAAAACACTTAATTTTTAAAATGTTGACCTTGTATTACAATCTTGGTAAACTCACTTTTTAATTCTTATAATGTATGTACCAATTCCTTCTTGAATGATTATTTTATTTTCATTTTGAATCTTGAAACTTTTAACTAATTAAGTAATGAATTAATTAATCAACTGCCTATTGCACTTGCTAGGGTCTCTGCTTCAATCTGAAGGAGGCAATGAGAGTGGGCATGCTTGTTTTGTTCTTCAGCACAAAGAGAAGTCTCTCTCTCCATTTCATTCTATTTGTAAATGCTGTTGAAGGACTTGTAAGATGAGCATATTCCTGGCTCAACATGTAAAGATGACAGTTTCTCTCTGCCATTCATGTATCAGTTCTAAAGAGTCCCATTTGAAATCCCCAGAGTATATTTCATAGGCCTTGATAAACTGATTAAAAAATTATCTAAAGGAGAATGTATACATACAAGAATTGCCAAGGAATTTTCGGAGAGCAAAAACAGTGAGAGGGTTTGGGCTAGATATTAAAACACATTTGTCTTAGGTCAGCTATCCTAGAAGCAGAGCTGAAGACAGAGATTCCTGTTCAGGTATTTGGAGGGGGTGTGTGGCTTTGAGAGAAGCAGGACTAGATAAGGGAAACATGTTAATCAGCCATGTGGCCTCAGCAAGAGTTTAGCTTCAGTCTGATCCTATGGAGGAAGCTCTGGATGACAAATTGCATTTACAAAATGAGTCCTATTTTGATGCAAGGGGACTGTCCTGTCCTTTAATCTCCTTATGCCAATGACTCACTCCTGAGGTGTGCCCTGGTGAGGGTGGGGTGCTGTGTATTTCCTGGCAGGGGTTCCCATTGAGCTGAGAGTCATTTGACAGAAGGGCAGCTGTGAGTTATCAGCCAAACCAGTAACTGGGTGATAGAAACACTGGCTGGTTAAGAGAATTGGGGTGGGACCCCAGCAGCATCCACTACATTATAGGCTTGGAGACAAAAATGTTATAAGCCAGTATTAGTAACAGACAGGCAGAGGTTGTGCCAAACTTGGGATGGGATGTGGAACTCATTACTACTCTGAGTCAGGGCTTAATTAGCTTCTGTCCTCACTCATAAGAATAGAAACAATTTTTATAGTTTCTAATTATTAACATATCTACCTTTAGGACAGTTTTGATACTAGAAGGGGTTGATAAAATAGAAGGGGAAGGGATCCAATGCTTGAAGGTTTTGATGACATTGAAAATTAGGGTTAGAAAGATCAAGGACAGGCATCTGTAGCCAGATGGAGAAATTTTGGTGTCCAGTTAAATTTTGGTTACAGCAGGAGTAGTCCCTGGTGATGGCAACACCCACAGTGCGGCCATGTACATGGGCTTCCAGAGGAGAGGGGAGGCGAGAGTCAGGGAAGTGAGAGATGCTGCCGACCTGGACTGTGAAGATATACAGAAGGATGCTTAGGGGGACTGAAGACCACATGCCAAGCATCAGGGTGCAAGGCTATGGTTGGGGACAGGGTGGCACAGGGAGATGTTGTAAGTCTGAAAAGGGGACATTAGAAGTGACTGAAGGAAGAATGGCTTGGAAGAAGCAAGAGCAGAGAGGGATGACAAATGGGCACCTTGCTTTCTGATCTCAAGATTTGAGTGACTTCCCTCAGTGAAGACTTTGTGGGGTGTGGTGGTCTCAGGGAAAGCCAAGCATCCTTGTGAGGACTGGGTGATAGAGAAAATGCTTTAGGAAGAAGCAGAGAGCAAATGGAAATAGCTGGGCATTGGAACAGGGAGTCTAGGGTCCCAGAGAAAGGAATTAGAAGACATACTGATAGGAATACTAAAACATAAAACATAATTGCCAACTCAATGATTCTATGCCATTTTTTAAAAATTTTTATTTATTGGGGGTGACAGTGATTAATAAAATTATATATATTTCAAGAATACAATTCTATGATACATCACCTGTATATTGCATTGTGTGTTTACCTCTCAAAGTCAAAACTTCTTCTGTCACCATTTGTTTGCCCCCTTTTACCCTGTACTACCCTCTTCCCAACTTCCTTTTGGTAATGTGTCTATGAGATTTTGTTTGTTTTTTCATTTCATTGGCATCCAGGGTTGACTCCATAACTAAGTGCGAATTCTTTCCAAACCTTCCTCAGTTTGCACATTTATCAGAGAGAGTTAGAAAGCAAAGTTAATTATGTACAGCTTTGAGTTTGCTTAAAGAGGTGTAATCAAAATATTTTTTTAAAAAGCAAACTGTGAGTATTGAGATTGGCACAGGCATCAGCCAGCCCTTAGAAGCCGTATCGCTGAGATAAGTTGCTTCCTTAAGCAGACATTCACGTGAGAGGGGAAGAGCTTAGATATCCTTCTAGGATTCGCTGCTTGGTAATGTGACGAATCTCCACACCTTCAGTCCAAGCACTGCTTCCTTTAATGAACTAGTAGAGCCAGTAAGGGTGCCCCAGGATTGGTAGGAAAAACTGGAATTTGGAGGTAGAACTTCCGGTTGAGGATTTTGTTTTAGTAGTGTTGTTTTCCTGAGTTCAGTGAGCTTGTTGGATGTTTATGAATGATTGATGCTTAGCCCAATGTTTGCTACACAATAGATTCTCAATAAATGTTTATCGAATGAATTCAAGTGAGAGACATCATAATTAATAAACAGAATACTTGAGAACAAGAGCGTGTGTGTGTGTGTGTGTTTGGCTGCCTGCCCAAACTTTTCTCATGACGTTTTCTCACTACATTTCTAGCAAAATAGTTTTTTATATTTTCATTTTCTTCTTTGCATTTGGCATCCCCCACATAATGAAACCGCAAATTTAACTTAATTACAGAGACTGGGCTTGTCAGGACATAGCTCTCTACATCTGTGGTAAATAAGTATGCATTGATTCAGAGCTTCCTGTGGCCATAAACCACTGGTTCCCAACCTCAGCTGCACATTAAGTCACCTGGGGTGATATAAATTCTGATGCCTGGTTCCCACCCCAGCGATGCTGACTCAGTGCGTGGGGTTTGGGTATAGATCTTTTTTTCTTCCCTTTAAGTTCCCCAGGAGATTTTAATGTGCACCCAAGGTGGAGAACGAGTTTTTCTCAGGGGATCCCTGATATCATTAGGGTTGAAGGCCTTCTCAAAGTCTCCCCCTGCTTGGGTAATAACTCATTTAACTTGGCTGTTCTAATGCTGCCTGTGGTCCTGGGTTGAGCCCCTGAATTTGGTTTAATTTTGTTTTCTGGTTAATTTAGATCGCTTTATACTTGGCTCCCCAAAAGAATTTCTAAGAGATTTTTGAGAAGTGAGAACTTGCAGCTCTCTTCTTCTAAGTCTAATGTGTATCTTATCTGAGCTACAGTTCACAATGCAATTACTGACAACTTCAAGTGCATAACTTCATGGCCATGCAGGACATAGAAAATGCAATCCTCAATTTTGTCATAAGCCTTGCATGCTAATTTTATGAGGGACATTATCATTGAGAAACCAAAGGTTGTTTCACTGGAAATGCAAAAATGGTAATGACTAGGGAGAGGCAGAGGGAGAGATATAAATTAAAGATCTAAATTACTCATGTTACACGTGCTTCCCAGGTCCATGCTCAGACACCTCTGTCTCTCCAGAAGCCAGGTAAGTTCTCTCTTCAGCTCCCACTGAAGACTTTTTGTGTTTTGAGAATGTTTGTTGATTTGAAAGAAGAACTTTAATAGTGGATAACTTTCCTTGGGGTGGTTTTATTTACTTCAGTGGCTACATAGCCACGAAACAGTATCTTCTTCATGTTGTTTGACAGCAGGTTAATTCATTGTATTTCTGGGTTAACCTGCAAGGAATCCCTGTGAGTAAGCTCAGGGGTGAAATGGAAGTCTGAACAGCAGATGGAAGATGTCTTAGCTAGCAGGATGGGTCCTTGATCGCAAAGAACCCCCCAAAGTCTGTAGACTGTCAAAAAAATTATTCTGCCTTAATCTCATTCTTGTTTTAGATTTTTTTAAAGCCTTTATTAACTAATTATTAACATCTCTAGGTAGCTGGAGATGAAGAAAATATAAAATGTAGTTTATTTGTGGTAAATATTAATTGTTCTTAAAAGTTTGTTTGATGAGATAAAAGTAATGTGAACTTACTGTATAAACTGAAAAAATGTAGAAAATTAAAATAAACAAAAATTATAAAAAGGAAACTCTTTCACTTCCACTTAATAATCCATGGCATTACCGTTGAGGAAAAATTGAGCCAAGAATCAAGTTTTCATTCAGTTAGGCGTTGGGGATTAAGAGAGTGAATGCATCCTACCATCTCTGCACAGGATTTTGAATCAATTGAGAAAATATTAGAGAAGGATACACTCTTGGCTTTATTGTTGTTATGGCTGGACCAGAGAACACAGCTTGGATCTGAGGCCATGGGTTTCCTCTGGCTTCCCCTTGCCAGGTTGTGGGTGCAGCATCTGGGCAAGCCAGACGAAGAGGGCAGGCACTGGGCCTGCGGGGAGCTTACCTCAGGGAGGAGGCAGTGGGCAGGCAGATGCAGGCAGGTTCTGACAGAGAGCAAGAGAGAGTCTAACCAAGGCACCTAGCTCCCTGGGGAAATGAGAACCGAGAAGCACCAGATGGTGCCCAGCTGATGCACATCTCCAGTCAAGAGAAGGCTACGCTAGGGGGTGAGAAGCAGGCCACAGGGACTTTTCCATCTTTTTTTTCTTTAAAGAAAACACTGTATTGGGGTATAATTGATATGCATAAAGCTTACATATTTAATGTATACAACTTAATCCCTGTGATCAAGACCATAAACATATATATCACCTTCAGAAGGGTTTGTAGCTATTATCGTTGTCAGAGGAAGTACTGTCTGAAATACTCTCTGAGAGTTCTGCAGCTCAAATACAGGCCTATCTCAGTATCTGAATTTAATTTGTTTATTGAAATATTCCATAACCCCTCTTTTTCTGGATCAATGCAGGAAGAGAAGCAAGAAGGGTTCCCATGATCTAAAGCAATTCCAACAAGCGCTCATTTGGTTTTTCTTTAAAAAATTATTTTTCAATTAAAGTTCACATTCAGTATTATTTTGTATTAGTTTTGATTGTTGTTGCTATTCTAGATCTCACTAGAATCATCATGGAATCACTTGGTGCAGTGACCTTTGGGTTTAATCTTTTCAAAGAGCTGAATAGAGAAAACAATGGCAACATCTTCTTTTCCCCTGCGAGCATCTTAGCGGCTATCGGCATGCTCCTCCTGCGGACCCGGGGAGCCACTGCCACCCGGCTGCAGAAGGTAGGTAAGATGGCAGCCATGGCTTTTCTGGCAGACTCTTTTCTGGGATGGGTCTTCGAAAATTGCCTTGAAAACATGATCTTTTTGACCCATGGGCCAGGAAACAAAGAAAGTGTGTGAGGACATGAAGTAGTTTTAGGTTTATCTCTTCCCTCTCCAAATTCCACCCTGCCATCTGCTCCCTGGTGCTTGAAATTCCTCCAGATGAGGGCTGGGTGAGGCCCTGTCCAAAGACATTAACCTGATAAAGACAGAACCATGCCAACTGGGAAAAGTTGCACAATCCCCACTGGGGTATATGGGACACATCAAAGATGAGTATGTGCATGGGTGAACCAATTTAAGCTCCTCTGAAGACAGCCAGAGCTTTTCATGATTTGGCAAGGAGACAAATCTTCCTGTGTGACACTGAGGAGTCTTTAGCAAATGTCCACTTCCCCTGACTGATTCTGTGTGGGGCTTTCTCTGCTCTGATCCCCGTCATGATATTTTCTGTCTTTTCCAGGTGCCTCTCTCTGAAAAAGACACAGATAGCTCAAGAATCAAAGCTGAAGAAAAAGAGGTGGGAAACATGTCTTACCAACTTCACTAAGGTGGCTTAGTAGATGTGGGCTCACTGGGGAAATGCGTAGAGGAGGTACTACTTCATGCTTTTTTTTTTTTTTTTTTTAATCTTTGTTGAAAGTATTACATATGTCCCCATTTTTCCCCAGTTGACCCCTTCTAGCCCATCCCCACCCCCACCCCAGGCCTCCACCACCCTATTGTCTGTGTTCATGGGTTATGCATACAAGTTCTTTGGTTGATCTCTTCCCTTCTACTCACCCACCCCCTCCTCCCCTCTGAGATTCGACAGCCTGTTCCATGCCTCTATAAGCCATAATAATCACAGCAGTGCAATAATGTTACTAGGGTTATACAATTATAATAAACCATTAGTGTTAAGAGGAGAGCTTAACTTGAATGCACACTAACCACTATGATAGATCCTGGTAAAGGCTAACAGACTGAGAAAGTCCCTATAGCAGAGTAGATGGGTTTGGAGTGAAACAGATTTGGGTTCAAATCCTGGCCCAGTTAGTTAACAGTTGTGCTACTTTGAGCAAGTTATTAATCTTCTTTGGGCCTTTATAAATATAGTAGACTGTCTGGCACACTGGTGACTTGCCTAGTGGTGGTCATGGTAGTAGTAAGTGATATTTTTACTACATTGTATTTTTATTTTAAGTCCCTTCATTGCCTGCTCTGATGTTTTATTAAAAAAAAAACTAGAGGCCCGGTGCAAGAAATTCATGCACAAGGGTGGGGGGGGGGGGGGTCCTTAGCCCGGCCTGTACCCTGTCCAATCTGGGACCCCTCGGACATCCCACTCACCTGCCTGACTGCCTGATCGCATCTAACCACCCTTCCTGATAACCCCTAATCACCTCTGCCTGCCTGCCTGATCACCCCTAACCACCTCTGCCTGATGGCCTGGTTGCCCCTAACCACCCTCCCCTGCCAGCCTGGTCACCCCTAACTGCCTCTGCCTCAGCCCCCACCATCATGGCTTTGTCCAGAAGGACATCTGGATGGATGTCTGGAAGACATGTGGTCTAATTAGCATATTACTCTTGTATTAGTATAGATATTAGCACAGGATTAATGTCTTCTTGGGGTCTCTTTCAGCTGTAGGGTTGTAATATTCCTCCCCTGAAATACAGAGTATGCAAACATTGGAGGGATATTAAGTCCATAGGTTGGTGTTGGCATTTGGAGATGGTTAGAGCTCTCAGGAAGGGCATATCTGACTTGACAGTAGTCATAGCTCAGCCCCAGACCCTCATAAAATCAGGGGTCAAGTCACCCAGCAATATGAACGATTCATTTTACATCCAACATGTCCAGGTTGTCTGGTTTCCTCATGTGTATATAGAGAGTCAGGCTTCCTTCCAGGTTTTGTAAAACAGAGTTGGGATAGACAACTGCTCTGCTGTCCACTCAGTCAAGAAACACAGTTGTTTGACAGTACTTTCCCTCCCAAATAGAATCTTTGTGTGAATTGAAAAAAAAAAAAGAACAGAGATACTAGAAAATTTAAGATAGTATGTGGTTCAGATTTGTGGTTCTCATTTCATTTCTATGAGACAGCACCGGTTTATAGCATATATTTGGGAGGTAGGGTGGGTGCATGTTCCACTTTATTAAGTATTACCTAATGTTGCCTGGCCAGTGTGGCTCAGTGGAGGCCAGGAGGTCATGGTTCAATTCCCAGTCTGGGCACATGCTGGGGTTAGGGGATTGATCCCCAATAGGGGGCATACAGGAAGCAGCCCCATCAATAATTCTCTCTCATCATTGATGTTTCTATTTCTTTCTTTCTCCCTTTCCCTTCCTCTCTGAAATCAATTATACACACACACACACACACACATATATATATATACACTAGAAGCTTGGTGCACAAAATTCATGCACAGATAGGGTGCCTAGGCCTGGCTGGCAATCAGGGCCATTTGGCAGGGTGATCTGGGACTGGTGATTGATTGATTGATTGATTGGTAATGATTGTGACTACTTTAGATACTTCATATGAGTGGAAGCATACTAGTATGTATCTGTTTGTATGTGTGTGAGTGTGTGTGTGCGCGTGTGCACGCAAATGGCTTATTTTGTTTACATATGTCTTTGAGATTTATCCATGTTGACACATATGACAATATTTCCTCCTTTTTAAAAGGCTGCATGATATTCCTTTGTATTTATATACCACAATTACTTTATCCATTCATCTGTTGATGGGCATTTGGGCTGCTTCTACCACTTGGCTATTGAGAATAGTACTGAAAATATATTTTTATTGATTTAAGAGAGGATGGGAGAGGGAGAGAGAGAAACATCAATGATGAGAGAATCATCGATGGGTTGCCTCTTGCATGCCCCCTACTGGGGATCGATCCCACAACCTGGGCATGTACCCTGATTGGGGAATTGAACTGTGACGTCCTGGTTCATAGGTCAATACTCAACCACTGAGCCACACTAGCTGGGCTCACTGTGGTTTTGATAGTTACATTCTTCTTATGATTAGTGGTGTTGGGCATCTTTTCAGATGCTGTTGGCCATTTGCATGTTTTCTTTGGGGAAGCGTCCAGTCAAGTTCTTTGCCCATATTTTTCATTGGGTTACTTTTGTTGTTGTTGAGTTGTAGAAGTTTATTATATAGTCTGGACATTAACCCCCCATCAAATATATAATTTGCAAGTATTTCCTCTCATTATGCAGGTTGCCTTTTCACTCTGTTGATTGTTTGATGAGCAGAAGTTTTTTAGTTTGATTTAATTCCATTTGTTTTTGTCTTTGTTGCCTGTGCTTTTGATGTCATGCTCAAGAAATCATTACCAAATCCAGTGTCCTAAAGTTTTCCTCTTATGTCTTCTTCTAGTAGTTTTATAGTTGTAGGTGTTATTGCAAGTCTTTAACCTATTTTGAGTCTTTTTTTTGTATATGTGTAAGGTAAGGGTCCAACTTCATGCTTTTGCAAGTAGATATTCAGTTTTCCCAGCACCTTGTTTTGAATAGACTGTCCTTTTCTCATTGTGTGGTCTTGGCACCCTTGTTGAAAATTATTTGGCCATTTAAGCAAGGGTTTATTTCTGGACTATTTATTATTTCTGTTGGTCCAGATATCTTATATATCTTTCTTTGTGCCAGTATCACACCATTTTGCTTACTGATGCTTTGTAGTATATTTTAAAATAAGGAAGTGTGAAGCCTCCAACTTTACTCTTTATTTTCTAGGTTGCTCTGGTTACTCAGGGTTCCTTGAGATTCCATATGAATTTTCGTTTTTTTTTCCTATTAAAAAAAGTTACTGGGATTTTGATAGGGATTCTATTGAATCTATACATCACTTTGGGTAATAGAAATATTTCAATTATATTACATCCTCCAATCATTAGCATGGAATGTCTTCCCATTTATTTGTATTTTCTTTAATTTTTTGAAGCAATATTTTGTAGTTTCAGTGAACAAGTCTTTTACCTTCTTAGTTATGTAATTTGTCTTTTTTGATATTACAGTATATGGGATTATTTTCTTAATTACTTTTTGCATTGGTCAATGTTATTGTATAGAGATATAACTGATTTTTTAATGTAGATTTTGTGTTCTGCAATTTGCTAAATTAATTTATCAGTTGTAACATTTTTTTGTGGAATCTTTAAGACTTTCTACATGTAGAAATTTATCTATTTCTTCTAGGCTATTCATTACTTTGATATAGATACTTGTGCATAGTAGTTCCTTATAGTCCTTTTAATTTCCAGACATTTCTAATTTTACTTATTGGAGTATTCTGTTATTTTCTTAGTCTAGCTAAGGGTTTGTCAATTTTGTTGATCTTCTTAAAAAACAACAACCCATAACTCTTGCTTTTGTTTATTTTTCTTTTGTTTTTCTACTGTCTATTTTGTTTATTTCTGCTTTAAATGTAACTCTAACTTTTGGTTTAGTTTGTTCTTTTCCTAGTCCCTTGAGATGTAAAGTTAAGTTGTTGATTTAATTTGTTCCTTTGATTGGGTCATGTTTCCTTGTTTCTTTGCATGCTTGTTATCTTCTGTTGGGATTTTGGCATTTGGAAACCCAGCCATAAGAAATTAAAATATATATATTTGTTGTTGTTGTTGATTTTAGAGAGGGAAGGAGAGGGAGAGATAGAAATATCAATGATGAGAATCATTGATTGGCTACCTCCTACACACCCCACTCTGGGATCTAGTTCACAACCCGGGCATGTGCCTTGACGAGGAATTGAACTGTGAATTCCTGGTTCATAGGTTGACACTCAACCATTGAGCCACACCAGCAAGGCAGGAAAAACTTTTTTAAACCAGGCTGACCAGAGATTCTGGAGATGTCTTAAGCCTTTCCTGGGGCTGCATTCTCTCTGGGAAGGTGTTTGTGATGTCCCAATTGAAGTTAGTCTGTTTCTATTCAGGAGCTCTCCCTGGTGTCTATCTGTGGTACTGCAGAATTTGGTGACTGTTAATTGACTTTGTTCTTAGTGGCTATCCTGATGCCCTATTCCTGTCAGCACTTATGTTCAGGCAAGACAGAAACCAAGCCCTCAGTCAGCTTCTGGAAAGGTCAGAATGTTAGTTATACATCGCACTCTTCTTTTTCTCTCCCCAGGGAGCTATGATTTTTTTTTTAAAACTAGGCTTCAATGCAGTTGGTTTCACGCTCAGTGGGATACAGAAACCTCTTAACTGATTTCCTGATTTCTTACAAATGTATTTGTTTCTTGTATTGTTGTTAAGTCAGTATCTCTAGTTTGGGGCTTTTTGTTCTTAATCTTTTTTTTAATTAAATATATTTTATTGATTTTTTTACAGAGAGGAAGGGAGAGAGATAGAGAGTTAGAAACATTGATGAGAGAGAAACATTGATCAGCTGCCTCCTGCACATCTCCTACTGGGGATGTCCCTGCAACCTAGGTACATGCCCTTTACCGGAATCGAACCTGGGACCTTTCAGTCCGCAGGCTGAAGCTCTATCCACTGAGCCAAACCGGTTTCGGCTTATTCTTAATCTTGATGACATCACTCCTGGGAAGTTTCTTTAGTAAAGACTTGTGTGTAGTAGATGCTATCAGGTTGCATTAACCTTTGTTTGCTCTTGAATGAATATTAAACTATGTGTTGCATTCTAAGTTGAGATTTTTTCTCAACTCTTTGAAGATAGCATTCTTCTCTCTGTGTCTAATGTTGCTGTTAAGAAGTTGGCTTATTTGACAATCTTTAGTAGGTGATCTCTCTGGCTGCATTTAAGTTTTGCTGTCTGTTTTTGTTGTTTCTGAATTTTACTGCAATGTGTCTAGATGTGGAGTTATTAATTTACCAAGACATATTTACTGTGCTTTCTCAATATGAAAATTCATAGTTTTTATCAATTCTGAAAAAGTCTCAGTCAATTAATATTTTGAATAATGCATGTACTCCAGTCTTTATTGTCTATTGGAAGGATGCTACAATTTGTATTCTATCTTCTAGATTTCTTTGTCATACATATTTTCATCACTTTTTGTCTTTATGTTTCATTATGAGAAAATTATTCAGATCTATCAAGTCTATCAATTTAGCAGTGCCTAATTGGCTGTTAAACCCATCTATTGAGCTTTAAAATTTTTTAATAAATCTTTATTGTTCAGATTATTACAGTTGTCCCCCCTTTTCCCCCCCATAGCTCCCCTCTACCCAGTTCCCACCTCACCCTCTGCCCTTACCTCCCACCCCCACTGTCCTCATCCATAGGTGCACATTTTTTGTTGCTGGGTCATACACATGGAAAAAGTAGTTATTTCCATCCACGACGTGTCCCTGTGTTCGGCCTCACAGGGACCGTCTCAGCCTCACAAGGGCCGTCACAGCCTCACAGCGGGTGCCGCATCTCATGTTGGGGGTGAAGGTGCGAGACAGAAGCTCCTCTCGCTGTCTCTCCTGCTGCTCCATTGCATATCGCCGATGCTGGAAGTTTCTGGGAGCATTCTGCAGGTGCTGGACATCATACTTTAACTGGTCAACACGAAGTTTGGCATTTTGTCTTTTGTTGGGCAGCTCCTTGTTGGACGAAATCTCCAGGTGTTCTTGCTGGCTGAATATCTGGTATGCTTGCTTGGATTTCATTTTCTACTAAGTGCACAGACTGCTTGTCTGCCGTCTCCCGGCGTCCCATGTGAGACTGGATCTGGTGGACCTGTTTGTGCGTTTGCTGGTACAGCGGTTCCATGTTGCCGGACCAGCCGGGTCCAGTACCGGCTTCCTCCAAACCTGATTCTGCTTCTTGAGTGTGTCCCTTATGGGTGCAAGGAGTTGAAATCTGCAGTTTGTTGGGTTAAGCTGCAAAAGTGCAGGTGGTACCTTTTGTGCCACTGGCACAGCTTGGGTGGGGATGTAAATTGAGTAGGGTGGGGCCTCAGGGAATCACCAAGGAGGAGCAAACAGCAATGGCGTCTCCGAGTCCCCGAGTGCCGGTGAGCAGCTCAGCGAGAAAGCGGCCCTCGCTTTCCGACCTGCTGCAAGGCCGTCCCGCCTCTCCCCGTAGGGGTCTGGGACCTCAGAATCCTGCCCCAAATAAGCTCAGTGGATTCGAGAGTTTGTGACCCCTTTCGATTGAAAAAAAACCGTGCATCCAGTTGCAGCCCGCCTGGCTCGCGACTCTGTACCTCTGTTCTTGGTGCCTCTGCATATCCTACTCAGTCTCAATGCTCTTCTTTCTTTCCTTCCAGTTGTAGAACTTCCACTGGGCCAGCTTTCCCATGGTTCTGAATGATCGCTGTTTTGTCTTATAGTTGGTATTTTCAATGTTGTTGTGGGAGGCAGCACGCACAGGTCTGTACCTTATGCTGCCATCTTGGTTCTCTCGAGCTTTTAAATTTTAATGCTTACTGAACATATAGGAATTCTAGTTGATTATAAAATGAACCTGGAATTTGATAGCAGTGTCTTGTTTCTCAAAGTACTGCTTTTTAAGTGTGATATCTGATAATATCAACACTTAAACTCCTTGAGAACCCAATATGGCTGTTTGCCCCCCTCACCCCCCCATCAATTCTTGATGTGGGACTTACTTTCTCATGATTTATAGTTTGGGAATATGAGCGAATATTTGGTTGGTAATCTATGGTTCTCCAGCAAAACCTATGGTATAGTTACCTTTCTAATACAGGTACTTTTTTTTTCTGGAATAAGATCCTGGGATGTTATCAACCCAGGGCCACTTTAAGTTAATTTCTTAGTTTGGGGTTTTCCCATCCACAGAGATAGTATACTTTCAAGCCTGAAACCTGTTTGACAGTAGGCCCTTACTCTCTTTCTCCATTTTTCAGGTCAACTTAGTCACAACTGTCCCACTGAGAAATACTCCCACTACATCCTTCTCTTTATAGCAATCCATTATTCCCTATAGGTTCAACACCTTGATCTGCTCACATCACATATCAGTCAACCTGAGCAGCCATGAATGATCACTGGACATTTAAAGGTTCACAATAACAAGGAGGGAGGCAAAGGTCAAATTTAGCCTCAGATACTTTGTTAGAGAAGCATGTTTTTCCATCTGAATGTCTTCAAATGTTCATTAGTTCATTAGCATAAAAATTAACTGAGTGTCTTTTAAGTGCCAGACACTACTCTGGGCATTGAGTAGTCAGTCATGAAATAAAAAGATGAAGCAAGCAAATAAACAAAAGACCCATGGGCTTTATATTCTAGAGGAAGAAAACCTTTCCGTTCTCAGTGCAATCAGGGATAAGCTTTTCCGTTCAAAATTTAAATGATTCTCTCTGGAATCCAGCGTGAATGATGGATAGAGGTAGCCAGACATCACTTAACAGGCAGGGGGCAGTGTTCCTCTCTGTTTTAGGGACATAAGCTCTGTCATCTGGCCCTGCCATGAAGCACTCACTTCTCAGCCTTCAATCAGAAAATGGATGGATTCTACAAAAAATGTCTAGAAAAGTTTTTTACCTCCCGCCCCCCCCAGAGATAAGAAAAAAATATCCGTTCAGTCCAGTATATAGCTAACAAAGGGCTGCTTACACCATCAGGATTTACTTTTTTTATCCATTGTCTGGAACAGATATGGCCAAGTTTAAGTGGCTAAGAGTCATCTGAGGAATCATTTACTTCCTCCAGTTGCTTAGTATTGTGGGAAGGTAAAAGCAAGCTTATGAGCCACTTAGTGGGCAATTACATTTGAGATGAAAAATGCAACCTGAGCCAGAAAAGCTAGATCTGTGGTATTGGGCCAAAGAGCAAGCTTCTTTGTGGAGCTGAGGTTGGTTGTGACTTACATTAGTGATTTGTGTAAAAGCCAGCTGACATCCAGGGGCCACACCAAATTCACAGGCCATCCTCAAGGCTGCCAAGCTGAGGGAGAGACCCAGCAGCCATGTCTTTCTGGGGCAGAATTTAGGCTTGCTTTTGCTAAGGTAAGTCATTGAGTTTTTGTTTTTGTTTTGAAGATTGAGAAGACCGAAGAGATATACCATCAATTCCAAACATTTTTGAGTGAAATAAGCAAACCCAATAATAATTATGAGCTGAAAATAGCCAACAGGCTATTTGGAGAGAAGACATACCTTTTCCTTCAAGTAAGTTTTGCTGTGTCCACCACTTCTGTGAGTGGTATTCATGAATGGCCAATGGCTCTGTTAGGACTGTGGGTCCTGGTGGCATGCTGCCTACATTGACTGCCTGGCTTGGCCCAGATCACCTGGCACCCCCCTGCCTATTTTTCAGACATCCTGGCCCCTTGAGAGCTCCTTTGTAATCTTGGCAGTTTAAATCTGATTTTTGCTTTAACCCTATTACACCTGCATAAAAGGTGCATGGAAGTACTCAAAGTGATCTGCCCCAAACCCTGCATAGAATATTAGTGATCTTGAACATATTTAGAGATGTTGGCAATAGATAAATTGAATTTCAAACCCTTTCTATTCCTTCCCTGTTTCTCCTAAAGAAATACTTAGATTATGTTGAAAAATATTATCATGCTTCTCTGGAACCAGTTGATTTTGTAAATGCAGCAGATGAAAGTCGAAAGAAGATTAATTCCTGGGTTGAAAGCCAAACACATGGTAGAGTATGGATGGGTCATTCATCATAAAAACGCTCCTTGAGTGCCCACTGTGAGTGAAGCCCTGTGGTTGGCACTGCGTGGGGGACCAGGGTGGACAAGCTTTGGGAGGGGACTTGGTATGGGCTTTCCAGGGCTGGAAAGGCAGGCCTGAGCATGAGGGGTGGGAGGAGGCACTGCAAATTATAGAGAAAGCCAAGGAGAATCAGAGGGGATCATAGAGCCAAATTCATGGAAACACTTAGTGGAGAATTATTTACACCGGTTGAGGTTCATAATATCTTTGAGGGTCCTGAAACTGGGTCATGTCTGTCTTGGGTACATAGTCTTTCCTTTATATCAGAGCATTCCTGAGTCTGGGTCTTTGAGTGGAAATATAGGGGGTTTCCTTTCTCATTATCAAGTGAGAAACACTCAGCTCTTTCATCAAGACCTGCTTTTGTGTCCAGCCATGTGGCTCAGTTGGTTGGAGCATCATCCCATACACCAAAGTGGTTTAGGGTTTGATTACTGTTCAGGGCACATATCTAGGTTGTGGGTTCAATTCCTGATTGGAGCACATACAGGAGGCAACAGATTGATGTCTCTCTCTCTCTCTCCCTTCTTCTCTGTCTAAAGTCAATAAACATATCCTCTGGTGGCATCAAGTGGGTAAAAATAATAATAGCTAACATTTACTGAGTTCTTATTGTTAGCCAGACAGTGATCTAAGTGATGTACACACATTAGATCATTTACTCCTTTCAACAACCCTATGAAGCGGTTTCATTCCTGTTTTACTCATTTGGAAATTGAGGCACAGAGAGCTTAAGGAACTTGCCCATAATTCCTTAACTGATAAGAGGCAAAACTGGATGCTCACAGAGGCAATCTGATCTCAGAGCCTAAACTCTTTAACCCTCACACCTCAATCCATTCAATGGGATAAATAGGCGGGGGACAGTGAGAACTTCCAGTGAACCCATGGTCTGCAGAGCCTGCAGGTGCTGACCGGGCTGAGGTTTTTATTGTTTGTTTTTGTTAATCCTCACCAGAGGACATTTTTTCCATTGATTTTTCCAGAGAGAGTAGAAATGAGGGGAAAGACACACAGAGAGAAACATCAAAGTGGGAGAGACACATTGATTGGTTGCCTCTGGCATGTGCCCTGAGGAGGACTGAGCCTGCAACTGAGGTATGTGACCTTGACCGGGAATTGAACCCGAGACCCTTGAGTGCACCGATGTGAGCTGATGCTCTAACCACTGAGTCAAACCAGCTAGGGCCTGGCTGAAGTTTTTAATGACCAGTCAAGTCCCCCTGCATCGTATCTGCCGTGCCTATCACTAGTAATTTCGAAGATGGGCCACGTTTGTTGTTGTTTGTTTGCAGAAAACATCAAGGACCTGTTTCCTGATGCCACTCTAAGCAGCACCACGAAGCTGGTGCTGGTGAACATTGTGCATTTTAAAGGGCAATGGGACAGGGAGTTTAAGAAAGAACATACCAAGGAGGAGGAATTTTGGCTGGATAAGGTATGGTTCTTTAACTATTGATGTGCTTACACATAGAATGTACATTCTGAAGTCATATTTCCATCAATGTGCAGGGTGGACAGACAGTGCTGATTTGGAGGGTCTGAGCGTTAGCACTGTTTTAGGTTGAGAGCACCATTTCGGTGAGCTCGCCTGGTCGTCTCATGCCTCTTTGGACACTGGGTGCTCTGTGAATTTGTTACAGAACACAAGTAAACCTGTGCAGATGATGACACAGCGTGACTCCTTCAGCTTCACTCTAGTGAAGGACCTGCAGGCCCAAATTCTGGGGATTCCATATAAAAACAGTGACCTAAGCATGTTCGTGTTGCTGCCCAATGACATTGATGGTCTGGAGAAGGTAAAACCTGGCACCTCCCCATTCTTGCTTTCATTTCTGGAGGCTCTGCATCTCAGAGCTTATTCTTGGTGAGCCTGGAAGCGGGGCTTCTGATTGGGAGCTGGTGTCTGGCGGTGCCCAGTGGAAACTATTTCTGCCTCTGTGCAGGATGTCTAATGTGGAGCGATAGATGACATCAGGTGTATTGAGAATGATCAACACTAAAATATTTGGGAATGAGCTAAAATAAACATTTAAGGGACTGTAAAGATCACCCAGTATTCTGAGAAATGGTTGATTATGTAGTCACCTCTTTTCCAGAAAAAAAATCACATGTGCACATATCCAGCAAATTTTGCATGCCATTCAGACCTTCTGAATTTTTTTTAGACCTCCAATTTTTAAAGAAGTTTTAGGTTTACAACAAACTGAGAAAAAGTTACAGAGGTTTCCCACACACCTCCTGTCCCACACATGTGTACCTCCCACATAATCAACACCACTTATCAGGAAAAAAATGGTTCTTTTTTTTTTTCCAAGGATGATCTTATATACAGTAATCACCCAAAGTCCATCAGACCCTTAATCTTGAAATCCTTGATGTATTCCTACCCACTTTGCTGTTAAAATATTGATGTGGCTAGTATCCTGTGTTTTTGAAATCAGAAAGGCTTTGCTTCAAATCCCTATATCTCTATTTAGTAGCATTATGTCCTTTGAAGCTATTTAACTTCCTTGAACCTCAATATTTTTCCATCTATAAAATGGGCCTCATAGTTTTAATATGTAGTATTGTAATGATTAGTGACCATACTCTATCTTTGTCTTTATCTCTATCTCTGTCTCTGTCTCTGTCTCTATCTCTAACAAGCACAGAACAGCAAGTGAATCAATGGCTAATAGTATTTATTATACATTGGAAATTATTTGGGACAGCAAAATGGCAATATATTTAAGAGCTTTAAGAATTTTGTTACTCTAACTCAAAAATTCCAGTTGTGGAAATTATTCTAGGGAAATAATTCAGAAGAAAAAAATTGCCCTTCTGAGTCAAATTTGTAATTTCTGCACTAAATACATTAGGATACCTAATTTGAAATTCATAATAATAATTATATTTGTATCTACAGAATCTATCATCTGTTAAAATGCATGATTACATACTAGTTACTTGTAAAGTGAATGAATGGGTTAATGTTGGGTAAAATGTATCAATTTGATGAAAATATCTATCAGCTTGAAGATATGTTGATGAGTTATGCAGTATAAAATGGACAGTCACTGTGACTGAATTAATATTTATATGTAAATATGTTAATATGTATTATATATTTATAATAAACATTATATTAGTCACCAATTAATATATTATATAAATTATAATTTGCTTATTATATAATTTATATAAACATATTTTATCTTTAAAATTATATATAATATATATGCATACAAAGACACTAGGGAAATAGTAAGAAATTGCATTTCTCATCTTTAAAAATTCACAAAATGCTATTGACTTTTCATATATGCACAGAAAATTTAAATAGATGACTATAAGACAAGTGCCTGCTATATGAAGACAACAGCCTAGCAAAATGAAATGTCTACTTTTGTTACTAAAATTAATGATTTCTGACCTATACAAATGAGTGTTAAACTGTTTCAAATAATAAACTGATTATTATTGATAATCATGCCATTCTCCCCCCTCCCTTTTTTTCCTTAATAGATTATAAATGAAGTAAGTCCTGAGAAATTAGTGGAGTGGACTAACCCAGGGCAGATGAAGGAAAGGACTGTGGATTTGCACTTGCCCCGATTTGAGGTGGAAGATAGTTATAATCTGGAGGCGGCGCTGGGCGCCATGGGGCTGGGGGATGCCTTCAGTGAGCTGGAGGCTGACTATTCAGGGATGTCCCCACGTTCAGGGCTGCATGCCCAGAAGTTTCTGCACGGGTCCTTTGTGGTGGTGACTGAGGAAGGTACCGAGGCTGCAGCGAGCACCGGGATGGGCTTTGCGGTTACATCAGAGCCCAGTTATGAAACTTTTCACTGCAATCATCCCTTCCTGTTCTTCATCCGGCACAACGAGTCAAACAGTGTCCTCTTCTTTGGCAAATTTTCCTCTCCTTAGGCCAGTCACTGGCTTGGCAGAAAACCAGTGTTGGAGTATTAATATGACTATGGTAGTAGCCCATTCTTTGAAGAAATTTGATTTTCTTGCTTGCATTTCAATCCAGCCCTCAAAATGTATGATTTAGTGACTGTACTGGGTGTGTGTGTTTATAATTTTCTTTAAAAGTGAAATGTCCTTTTGTTTGTGTCATGTATAAAGTGAGTTAAATCAAGGCTTATAAATATGCTGTTGATTTCTTCTAAAAGTAAATTAACGACTTGTAGTTTTATGCACTAATGAAAAAAACTGTCTTGTCAGTAAAGACTATGGATTAATGATTTTGGGAGTCTCTCCAGCTCTAATATTTCAAAGGATTATAATAAAAAGTGAAATAAAACAGTAGTTTACTCAATTCATGTGCTACCTTTCTCTTTCTCAGCTATTAGTGTGGCAAACTGCATATAGGAAAAAAGAATTTAGAAAGACATCAGCCAACATAAATTAAAACTCAAAAGCCAGGATAAAGTGAAACAATATACCAGGCAGAGAGGATGCCCATATTTTCACCCTCTATTCTAACAGAGCATATTATTCATTGTCAATTGCATAAATATCTTGATATTGTAAATAAAGTCAATGTGGTCATAAAATAAAATAGATTCATTTTAATCCTAGAACTTGACTTTTGATAATGTACACCTGTGCAAATACCACCACACTCAACATACAGGATATTTCCATCATTGCCCAGGTTCCCTTGTTCTGTTTCCCTGTCAACCACCCCATGCAGCCTCAGCTCACACAACTGCTGGCCTGCCTGTCTTCAATCATTACAGGGTGTATTCGTCATTTCTAGGGTTTCGTTCAAGTGGATTCATATCATATATTCTCTTTTGTGTCTGGCTTTTTTTGCTGAGCACTGAGATAATCCATGATGTTGGAATACCAGTAGTTCATTAGTTCTTATGGACAAACAGTATTCCATTGTATGGGTAAACCCACATTTTGTTTACCTATTTACCCACTGGGAATTTATGTTGCTTCCAGTTTTTAGCTACTATGCATAGTGCTAGAATGCACATTTGTGTGCATAAATCTTTGTGTGGACATATGCTTTCATTTTTCTTGGGTGGACACCTGTGAGTGAAAATGCTGAGACATATGGTATATACAATATATGTTTAAATTTATAAGAAACTGCCAAAATATTCTCCAAAGTGGTTGTGCCATTTTTCACTCTTATGAGTAATGTTTGAGTATTCCAGTTGCTCTGGGTCCTCACCAGTGGTTGGAGTGGTCAGAGTTCTGCATTATACCCATTCTAGTGGGTGTGAAGGTGGCATCTCATTGTGGTTTTAATGTATGCATTTCCCTTATGACTGATGATGTTGAGAATCTTTTCATGTGCATGTTGGCCATATGCATATCTTCTTTTGTAAAATGTCTATTCAATTTTGTGCCCATTTTTATTAAATTGTTTTCTTATTGTTGACTTGTACTTGTTTTTGATATATTCTGAAAAAAACTGTCAGCTATATGAATTTAATTTTGCTGTCATTGATGGTGTCATTGAGCAATTTAAAATTTTCATGGAGTCCAATTCATTAATTTTTTCACTTATGGTTTCTGTTTTTCTGTCTTATTTAAGATATTTTTGCAAATCTCAAGTTTGCTAAGACTTTTTTATGCTTTCTTTTGGACTCTTATGGCATTAGCTTTTACATTTAGACCTATGATTTACTTTCAATTTTTGTGAAGTAAGGCTTGGGGCTCATTGTTTCTCATGTGGTCTTTCAGTTGTTCCAGCACCATTTGTTGAAAAGATTGTCCTTACCTCAATGACTTAATCACCCTGGAAACTTTATGTCACATGCATGCGTGGATTTGTTTCTGATCCTCTGTTCTTCTACTGATCTAAATGTTTATCATCTGTCAATATCTCCCCATCCCTGAACACATTCTTTCCTGAGATTTGCTTTGTCTAAAAATATAACCACTCAGGCTTCCACATGACTAGTATTGGCATGGTATGCTTTTTTCTATCCTTCCATTTTAATTTAGATGTATCCTTATACTTAAAGGGAGTTTTAATTTTTAAATTAAATTGATTTGGGTGACATTGGGTAATAAGATTATATAGATTTTCAAGTGCACAATTTTATGATAGATCATCTGAATATTGCATTAAAAACAGACATCATATAGTGACATGTTGTGATCATCCCATGGAAATAGAATGGAGTCTCCTTATTCCCACACAAAAAAATTGGTTGAACATTTAGACTGATGATACCACATATGCACCAAGAAAGTATGAAGAGATTGATTACTTACGTAATGAGGCTTTCTGGGGAGAGCATTGCAGGGTCCCTGGCTTAGGAGACCCAGGAGGGCTTTTATTGGGTTAGGATTTGGGTATGGGTGAGGGTTCCTGTGCCTGGTTAAGATGTGATTGCTTGGTTTGCACCTCCTGCAGGTGCCAAGGGAGGGAGCTCAAGGACTTTCTTGCCAGCTGTCCTAAAGAGGCTCTCTTGAACACCCTAGATAGAACCTGTGTGGTGAAGACTGGGTATAAATTCCCTCTGTATCTGAGGCTTCCAGGGGTTCTATACCCTGGCGCTACCCAGACTTAGCCTTCAGCACTTGTCTGGAGCCCTGTTTTCCTCCCATGTTCTGCCCTAGGCAAGTCAGTGCTGGCGTCCTGTCTCTTCTTGAAGGCACTTGTCTTTCCTTAGATTTCAGGCTGAGGGGCAGCCTTACAACTTTCTGATGGGCTTAAGAATTTGTGTATTATCCAGATTTTTATTCTCCCCACCCCCTGTCATGGTGGAGCAGCACTCTTTCCAGCTTTCTCCATCACAGCAGAAACTGGAAGACTGTGATTATGGGTGAATCATGTCCTCTGGGTTCCTGAGTCAGGTCAGGCCCAGGAAGCTTCCTGCTGCTAACCCAGAGTGCCGTCCCATGCCAATTATTTAAAGATAAATGTTGCTATTTTCTGTATTGAGGGAGAGGCTCTTTCCTGTGAGAAATGGATTTTCGCTGAGACTCTGAAATCTGCTGCTCCTGAGCCCTCTTACCAATGTCTTTGCTTTTCTCTTTACTTCCTCCAGGGCCTCCTGCTCAACCTCAGCTGTTTTCACCTTTGGCAGTTGTCAGGGAGGAACAAATCTTTCTCTACCCTCAAGGTTCTTATAGCTGGTCTAATAATAAAATAGACATGAGGTAGATTAGCAAACAACCAAATTTGATACATACATACCTATCGGATCCCTTTATATGTCAGTCTGAGACCCTGCATGCAGAGGAGATTCAGAGACAGAAAGGGAACATGAGTGTATAAGACATCCTGAGGAAGGGTTGAGGTGGGGTGACTGGGGGCTTTAAAGAGTCATTGCAGAATGATAAGAACAGATGCTTAGTAAATAAAAAAAGTCCTGTTCTACAGACAGGTCAAAGATGCTAACTCTGATAATTTCCCTTTATGGGCAAGGCTCCTAATTCAAATTCTTCTAGGTAGTCAAGGGAGGGCAGAAGTTTCTCCTGACCCTGCAGTTACAGTTGCCCTTAGCTCATAATAATCCACATATTACAGAAGCACATTTTTGAGTGACTATCTCTGAATCCCCACACAGTCTTTATACAAATTATGAGACCATGAATTATACCTACCTTCTAACTTTACTGAGAAAGAAATTTATAGAGATCTTCTTCTTCTTCTAATTCTCCTTCTAATTCTCCTTCTCCTTCTCCTTCTCCTTCTCCTTCTCCTTCTCCTTCTCCTTCTCCTTCTCGTCCTCCTCCTTCTCCTTCTCCTTCTCCTCCCCCTCCCCCTCCCCCTCCCCCTCCTCCTCCTCCTCCTCCTCTTCCTCCTCCTCTTCCTCCTCCTCCTCCTCTTCCTCCTCCTCCTCCTCCTCCTCCTCCTCCTCCTCCTCCTCCTCCTCCTCCTCCTCCTTCTTCTTCTTCTTCTTCTTCTTCTTCTTCTTCTTCTTCTTCTTCTTCTTCCTCTTCCTCTTCTTCTTCTTCCTTGTAGTGGAAGAAAAGAAGAAAGATACTGATATACAGAGCAATTCTGATGCTGGAAATCTCATTTAATTTTTTTCTTTTCCTTCATTGAAGGAGCAGGTTTTTCATGTACAACTTGATTTGTGAACTTAGGCAACAGGAAGGAGTTCCCAGGTATTAGTAGATATAATTTATGGTATGATTCCTTTTATGAACCAATACATTGACATCCTGAATTTGAAATATGTAAATTAGACACTTCTGGGTTTGTGACATTTTCTACCCCTCCCAAACTATCCATCCAAATGCAGTCCTCCCAGAGTGAGATTTGTTCATACTTCTAACTATTGTATCTATATTTTCTGTCTCACCAGTCACTGCAGTCATCTTTGGACACTCAGCATCTAGATCAATGTCTGAAAATGCAAGTGCTCAAAAATCTGACTAATTTAATGTTCCTGCACATTATAGGCAATGTTCTATCCACCAACTTATTGGAGAAGCAAGGAGTCAGCATCTAACAACAAGTTATCAATGAAGAATATAAAAGTGGAAATGTTTAATGCCCACATATCTGTTAGGCATGAACTTCAGTGTAGTCAGTACTGGGTTTGTTGATGACAGTCAAGGCTAAGTGTGTCTTGGAATGGATACCCCTAGGCCTGTGCTGTCAATGCTCTGGGAGGATAACAGATGAGTGTCTGAGTGGCAATGTGATATGTAACATTAACTTTATCAGCCCAAGCTGGGAAGGAAGCAAAGTGAAGAGTGACAGGTCTGGCCTTAACCAGTTAGGCTCAGTGGATAGAGCACTGGCCCTTGGACTGAAGGGTCCTGGGTTAGATTCTGGTCAAGGGCACACACTTCGGTTGTGGGTTCGATCCCCAGTGGGGGCATGCAGGAGGCAGCTGATCCATGATTCTCTCTCATCATTGATGTTTCTATCTCTCTCTCCCTCTTCCTTCCTCTCTGTAAAATCAATAAAAATGTATTTTAAAAAAAGAGTGACAGGTCTGGAATCAGGAAGTTAGAGTATCTATCCCAGCTCTTCCCTGACCTAACTGATTTCAAGGATGGCAATTAATTTTGTTGAAATTTTGTGGTTTTTTTTATTGCTTAAATTTAGAGAATTGTAAAAAAGGATCTCTACTAACACTTCTAACATTACATTGGTTACTACCCCTTATGAAATAGTCTTCTATCTAATTTTAATGAAAAATAATCCAGACATAGAGAGGGAATAAGGTCAACTACTTTAGCAACAAAAACCAAATTTGTTCTTGTCCATTTCTAAATCCTCCTCCTATGTGCCAGCTTCAGGGTCAAACAGACTATAAATCTGGGCTTTGGAAATAGTTTTATAGCCTACAGTAGTTAAGATCATCTTTCTGAACTTCCATTTCTTCATTTTAAAAATTGGTTTTATAAGAGTTTCTACTTTATTGAGCTGTTGTGAGGATAAATAGACTATGTGTTTATTAAAGAAACTGGAACATAGCATGCATCCAATTGATGTTGCCTGCTGTTTTCCTTGCCATTACCATCACATCACCACCATCACTACCCTCATCATTATCATTATCATTATCACCAGCAGCAATAGTAGCATCCTTTAACTTTGCTTGGAAACCAAATCATGGCCACCTTGTCTTTAGCCACCATATTAAAATATGAGCTGTTATTTCATCAGTTCTAAAATATTAGTGGATTCCAGGTTAGAGAGGTGTTTTTCTCAATGTTTGATTTATACTTCTATGTCAGTATTTGGAAGCCAATGTTCCAGGAAGCTGTACACCAATGTGTCTATTAAGCCCATCAAGTGTACTCAAAAGTTCTGACTCACTAAGCTTACTCCAATTAATCCCTGGGTTTTGACAATATTTAGTTCTGATCCTATATTTGTTATGCATTCTGCATCTCTAAGCAAATTTTGTCTCATTGCCACACCCCAAACTTTTCACTGCAAGAGGTGTGGCAGAATAACTGGTTCTAAAATGAACATCCTTTCCATTCATTTCTCTGGGGGTCAGCAGAAAGTCCCAGTACCTCTGAGCACTGGTCTAACTGCGGTATTTATGCTGATGTGTATTTGGTGGGTGAAGTATTGGGATAGAAAGGGTGACCTTCCTGGCAACACCATTTGTGCAATCCAGGGCATGCTCTGGAGAACAAGAGTTGAATGCTATGATAGGCTTCATCAGCCCTGGGATGCAGAGCTCCAGGTTCCTGTGCAGTAGCTGCCTTGGTATTGCCTTCAAGGTCATTGATGTTCAACCCCTGGATAAACATGACTGCAGGGAACTGAAATGCAGACAACACTCTATTTTTCATGTGTAATTTATCTTGAATGAACTTCACTTGAGTCTGATCACTAACTTAGAGTGTATTAAAAAATACAAGCTTTTTTTTTTAAAAAAATTATTGTCCTTAGTAGACAAAAAATTATATTAGACATAAAATATAGGTTAAAAAAGTCCTCGTTAGAAAGGAAACAAATGCATTCTTAGTCTCCAATGAAGCATGAATCTTCTTAGGCAATATTTGGAGGATGAGTATTTCTGGTTTCTACCCATTAGGGCACATAATTACCAGGGACAGAGACTATGCAGCCTTAGATGTTAAGATTCTAAAACACAAGGGACTGACCCTGGGTTTCTGTGCAATGGGATGGCCCTACCCTTTGGGGAATGACACACAAACAGTCACTTGGAAGGGCAGAACCTTTAGTGAGTTCTGGTCTCTGGATCTACAACAAGATGTCTTCCTGCATTTCTGAGTTTGCCTCATTTATGAGACCCTTAAGTTTTGTGGATTTCTAGTTTTCTGACTGCCCATTAGGTATTTTATGATTGATTTATAGGTGCTTACATGTGTATATTACATTCATACTGCTACTGTATTTCCAGACCTTGAATGATTGCTTGACCATCAACATCAGAGCATTTGTTCCAAATGTTGGCCTGCTTGTGTGCTGAATTTGGTCCCACTATTCTGGCCTTCAGGATGCTAGATTTGTTTATTTATTTTTTGTCATTTTATATGTGAGACCTGCTGCCTTAGCCAGCATGAGGCATAGCAGGTGCCGAATAATTATTAAATGACTTCTACTACACTACACATAGTAAGGCAATCTTGGATTTTTATAATGTCCTTTATAATAGAAATATAAGTGAATTCTTATAGAAGAAACTAGTGGCCTGGTGCATGAAAATTCATGCACTGGAGGGGGGTCCCTCAGCTTGGCCTTCCCCCTCTCACAGTCTGGGAGCCCTCAGGGGTGGGAGGCAACCTGGCGATCAGGGGAAGGTGACACCCCCATCACACCTCTGCTGCTGCCACTGCTGGCATTGCAAGCCTCAGCTGGCCCTGCTTACCTGAGCCTTGGGTGGCCCTGGGCAGCTGAGCAGCTGCCATCCGAGGCTTGCCTGTGCTTCAGGCTGGCCCTGGGTGACTGGGGGGCTGATGGGATTGGGAGACTCCAAAGGCAGGTGTGCCCTGGGGGGGGGGGGGGGTGGCTGAGGAGACTGAGAGCCACCATCTTTTGGCTGTGGGTGCTGCCATCTTTGAGGGTGTGGCAGTCAATTAGCATATTCCCTCTTTATTGTCTATGGGTGCCTCCATCTAGAGAGGGTGTGACAGTCAATTAGCATATTCCCTCTTTATTAGATAGGATAATAGGCTCCTGAGTGACTTAAAGAGAATGAGTCAATCATTCATTCATTTGTCACATAGTTGCTGACCCCTGTGTGTGCTCCAGGTGTACAACATAGATAATTCCAACAGAGCCCTGTAATGATGGAGACGACAAGATTATACATTGAAGGTTTTCCCCAAAAAAGGACAATATTATTTCATAAGGGAAGAGGGTATGTATCCTTTCATTTCAACATTGGCAGTTTGTGAAGCTTGGCTTTCATCTTTGACTAAGGAAAAGCAACAAGTAATATGAATAAATCACCATTTTATTGATAATGTATTTCATAAAATCAGAAATGTAGACATGTAAGGAAAAAATAGCACATGACATGATTCTTAGTAGACAATGTACACAATTTAACATTGGATTGAAGTGTTATAGCAGATGTAAATAAATTTAAAGAAATGTAGGTGTAAGGCTAATACATTTGAATAGTAGATATAATTTTTGAAGCAGAAAATGTGGTATTTCACATTTAGATGGTAGAGTATTGAAATATCCTTTTACCATTCCTTGAACATTTTATCCCAAAGGTAGAATTATCATGGGGAAATAATCTACATGTATTTGTAGAAAGAGAGAGACAAACATGATCTTTCGCCTATTACATTCTTAGTGATGACTATGAGATTGGAAAAGAAAGCTAAAGAGAACCCATTTCCTGCAATCAAAGTACTGGAACAACTCTGTTACCCTCCCCCTAAAGCAGCAGCATGTTAATTGCATCTAAGGGGACGAGAATCTGCCAAAGAAGAGAATGCTATTGGTCTTGTTGTGCTTGATGAGGAACAGGAAGGGGTGATCACAATGGAACATTTCATAATTTGGTACTGATGTGACAGAAATTCCTATGCCAGTAGCAGCTGCAGCCTCTGTACCCTCCTCTGTCACCTCCACAAAGGACTTGTGTATCATTGCAGATATCACGAGATCCCCACTTCCTGACATGCCCGAGAAGTCGGCATCCTGTGAACTGAAGGCGTCCACCATCCCCAGGGCTTTCATAGTGACCTGGAGTTCAAAGCTTTGTTCCACCTTGAACCGAGGTAAGTGAACATGCACATGACTCATGCTCATATTCCGTGAGCTGGTCCACTCTATTAATTTCTCTGCAGTGAGTTTGTCTTCAAGCTATAATGATGGAAAAAATAACAAATGACATGATTCTCAGTGGACATTGAACACAATTGAGCATTGGATTAAAATGTTCCAGCAAATATAAATACAGGAGATTCAGTTATATATATATTATAATAGATAGTAATATCTAAGTGCATATTATACATAACAAACCTAATCATCTGTATTATATATAAAGCAATAGAACCATTAAATAAAATTATTTTGTAAAAGATGAAATATATACCTCCATTCTTAACTGCCTGTCCACTGTATGTTTACATTTTAAATAGTTCTCTTCTAGTTAATGTTTTTTTGTACAAAATTTTTACAGTTTATAGCATCCAACTTACTTTTATTCTTTTTTTTGTTGCTTGACCTATTTGTAAACATCTCCATATAGCCATATATTTCTTGAATCAAGTTTTAATTGTCATATTCTGCCATTAAACTGATAGTCAATGTATATATCTTTTCATAATTAATATTTTTAAAGTATTTACTGTGTGTCAGCCCCTAAGCTAAACTATTGGCAATACAATGCTGCACCAATGCTCCTTGTTGAAATGTTCATTACTTTTAGACACTTTGGTCCAAATGCTTTTGCCTTGTTTAGACTAATTAGCAGAGGATAAATTCCAGGACTGGGGCTCCTAATGTTATTGATAAGGAGGACTGCTGGGTGGGAGGAAAGAGATAGTAAAGGCTATTCACATATCCCACCAGACTACTTTCCTGGAGGACTTCCCCTGCCAGTGTTGCCACAGTATGTACTTTGTGGCAAGCTCACTGCCACTCTGGCAGCATCCTTTACTATTATAGGGATTGTATATGCCATTTTTGGAATGTCCTCAATATGTCAGTTATTGTTATTGATATTTTTTACACATTATCTTTAAACTGATAAGAACAGATACTACACTTGATCTTAGCCAAAAGGCTGAGAAGCGATTATTATCTTTAATCATTATAAAATGCTAAGAGGAAAATTTCTCTTTCTTCTCTCTCACAGGAATGAGGGTGCAAATGACTTGGAGCTCTTAGGGATAGACTACTTCTAAACTGAAAAGTGAAAATCAAGATAAATCTATTTGTCTACTGTCCACAAACTCATTGTGAGTCAGTATGCAAAATAGTACCCATTGGTGCTTTAATTTGCTTGCTTTTGTTTCTGGGTGAACCTGCATATGTTTTTCCATGTGTCACCTACATCAAAGTCTTAGTTTTTTGGTCTTCAAGTGAATAAATTGGAATATATCTGAGGTTCCTATGGTTGCAAAATAGTCCATGTGTGTGCCAAGGTATATGTATTTTTCCTGAACTGACATTCATGGTTTCATCAGAATGTTAATGGGACCTATGATCCTACAAACTTCTATATATTTTTCCATATCACACACACGTGATACTTAAGATATTATTTATTTTTTTGGAACATGACCGAATGCTAGGTTCTCCTTAACACCTCTCCTTCAGGCTGTATTCATAGAAGAGACAAAGTATCTATTCCTGAACCCCTTCAGACATCACCCATGGGCTGTGAGCACCGCTTCCATAAACAGCCCACACAAGCATTGTACTACAAGGAAATTGGGCAATAGAAAGAAGAATTGTAGATACAAGGTTTTACCTGCTGAAGACCATCTATTTCATTTGGCAGCAACAACACCATGCTCAGGTCTTTGTCTTTGTATGGTATTTCCAGGATCTTGGCTTGCATGTCCTCCAGTGAGGCGAACTTAAACATATGGCTTTGTTTCATCATCTGCACAACTTTGCTTGTATCCTGCAGTAAATTAGTGTGGCAAACAAATGCCAAGGGAGGCATAAGTTAAAAAAATAATATTATTGAGATAGCAAACACATCCTCTTTCTAAGAGATAATCTGGGACATTTGTGAGTTAGAGAGAAGAGTTTCTTTAAGGGTTCCTAACTAAATAAAGTAAAAAATAAAACAAGAAAGTGCAGCTGTGAGAAATTCTGTTCTCTACCTGCAGTTGTACATTAATCAAATATCTGTTGAAATGGAACATTCTATGTCTAGCTACGTTGCATTATATAAGTAAAAAATAGACAATACCTTGTTCAGCCAAAATTGTCCCTGCTCAGTTTTTTTTGGATCAAATTTTTCATTCCACTGCCCCTTGAAATAGATGGCATTCACCAGAACCAGAATGGTGGAGCTGTCAAGAGAGCCTTCGGGAAAGAGATTCTTGATTTTTTCTGCAAAAGAAAGAAAAACAAAGGTCTATCATGAAAGGTACAAGTGGTTTGTCTGGAAGATGCTTTGAAAATTAAAGTGATCATTAGTTATTCATACAAGTCACCACTTTAGTGATTCCATGACCAAATAGTTGACAAGGTACAATCTTTCTTATATCACCAGACTGATGGAGTTACCCCCATGGAGAAGACAACCCTTTTTATGATTAGGAAGGTGTTCAGATTCTCTGAGGGTGACTTCAGTCATCTCACACTGAATACTGATGAACTGATTTCATCTGCTCTTTCAACAAATGCGTTTCCCCCCCCCTCCGTGCCTCCCTCCCCCCTGGACTTTCCTCCTCCTTCCTTCTCTCTGTTCTTTCCTCCCTTTCCATTCTCTTCTTTTCTTCCTTCTTCTCTTTTTTTCCCTTTTATTTCAAATTTAGGCTCATGACTCAGGGGAAATAGGGCCTGAATGTTCTTTAGAGCCAATGTCACGAGCTCTATAACCTGAAGCACATGCTCTATGTGGTCAGCTGCCATTCCCTGTGGTGTCTTCCTCTTCATTCCCCACTTTGAATTGCTGTTGGTTTAGTCTGGGCCGCAGGTGGGAGGGAGAATCCAGCTCATAGAATGGAGACTGTCAACTTTGTGCTGTGGTTGGGGAAGAAGCTGTGGGTATGGCCAAGTGGGATAGGCAGGTGGCAAGAAGGGGGATTTACAAGAAAGTTGTTTGTTTCCCAGTTAACAAAGGATAAGGGATCCTTTTCTCATCTTTTCTCTTAGGGATCCTAATCCAGAAGTTAAGTCTCTGATTTAAAGTAAAAGATGTGAACCTAAGATGGGGTCTAAGCAGAGAGTTGGGGTCCACAAAGATGCTATCAGTCTCCAGCTGCATTTTCATGTAGCTGTTCCCCCGATCCCTCATGGGCTCCCCTTGTTTCTGTCCACATTTACTTGGACCATGCCACCATCCGCAGTGCCCTCCCCCAGACACTCTGTGGACTCCCTATCCTGGTACTCCACGCAGTGTCAGCACAGGTTCATGCACAGCGGGGACTCACGGTGACTTTTCATGGGTGACCCTCTCATACTGTACCATTCGTTTGGCTTTCCACCCAGGAATTAATCATCTTTCGGGTTTCTTCTGTAGCATTTGAAAAATCAGCAGATTCCACACTGGCTAGGTAGAATTTCTTAACATTATCCAAGTATTCCTTTGATGTGGGAAGGAAGAAAGGAGGAATTAAGAGTAATTTATCAGTAACTATGTATTCCCAAGTTAAATTATGTTTTATCATTACCAACTATAGTACATCAGCTCATCCCTAAACCCACACTTTACTGGTGGGTTGTCAGGCTCGGGGATACTCCAGTGAACAGAACTGTGGTGAGGGATCCTGACTGACATACCATGAATAAATGATCCCCAGGTGGGTCAGCCAAGCTCATGTGACTCAATTTCCCCAATTTGGTCATTGGGGATAGAGGACCAGGAGGCAGGCGACAGGTGTGGCAGATCCATGAAACTCACCTGAAAAAACTGAAACTTCTTATCTCCATAGAGCCTGTTGGCAAGGCTCAGCTTGTAGGCATCAGTGGGCTTATTTAACTCAGTCAGAAGCTTTTGAAATTGCTGGTGCACGTTTCTCGACTCTTCAACCTTCAAACATCAAAAACGAGCTCACTGAATTCTCTGTCATTGTAAATACTAAACCATGTACTTCAGTCTGTCAGATCCATATGTAACGTTTGGCAGCCCCCTAGATGACTTTTGTTGTTAGTCTCTGATATTTGGTGTATTTTACCTCATATATCCTTTATAATCCTCCCATTGACTCATCCAGAAATTTTTTTCTTTCTGCTCTAACATACTCCAGTCTTTTCTCATGTGAACTATAGGGGCAGCACCATTTCACTATTGGGTTGTCTTTTGATTGGTTCAGTGGTTAGGCTTAAATCTCCAGCTAAACTTAAGCTCCTTAAGGACTACCAGCGGTTCTCAACCTGTGGCGGTCGAACGACCCTTTCACACGGGTCACCTAAGACCATCCTGCATATCAGATATTTACATTATGATTCATAACAGTAGCAACATTACAGTTATGAAGTAGCAACGAAAATAATTTTATGGTTGGGTCACAACATGAGGAACTGTATTTAAAGGGCCAGAAGGTTGAGAACCACTGGACTAGATTGTATGTCATTTCTAACAGCCACCAATGGTATGAGAATGTTGAACTTGCATGTTTTAATATTCTGTGACACGAAGCCCAATTATACTCCTTGGCAGAATTATTTCTAAGAACGATTGATTGGGATCTATGCTTTTTACTCATAATGGTCATACTGGAAGAGTGGTAACAGTGTGTGCCTGGTACATTACTAAAGACTTCACATCTATATCTCTAAGTCTTTAGTCTAATTCAAATGAAAATAAGAGGCTAAGAGAGTTAAATAAGTTCTCTAAGGATACAATGTCACAGAGACAATTTTTGAAACTAGGCCTGCCTGAGTCAGAGCCTTCCACTTGCTAGCTCAGAGTTTTGGACTATTAAGGATATAAGCCATATATCTCATACAATCATTTCCCAAAATATACTTGGATGGATGCTTATTTTTCTGAATCCATTTGTGAGTTAATTAAAATTATATGATTTTAGCAATGCTATTATGATTATTAAAATCATTATCTATGCTAATAAAAGGGTAAAATGCTATTAGATCAGATAGACCAGATGTCTTCCGGATGTCCTTCCAGAAAAAACCACGGTAGCAGCGGCTAAGGCAGAGGCGGTTAGGGGCAATCAGAGCAGTTAGGAGTGATCCAGCTGGCAGGGGGGAGCAGTTAGGGGCATCAGGCAGGCAGGCAGAGGTGGTTAGGGGTGATCATGCAGGCATGCAGAGGGGTTAGGGATGATCAGGCAGGCAGGCAGAGTGGTTAGGGGCGATCAGGCAGGCAGAGTGGTTAGGGGTAATTAGGCAGGCAGGTGAACGGTTAGGAGTCAGCAGTCCTGGATTGCAAGAGATCGGGCCTAAACTAGCAGTCGGACATCCCCTGAGGGGTCCCGGATTGGAGAGGGTGCAGTCTGGGCTGAGGGACACCCCCATGCATGAATTTCGTGCACCAGGCTTCTAGTCTATATGTATAAAAAGCCAGTGAATGGAACACTGTAATGACCGGAATGACCAGTCGCTAGGATACCCACTGTGGCCAGCGAACCAGCCCGATCAGGGTTGGGGCTGGCCGGCCAACCCCCTGTGGCCCTTCTGCCTGGCAGGCCCTGCCCCCGATTTGCCCCCCACCCCATTGGCTCTCGGCTCCTCCCCCCAGCTGGCCCTGCCCCTGATCAGCCCCCCCCACTCCAATCAGGGGCAGGGCCTGTGACTACAGCCTGCGGCCCCTCCCCCCGGCTGACCCCATCCCTGATTGCCCTCCCTTCACATACCAACGGGGGTGGGCCAGCTGGCCAACCACCCACGGCCCCTCCCCTTGGCCACTGGCCACTGATCGACCTGCCCACCCCATTCGGGGGCATGGCTGGCCAGCCCACTGCCCACAGCCACTCCCAACATCTGGCCCCACCCTCAATCAGCCCTCTCACCCCAATCTGGGGTGGGGCCTGATGGCCAATTGCTCCACAGCCCCTCCCCCTGGCCACCCTGGCCCTGATTGGGCTGCATCAGACTGGGCTGGTGGACCCCACCCATGCATGAATTTGTGCACTGGGCCTCTAGTTATTCTATAATAGTAATAACACATTATTTTTATCAAGGTTTCCAGTAATCCAGTCACTGTTGCAATGTTTTGAATGTATTTTCATGAATAGAGGCAACTCTTTTATTGCCCCTAGTTTATTCGGATAAGGTCACTGTGGCTCAGAGCAGTTTATCTTGCCCATGGTCACAATGTGTGAACAGCAGAGCAGAAATTTGAATGTAGCTTTTTGGTTCTAGTACTCATGCTCTTACTCACAATGCTGATCTCCTCTCAGGAAAACAAAAATATGAAATAAATAAGCGTGTAATATGAAATAAAAAAACAACAACTCTGTTTGTCTAATCTATTTTGCCTAAGATTTCCCTTAAGAAATGGACTTTTCACAGTTTATGTGAAATTCCCAATTTAAACAATGACCCTCTTGGATATTTGATGCTCGTTCTAGACTTGAGTGCTGTGACTCACCTGAGCTCTTGTGGTTCCTCCTTTTGTGTTCTCTATGACCTCATTAAAGTGCAGAACCTGGAAGAGACAGGAAGTGGAACAAAAAAACTTTACTCAAAAGATCTGTCTACAGCAGAGGAAATTAAGAGAAAAAAAACAAAGAAAGAAAGAATGGAAGGACAAAAGTAAACCTAAACCCCAAACAAACAAACAAACAAACAAACAAAAAACGCTAAACCAAAGCAAAACAAATAAAAAAGAATAAAGAACACTTTAGTAAGAGTTTTCTCCTTGAGATAACACAGCTAAGCTGGGTTGTAACCAACCCCTTCAAAGAATCCAATTCATATTCATTCATTGCTGAGGACACATGTGATGTTTTCCATGGATTTAAGTCAATGCATTACTTCTACCAATAATTCTCCATTTAAGCCTCACCTCTGGTTGGTGGGCAATGGTAGGGGTTCATTCTAGCTCCCAGAGGAAGTCTAGGAGTATGGAAGCAGTTGGACCAGTCATGGGAATACTTGCTTCTCCTGTGCTACCTATGGGGACAGCCAGCTGTGACCATCTTCACACACAACAACAGAGGGATAAGCCCAATCTAGTCAAAGTAAATAAAGCTGACACCTACCTTTTGAATTTCTGATGCAGTGCGTTTTTGGGACCCTAAGTATACCATGGCTAAGGCTGATGTGATACTAAGCGGGGAATAGAAAATATTTTCATTTGTTGATTTTCTGAACAGCTGGAACAGATCATATGCAAAGCGGGTATTTGCTTCACTGAGTGAATTCATGGTGTCGTTGGTGTGATCTGGAACTCCTGGAAAAGCAGCAGATTCATCATATAATGACTTTACCAAACAAAGGTTACTGTTTAATCAATTTTTCTTAAAGAAACAACTTGTATTTGGGCTTTAGGATTCTGGAAACTCAAGTGTTTCTTGTTTTTTACTGTTTAAACCTTCTATAAAGCACATGTTTTAATTTCATAATTAGAAGACAAGTACAATTATCATTTTAAGAGTTTTGTGAGAAAGTAAGAGAACATTTTTATCTTTCCTTTGTAACTGGCTGGACTAGGTCTGTTTAGAAAAGACTTTATAACAGATGCCAAGACCATGTGGATAATATGCAGCCAGCTCTCCTGAGGCACCTCTGCCTTCTCCTTCAAGGCTATGTGGTTGCCTCTCTCCACAAGTGCTCCTAAGAGAGTGGTTCTTTACTGGGAAATACATTTGATAAGTACAACTTGACAAATCAAGATGAAGTATTTGAATATTTCCCTGACAGAATAAGTAAAATCCCCTCATACAGAAAGCAATGCATGTATGATAGAAAACACATAATTGCTATTATTACCCGAAACAATTCATGTTGTTAAGTGGGAGCAGCTGAGCCACTTACCTGTGTTCATGGAGGAAGCAGGTAGGCAGGGAGTCTGTGAGTCTATGTGTGGTGAATGGTGAGCTCCTAAATATATACCTCTCCTGCCCCGCCTTCCTATAGTTGCAATGTCAAATAATTCAACATTTGATTTCTCAATCCTTACCCGCAGGGGCATGAAATATTTATTGGTAAAGACATGAAAGCTGCCATATTACTCTACCTTTTCCCCCGTTTAGTGCAATTGTGGCCATCATTGGGCCATAGGGCATGCATGCAGTTGCCTTACCAATATCAATGAGAATAAAGTTAAAATCCCAGTTTCCTCACATTCCTCCAGCTCAACCACCCAGAACCAACACTTAAAAAAATATTTCTCCTCTTGACAGTGAATTGTCTTTCAGGTTCACTTCAAACACCAACCAACCAAAAACTTAGATTTGCAAATTGAAGTTGTAAAAGGGCTTGTGCATCCTACCACTTCCCTCAGTGGTTATACTGCATAACCAGGAAAACAGCTCAACTTCTGACCAGGTGTTGAACAATATAGGGAGGACAGGAATCATCAACAATTGTTACAAATGACCATTTGCATGGCAGCATTTTGTGTGGCAGCATTCAAACTATGAAACAAAAATAAATCGTTGGAGCAGCCAGGATCATGACACTTCTCTGTCACCCTGCTCTTCAGTATGCCAGCTTCAGATTCATGGGCTGGAGAATGGAGTTAATGGCCTATAAGAAAAAGTGAGAAAAAGGTCTTCATTGAATGTCATGGTTAACTTTGGTACCATCGGAGCCTTAGTCTCTTAGTGTGCATGGTGTTCCTAGAGGCGGAATAGTATTAAAATGTGTTGATGTTTATGAGCTGGGATATGTATTTGCCCACTTATGCCTTTATTAACCTATTGAAGCAGATCTGTGTTATACCCATTTCACAGAAGATAGAACTGAGTCATGGAGCAGTTGAACAGAGCCCAGATTTTTACAGGTGATGACCTGCACAGGTGAGATATCTAGACAGATAACTTGGCTCAGGAACTGTACGTGTATCCACCGTCCACACTATAGTAGGAAGACTCCAGGCTAAAACAAGGTATTTCCTTGTCTTTCAATGAAGAGAACTCTTTTTGTTGGCACTCACAATAGAGAAAATATCTTCACATAGAATCCAAAGGGGCAGACATGGGTCAATTACTAAGCCCCCAACCTTTCATCTGGGCCTGACAGTCACCAGGAGAGGAAGCATGGCTTTCAGTCACCCTTTTAGGGATCCATCCAGAGGTAACCATGAACAATGTGTGGAGACTGGAATGGGGTGACCTCCTCTAAGCTCAGAGAGAGAATCAAATCATGCCTAACCCTCCCATCCCTCAAACAACTCTGTTCAGCTTGGGTTTAGTAGAAATGAATGACCTTGAGAGGGAAGGAAACTGAAAACAAGAGTGTTGTTCCCCAGAGTACACTGTACCTGAAGCATGGCTGTGGCCAGGGAGAGAGCTGGCATTCCAGGCATCTAGCTCCTATCCCACAGGGGTAGGGATATTTGTCCTGTGGACTGACTTGCCGGGGTTCATGTCCCAGCATCAAGAAGGGTTCAGGAATCTGGAAAAGGGGCTGCCCATAGATGACATAAGAATCCAGAGACTAATAAAGAGTCTGGAGACGAGGTATAATTTTGAAAGGCATTGGGGGTCAGAGGACCTTCAGCCAAAGGAACTGAAGACTCCCTCCTTGTCTAGGACCCTTGCTTTTATTAACACAATTTGTCCTAAGGCAAGGTGGAGATAATACACTTCCATGGGTAAGGTTTCAAAGGGTACAGAGGCATTGTTAGTTTGGGGAATAGCCTACAGCTGTTCAGGTGTTTGGCCAGTAGGAGGCAATAACATGTAGATTAAGAAGCCCTTTAACTGTCTGGCAGCCACAATCAGTTTCCTATTCAGGTTTGGGGAAATGCCTTTAGCCATTCCCAACAGGTGACTATATGTGCGACTCAAGCCTGTTGAGTCCCCAAGTTTCATCAACCTTTTGATGAAACTCTTGAAATTGTGACATGCTGGAATTGGTCTACGGCACTGACTTTTTAATTGATATATAATTCATAAACCATAAGGTTCACCTTTAAAATATGTACAAGTCACTGTTTTTTAGTATATTCACAAGGTTGTACAACCATCACCGTAATGTAATTCCAGAATGATTTTTATCACTCCTCAAAGAAACCCCATACACAGTTCTCCCTTCCTCCAAAATCTGAGTGGAGTGACAGGGGCTTGTAGATAGTAAAGTTTTGATTAACTAAGGCATAAGTCCAATCCTATATAATAAAAGGCTAATATGCAAATTGTCCCCTCAACTGGGAGTTCAACTGGGAGTTCAACCAGAAGTTCAGCCAGGGGGCGGGGCCAGCCGGCCAACCACCTGCAGTCTCTCTCCCAGGCTGGCCTGGCTGGATCTGCCCTGATTGAGGTGGGCGGGCTGGACCACACCTGTGCACAAATTTTTATTTTTTTTTCAACTTGAGAGCCATTTCCTATTCAATATAATGAAACAAAAGAATTTAAGAATGAAATTTGGTCACTCACAACATAGCAATAGTAATGTTATTTAGGTGGTTGTTTCAAAAACTCCAGAAACCCAATTGTATTTTCATCACCTACTAAGAGACACTATTAAAATACAAAAACAGAAAAGAAACATAAGCTTTGGAAAAGGTAGACTTTTAATAACTGCTTTTATCACCAGGTTAAGTCATGCAGTTACAAAGTAGTTAGAAATTTCTGAAAGGATATTATTGTTAAAAAAAGAAAAAGCTCATTCTTACATAAATAATATCGAGCACTTCATTGGGACACTACTATTCAAAAGGCCCTGGCAAAACACAACCGCCAACCCCAGGCTGTCTCCAGGCCACTGTTGAAGCTGTGTCGAAGGGGAGGCCCCTGAAAGGGGATACAAAGTCAGGGTGAGTTGGGCTATTATTGGCAATGCCCAGAGCTGCCAGCCAGACTCCAAAGAGGGAGCCCAAGTGGTTTTTTTTCTGGGACACTCTATTTGAATTATTGTTCAACCAGGCAACACAATAGACTTTGCGAAGAGAAGAGCAATTAATTAACATGAGGAGATTACTACATTCTTTGGACTATATGTCATCAATGTGGCTAATAAATTCTGACAGTCTCACACAACAGAAATAGGTGCCATCGTTTGCTATGCACCAACAACTGGGCTTGTCACTGGAAAAAGCCAAAACAAAACCCAGCAACAAAATACTAGTCTTCTTAGAGTTTCTTGCGCTTTGATTTTTTAGGGCTTGAGCCCTGTTTCACTTATAGGGTCTAGGATGCTTGTGTTGAGTAAAAAGGAGATACCCCAATATTCAAAGCTGCTAAATGTTCTCTTTGCCATAAAGACTCCGTGTAACTGTGTGAACATTTGGGATTTTTCTCCTCTGTCCTGAGGTCTCTGTCTGCTTTCTTCTTTGAGTTTCTTCCTAGGAGGATTAGAAGTGCATGAATGGAGGTTTACAGCATCTTCCCCTGCCCCAGGCTCTTGGCCATAGGCAACTTCTTAGCACCCTGAGCTCAGCAAGGGCTCCTGGAGGACTGCCTGGGGGAAGCAGAGAGGGGAGTGGCAAGGTGGCCATATGGTTCCAGGACCAGTGTCTTTATTTTTAACTGTGTGCTACTGCTGCCCCTCCCCCTCCTTGTCTGGTTCTGGGGTATAATCTGGACTAGCAGGAGTTGAATGGGGGAAATGCTGGTTCTCCCCGCTTTGGGGGAGGGGTAACACATTAGTTGAGCAGTAGGGATAGAAGGTATGAGCCTGGGAGTGCTTTAATAAATTATTTTCCTTGTAGATTTTATTTTTAATTTATCTGTGACCTGCCAGGGAAGGGAGAGGAGAGGTTGTGAGCACATGACAAAATAAAATAAAATGGATGATTCAAAAAAAAAAAAAAAAAAAGACTCCAAAGAGGGAGCCCAAGTGGTTTTTTTCTGGGACACTCTATTTGAATTATTGTTCAATCAGGCAACACAATAGACTTTGAAAAGAGAAGAACAATTAATTAACATGAGGAGGTTACTACATTCTTTGGACTATATGTCATCAATGTGGTTAATAAATTAAGTTAATAAATTTTTTTTATGAAAAAGTCTTTATTTGAAGGCAAAACAGTAAAACCCACAAGAAATTGTTAACAGCACGTGTTTATGCTTTATATCCTGAATCAGACACATTTAAACAATTCACAGCTACAGGAAACCTAGAACAAAATCAAATATTTTATCACATCAGGTTGAAAAGTTGGAGGATTTTGCATCTTATCGAAAATAATTTTTTGAAAATGTTTCTGTACAAATAAATGGCACCACACCCCGCTGCCTGAAGATACTAAGTGCAGCTGATCCCAGCGTGGCCGCCCGTGGCTCCCTCCAGGCCTCGCCTCCTTGTGGTGCACGGGGCCTCTAGTGATAGAAGAAAACAATAAGAAATAAGACCCAGGATGAAAAAGATTACAAACATGAGGAATAAGAATTCTCAGTCAAGGTTGTATCATAGGCCATTGTCACAAAATAGGGTGGAGATTCATGGAGCAGGAGAAGGATGGGTTTATTTGGGCTCAAAAAGAAATCAACCTGACTCCCATAGGACAGAAGCAAGTAGCTCAGCCTGGACATGGAAGAAGAAATAGTATGATGAGGTAGGATAAATTGGCCTTCCAGTGAACTTCTGAAGCTGAATTCTGAGACTAAGCTACCAAGATCCCTCATGCAGAAGTTGGGTTTGAGGAAAAGGCAGTAATTGATAAAAACCAGCAGTTTGCTTAAATATAGAGTTTGGATTAGCTCAAATAAGCAGACATTTCATACTCTTCACCCCCCACCCCGCCCCCTCCAATACACAGGATTATGACATCCTGACCATAGTGTCACTGAAGACTCAACAATTCTCAGAAGTTTTTGCATATGAATACTTGTCAACTTATGTCTTTGGGTATTTTCTGAATGTACACTGACATCATTGGTTCCAGGAATCCAGGTACCCAATGAAACACAAGAGGAAATTAAGTTTCAGGAACCATCCTTCTATTTCTAGTGTCTTTACAGGTTGGTTAAGAAATATTTCCTAGTTTATCCTGAACCTCACTTCCCTGTGAAGGGCATGATGATTTGACAGCATTGTTAAGTTGTAAATTATAGGGGACATTCTCTTTCTTTCTTTCTTTCTTTTTTTTAACCAAGAATGTGGTTGTACCTGTCTACAGGACAACCGGTTAGTGGAGAATATTCTTTAAGCTTAGAATAATAGAATGCCTGGTTAGCACAGAGCAGGGGCTTATTGGCAAAAGAGGTTCGCAAGGTTGCTTAACTTTTGGGAAGCCAAGTTTCCGAGTTCATTCAGTCACCATATACTTCCCATCTTACTACCTCTGAAACCAGCCTCTGTGTGCCTGGAAATAATCCTGCCCTTAATTTGCATCTCCCAGACTTGCAGAAGAAGTTATCACTTCCTTGAGTCTTCCGGTGGCCCAAGTCTAATAATATCTACTCCCACACATACTAGTTATGATCCGTTATTGCAAGAGAAACTCCTATTTTTGAAATCATCCCAGTGATATCTTCTCTACACTATGAGGGTTACTTGAGAAAACATGGTAAATGATTGTACTCTATGTAAGAAAATTGTTCTTGAAATTCAGGGCGTTAAATTGAGTACTCTGTCAATACTCATTTTGATTTACAATATCATTCGTATGATGCTTATCGTTTTAAAAGTATCTTTTAAAAATTTCTGAGATACAAGATTCCTGCCATAGTAGTTAAGATATTTCAGAAAGGTAGACAGGAAAGTATGAGAAGGAGCTCTGCCTCCACTCTCAAATAGGACTGCTGTCATAAGGTGCACAGATGGGGCTTACTATGACTGAAATTTATTCTCTCACACTTCTGGAAGTTAGACGTCTAAAATCAAGGTGTGCTTAGGCTTAGGCCCACATTACCTCTGAAGGCTCTGGGAGAACCCTTCCTTGTGTCTTCCTACTTTTGGAGGTTCTTAGTGTTCCTTGGCTTGTGCATTTAGCCTCTGTCGCTGTCTTCACATGACATTTCTGTGTGTCTCTTCTCTTCTTACAAGGGTAATAGTCATTGGATTAGGACCCACGCTGATCTAGTGCAACCATATCTTAACTAATTATGCCTATGACCTATTTCCAAATAAGATCACACTTTGAGATCCTGCATTTTTGAGAGATACTATTCAACCCACTATAATCAGCATTCCCATTAGCCAAACTAATCACTTTAAACAGTTTCAGGAGAAACCATCCAGCTATTTATCCTAATATATAAAAACCCTGGGTCCGTCACATCTGCAATGACCGGGAGGCTTGACCAACAGGAAGTCAGTCCTGAAGTCAGCGCTGGGTTGCCACAGCTGACTGCTATGGCTGTAGGCACAGTGATCCAGCACTGACTGCTGAGGGGGCTGCGAATCAGGCCCAGAGAGAGGCCTGAAAAGAGAAGCAGGGTCTGATCCGTAGCCTCTGTGGCTGCTGTTGATCAGCACCTGCCTCTCTCTTTAGCACCCAGCCTGATCATCAGCCCCGACTCCATTTCTCTCCAAGTCTCCACGGGGGCTACTGATCAGCCCTGCCTTTCTGATCAGGCCCTGTTAAAAGGCCCAGAGATGCTGACTGGCATAGAAACCGACCAATCAGAAGCAAATCTGGGTCAACTGTGAGGAGCCAATGGCTGCCTAGGAGGTGAAGCTTTTGACGCTGACTGGCATAGAAACTGACCAATCAGAACTAAATTGGCCAGCAGAGGAGGGCAGTTGGGGGTGAGATCAGGCCTGCAGAGGAGGGCATTTGGGGGTGATCAGGCAGGCAGAGGCAGTCAGGGGTGATCAGGTTGGCAGGGAAGGGCAGTTGGGGGCAAGATCAGGCCGGCAGGGGAGGGCGGTTGGAGGCCAGCAGGGGAGGGCAACTGGGGGTGGGATCAGGCCAGAAGGGAAGGACAATTGGGGGCAACCAGGCTGGCAGGGGAGGGAAGTTGGGGGCTAGATCAGGCCAGGAGGGAAGGGCAATTGGGGGCAACCAGGCCGGCAGGGGAGGGCAGTTGGGGGCCATCAGGCCGGCAGGAGAGGGCAATTGAGGGTGTGATCAGGCTGGCAGGGGAGGGCAGTTAGGAGTGAGATCAGGCTGGCAGGGGAGGGCCATTGGGGGTGAGATCAGGCCAGCAGGGGAGGGGAGTTGGGGGCAACCAGGCTGTCAGGGGAGGACAGTTGGTGGGGGGGTCCAGGCCTATAGGGGAGGGCAGTTGGGGGCCATCAGGCCAGCAGGAGAGGGCAATTGAAGGTGAGATCAGGCCGGCAGGGGAGGACAGTTGGGGGCGATTGAGCTGGCAGGGGAGCAGTTAGGTGTTAATCAGGCTGGCAGGGGAGCGGTTAGGGCGTGATCAGGCTGGCCGGCAGAAGTGGTTAGGGGCAATCAGGCAGTCAGGCAGGCAGGCAGGCAGGCAGGCGAGAGGTAAGGAGCCAGCCTTCCCGGATTGTGAGAGGGATGTCCGACAGCCGGTTTAGGCCCGATCCCTAAACCGGCAGTCAGACATCCCCTGAGGGGCCCCAGATTGGAGAGGGTACAGGATGGGCTGAGGGACACCTCTCCCAGTGCACGAATTTCATGCACTGGGCCTCTAGTTATTAAATAAGATATATATTTGTATCCATATGATCATGAATAAGCCTGAATAGCCCAGACACTGGGAGATCCATGCACATCAAAATGTACTTCTTCATGTTTATTTATTGAGGGTGATGGGGACAAGATGGTAAGTATTAGCACTGCCAATCATCCTGGGGCAGCACATGTGCAGACCATAATGCTTGCAGTAGGTAGAACATTCTGTGGCCTTGAAGGGCCAGCCAGCATGATATAGAGTGACTGAGGTCATGCCTCCTGTGTTGTTTATCCACTCTAGACCTCATGAAATGAGCTCAGGGTAAGCTGCACTCTAGTTTCTCCATTGTTTTTTTGGGAGGGTCGGGTGGGGGGGGGTGGTGGTCACTTCTGGTGGCAGCAGTTGAGAGACCATAGAAGTAAAGTCCTAGTTTCAAGGGCAAAGATTAAAAGAACAATACACAAAAGTGGCATATAGCCCTTCCCAAGACCTTAAAGGAGGACTAGTTCCAAAGGCAAGATGTGCTTAATGATGGACAACTTCTGACCCAGCCCCCTCAGTGTGTGTGTGTGTGTGTGTGTGTGTGTGTGTGTGTGTGTGTGTGTGATTTGGCAGAAAGAAAGGGAGGTGGGGGAGAAAAACAATGACAGTGGGGAGTCAGGGAGGAAAAGAAACACACAGAGAGAAATAAGGAGAGAAGGAGAGAGGGAATCAGAGAGAGAAAGAGAGACTGTGAGACAGCATAGAAGGAAGACAGACAGGGAAACAGAGAAAGAGAGAATGACGCCACGGAAGTGGATGGCATGTCATGGAATCACTATTGCTGACTGTATCTGGGAGCGAAGAGACTTGCTCTAACCGAAATGCCTTCTAAAAAGTGGTCTTCAAATTAGAGTAATCCTAAAGGTGTCCACAGCTCTTCTGTTGTATGAAAATTTCTAAAAATCAAAGGTATGTGTTCTCTTCTCCAAAATTTATCTGCCTTTACATGTCCTGTGTTCACAGTAGTAGGTTGCCCAATTCTCCCACATTTCACAAAAGAAAGGCAAACTTGTCATCTGCCTCAAATCTTACACCAGTGAGATGCCCAGGAGTGACAGGCAACATCTCATTGGGTCAATCAAGATGCTCTATGCCTTAGGGCTTCCTGCTTTCCTATTTTATAGGAAATCCTGGAAACTGAAGAATGGAATATCAGAGGAAAGTATTTTAGCTCAGATTGACTTGTTCTGAATAAGAATATTTAAAAATTAAGGCGGCAGTGGTTGGAGTAAAGACAAATTTTTAATAACAACACGTCTTTGAAGCTTAGATGACTGTCGAGATTATGTTCTTCTGAAGACAGAGCAGAAAAATATCTACAAGAGCTACTAAACACTAAATATGATTTTTCTACCCATGAATTTACACGTGAGAAAATTTTTTCTGCTATTCCTGATACTTACTGCAGGCACAAGAAAACGCAATACTAACTGGCATGTTTTACTGGGTTATATATTTTCAAGATACATTGGATAAAACCTATGGATAAAACCTATGAAATTTATTTCAGATTTGTCATGCACTCATCAATTAAAACATAAAGTTGATTTCATCAAATCATATCATGAATATTTTCTCCTATGAAAGTTACTCTTCATTTTATTTCATCTCTCAAAATGATGAATGGTTCAATCTTTTATAAACAAAATCCAAGATTCTATGTTAGATAAAGAACCCTTGAATTTTTATCAGTATACATTTTTATCTTAAATTAAAAAGCAGAGAAAATTTTTTTAATGATTTATCTCATTAGGAGAAGTTGCTCCAATAAAAACATTAGCTTTTGTGCTTAATAACTGTCAAAATTTTAATGTATTTATTATATTTTTCAATTTTATACTAACAATAAATGTAGCAATGACTCAATCTAAAAGAGACCTTTTAAACATTTAGAGCAATATGTTCATGAAAAATACAAACATTTCATATTTCAAATTTATATACATCTTTTCATTGGTGAGAAGGATGATAAAGTTATCAGTAAGAGACTTTAAAATCTAAAATTATTTAACTAGAATAAAATTCTTTGAAGGAAGTGGGATGGAAATATAATTTCCATGTAAAAAGGAATGATGTAAAATGTTCAAAAGTAAAAGGGATTGTGCATGTATTTTAAAAATGGATGATATCATTCACAATATATGTAAAGTGAACCATCATGCTGTATGCCTTAAATGTATACAGTGATGTAGGTCAATTATTTCTCAATAAAACTGGAAAAACAGTTTGAAAAGGATGATAGTGGGTATCATATGGGCAGCCTCCATTGGATGCTTTTAAAAGAGTGATGTAACAGTTTTATTTTAAAAGAGCAGTGTTCATAACAGTACATAAATTGTATCCTTTCCACCTATTTATATTATTTAGATGTCATCAAAAAACATGTCAGGGTTTAATGAGAAGTTATGAGTTGTTTTTGAGCAAAGGGTTTGCAGGGCCCAGACCCAGGCCATGGTGGAGCTGTGTGCTAACAAGTTCAGCACATCCCAGGCCACGCCTCTAGTGACATCATGTAGCAATGGCTGCAACAGCAACTCGTTAGTACAGGCATCACAGGGACAACATCCATTTCTGGCTTTCTCTCTTTAAAACAAGGGCTGACCATTTCTTGTCACACACCAACTGGGTAAACACCTTGGGTTCTGAAAGTTATTAAGGGAGGGAGGATCCAGGCAGAGAGAATGATATCATTATAGACAGGACGTGGCTGGATGACATTTCATCGGATTATGAATAGGAATGTGGTATTTCTACCAACAAACAAGAACCCTGGCCCAAACAGCTTCACTGGTGAATTCTACTGGATTAAAAGTTTAACATCAATCATTCTGAAACTTTTCCAAAAAATTGAAGAGGAGGGAGCATTTTCTATTTCATTTTATGAAGGCAGTATTACTCTGTTATAAAGCCAGATAAACACTATAAAAAGAAAACTACAAACCAACACCTCTTATAAATATTAATACAAAAGTCCTCATAAAATACTAGCAAACTGAATTTAGCAGCATACTAAGGGACTGTTTATCCTGACCAATTAAGATTTATTTCTGGAATATAAGGTTAGATCAACATACGAAAATCAGTCAGCCAATGTACTAAAAAATTAAGGAATTATGAGTAGTTTATTAGTAACTATGCATTACCAAATTAAATTATCTTCAATCATGACCAAAAATAGTACAGGATTCCAGATCCTAAATTAATTTTTTTTTTTTTTTTTTTTTTTTTTTGCTCGTGTGTGTTTTTGTACAGGGGCCAAAGGTTGTGACTGGCCTGGCCCTTGTAGTTCTTATTATGACTGAATGGTACACTTCAGGAAAAAGTATCAGGGAACTTTGAGAAATGAGATTCTCAAAAGTCCTGGACTTTATCCAGCATGCCTGAGGGGTACATATCAAGAGGGAGAAAAAGAGAGAGAGAGAGAAAAAAAGAGAGAGAGAGAGAGAGAGAGAGAGAGAGAGAAAACCTCAAGGGTGTCACCTGTGCTTCTCCATGGTTTCAGGTGAGAAATTTGCTGTCATTAAAATGAGTGAGTTTTTTTTTATGCTTACTCTGTGCCAGTTTTGTCCTAGGCTCTATAAAAGATAAAAAGTAAAATGAGACAGATTCTATCTTCATGTTGCTCAGCCACTCATTGGCAATATCTGCCAATAAATACACATTAAATAGAGTAAGTAAGTAACTTGAGAGGATAAGATGTAGAATATGATGAAACTCAATGGGCAAGACAGCAACAGGAAGTCTGTGCAGCTGCCTAGAAAATCTGGGACCATTGTTTTAACACAATACATTTCAAAGCCTTAGCTCTTTTTGCACAGTCTGCACCCCAGGAGCAAGCTCCAGTGATTCTGCAAGCTTTGTTCTTTAATAAATTAAGCAAACATGAACTAAAGGGGCTGTTACCTTGTCTCTATTCATTGTGCTGTGTAATTGAGAAACTCAAAGCTAGTTTGCCTCTTCCCGGTGAAAAAACCAGTTAGGCAACAGAGCAGCGTCCTGACATTCATATAGTGGTACTGGGTGCTATGAAGAGTGGGGATGGAGGTGGGAGAATAGGGGTGGGGGTGAGGGTAGGGGGTGGGGGTATGGTTATAGAATCTCAAGATTCAATACTTAATGGGCTGTCTTCCTTGGCTAAGGGCACAGGATCTCATTTCCTTGAGGCTGTGGGCTAGTACTATAACCTCGGAGAAGCAGATAACTGTGCCGCGCCAGCACAGCGAAGGGTGATCCTGAGTAGGGCGGTGAAAGGATTGAGAAAAGACAGACAAGAGAATGAAAGCTGGGTCTCAGTGGGATGCTGCTCCCTGATGAGGAGACAGCACCAGCGCCCACAAGCCGTGTCTTTATTTTATAGCAGATGCCACGAGGCAAAGTAGGGGCGTGATCAAGTTGTTTACAGCATTCTCATGAGATTCAACCCTACTCAACTACATGCACCTGAACTCTATCACAAAGCACATGGGGCCACGTGTTCGGACCATAGGTTCAAGATTACAACTATAGCTGTTGGCTATAATTGTGCTGGGAGGGCCCTGCCCTCCAGCTGGGACTTGCACATGGCAATGAGAGGACCCTGTCCTTTCATTAGTCCGAGGCTTTAACCTGGCCAAACACTGTAGCCGCGCCCCACAGATAACCAAATAGCCCTTGGTTCCAGAATCCTAGACTAGAAACTAAAAAGACCTTCGAAGCAAAATCAGCAGCAAGCATAAATGACAATAATATACTTAAAGGGTGAAAAATATACAAGCAAAATAAACGTTTAGCAAAACAAACAGCAGCATGCGTGTTTTGGTAGGTCTGCTGAGCTGTGGCACTTTGTGGGGGCAAGCTTCCGGCCTCAGAGATGGGGTGAGATACCAGGACCCCAGAAAGGACTCCAGAAAATCATTTGCTTCAATTGCCTGATTTGCAACTGCAAAAATTGGGGCCCAAAGGATTTTCTCAAGATTGCCAAGGAAAGAGGACTAATATTTTGGCCTCAGTCAGAGGGACCTAAGGGGCATGGTCCCTACTCCCAGAACTCTCCTGGAGCTTGTGGGGTAACCAATGCCTTCTTCTTCTCCAGTTCTCAAAGCTTCTTCCTTCTTCTCCACCATCCCTTTTATTCTGCCACTTAGATCCCACCACATTGAACTTATCTCTTTCCACCCTGTTCTTATCTGGTATGCTATAGAAATTTGAAGTATTCTTATACTGATTAAATCAAGTATTCTGATTTGAATCTTTACAAAAATTTTACAAGTGGATATATCAACTATTTTTATATTTCTCTCTCTAAAAATTAGTATGTTAATTAAACTGCTTGGTGACCCTGCATTCACTCTGATTAGAATATCACTCCTTCCTACTCCTGAAGCTCTCTCTTGGGTCCCAGCCCTGGAAAAGTTTCTTTTCTTTTTTAACTCTTCAAATGAAACTCAACAATATACACAAACCTCAGATAACAGTAGCACATAAAATTTACTATTTCCTGCTTTCAGCATTACTCAGTACCTAGGTTGGAAATCTAAAAATAACAAGGCAACAGTACAGTAACTCCCAGCAGTCAACCTGTGTGTTCTCTGGGTAAGCCTTTCTTTGGGAAACTGAACTTTGCCTCCTTATCCTACCAATACAAACACTGGAATGCAGTCTCCAAGGAACCTGGAAACAGAGAAGGTGGTGCCTATGGGGCGTGGCTACAGTGTTTTGGCCAGGTTCAAGCCTCGGACTAATGAAAGGACAGGGTCCTCTCATTGCCACGTGCAAGTTCCAGCTCGAGGGCAGGACCCTCCCAGCACAATAATAGCCAACAGCTATAGTTGTAAGCTTGAACTTATGGTCCGAACACGTGGCCACACGTGCCTTGTGATAGAGTTCAGGTGCATGTAGTTGAGTAGGGTTGAAACTCACGAGAATGCTGTAAACAACTTGATCACGCCCCTACTTTGCCTCGTGGCATCTGATATAAAATAAAGATAAGGCTTGTGGGCGCTGGCGCTGTCTCCTCATCAGGGAGCAGCGTCCCACTGAGACCCAGCTTTCATTCTCTTGTCTGTCTTTTCTCAATCCTTTCACCCCCGCACTCAGAATCACCTTTGGCCATAACAAGTGGCATCCGAACAGGCCTGAGTTCGGGGGAATTTAAAAAGTGGTCAGGTGGCCCTAACCGGTTTGGCTCAGTGGATAGAGCGTCGGCCTGCGGACCTAAGTTTCCCAGGTTCGATTCCGGTCAAGAGCATGTACCTTGGTTTCGGGCACATTCCCAATGGGGGGCGTGCAGGAGGCAGCTGATTGATGTTTCCCTCTCATCGATGTTTCTAACTCTCTATCCCTCTCCCTTCTTCTCTGTAAAAAATCAATAAAATATATTTAAAAAAATAAAAATAAAAAGTGGCCAGGTGAAAGGAGGCTCCAAGGCACACGCAGAGAGTAAGCTTAAAAAACAAAAGTAAGAAAATAAGAAGTTAAGCTTAAAAAGCAAAAGTAAGAAGTCCAAAAAACAAAATAAGGTAGGGAGCCGAAGTGTGGTAAAATTAGCTCGGTGTAAAACATGGGAAAATGCTTAATTGAAGCATTTTTAAAGTAAGCATTTTTAAATTTCTAAGGTAGAAATAAGGGGAAGCAACTTAGAGATTGCTATATAGATGAAGGCCCAGAGAAAATTCCTGGTTCTATCTTCAGTTTGTGGTCCATGATTCGGGACTACCTAGAGCCCCTTCCCAAAAAGGGATAGATGTAAGACAAACAGTAGAAAGTGACCAGAACCTTCTGGCTCCATTTATACCTTTGGCAGCTTCATTACCTCCTCCAGTCCCTGGGGCTACCATTCCAGTGGGGGAAAGCCCTCTGGACAAAGTGCTTCCTCCCAAAAAAGAACGAGAATTGGAGGAGGAGGCAGAGTGTGAACAACGCAGGCAAGACTGGGATGATGGGGGTCTAAGACAAGCCTTTGGAAAGCTTACTGTTACTTGTAAGCCTCTCCAGTCACATTCTAAACAAGCAAGAACAAGAGTGGGATCTCTGTCTCTATTCCAGTGGTCTCTGTATGAGGCTAGGCAGGCTGGGGAAGACACTTCAGGATTTAGTAGCCAATCGTACTCTTAAAATGCAATTACTAAAACAAAAAGGGGGAGAAGAGGTTGTGTTTGTATCTTTCCAGTAGGAGCAGTACAGTCAATTTGGGTGCCAGAACGGTACGTGTGACACCACAATGGACCCAGAGAAGCTCCTTGTCCCTCTGTTCTAGAGACTGAGAGTTGCACCAATGACAGCAAAGAGGAAGAAAAAGAAAACAAAGGCTACACTAGGGGCTAAGGTGCCAACATGGGGTCAGCTGAAGAAGCTAACAACTGAGGCCCAGCAAATAGCAGAAAAGCAAGGAATGGAAGTTACTCCTTCAGCCATGTTTATGGCTGTTAGCATAGAGAAATAAGAGGTAGAACATAAGTAGAAATAAGTGGTAGAAAATAAGTGGTAGAAAATAAGTGGTAGAAAATAAGTGAATAGGAAGATACAAAATAAGGTAGAAAATAAGTAGAAATAAGCTGTAGAAATGTAGAAATAAGCGGGGGTTTGCAACCCAGGAAAGGTTTGGGCAAGGGCAGCCAGGCCTACCTATGGTTCTGTAAGCGGGGGTTGCAACCCAGGAAGGTTTGGGCAAGGGCAGCCAAGCCTACCTATAGTTCATAGTTAGAGGTAGAGAAGTAAATAGAAAATAAGTGGTAAGAAATAAGCTATAAAAAATAAGTGTTAGGAAATAAGCTGTAGAAATAGAGAAATAAGTAGAAATCAGTGGTAGAAATAAGTGGTAGGAATAGAGAAATAAGCGGTAGAAAATAAGTAGAAAGAAGCTGTAGAAATAGAGAAATAAGTGGGGTTTGCAACCCAGAAAAGGTTTGGGCATTGTAGCCAAGCCCACCTATAGTTCATAGTTAGAGGTAGAGAAATAAATAGAAAATAAGGCCAAAACCGGTTTGGCTCAGCGGATAGAGCGTCGGCCTGCGGACTAAAAGGTCCCAGGTTCGATTCTGGTCAAGGGCATGTACCTGGGTTGCGGGCACATCCCCAGTGGGGAGTGTGCAGGAGGCAGCTGATCGATGTTTCTCTCTCATCGATGTTTCTAACTCTCTATCTCTCCCCCTTCCTCTCTGTAAAAAATCAATAAAATATATTAAAAAAAAATAAATAGAAAATAAGTGGTAAGAAATAAGCTGTAGAAAATAAGTGGTAGAAATAAGCTGTAGAAGTAAGAAATAAGTAGAAATAAGCGGTAGAAATAGAGAAATAAGTAGAAATAAGTGGTAGAAATAAGCTGTAGGAATAGAGAAATAAGTGGTAGAAAATAAGCAGTAGAAAATAAGTAATTGGGAGGTACAAAATAAGGTAGAAATCTCCTAGGTTTTGTTTAAGCCACTGTAAAGCAGAAGATGGCTGTGGTTGATGATGTTTAAGGAAGTAATTTTTATTTTCGACCTAGATTGTAAGCTCTTGCAGCAGTTGCATTGTTTCTAGGCTTTGGTTATCTTTCCATGAGCGACCTGATAGCTCCCTGGGACTTTGGGTCTGTGTGAGACGCCAGACTCAGAGTTGAAGGTCTCCAGCTCTGCAGGACCGAGGGCTGCTCGTTTCCATGCAGCAGCAGCTAAAGAAAGAAGCTGTGAAGGGACCAGACTTTCACTGGCGTGGACAGGGCTGATTTGACTGGGACTGGTGCGGACTCAGTGTCAGGGTCAACCGTCCAAACAGTCTGATCCAGGGGACTAGTTTTGCATCTACAACATCTTTGCATCTGCGGCATTTTACTACACAAGTGGCCGAGGTATCAACATGGAGTCAGCTGAAGAAGATGGCGACTAAGGCCAAGCAGATGTTAGAAAAGCATGTGGAAGCTATGCTAGCGTTGGGGAACTGTCAGTTTTCTGTGCTATCTTGCAGAGCTAAATCTAAAGACTCTGGGTGGAATGTCCTGAAAATATTAACATGTTTGTAGCTTGATTTTGCATTGGTATTGCTTTGTTATTAGCCAGAGTTTTGTTCTCTTGTTAACATTGCTGTTTATAGTTTTGTTAATAGCCAGGGGTTTGTTTTGATGTTTTGATGGTGCTGAATAATTTATTTAGAGTTTTTTGGATAATGTAAACAGGCGTGTTTAAAAACAAAAGTAAAGGGAGATATGTGGGGCGCGGCTACAGTGTTTTGGCCAGGTTCAAGCCTCAGACTAATGAAAGGACAGGGTCCTCTCATGCCACATGCAAGTCCCAGCTGGAGGGCAGGACCCTCCCAGCACAATCATAGCCAACGGCTGTGGTTGTAAGCTTGAACCTATGGTCCAAACACGTGGCCCCACGTGCCTTGTGATAGAGTTCAGGTGCATGTAGTTGAGTAGGGTTGAAACTCAAGAGAATGCTGTAAACAACTTGATCACGCCCCTACTTTGCCTCGTGGCATCTGCTATAAAATAAAGACACGGCTGTAGGTGCTGGTGCTGTCTCCTCATTAAGGAGCAGCGTCCCACTGAGACCCAGCTTTCATTCTCTTGTCTGTCTTTTCTCAATCCTTTCACCCCCCCCCGCCCCAACTCAGGATCACCTTTGGCCATAACACTTATTGAGAAATGGAACATTTCTAGTGCTCCAGAAAGTTTCCTTCTCCAAGAGAAATAACCACTGCTTCCATTTTTGTTACCATATGTACTTGGGTGTGTAGTTACTGGTCTTATTTATTTTTTATTTTTTGGCCTGTCTTCATTGACTCAGCATGATGCTTTTCATATGGACCCAGTGTTGTCATGTGTATTAGCAGTTCGTTTATTTTTAATGCTGTGTAGTGTTCCGATGTATGGATGCACCATAGTTTGTTTACACCTTCTCCTCCTGATGGACATTTAGTGGTTAGCTCTTATGTGTAAAACTACTATCAACATTCTTGTACAAGGCTTATTGTGGAAATATGTTTTCATTTCCCTTGGATAAATACTTTGCAGAGGACTCATTAGATCACAGGGTAGTTGCATATTTAACCTTTTAAGAGGCTGGCACTTGCCCCAGGGGTTGTAATATTTTGCATTCACACCAGCGGTATAGGAGAGGCCTGGTTGCTCCTTACATCGGTCAACATTTGTTGTAGTCAATCTTTCTTATTTACTCATTCTAGTGGGTGGGATGTGGTATGACTTTGTGTTTTAATTTGCATTTCTCTGATGACTAATCCTGCTGAGCACCTTGTTATGTTCTTGTTGGCCATTCATACATAATCTTCAGTGAAGTGCCTATACAAATATTTTGTTCATTTGTTTATTATTTTTTAATCCTCACCTGAGGCTATTTTTTCCATTGCTTTTTAGAGAGGTTGGAAGGAACAGAGGCGGAAGACAAAAAGAGAGAGAGAGAGAAAGAGAGAGAGAGAGAGAGAGAGAGAGACATTGATGTGAGAGAGACATGTTGATTGGTTGCCTCCAGTACATCCCCTGGCCGGGGCCGGGGATCTAACCTGGAACCCAGGCACATGCCCTTGACTGGGAATTGAACCTGAGAGTCTTTGGTGCTTGGGCTGCTGCTCTAACTGCTTAGCAACACTGTCCAGGGATCGTCCATTTATTTATCTCTAGCTTGTGGGGTTGTAGTTCTTTGTGTTTTCTATATACAAACACTTTTGCAGGTGTATGCATTGTGAATATTTTCCCCAAACTGCAGCTCACCTAGTTTCTTAATTGTGGCTTTTGATGAGACTTATAGAATTTTTCAAAGGCAAGTTTCAGGTAGTGAATTCCTTTTGACTTGCTTGAGGCAATACTCCAAGTGGACAGACTAAAGTATCGAGACCTATACGAGGCTTGAAGTATCCATCTTTCTAATCCTTAGGGTTGCTTATTATGGTTGAAAGGCACTTTTTGTGCCTCCTGGAAAATAAAACAGTAACATAGCTGATTATTTTTATTTTTTAAACAAATATACTTTATTGATTTTTTACAGAGAGGAAGGGAGAGGGAAAGAGAGTTTAGAAACATCGACAAGAGAGAAGCATCGATCAGCTGCCTCCTGCACACCCCCTACTGGGGATGTGCCTGCAACCAAGGTACATGCCCTTGACTGGAATCGAACCCGGGACCCTTAAGTCCACAGGCCAATGCTCTATCCACTGAGCCAAACCAGTCAGGGCTGATTATTTTTCTTGAGTCTGTGCTTCACACTCCATTTTGTTACAACTGGGTATTTGTCAAATGCTAACTAAGTACAAAGTTTTCTAAATGTTGTTTTCAAAACTCTTGATTTTCACATGGCATGACTTCTTTTGAAGCAATTGCTATCTGTAATGGAAAATAAGAGTTATAGGGATTCATTGAAAAAAGTCCCACTGTTTTGAAAACATCCTATCAAAAAATGGATGTTTTGCAAGCTGGTTGTGGGGATGCCCAGGAGGTACAAACCATAGCAAAATTACTTGTTGGAATATCATTCTCACTTTATATTACTGATCATGTGTGGATCCTCCTCAACTGCAGTCAGTGAGGAAGGCTTTGGTGTGTTCTTGACCAGGCTACCCTCCAATTTTCCAAATGGCCAATTCTAAACCTTCATCTCTTGCCTTACCCCAACCTGAACTGCATCACTTTTTCTTCCTCTCAATAAAAAGATAGCAAGTTTAGTGTAACACATGGTTATTGAGTGCTTACCACATGTCGGGCATTTAGCAAAACATAGTCCCTGTCCATGAGGAATTAACAGTCTAGACAAAATTTTTAACAGTTATATGTGCAAATTTATTTAAGTGCGTATTCATCCTTCTCTGCTCTTGTGTTTGGGAAGGGCCATATATCATTGTGTAAAGTTGGTACTTCCTCCCTCATTGTGTCTTACCCCTTACACCTCTTGAATAACTTTCCCCACCGATTGTTCTCTCTCTTTCCTCTAACAACCACCACTTGGTGGTCATTTTAGTTTGCCCTTCATTACAAAAATTTAGTAGCCAGTTTCACATCAAGCTGCCTTGTGAACCTTTCTTAATTCTGTATCTAATTCAAACAAATGTCAGTAAATATATATATTTACCACAGTCTCTCAAGAAAATGCCAAATAGGTGGGGCTGCCCGATAAAATACAGACCACTATTTACACAATGTCTTAGGACACCATTTATGCAATGTCTGCTAAGATCACTTATACCCTCCTAGTTCTCCAAGTTACCTCCAGGTTTTTCTTCTCCCTTAACTTCTGATGAAAGCCAGCAAGTACAGGTGGGGCTAGTGGTGACCTGGGCGAGCTGAGGGAGTAGCTGGGGGTAGAAATCCAGCCTGCACTCCACTCTCCAGCCCACTCTCACTGTCCTAGGCTATGAGACCCAGAAAAGAACACTTCTTACCTCACTCAAATCCTGAAAAATTTTGAGAGAAAGTGAATTCGGGAGGATGGAGAACAAAATATTTATGACTGGTAAAAAGACAGGTTGAAACAAGATTAGATATGAGCCTAAAATGGGTTTTCTAATTCTGGTTCTTAGAGTTAGACATACATCCAACCTAGTCAGGGAAATTACTGGAATCTCAATGGAGGGTGCTGCCCTGGAAAACGTAGGGCAGAAAGAATAGACCGGAATGGGCACTTTCTTAGGACAGCTAGCACCTACCTCAGGAAACTGGAGGGAAGCTCTTCTCCCAGAACCACCAGCAGGCTATGGCATAGAGGAAATGTGTTGGCCACCTCTTCTGAGCCACTTCAAATTCTGCCACCCCACCTCCTAATCTAGGTGCTAACAAGACTACCGGTTCTGCACAAGCTCTAAATAATTTTGTGCATTTCAACTTGACAGCACCTCCCCTCACATCTCATTTCCAGCTCCAGAGCTTTTCTGATGCCTTGGTGTGGGTTGCACATGCTTGGTACCCATACAAGTGCAACCTGAGTTCATAGGTCAATGGGATGAAAGCCAATGGGCTGAAAGCCAAGAGACAAAGGCTTCTCTCATTCTTCTACTGAGAAGGCAGTTTTAACACTTGGAGTGCGGGAAACGAGTTAGGTCGGCTCGCGTGAATTGCGCGTACTCCGCGGGAGCCGTCTTTAACTCGGTTCATATAGATTTGCGGTGGAGTGCGGGAAACGTGTAAACTCGGGCCGATTGTAACTGCGTATTACCAAATATTTGTTTGTTTGCCGTTCACAAAGATACCTACCTGCGTATGCGAACCGTTTCATACCCATTGGGGTAATAGGTATCATAAAAATCCCTGATTTTGCGCGGGAAACCTAAATAATTGCCCGCGCCATCTTATATTTTGGCGGGAAATTCACCCGACACCGTAGTGTCAAGATACTTTTTATAAGGTTCTCCTGAAGGTCTATGGCAGTGGTCGGCAAACCGTGGCTCGCGAGCCACATGCGGCTCTTTGGTCCCTTGAGTGTGGCTCTTTCACAAAATACCACATGCGGGCATGCACGTACGGTGCGATTGCAACTTTGTGGCCCATGCGCAGAAGTTGGTTTCGGAAAGGAGATAGATGAAACAAGTATACAAGATGAGTGTGGATGGGAGATTTGGAAGGGGTCGACTTCAGCGAATGTACCTCAATCAGATTGAGGACGTTTTTAGCAAAGGCCAGTTTAGGAGTACCCTAATTAAGTTAATAACAATGTACCTACCTATATAGTTTAAGTTTAAAAAATTTGGCTCTCAAAAAAAATTTCAGTTGTTGTACTGTTGATATTTGGCTCTGTTGACTAATGAGTTTGCTGACCACTGCCCTAGCTGGTTATGCTCAGTGGATAGAACATCTGCCTGCGTACTGAAGGGTCCCATGTTCAATTCTGGCCAAGGGCACATGCCTGGGTTGTGGGCTCAATCTCCAGTAGGGGGCGTGCAGGAGGCAGCTGATCAATGATTCTCATCATTGATGTTTCTATTTCTCTCTCTCCCTCTCCCTTCCTCTCTGAAGTCAATAAAAATATATTTTAAAAAAATGAGCCCAAGAGCTTCCCCTCTGATAAGGAAAATAACAAGAGTACAGTAAACCAAGGATGAAAAAGACCTCCTTTGATCAGCCCTTCTTAGTTAGCAAGGAAGCTAAGAAAATCAGTCCTTTTTTAATTAGACCTTAAGGGAGATGAAAACAAGATGAAGAGGTGTAGGATTGGCCTTACGCATTGATATGAGGTTTCCAAGCCATGGAATTCTCTGGCTGGAATTGGCTCACATCAAAAAACCCTTGCTCTGAGCACAGAAAGACTGGACAGATTCTGGACTCCTTTTAGTTCTATGGTTGGTTGCATACAGGTATTTTTATGTGCAAAGTGGCTATTAGGGCCATCATTTTAAACCCAACTTTTCTAGTTCTCATGTCTAGTAGAGTGGTTTCCTTTTGTCCAGAGATGACACCTTGCATGCTGAGGAAGAAGAGAGACGTCACCGGCCATGAAGGGCTCTTTTTGTAACCTCAGTGCAGTGCACTCAGCCATCAGAGCTTACCTTTGGGCAGTGGAATCAACCCAGGAGGATGGGCTGTGGGTAATGTGGACAAGAATGGCTTGGTAAGCTGGGCTTGTCACATAGTGCTGATTCTGGCTACTGTATACTGCAGACATTGTTTTTTGTTTTTGTTTTTGTCTCCAGCTTTCATCCCTACCCCTAATCTATAATCTCTTTTACACAGTCTTGAATCATACTTCTGAACTCACTTTAAGTACGGTTGGCTTGTTGCTGCTACCAAGCTTTTAAACTGAAACCACAGAATAACTCCTGCTGGAGCTCATTCTTCTGTTCTTTTTATGGGACAGGAATTACCTGCCAGCAGATTGCTGAAGCTCCACGTAAAAACCTATGCTCCATGGAGGAGGGCACAAAAGATCTGGGGACGAATGTGTTTGGGCCAGGAAGCATCCATCACGGCCAGAATCTTTCCCATTGAGTAGCTCTGTGCCTGCAAGTGGACATGGGCAATCCCTGGGATGTGGAATATGGCACTGCCAACTTGAATGTGTACACATTATTCTTTTTAGACAGTTGGCTTATTTTCTTGAATAGAGGTTAGCTTGCCAATGCTTCCCCTTTAGCAGAGCAGAGAATGTTCAAGAACTGGGTGCTTCTCCAGAAAACACTGGCCATCCTGAGAATCTCAGGGACTCAAAGCCGCTCCTGATGACATTTAAGGAGCCTTCCTCTGAGGACTGAACTTACCTCCCAGCAAGTGTAGAGCTGAATCACTAAGGACACAAATGGAAAGGGAGGGGCAAAAAGTGAAGGCTTTATATTTCCTCGTCAGGGACGCAGCTCCAATCTCACCTACCAAACTGTCCACTTCACCACCAGAAAGCAACAAAGGTAAAGAGCTCCAGCTGTGCTTGTTGTTAAAGGGGAACAGATCAAAGTAGAAAAATATGGCATTTGGACAGGGTTGTAGTGAACCAAATGAGGGGCAGCTTATTCTTTAAGCAAGTGTGGCTTTTCCTGACACCTTGTCATACCTGTATATCCTAGTGTTAATTTGATTAAAATTTCTTCCTTCCACAGATGTTTAGTGAGTGGCTAGCCAGGACTGGTCTAGATAGTGAAATAAAGCATAAAAAACAAAGTCTTTGTTTTAATGGAGGTTGTACTCTAAAGGAAGGGGGTTTCAGGACAATAAATACATGTATAATATATAACATACACTATAATATATTCATGTATATATAGTTTATTTATGTTTATATAAATATATATAATATATAAGGCAAATAAATAAGTACACTATGCATATATAATACATAGGGCAAATAAGTAAAACTGTGCATATATATGTATACACTATTGTAACGGACTGAAAGATAACTGGAGAAATGTGGCCAGTGAAAGCCTTATTGATGGTGTTATCTGAGCAGAGAGAGAAATGAACTGCTGGAGTGAGACATTTGGATAATTTGGGGAAGAGCATCCCAGCAGAGGAACAGACCATGCAAAAGCCTTGAGGTGGAATCTGCAGGGCATTGATATGACTAGAACAGAGGGAGCTGGTGGGGAGGCTGGTAGCAGATGAGACAGAGTTGTAGGGGCCAGATCATGAAAGAGTCTGGCCTCTGCTCTGAAAGAAAGGGAAGCCACTAGGGTTTTTGAACAAAGGCCATAAGCAGTTCTGCTGTTAGTACATAACCAACTGGTATTTAAAAACATCACTCTATCTTCTCTAGAAAATATAATGGAGGTGGGTCAGGACTAAAGTAGGAAAATGAATTGGGAGAGTATATCATCCATGAGGGGGATGATGATAGCTTTGACCAGGGTGGTAGCTGGAGAGTGTGAAAAATGGGTAGATGGTGAGTATTTCTGAAGACGGAGAAAATGGGATTTTTTGATAGATGGAATGTTATGTGAATGAGAAAGTGTTTAAGGATGATCCCACAGTTTTTAGTCTGAGCAAATGAAGAAATTGAACTGTCATTTATAAAGATCAAGATAGCTGCTAGGGGTGTATGCTGGAGAGAGGTTCAGGAAGTCACGAGTTTGCTGTTGGACATGTTAAATTTGAGATTCATATTACATACTCAAGTAGAGATGTTGAGTAGGTAGTTAGATATATGAATCTGGAATTCAAGGGCAATATAAGTTTGGTAGCTAAAAGCATATCAGTGACAATTAAAGCTGGAAATTGGGTGAGATCACCTGTCTGAGTGTAAACAGAGGAGAGGACTAAGATTTGAGATTCTGCAAATGAGACCAAGAAGGACTGGCCCAGTGAGGCAGGTGGTGAACCAAGAAAAAACAATGACCTAGAGGTTAAAGGAAGAAAGTGTTTGATGCCAATGGAGGTTTTTGGAGAATGACACCTCCCCAAGGGCAAGAACTGTGCTCAATAAGTTTTGTATCTACAACCCCTTTTAGTTAGGATTGCTCAATAAGTGTTTATGGGACTGGATAAAATAAACTCTTCCTTCTTGACAAAACATTGTCTTTAGATAACACATATTCCAGAATTATATTTTTCTCTCAGATTTTCTTCTTCCAGTCCTCCATTTTAATTGACATCATGGCTGTGGCCCAGGGCGAGGGCTTTGGGCACCTTCTCATGGCATGACCTATTTGCTAGTATTGCATTACTTTCATGGAGGAAATGAGCAGAGAAGTTTGCCTGAGTTTGTCTTATTGATTCTCACCTTGTTTGTTCATGAACGACCAGGATGCAAGTGTTCTCACCTTGTGACAGTGGACAGTCTAGTGGGAAAGTACCTCATTTAGCTGAGTTTATGTAGCTCAAGAATTTTTCTGTACAAATTCCAGGGTGGGGAGTATTGTTAAACATGAAAATTCAGAGCACAAAGATCTAATTCCTTCTGCTCTTTTGCTCCAGAACAATCAGATCACTTTTAGATGTGCACAAATGATAGCTTTGAAGTACTGGTTGAAAAGAACAGTAAATCTTCTATTCATTAGAATCTAAAACTACTGTGAATTCCCCTCTCTAGCATTTTCTAATTTCTGAAGCAGTGTGCTCAGGCTCTTTAATTCCTGAAATGTAATAACTAAACTCCAGGTATTATCTATATCTGCAAGTAATATTCTGAGCTGTTTTTTTTTTTCTGTTCTCAGGTAGTGCTAGTCATAAAATGGATTCCCTCAGCACAGCAAACATTGAATTTTGCCTTGATGTGTTCAAAGAGCTGAACAATAACCATGTGGAAGATAATATCTTCTTTTCCCCACTGAGTTTGCTTTATGCTCTGAGTATGATCCTCCTTGGTGCCAGAAGAAACAGTGCAGAACAGATGGAAAAGGTATGGAATGCACCAAAGATGTCCCCAGAGTCTGGAAGTTTTACCTGTGCCCCCTATGGGTCAGCCAAATTACTTATATCTTTACACCAAGAAAACTGCCATCTTGTGAAAGAACACACTTGGGCAAATCATATTTCTTAAAAGTGGATAATGAGCTGAAACTGGTTTGGCTCAGTGGATAGAGCATCAGCCTGCGGACTGAAAGGTCCCAGGTTCAATTCCGGTCAAGGGCATGTACCTTGGTTGCGGGCATATCCCCAGTAGGAGATGTGCAGGAGGCAGCTGATCAATGTTTCTCTCTCATCGATGTTTCTAATTCTCTATCTCTCTCCCTTCCTCTCTGTAAAAAATCAATAAAATATATTTTTTAAAAAAGTGGATAATGACTTAAATAATGTAATACATTATCCTATATAATAAAGAGGTAATATGTAAATTAACCCTCATGCCCTCACAAGATGGCTACCTACGACCAGGCTGGCAGGGGGGATGACCAAAGACTGAACAGCAGGCTGTGTGGGGTGACCAGACTGGCAGGGGTCTATGAGGGACCACCAGGCCAGCAGGGGGAGCAGTTAGGGGCGACCAGGCTAGCAGGGGGGGGGGGCAGTTAGGAGCAACCAGGCCAGCACACAGAGGCAGTGAGGGGTGATCAGGCCAGCAGGGGAGGGGGGGGGGCAGTTAGGGCAACCAGGCAGGCAGGCAGGTGAGCGATTAGGAGCCAGCAGTCCAGGATTGTGAGAGGGATGTCTGACTGTCGGTCTGTCGGTTTAGGCCTGATCCCCAAGATCAGGCCTAAACCGGCAGTTGGACATCCCCCGAGGGGTCCTGGATTGGAGAGGGTACAGGCTGGGCTGAGGAGACCATCCTTTCCCATGCACAAATTTCGTGCACCGGGCCTCTAGTAATATAATAATGCCATACATGTAATACAGTCTCTTCCTCACCATTGGTGGTTTCACACATACATTTCCACAATTACTTTTAGAGTTCATCCTTTCAATGATTTAAGCATAACAGAAAGCACATATACAATACTATTCTTGCCCTCTAGAAGTTTAATTTATAATACAATTTAATGTCACTTTAAGAATTATTGAGTTTTCAAAAAATTCTTTAATGTATTTGAATGTCATAATAACCCTGTGTGGCAAGTAGCTATTGTTATCCCTATTTCATAGTTGGGGAAACTGAGGCTAAGGGAGAAAGGGTGACTTTTCAGGTTACCTAGGCTGATATACAGTGGTTTTTCATTACGTATGTAGTTTATTGATGTGAAAATCCTAGAAGAATGTCATTCAACAACTTCCAGGATACTTGCACATTCCATTATTATTTGTCTTTTATTTCTTTATTCCATATTTTGATGCGCTTCCATGATTTATTTTTGCATTTAAAATAGGTATTGTGCTGGAAAACCATGTAATGTTTTACATGGCCCTGGATGGGTTCTGTCACAGTGAATAGTGTGAGAAAGGAAGGAGAGGGGAGAAGGGTCTAGTGAATGATAACTCAATCCCTGGACTCTCACAGACAATGGTCCCAGGCATGTCACTTAATCTTTCTTTGGCTCAATTTCTCTCACAAAAAACGGGGATAATAGCATCTACTCGTAAAGTTGCTGGGAGAGTTAAGTAAGATATGTAAAGGCTTATAAATATAACATTTTTAAATGTTATATTTAGGACTTGGAATATAACATCTTTAAATGTTAGCTATTGCATTGGTCTTTATCTGAAATGGAAAAACAGGTACTTGTAACTGTTAATCTTTATAGACTATAGCTGCTTATGATGCCAATTGATTCTTCTTTCATTTTCTAGGTGCTTCACTTTAATCATATTGCAGAATCATTAAAGCCAGAGTTTAAGGACTCAGCTAAGGTATGACTGCTGAGCTGTCAAGCACTCTTTGTGAGAGCACCAAGAGATAATGGTGCAGGGGTTGAGTAGCAGAGCCCCCTTTTTTTTCCTTAAGGAGGCTTACAATGTCCTCCTTGGTATCCTCCTTCAATCTTCCTTATAATTGCTAGCCTACAGAGTTAACATAATGATAATGATGACAATAATAAAATCCCCAGATTTTATCATGTGACTTACTGTCATCAAACTTTTCTGTTCTTTTACAAACTGTGTGCATGTTGAGCCTGCCATGTGCAGTGTTACATTTTTCAGACTAGTGAGGGGATTGAGAAAAGACATGGAGGCTTTGTCACATAATTATACACCAGGAAAATAGGGCTCGATGCTGCCCAGCCCACCTGTTCTTAATTCCTTTCAGTAAGAACATTTCTTTAGAAATGAAATGTATACAAAACTCCCACATGACAATAGTTGTGTGTTGATTGTGACCGACAGAAAGCATATAAATGGGTATAGATTCACAAAATACTTGTCTCACAGAACCTAATTTATTGTTAGGCAATCTTTACTTTAGGGAATATAGGCATAACCCTTCTACTGTCCATGAATTCCAATGCATCAAAGCTGCATGCTTAACCAGATTCCTCCTATGAGGGACAGATGGGCGTGGAAGGTCAGTTCAGGGAGGAGCTGAAGAGATCTATTAAGTGGTCACAGAAACGGAGATATTGAAAGGCGTGTGAGAGAAAAATAGAAATGATTCTCTAGGTACAGAGGCAGAAAAAATGCACAGAAAACTTGGATTATTGCCCTGAATATCCAATTAGGATCTCTTTATATATGATAACTTCAAGTGTTGAATTAAAACGTTGGGGCTGGAAGTACATGTGCTTTTGCAATAGCTTTCAGTTCTGCACACAATCTGTAACCAGGGTCACAGAGAGCTGAGATTATTGTGCCAGAGGAAATTAGAGAAGAAAAATGCTTTCAAGTCTCTTTGTTGTTTTCATGTTATTTATAACTCTTCTATAAATCAAGTAATTTAATCTAGCAACCTAATACTGTATTCTTTGTTTACTGTGCTTTAGTGCAGCCAAACTGGAAGGATTCACTCAGAGTTTGGAGCCCTATTCTCTCAAATCAACCAGACAGGCTCTAACTATACCCTCAGCATCGCTAACAGACTCTACGGGACACAGACAATGGCATTCTATCAGGTAAGTCAACAACTTTCTTTGGCATCCTCTGAATTTCACACCATAAGATAAATCACAAATGAAAAGAGTCACATTTATCTTTAAGAGATTAAATTTGAACCCTGTTAGAGTTTCAATGAAATGGTTTCACCAATCCCCCATTTAAGGTAATGAAATATAACATAAAAAACATTACTTATGCAATATCACCAAAGTTGTCCAAGAACCAATGTTAGGGATGAAGCACAAAATAAAGCAGGTAAGAATTAACCCTTATGGACCAGAAAAAAACCCCAAAAATCCATTTCTCATCTCTTCTTCAAAGGTCCTAAAAGGCAGAGTATCAAGAATTAGTGGAAAGCACACTGGACTTGGATCCAAGAGATCTGAGTTCTGTTCTCCTTTAGACATATGACTTTGAGCAAGTCACTTCTACCTTTAAAATGAGAGGATTAGATCAAGCGTTTTTTTTTCTTTTGCTAAAAATTTTAACACTATTTATGCCATTTCCCAATAGCATTGGAATATGGAGTTTTATTGAGTATTTACTATGTGTCAATCACTCTACTACATACATTATAGACATTATCCTATCTAATAATACTATCTAATAAAAGGGTAATGTGCAAATTAACTGTCACTCTGTCACAAAGATGGCAGTGCCCATAGCCTCAAGATGGTGGCACCCAGTCTTTTAAGCTCCACTGGAGTCCCCCAGTCCCAGGGGGGTGGCCGCTAAGAGTGGGCAGCGTGAGCAGCCTGGCGGAATGCTTGCTTTGTCACCCTGGCCATGGAGGGCCTCTGGGCAGTGGGCATGGAGTGGTGGGGAGGTGGGGGGAAACACTTGCGTTGTCACCCTGGTGACAAGGCAAGCATTTCGTGTCTGGCTGTGGATGGGCCTCTGGGCTGCAGAGAGCCTCTGGGCAGCCGGTGCAGAGCGGCCAGGCCCCACAGAGAGCTACTGGCACACGGAATTGTGCGCAGGGCTACTAGTCTTATATAATTCTTACATAGTCCTAAGATGCAGGTACAAAATTGTCATTAATACCACAATTGTGAAGCAAATAATAAAAAGTCAAGTTGAGAAAGGTCAAAGAGATAATTAAGTGGCAAAGTTGGAATTTGATCCTTGTCCAAATCCATATTCCTGTTTTTCATTGCTACGTCATCCTGCTGTGATTGAGCTGATCTGCTGGCTTCAGTGTCTTAGCTTTTGTTTGACCAGTGTGATTTTATATAAAGTTGAAAAAAATGTCAATGTCTACATCAGAGAATATTATTATTAATTTTACTTGTGGTGGCTCATGAGGAGGTTGAAATATACCATATAGAGACCTAACCTTTTGTTAGACTTCAAACAAGGAAACCATTTAACCATTCCGGTTCTCAGTTTTCCTATGTGGAACATTAGAACAGTAACTCCCATTTGTTTGTGTCCTTTGAAGAGGAAATTGGAGGGCTAGAGTGAAAAGCTAGGCACTCTACCACAATTTGTCATTTTGCTTTGAACATTTTGAAGCTAAGAATGCCCATGAGATGACAGAAGTAGCAACCAAAACTTCCTGAACATTTCTTTGGGGAAGTTCTTTGATTTGACTAAATGTCTTTGTATGGATTCCGCTTCCTTTCCAACATATATGCACGAACTGCTTTTGTCTGTTATAATTTTACAATACAGTGAACTGGAAGTATTTGTTTTCCTTACATGATTTTTGTGTTCTTATGCAGTTATCCTTTCTTTTACAGCAATATTTAAGTTGTTCTGAGAAACTGTATCAAGCCAGGCTTCAAGCTGTTGATTTTCAAAAGTCTACGGAAGAAACCAGGAAAACTATTAATGCTTGGGTTGCAAGCAAAACTAATGGTAAGGATAAGTCACATTTATGTCTACAAACTTAATTTGTGCTGGTAAATTCCCTGAGGCAGTGTTAATGAGGAAGCAGGGTGAGGTCCAGAAACAGACACAACAAATTAACAGTGGAGGAAGTGGGGGAATGTTTTGGAAAATCTATTATATCCATTGTCCTCAATGATCTAGCCAAGTGACTCTGAGAATGAAAAGAACACTGTTTCTACATTAGAGAGACGTTGTCATACATTCTGGCAGTAAGTTTAATTAAATTGAAATCTACCTTTCCCAATTTTAAAACAAACCCTATATGTATTGTTAAATATTTCTTTTTAAAAAACGGAACATTAAATGTTCATGTCAGAGATGTGTTCATTTCTTTTAAAAAAATCTATTTAAGGAAAAATTTAAAGAAAAAAGAGAAACTAGAAGGAATCCTTATTCATCCATCACTCAGCTGCAATACTTATTACTTAAGCCAATATTATTTAAGATAGCCATGCCCTTTACCCACCACCTCTTTCAGATTATTTGGGAGCTAATCCCAATATCTTTTTTCTCTATATATGTTTCCGTTTGTGCCTGTCAAAAATATAGGCTTTTAAAAAATATGAACACTATACCATTATTACACCTAGAAAATTAAAAAATCATTTAAAATTAACAAATATTTAGTGAGCTTTTGTATTCCCCCAGTTGCCTCTTTTTTTTTGTTTGAATCAGAACCCAAATAATGTTTGCACATTGCAATTGGTTAATATGTTCCTTAGAGCTTGAGTTTTTAAATAAACTTTTTGATTGAAATATATGTATATTTAGAAAAGTATATACATGATGTGTTTGCTGCTCAGTGAATTATCACTATGATGAATACTCTGGTGTACCACCACCCAGGTCAGGAAAACAAAATATTAGTTACTGGGAAGGGCACTCCAGGGTCACCCTCGTGTCTTCTCCCAGAAACGAACCCACCCCGTTCCCAGACCTTAAGACTTCTCTAACTTTTATTGCTAACATATTTGTATCTATTATATCATTTAACAGCAGTGACCTCTCAAAAGTATCTTGTCAATCGATGGATGTCATTCAAATTCAGTAATAGGTAACCAGATTAAAATATGTATCAATTCAGGTCTTTGTACTATTAGAAAATGCATGGAAAATTCTACACATTTTTTTAGACATGTTAATTTACTTAGAACAGTAGAGGAAAATATGTTTTATCTCACATGCCAACTCTGATCTACTGCTAGTGGCTGTCTGGGAACTCTGTGGTGAGAAAGAGTCTGAGACTTAAACTAAGGTTACCAGAAAAAGCCCGCAATGGAGTCACTAGGATGTTAAGAATGGTAGGGATTTTTGTTTGTTTAGTTTAGTGTTCTAGCCTCAGTTTATTGCTCTTGTGCCTAGAACAGTGCCTGGCACATAGAAGTCTCTTAAAATATTTTTAGCATAAATGAACAGATTGATTATTGTTATCTGACATGGGTGTGCATTAGGGATCCACATGCTGGGTATTTATTTATACACATATCACTTAATGGTAGCTATTGTGACTATTTAACTATTATCCATAAGTTTAAATCCAAATCTATTATCTATTCTTTTTCTTATTACAAGGAAAAATTACAAACCTCTTTGGAAAGGGCACAATCGACCCTTCTTCTGTGATGGTCCTGGTGAATGCCATATATTTCAAAGGACAATGGCAAAATAAATTTCAGGAAAGAGAGACGATTAAAACCCCTTTTCAGCTAAGTGAGGTACGTGTTTCATTTTCAGACCGATGATAAATTTTGGAGACTACAATAATTTTTATAGACAGCTTAGGAAGTTTTAGTGGAAATACTCTTCTAGATCTCTGTAGGTACCTTTAACTGTGTAGTCTATGAATTTTATTTTCATTTTTCCCTTTGAAGTGACCATAACCTTTCTCACAGGCACCTGAATGGAGCCTTCGGACACTGGGGTGTCCTGGAAGAGGAGAAAGCCTGTTCTCTTCCGGCTGTTCTCCATATATGCTGTGGCTATTTGCTCTAGTGGCACAACACAACTATTATTTTTCTCCTAAAAAATATCCAATTGAATTAAAAAGGAAATGATCCTATGATACCATTTTCCTATATAACTCATTTTATTGGGAAACCCTGGCTTTTTTTGGGGGGGGGGACATCTATATTATTGTTTTTATTACTATATTCATTATTCAAGCAATTTGGCTCTCACTAGGACTTATTTTGGAATACAGAATCATAACCTTTGCATAAGAAAGTAGTAAGTGTGTGTTTTGTAGTTGATATTTTACTCACGCATTTAGAGTGTTAGTGCAGATATTTGTCGTGCAAGAAAAATCAGTGCACATACATGTGCACACACGTTTAGCTATTGTCTAATTGCAATCTTTCAAAAACATAGGGTAAGAGCGTAATTGTGGAAATGATGTATCAAGTGGGAAGGTTTAAATTGGCCATCATAAAGGAGCCGCAGATGCAAGTGCTTGAGCTGCCCTACGTGCAGGACAAACTAAGCATGATCATCCTGCTTCCCATGGGCACGGTGACTCTAGAACAGGTATGTTATAGGAATGCTGACGCAGAAAAAGCACATGTGCACTTGCACCACACACACACAGACACACACACTCCCCCCACATGGTGTGTATCCCACAATATCAGTGCAGCCAGCACTAATTCGATCACGAGCTCGTTTAGCAGCATTGCCCCAGGGACTGTGAGAGGAAAGGGGGGATTCCTGGCCCCTGCCTTCAGGATAATGGATTTAGGGAAAACAACCTAGTGTTATATTTAAAAAAGCATCTGGTATCAGAAGGGCCATGCTATACACACAGACACACATGTATTGATCATTTGACACTGGGGAAACACCTTCATAATGAAATGATAATGCAGGTTGGGCTCCCAGTCCGTGGACATCTAATGAAGTCATCTTCCTCTCAGGAGCAGGAAGATGTACTGCTGATCCAAAAGTCACATGCTATTGTGGGCCAACCGCCATGTTTAGCGTCTTGGTTTTTTGGAGGAATGAGAGCCACAGCCACTGGGAAGAGGTCAGGGTGGTGGTGCGAGTTTGAATCTGTCCCCCTCTCCCTGGCTGCCGTCAGAGCTGCCTGGCACAGAGCAGGCAAGACACTGCTATAGAGAGACCACAGCTCCTCCCAGCCTTGCTGGGACCGTCCAGTGCTCTGCCAGCATGTTTGTTGCTTAGGAGACCAGTTGAGCTTCTGGGCTCTTGCAGTAGCTCACATACACACATGGGGGCTGTTCTAACCAGAGCAAAGAGCACCTGCAAAGGCCTTAGAAGTATGAGGCAGCGAGATGACTTTGTGTCATCAAGTTGTGGTAACTTGGACCAGGGCACAAACAGACAGAACGAAAAGATAGAAAGCGAAACCACTGACCTGATATTGTCAGGATGGTGAGGTGACCCAAAAGTCTTCAGCTCTTGCAGGAGAAGAATGATGGGGTTAGACATGCTAGTGTGGAGCTGTGGGGAGGCCTGTAGAGAGTTTCAAATGTCCAAGGACAGAAGTGTGAAGAGTTTACAAAAACATCTGGAACTGGATGGAGAATAAGTCAGGGTTGTGAGGCTGCATTGGGAAATCTGAGCAGGGATGTGGGAGTTGACTTGCTAAGTGTAGGCACCCAGAGGTCAGCTTCAAGAGTGGGGCAGGAGGAGATTAAAGTGGAGTGGAACAAGAGGTCTCCATGTCACAGAAGCCAAATAACAAACAACTTCATAATGGAGATTGCTATTAAATGTTTCAGATATGAGAACCAAGAAGAAGTACTTGAGTTCTTCCAGGAAATGAGAACACAATTGCTGAGGCATTAGAGAGAGTTTAGGTAAAGCGGACACACTGAGGGAATGAATTAACGCACATTGGATAAGTTTAATTATAAAATATCTATGAGAAGTAGACAATAGAAAATGGAAGATGTGGATGAATGCAGGATTCTTTTCTCTTTCAGATAAAACTTGAGCACAGTTTAAAGGTAGAAAAGAAGTCAGTGGAATTGAGTAGTTCACTCTGAGAATTACAAAACAAGCAGCAATTAATGCAGAGGTGTGTGCTTGGCTTGTGTGGGTCCATCTGTGTTTTGTCTCTTAGATAGAGAAGCGGCTGAACGTGAAGATGTTTCACAAGTGGACCAGCTCCTCCAACATGATAGAAAGGAACGTCGAAGTCCATTTGCCCCGATTCAAACTGGAGATCAAGTATGAGCTGAATTCCCTGCTAAAATCCCTCGGGATGACAGATATCTTCCACCAGAGTAAAGCTGATCTGTCTGGAATGTCACCAGCTAAGGGCCTGTATGTATCAAAGGTCATCCACAAGTCATATGTGGATGTCAACGAAGAGGGCACGGAGGCAGCAGCGGCCACTGGGGACAACTTCGTCATGAAAAGACTCCCCATCCGAGCTCAGTTCATGGCGAACCATCCTTTCCTGTTCTTCATAAGGCACACTGGCACCAACACCATTCTCTTCTGTGGCAAGCTTGCCTCTCCCTAAGCAAATGGGGTTGAGCAAGGCTCAGAGTCACAGAGGAGGTGCAGGGATAAACCCATGACTCAGAGCAGTTCCCACCTATCACACCTTTGTGCCTCAGTTTGCTTGTCTGAAAATGGGTTGAGGATCTCTCCCAACTTATTCCATGAGTTTCTGAACCCTAAGATTATGATAACCATGGAAGAAGGTATATTTACAGAAAATGCTTTTCTGGCTCTCTTATCTTTGGGGCCTCATTTAAGTACTGTCTGGTGACATAATCAAGTCATTGAGGGAAATTTTAAAGAATTACATTTTCTTGACTTGTGTATATCAGTGAGTTCTTGAATAAGTGACCACTCCACCTCTAGAAAACCAATCAAAGGGTTCCCACTTTGGTTGGATTTTAAAATATTGACATTTTCCTTGCATGTGTTAATGTAACATCCTGAATTTTAGTTCAAACTTCTGTATTGACTATAATAAATACATGAAATGTCTTTGAAGCCATTTTAGTGGAATTTTTGGCCAAATTTTTGTCAGACCCTAAATGGAGTAATAGACTCTTTTGATCTCTCTCCACTGGTGGCACGTGTTTCCTCTTTGTGTCAATAGAGAAAGCAGAGCTCAGTGAGGCATTCAGCTCAGCATGGCCAGACCCCCAAAGACACATATATTTCCAGCCAAACACCAGATTTACTACCCCAAACTAATAACTTTAAAAGATTCTTGTCCTTTCATTATTCATTTCCTGAAGAAATATTTTAAGTACCTACTAAGTTCCAGCACCATGTTAAGCCAGTCTTTGTCTTCATAAGCTAATATGAAGAGAAGGCAGACTGTAGAATAGTAATGACAATGGGTGATGGCTGCTGTGAGAAGACTTTTCTCAATAAAAACAAGCCATTAAGATGGAGTGATGTGGTGGGAGGGGGGATTCCTTTAAGTGATGACCCCTGAGAGGCATTTCAGGGAGTGAGGGCTCTTTTCTGAGGAAAGCGACTTGATCAGATTCACATTCTAGAAAGAACACTTGGGTTTCCAAATGGCCATCTTCATGATGGGAAAGAGGCATTATAAACTACATGGATTAAATCACAGAAGAACATTTTCCATGTCAATAATCACTGTTGTAGGACTGGGCCATTTTGCAACCGGCTCATGGTTTATGTTGGTTACACGTAGATAGATAGCATCGTTGACAATTTAGGTGTGACAGTGAAAGGCGCCACTGGAATGCTTAATTGGGTGATGGAATTGTCCAGTAATATGGACATGAGTCAGAGTCAGCCACAACAGCTCTGACATTTATGCCAAGAATTCCCCAGTCTAGTCCCCAAGCACCTTCAGCACATGTTGAAAAGATCCTTTGTTAAGATGTAATAAAGCTGTTGGCTGACATTTACCAGACTGGGATTTGGCAAGGTTTCCAAATTCCATATGCAATCTACAGATTTATTTTTTTAAAATACTGCTTTCTGTTAATTAAATCTTTATATGACTTTGTATTCCCTGTGTCTCTCAGACTACATGAAACTTTGTATTGGATCTCACTCAATATGTGGGTCCTTCAGAGTCTCATGCCTCACTTCCCTAGTTCCCCAAATCCTGTCTGGGATTCCACACTTTCCTCCAATTCATGGTTGGCTTAGTGTGGAATCCACTCCCTTCCCTCTAGTGCTACAGAGCAGTGGGGAAGCCTATGACTTCACCAACAGGTCCACAGAGGTGCCACCACCTGTTGGTGCTACGTCCAGAACTGCATTAGGCCAAGACTCCCTGAGTTCCTGGAGCTGCTGTTCCTGCCCAAAGGGTCCCATGGATTTGAGTGGGGAGGCGTTTCAGTGCTCGAAGTGGAAGCTGGGATAGGAAAACTCTCCCATCCATGGAGATTGGCTATCCAATCCCATAGTTTCCAAGCAGGTCTCCAGCCTTGTTCAAGGAGAGGCTACTCGAACTGTCCCATGGAGGCTTTTCTCCCTGGGATTTAGGCTCAAGCACACAGGTGGGCTGCTTGCACAGTTGCCCTTTGCCTCCAAATGTGAACCACCATCCTTGGGTCATGGACACCCTGAATTTCCTCCTGAGCACAAACTCTTTCTAGGATGCAAATAGGTTCCTGTGAGCTTCCTCAACACCTCCTCATGCATGTCATATCACCTGAATTTCTGCATTACTCTTCCCTGTTTTAGTTTTCTCATTAGCACTTATTACTCTCATTACATATTTTATTTATTTATTTTGTGTATGGAGAATCTCTTCCCATTATTATGTGAACTTGATGAGGTCAGGATTAAAAAAAAAAAACTTGTTGTGTGTTGTTGTCCTAGTGCAGTGGTCGGCAAAGTCATTAGTCAACAGAGCCAAATATCAACAGTACAACGATTGAAATTTCTTTTGAGAGCCAAATTTTTTAAACTTAAACTATATAGGTAGGTACATTGTTATTAACTTAATTGGGGTACTCCTAAGGCTTAGGAAGAGCCACACTCAAGGGGCCAAAGAGCCGCATGTGGCTCGCGATCCGCAGTTTGCCAACCACGGTCCTCATGCAAACAATGCCTGGAGCATAGTAGTCAATAAATATGGGTTGAATGAATTAAGGAATTCATCCCTTTAATGCTTCAATGTTTTGAGTGCCAACTATGTTCTAGAGTTGGAAAGTGAAGATCATTGGTTTAAATAGGATAGGCTTGCCTGGCCGGCATGGCTCAGTGGTTGAGCCTTGACTTATGAACCAGGAGTTCTCGGTTTGATTCCTGGTCAGGGCACATGCCCGGTTGTGGGCTCCATCCCCAGTGTGGGGAGTGTAGGAGGCAACTGGACAGTGATTCTCTCTCATCATGGATGTTTCTATCTCTCTCTCCCTCTCCATTCCTCTCTGAAATCAATAAAAATATATTTAAAAAATAATTAAATCAGATAGGCTTGAGATAACGCCATGAACTTGACCAACGGTAGAGTTCAGCAGACAATTCTAATAGGATGGTCTATAAAAAATGGTCCCGGGCTGCACTGTGGACAAATGTTTTGTTTCTGCATGGTCTTTTCTGATAAAGGAGATGAAAGAGTCTGTATACTCCCACATACCTCAGATGGCTTAAGGTACACCTTGTGTTGAGCTGGGTTCCCCAGAACATCTAAGTTACAGTTTAGGAGAGTCAATGACCACTGTGATCAGCTGACTCACTGCAACAATTGTCACAAGTGCCAGGGGAATTTCAGCCTGTCTAACTGAGTGAAAGGTGTTGCTAACAGGGAGCTGAGCTGTTTAGTGGTTGCTGATTTGTTAGGACACCATTCAAGTCAAGTAAAATTGCTAGGGATGGTCAAAAGTTAAACCTCATTGCATTAAATAATGTAACCGATTTGGCCAGTTATTCAGCTAAATTTTATGCAGCTTTTACACTCAAGGAAACCCCGTGTGTCAATTGGTGTGTCGTGAGCTTCTCCTAGTGGGTGAGACAATAACATGAGATGTATATAAGATATATCTGTGCTGTGGGAAGACATCCATGAAAACTACCATTTCATGAGGATGACATCAATGAAAACTATCATTTATTGAAGTACTATTACATGCCAGGAACCATTTTAAGTATTTTATCAATTTTATCCCCATAACTATGTCATGTCACCTGGTCACTCCGACTTAGAGTGTCAGTAACGTGTCTAATGTCACACTGTTAATTGCAGAGCCAAGATTTGAGTCCATGCTTTACCCTCTGCGCTATTGCTACATGCTACTCAGTACCTTTGTGGACTTTGGAGGAGAGGTTAGAGTGTCAATTTAGAGACTGCTTCTGCCACAGCTCCTCTTAAAATCCTGTAATCCCTAGTTTTTAGCTGACTCATTAATTTAGAGCAGTGGTTCTCAATCTGTGGGTCGAGACCCCTTTGGGGGTCGAACGACCTTTCACAGGGGTCACCTAAGACCATCGGAAAACACATATATAATTACATATTGTTTTTGTGATTAATCACTATGCTTTAATTATGTTCAATTTGTAACAATGAAAATAGATCCTGCATATCAGATATTTACATTACAATTCATAACAGTAGCAAAATTACAGTTATGAAGTAGCAACGAAAATAATTTTATGGTTGGGGGTCACCACAACATGAGGAACTGTATTGAAGGGTTGTGGCATTAGGAAGGTTGAGAACCACTGATTTAGAGGTTGTAGATATATTGTTGTAGTTCCCCATCCTATCACTAGATGGCAGGCTTGCTGGCAGAGGGAACAAAGGGTGGGGTAGATATCTGGTATGTAATTTGTAAATCTCATCAGGAATCTTGGTAAAATAGTTCATAGGCTATTTCAATCAGACATTATAATATTTATTAAATTTATACTTATTAAAATTTATTTCACTTTGTATTTAACAGCTCAATTTTTCCTTTTTATTTGTTCAATATTTGCAAAGGAAGTATAAATCAGATAGTAGGGAATTTGGCTCATTCATGACTATGTCTAGAACAGTTTCTAGCCTATAGTAGGGACTCAAAAAATATTTGATAATTCCTTTTCTTTCTTTCATGTTTTAAGCACCTAATTCCAAAAATTTCTTCTATTTTGTACAAATTTTGGTCTTACAGAAAAGTTGCAAACATAGTAAAAAGTCATTTTATATCTCTCAACCTATTTCTGGTAATGTTAACATCTTACATAACCATAGTACAGCTATCAGGAATAAAAAATATAACATTGACATAGTCTTATTAATTAAACTACAAAATTTTTTTGAATTTTATCCATTCCCCCCCGCCCCCGCCCCCATGTCCTCTTTCTGTTCTGGGATCAGACCCAGGGATTCATGTTGCATTTAGTTATTATTTATACTTAGTCTATCAAAGTCCCTTGGTCTTCCCTAGTGTTCGTGACCTTGAAAGTTTTGAAGAGCATCTATCTATTATTTTATAGGCTGTCCATTGATCTGGATTTGTGTGATGCATTCCAGTTGGAGGGAGATGGTGCACTTTGGGAAGAAAACCAGAAGAATAATGCTGTGTCCTTCTCAGTTCACCATATTAGTGATGTTTACCTTGATCACTTGGATAATTTAGTGATTGCTTGGTTTCTCCACTGTCAGGTTACCTTTTTATCCCTTTGTAGTTAATAAAGACCTTGAGGAGATTTTTTAAGATTATGCAAATCCTGTATCTCCTCCAACTTTTGTCCACAAACTTTAGCATATATTGTACATCCATCACCTGTTGACCATTTTCAGATAAATACTTTTTACAGGTGTGTAATTATATCCCTCAGCTGGGCATCTCTTCAAATATTTTTAAAGTGAGAAGCTATGTTCTATAAAAATATTGGAAGAAAATATCAACAATTGATATTGGATCTAGCCTCTTAAATCCATTGAAAATATAAAAAGACTTTGCTGTTTATAAAAATTTACCCAGGGGTATAATCATTAGAAATTGGTGATCATAAAGGAAAAAACTCATTACTAATTCTTCTCTAAACTCTAAGCTTGTTAAAATTTTGCCAATATCCTTCCAGAAATTTTTCTATGTATGTGTGTGTGTGTGTGTGTGTGTGTGTATTAGAGGCCCAGTGCACAAATTTGTGCACAGGTGGGGTCCCTCAGCCTGGTTGGCAATCGGGGCCGATTGGGGCATCTCGCCCAGTTCAGATTGGGGCCGGCTGGCTGGGAGTGGGGGGGTGTTGGGGCCATGGGAGGTTCCTATCAGGGTAATTGGGGCTGGCTGGCCTGGGGGGGGGGGGGGGGGTGTCATGGAAGGTTGGCCAGCTGGAGGGGAAGGGCCGTGGGATGTTGGCTATGGGAGCGCACTGACCACCAGGGGGCACTCCTGCATTGAGCATCTGTCCCCTGGTGGTCAGTGCACATCATAGCAACTGGTCGACTGGTTGTTTGGGTCGTTCAGGTCGTTTGGCCATATATATATATATACATATATATATATATATATATATATATATATATATATATATTTTGAAAAAGATCATATTGCATATACCATGTTACACTTCATTTTTTTGTACTTAATATATTTTGGAAATATTTCTGTCCATTAACATTCTCTACAAAATCATTCTTTTTTTTAAAAAACATTTTTTTAAAACGTATTTTTATTGATTTCAGAGAGGAAGGGAGAGGGAGAGAGAGAGAAACATCAATGATGAGAGAGAATCATTGATTGGCTGCCTCCTGCATGCCCCCTTCTGGGGATCGAGCCCACAACCCAGGCATGTGCCCTTGACCTGAATCGAACCTGGGACCCTTCAGTCCATAGGCCGATGCTCTCTCCACTGAGCCAAACCAGCTTGGGCTACAAAATCATTCTTAAGAGCAGAACAATATTCATTTACAGGATGCAGAAGGATTTATATAAATAATTTATTATAATATATTTTTTCCAGTTTGTTTAGTTTAAAAATTTAAATGTATCAGATGATCATTTAAGATAATAGTTGAGGGGTTACTTTCCCCCTTGATTCCTCACATCCACCTTCCAGACTTTCTATGCACCCACCTTCATGAGAAAAGACTATATATATAGGACAAAGACATTGCTCAGATTTCTCAATAGATTTTCTAGACAATAGCCATGAATGTCAAACTTTCACTTGCATATACCTGAATTTGAAAGAGGCTAGGCTCTTTGAATTTGCAGAATGTGGCACTAAATATGCAGTGGGAACCATGAGAGGAGCAGAATCTGTGGTTAATTCGGTACACATTTTGGTGGAGTATGTGTTTAGAGGACTAAAACAGCTTCACCACAGACTTAAGATCAGCTTTAGTAGACACTGCCAAAGACTATTATCCCAAAGTGGGTTTTCCAATGTAAACTTCCACCAGCAATGCATGAGAATTTCCTGTTCAAATCTTTTGCACATATTTCTATTGGGTTGTCTTTCCTTTATTACTGATTTGTGAGACTGCTTTATTCATTCAGGACGACAGATCTTTGTCACAAATATTTATTGCAAATATTTTCTACCATTTGGTGGCTTGCCTTTTCTCTCACTTGAAGGTGTCTCTTTGAAGACCAGAAGTTCTTAATTTTAATGAAGTCAATTTACTGATCTTTTTAACCCATGCTTTCTGTGACCTTTTCAAGAAACTTTTGTCTACACCAAGTTAACAAAGATATTCTATCTTCTGGAAATTTTGGTGCTAGTTTTCCATAAGACCTGCAATTCATCTAGAATTTGTTTTTGCACATGCTGTGAAGTATGGTTTAAACTTCATTTTTAAAGAAAAATATGAATATTCAGTTTGTCCAGAGGTTGAAAAGACACCTTTCTCCTCCTCCTCTTCTACTTAATGGTATTTTTGTTTTAAGTGAAGATCAAATTGGTTTATCTGTTTGTCTATCCTTGCACTCCTATCATTCTCTTAATTACTATAGCTTTAGAATTTGTCACCTGCTAATGTGAGGTTGCAATTTTGTTTTTATACTTCAAGATTGTTCTCTTTATTTTAATGTAAATCTTAGAATCAGCCTGTCATTTTACAAATACATACAAATAAAAGAACTTTGTTTAGAATAACAAAAACAAATCTATGGAAAAATTTGAGGGACTTGACATATTTACAATATTTAGTTTTTCAACGCATAGACATGATATATCATCCTGCTATTTAAGTTTTATTTTACTTCTCTCAATTATATTCTTCAATCTTCTATTAAGAGGTCTTGCACATGCTTTGGTTTTTTGATCCCTTTATAGATACTGTCGATATTTCTATTTGCTAAGTTAGCAGTGCAAATGTCAGGGCAGAAGATGAGATTCAGAGTCATGGACAGGTCTGGTGGGGAGAACTCACTTCTGTGCAGTCACGTCTGTTTTGATGTTTGTTTGCGTTTGTCTTGATGTGTTGGTTGTTTTCCAAAGCCTTGAGGTTGGTTCAGGATGCTCTGTGGCCAGGCATCCAATCCATTTTTGACAAAGCCACTTTGGGAATTCACTCTTCTAAAACGTTGCCAATGATGTATATCTTGGTATAACTTCTAGTACCTTTTGTTTTCAACACCATTTGTTGTCAGGCAACTACTGACTCTAAAGAGATGGCTTGCCATCTCAGGAAATCCCCCCTTTAGGGGCTTCCTGCTCTTATATTTAAATGAATTTCTAGGTCACATGCTGCCACTAATCTGCAGTGACAGAGGAGAATAATAGAAAGCCACTCTGAGTTGGTCTTGCTGCCTCATCATTTTCCCTCTACTTTAGTCCTCTTTTTTCATGTCTAGGTGTAGAGTGTAGGACAGTGATGGTGAACCTTTTGAGCTCGGCGTGTCAGCATTGTGAAAAACCCTAACTTAACTCTGGTGCAGTGTCACATATAGAAATTTTTTGATATTTACAACCATAGTAAAACAAAGATTTATATTTTTGATATTTATTTTATATATTTAAATGCCATTTAACAAAGAAAACTCAACCAAAAAAATGAGTTTGCGTGTCACCTCTGACACGCGTGTCATAGGTTCACCATCACTGGTGTAGGAACTCCATCACTTACTGCCTCAAGGTCACTGCTCATGTGATTGATGGATATTTGCAAGTGAATTATTAGTAGTTAAGTTTTCAGGGAGGCAAAAGTTACATGTGGATATTTGAATACATTGCTTCAGTTCTCCTAATCCCTTCAATGTTCAAGGGTCAACTGTATACACTAAGTACTTTATACATGTTACCTATGACCCTTTCAATCATAACTTCACTAAAATTCTCTCCATTTTTTCAAATCAGGAAAGCAAGACATAGAGAGGCTGAACAGCTTGCCGAAGGTCACCCAGGTACAAGATGAGAAGCTGGAGTTTTCCCACTACACCACACCTTCTGAGTTCTGCCAGCAAAAGTGCACTTTCTGGAAGACCCATCCTGATGTTTGGTTCGGAGTAGATGGTCTCTCTGCGTATGTGTGGGCTGTCAGCCTTTCCCCAGAGTTGCGCATTGCCATGTGTTATTGACAAAACCATCCTTATGTTGCAAGCTTATCATGAGATCTGGACTTGAGTCACTTCATCTTTCAGGGACACCATTTGAACCCTAGATAATGACTGTCCTGGGAGTGGATAAAACCCAGGCATTGGACCTCTGTCCTGGGTGGAGGACAGGATTGGCTAAGTTCTTTATCTGTTTCTTGGCTCATCTTGACTCTGGCTCACTCTCATGTTTACCTTTTCCCTATGTTCTATGCTGCTAGCTCTGATTCCTGACTCTTAACCTATAATTTTCCCTACGTCCAGGTACATACAGTGTAGATAAGAATGTGAAGGGAGAGTCTGTTGAATTTTGGGTTTGCTTCTTCATGAATGAGTAGTTGGATGAATAACATGCACCATGGCCCTGCTCTCTGTTTCCAGCTGAGTAGGGAGATGCCACGAGCCTTCCTGAGCTTGACAAGGAAGCCCATCTGATATTTCTTCTCTGATTTTCCTCTGAGAACAGTCTGGGAGAGGGGAGGGACTTCTCACAAATTATTGTCACTGCTGCAGCTACTGCTGCTGTTACCAACCTCTCCCTTGGGGTTGAGCCAATGGGACATCTGGGACATTTTCCATGAACCTTGGCAGAGGTGAGATGGGAGGGGTGAGGAGTCTCAGGAGAGAGGAGGCAGGAGGAACTGGAGCCAGCAGTGAAGGCCTCCGGAGTGCAGTGGGAGGAGGTAAGTGGCATTCTTACACATGCTGGGTAATTCTTATGCATTCTAGACTTCTAAGTTTATCAGGCTCCTTAAAATTAATGGACAGTCCCTGGAGCTCTCTGTGGGAGCATTCATCTGCCTCCAATTACAGCTTTTCCTCTAACTGCATGGCTACAACCCCCACCTTTCCTTCAGCCTCTGCACCTCTTTCTAGCTCTTGGGTGAGGAAAGGCAGGATCTTGACAGTAAGACATCCCCTTACTTGGTAAAACCATAGCTTTCTGCACTTCCTTGAAGGTATCATAAGCTCCCCTATCCAATATCTGTTCTCTACACAGTTGTTGTAGAGTGATCTTTGAGATCACAGGAGGGCAGCATTTATAATGTTGGCCAATACGTTGGATATAGGGAAACCAGCATTATTTTTACCTTATGTGAAATATGCCTACTGACTGCTGAACAAATCCTGCTTCTTATAAAAGATATCTTGCACTGAATATATTTAATGCTTATGTCTGGGATTTCTATCCCAGGGAGTCACAGCAGTGCTGAATAAACATATGTGGATGAATGAAATGAATGAATATTTACAAGCTAATTTTTCTATTTTTTACAGCAAATGATTTAGAACCCTAGTGACAAGTTACATGTCAATTCCCAAGCCAAGAACAAAAGCTAGAGACAACAATGTAATGATTATAATAGTTCCCCCAAAAGTCTGCTGGCAGGAGATACTCCCTATTGATTATATTTCCATTATTATCAATGATATTTGGCAACTTTAGTAGCAATGGTGAGAGGCCTGAGTTTGTTGTCATTGTTTTTAGTAAATTTTGAGTACTTAGTAAGCATATTCAGAATCAAAGGTTCTCTAAAAAATGCAAAGCAGTGTATAGCTGAGCTTTGGGAAATCTCCGTGCTGTAACTGTATTTTTCTACAATAATTTATAGCCTGGATATCTCTGCTTGTGTTTTTGTACTAATAACAGTGAACTAGAGAGTGGGCTTCTAATGAGACCCTCTCATAAGGTGTGACAGAGGAGAGGGAGGAGAACTATTTCTATTTGTGGGGCCCTAATATCTGTGGTGATTAGGAGAAAAATGGTAACAACAGGAGACCTTGTGTTTAATCACAGTTTTATCTGGAAGATTTTGATCCAGGCTGTTCAATGCTAACACATGAGTAGAGAAGGTTCTATTTATTCTGATAAGAAAAATCACATGGATTCGTCTGAAGGGATTATGTAAAACGATTCTGAAAGGTTTTCTTAGAAAAAGGTGTAAAGTCTCCCATTTGTCTGAAATGTGCGTTAGAGATGTGCGTAGGTGGAATGAAAAACAAAGTTTCACCGCAGGGAAGTGTGCTGTTTTGTTCATGATTAATGAGTGAAGACCGAGTGTCTGGGTTTGCTGCCTAGCAAACAAGGATTTGCTCACTTATTCTGTGAGAACTGATCAGATTGTGTTCCTGTCTGAACTTGGTTGTGTTGCCACAGGTGATGCTGACGAGAAAACCAGTAAAGAGATAACAGCTTCACAAATGACATATTGCAGGCACCAGCCCTGGGGTCTTAGATGATTCTCCGAGGAGAAAAGACAGTTGTCAGGGTTAATGCTGGCCATTGGGCAGTCAGAGAGAAACCAGTGCCCTAGCTGGTTGGTGCACAGAATGTCAGCCTGCGGACTGAAGGGTGTCAGGTTCAATTCCAGTCAAGGGCACATGCCTGGGTTGCGGGCTCCATCCCAGTAGGGGGCATGCAGGAGGCTGCCGATCAATAATTGTCTCTCATCATTGATGTTTCTATTTCTCTTTCCCTCTCCCTTCCTGTCTGAAATCAAATAAAGATATATTTTTTAAGAGAGAGACCGAGCGAGGACAATGGCAGTCCTGTGAATCTCTACTCCTGAGCCCTCCCTCCAGCCCAGTCCACCTCCCTGAATTGTGCCCTTCCTTCTGCCAGAGGAGTTTGAGCATCATCTCCACTCAAAAGCTTTCTGTAACCCCTCCACTTTCCTAAAGTAATTTCTGAGCATCTTCAGCCATCATAGTCATCACATTGTAGTGACAGTAGTCCAATGTTCTAATGTACTTTTAGGTCATGGATTCCTGGGGATGGTGTGGGGAAAATGTCTTAATTTCTGAGTGCCCTTGGTGTTTAAATTAAGGTGTTGGATTGAAGGTGCTGTTTCAGGCCATACTAGAAGCTTTCAGTTTTTCCCCTACTTCTTCTGAAATAATGAACGCCCCCCCTTTTTTTACTGCCTCTTTTCTTCTCATTTTTTTCACTTGTTTTCAAATTTTCCTTTCCTATGAGAAGTGATGAGAAATTTTTGGATTGTAGGAGGCATGGATAGGGATGAAAATTAAGGATAAAATGAGAATGATCCTAGATTCTTTCTACTGGTCCCTTTGGTATATAATTAGCCTGTTTTAATGGCCAACACTGGAGTTTGCAGGTGAGCTAAGAAAAACTCACTTGCAATAACATCACTTTGAAAGGTGAGTAGGAGAGGCAAACAATGCTCAATAGATCTGCATTTTGAAAAACTTTTACAATCCTTATTCAACTATTGGAAAGAATTGCATCACTTCACAAATAAAAAAGCATCAATTTCTCTCTATAAGGTCATTATAATGGCTTACCAATATGTTATTACCTATCACCCAAGGTGGACACAAATAGTAACAGTATTTAGTGAGATAAATGTTATTGATTTACACATGAACCTTTGAAGTTGAAAAGCAAAGGGATGCTTTTTTTTAAACATCAGTACCTAGGGATGTTATTTAATGGGAGTGCACCATAAGGGATGTAAAGTACAGACAGAGATATTTTCTCATGCATGTTGGTACCTGCTTCAGTCTCAAGTATGAACTCCACTGTGTAGTAGGTCCCATAAAACCATTATGCTGTGGGTGTGTGGGATATTTCAGCAAGCTGGTTAGGAATGCATATTTGTTAAAATTAATTTTTAGAGAGAAAGGAAAGAGAGAGAGAGAGAGAGAGAGAGAGAGAGAGAAACATTGATTGGTTGTCTGCCTCCCATAGGTGACATGACTGGGGATCGAACCCACAACGTTTTGGTGCACAGGAGGATGCTCCAACTAACTGAGCCACCTAGCCAGGGCAGGAATCCATTGTGTGTGTGTGTGTGTGTGTGTGTGTGTGTGTGTGTGTGTAGCATATCGTGAGTAGTTTGTCCCAAGATTCACCTGCAGAACCCACGGAGGCATCCAGTGACATCACTGAGATATAACTAAGCTCATCTGCTGGTCTGTTAAGGGTATTCTGAGCCACACAGCCATTCATTCTTCCATGATGTAGTGGGGCCTGGCTTCCTCTCTGTCCCATTTGGAGTCAGGGTGGAGGATAAAGAGAGGTTCCTGCCTCCACCCTGGACATTTCTTGAGGAGCTGGGAAGGACATTCTGTGAGATTAGAAGGCATTGATTATTTAGGGCAGTTAGGCCTGGCACTGTATTTTCCTCCCAGACTCCTGTCCTACATTCTAGATTTCGCTGCCAGAGTCCAAGGGGAACGTGTGTGTGTGTGTGTGTGTGTGTGTATGTGTGTGTGTGTGTGTGTGTATGAAAGAGAGATTGAGAGAGAGAGAGAGAGAGAGAGAGAGAGAGAAGAAAAACTTACAAGGACCCTTATTTCTTTGTAGCTGTGCCTAGTGAATTACAAGCCTTCTTTTTCTCAAATTCTCTACCTCTTCCCACATTGGCATGCATCACCATTTTGAAAGTTTCTACCCAACAATGTCATCCCAGTAAATTTAATAAAAAAAGTAAAATAAATAAAATTCAAGATGTACTAAATTATATTAAAGAAGAGTTAGTGATCTTGCTTATCTAGGAAATACAGTTAGTCACCTGCAACATGAAAATTTAGATTCTGATTCTAATAAAATGAGAGTGATTTGGCTCTCTGGGAATACTCATTTTTTTTCTTCCACAATTGATTATTTTCAAATCCTGATTTCCTTCTTATTTCATTACCTAGCTTTTCTCTTTTCTTATTTTTTTCCCCTTCTGACTTTTTGATTTCTCTTTTCCCTGCCTTTGACCACCAGCTCTGTTGGTCACTTGAAGGACCACCATGTCCAATACCAACTTATCTGATTTGCTGGCCAATACCAACTTATCTGATGGTTCTAAATTTCTCTGCTCCCTCTGTTAAGTAATCAATGAACTCTATTTCTTGGTTGTTCAGACATCACATCACCCCTGTGGCACATTTCATGCTGCCTTGTGATTGCTCATAAACTGTCCCCTAGCTCAAACTAGGGGCCCATTGAATGAAGAAACTGCATCTTCCTTAATGTAGTATCCCTCCAGTATGGCACAGGACCCAGCACTTCATCAACCTTGGTAAGAGTCTGTTGAATCAGTGAATGGATGAATGTTGAATTGATGAGTGGAGAAAAGATGGATCTGAATGAACAACTTTCTTAAAATAAGTTTTATTATAGTCAACACTCTTCTTTGGCTTTGTTCACAATGCCAAAATGTCCATGGAATTTCCCTCTGAAATAAGATTGTGATGTTTTCCTCTTCTCTCAGGTGACATAGTTTTTGTATCCTAATTCAGATGTCATCTGCCCAAGATATGCCTCTATTATTGAGTCTGACTTATAGAATGTTATGTACATCAGTGTGTATATATCAGGTCTAGAAGACATGGTGGCTTCCTCTTAAGAAGAAATCATATATGCTAAGGATCTCAGCTTCAGGCCATTCATGTGCCAAGGATCTGATTTGCATGGTTTTCCTTGGCATGGCTTTGAACTGCGTATTGTGGCTGTCTCAGTCAGTGCACCTGGTAGTAATCACATGCAAGCAAAAATCCACCTTGTTCTCCAGTAGATCAAATATCAAAGAGGAGGTTTTTTTTTCTTATAATGACATTTTAATTTCAAATGTCATATTGATTTAATTGGATTAATATATATCTATGGAATATAATTTATTGTATCAACATTTTATAAATTTAACTTTAACACAAAGTTGATGGAATTCAGCTAACTCAACATGGGACATGCCATTTCTCAGAATACTCACCAACAAAAGGAGGTCCTTTTGTCCCCTTTCATCTCTGTAATTTCATTTATTGAAGAACTATTTTCAATACTAGAACTACTAGATAGAGGCTACCTTAGTGGCATAAAAAGATACAGACATTGTCTTCATGAAGCCTAGAGTCTAAAGAACAGACAACCATTCAATAGGTAAGTATATACAAGTAAGGTCATATTCATGTGTACTAGGGAGTAAGGGTTAAATACATATTTTTGGGGAATATAATTCAACACATTATTGGAGTTAGGAGGGAGGAAACCGTTGCAACAGTTGAAAGTTGATAAATGGACAGTTCTGTGATGTGGTTTGGAGGAGGAATCAGTAGCATTTGGCAATGGATTGCATAAATATGGGGGAAATGGAGAAGTCAAAGACCACTCTCAAATTTCATATTTGAACAGCCAGGGCAGTGTGGTTCAGTGGATGACCCATGAACTAGAAGGTCATGGTTCAATTCCTGGTCAAGGCACATGCCTGGAGTTGTGGGCTCGATCCCCAGTGTGTGTGTGTGTGTGTGTGTGTGTGTGTGTGTGCAGGAGGCCAATCAATAATTCTTTCTCATCATTGATGTTTCTATCTCTCTCTTCTTCTCCCTTCCTCTCTCTGAAATCAATACAAAAACATATTTTAAAAAATGTATACTTGGACAATTGGGCTGATGGAAGTTCCATTTAGTGATATGGGGAAGTTTGGAGAGAAAGAGCAGGTTTAGGGAAAGATCATGAGGGCAAATGTGAAGGCGAGAAGTTGAAGATGTTCTTGAAATATCAAGTAAGTGTTGGAATATAGAATTAAAGGAGATATTAGATTTGGAGGTACAAATTTGGGAGTCCTTAGGGGTGGGTGGTCTTGGAAGTGATGGGAAGAGTGAGAACTCATAGAGTAAGAGTGAGGAGAGTAAAGGGACCAATATTTAGAGCATAAAGGAACAGGAAAAGCCAGCAAGGAGACTAAGGGGACATGGTATAAGCTCTGTCTGACTTTTATCCACCTCAGAGGAAAATATCTGTGGACGTTGGCAAATGCAGGAAACTAAGTGTCAGAATGCCAGAGTTTTGTTGATACACCTAACCTGGTCTGTGGTTTTGAGCATTTTTTCCTCTTTACAACTAAGTGCTATGATCACTGAGACTTTTCAAATAGGCATGTCAAATACGGGTTTTATTAATCTTTGCTTTTTCATATACAAAAAAAGAGTTATTTCATGTGATGACATATTTCACTACATTCAGCACAACACATTCTAGACTGATATTTATTTCTCAATTATCATGTATTTGGTCAAAACAAGAGTTATATAAATACAACAAGAGGGTATTTTTAATTAAACATTGAATTACACTTTTATCTATAACAAGCAAATTCACATCTTGTGAATGAACAGGTTGATGATATTTGTTGGAGGTTAGGTCATATCCTTATTTTTAGATAGCATCAGAAAAACAATGGAGCGGGAGGATCCAGCAATTGTGGTCTAATGTTAAAATTATTACATCACCTTGGGGTTTGGGTGAATTGTGGTTAGTCAGAGACTCACTTTATAATTGTTTGTGAAAAGGAGTGAAATTATGGATGAAAATCCTGCTTTAGAAAGAGACTGAGCAACCTAACCAATAATGCATAAACTTCTACTTTTCATTCTCAAAGTGTCGACATAATTTTTTTCTGAGACTCTTCACAGAGTTGTTGAAAATTTGTCACCTTCATTCAGCTTTGTGCTTCAAAATTTTCTGCTACTAATTCATTTTTAAACAAATGTAAATAGCATTCTAACAAGTAGAAGAAATTGAGACATCTCTCAGAAAGAAATTTCCTCACTAGAATAAACTGTTCTATAGGGTTTCTGTTGTTACTACTTAAAAATTTAAACATTTTTCAACCTAAAATGATGCTATGGTTGCGCTGGTCTAACTTTTAATATTTAAAAAATTGGAAAAGAATCCATTTCAAATTTGTGAAGGTGTCTAAAATAAGCTTTTATTACCCTACTGGAGGCCCAGTGCATGAAAATTCATGCACTGGAGGCGGGGGGTCCCTCAGCTCTGCCTGCACCCTCTCACAGTCTGGGAGCCCTCAGGGGCAGGAGGCGACCTGGTGATCAGGGGAAGGCGACGCCTCATCACACCTCTGCTGCTACCACTGCTGGCAGCGCAAGCCTCAGCCAGCCCTGGTTACCTAAGCCTCGGGTGGCCCTGGGCAGCTGGGCAGCCACCATCTGAGGCTTGCCTGCACCTCTGGCCGGCCCTGGGTGACTGGGGGTCTGAGGAGACTGGGGGACTCTGGAGGCAGGAGCCCTGGTGGGGCTGAGGGAACTGGGTGCTGCCATCTTGTGGCTGTGGGCTCTGCCATATTTGAGGGCGTGACAGTCAATTAGCATATTCCCTCCTTATTGGCTGTGGGCACTGCCATCTTTGTGATGGTGTGAGGGTCAATTAGCATATTCCCTTTTTGTTAGATAGGATATAATAAAAGGCTAATATGCAAATTGTCCCCATGGGCGGGAGTTCGACCTACCGGGAGTTAGATGTGTGCTGACCACCAGGGGGCAGCATGGAATATGGCAGGCGGGTGCGAAGGGATGCCCGGCTGGCAGCTGGCAGCCGCTGAGGACCCTACCCAGCATGAATTTCGTGCACTGGGCCTCTAGTCTTAAAATAATCTTGGTGCAGTCACAGTCAGAAGCTAAATTCATCCAATGCTTGACCTAAAGAATGATTTCTAGTCAAAATATAAGTAGCTGATGTTAAGGTGTTTTGGGAATATAAAGCATTTATGAAAAATATTTTAAAAAACAGAAAGTCAAGGAAGAAAGGTAGGGGCTAAAAAACCATAACCTAGGTGAGTTTGGTTGAGTGGGGTAGAGATTACTGACTGTAGGCAAAAATTACTGTAGCTATTTTTCTTTGTTAAAGATTATATCCTTTGAATATATATTCACTAACATACTAAATTAAAGACTAATTTTTGATGGCTTAAATCCTAACGTCTCACCATGCCATGCTTTGGAAATTCCATGACTTGGGAGCATATTCCAGGCCATGGAAGCCAGAAAAGAACAAGTTTGACCTGTGTTCCTAAATGGGTCACTGTAGAGAATTGCATTATAATACAATTACAATTGAGTAGTACTTCCTAAGTTATGAAAACAGAAACTCTGCATGCCATTTATATGCTCAGAGCCAAACTGAAGGTAGGTCCCAGAGTGAAACTTATGCAGCTTTCAGTGTAAAAGAGGGTTTCTCCCAAGACTCAAACTCTGTGAGGCCTGGCTGACTGGATAGGCTTGGGTGAATTTTTCTCAATTACTTACAGCCTTGGTTACCTAATCTGAGAAGCAGCTATGTCTCTATTCTTTTCTAGCTTGTATGTTGCAAGTCTTATATCTCTGAGGTTTGAAAGCCAAATTTGTCTTCTCTCTGATTCATATTCAAGTAAATATTGAGTGATTGAATGGTTTGGCCCTTTCTTGAAGTCAGATCTGTGTTTGTTTGAGTCTGGCTGTCCCTGTTCGGTGTCTACATCTCCTGTACACAGTTTCCTGCTCCTCCCAGGCCACTGATTGCATTGTCCTGAGGAACCTGATCCTAGTATTGCTTCCAAGAGGTGCTGTGCTAGAGCACCAAGGCTGTTCTCCTTAAAGTGACATGTGACCCAGTATGCTTTTGAAATTACAGCAATTAATGTCACTCTGTACTGGATCTTTTTCTTGAAGAATAAGTCTAAAATTCCTGTGGAAAATTAAATAAATCAAAATAATCAAGAATGTTTTGAAAACAAGAAGCAATTTAAAAAAAATCTTTATTGTTGAAAGCATTATATCGGTCCTCCTTTTCCCTCCATTAACTTCTTCCACTCCTGTCCCCACCCCCTGGCCCTCAGATTGTCTGTGTCCACCGGTTATGCATATATGCATAGAAGTTCATTGGTTAATCTCTTCCCACTCACCTTCCCCTGCCTTCCCTCTGAGGTTCAACAGTCTGCTCAAGAAGAAGCAAGTTTGAGGGCCTTACTCTATCAAATGCTGAAATATAGTATTATTAAACAGTTTTAATTAATAAAAAAGTGGACAGATTGATGGAACAGACTATAGCTCAGAAATTTACATGGTTAAAATTGAACTTGTGATGAATGGGAATCGTACACATTTGGGGGAAAGAGTTTAAAGAAATAATAGTAGTTAATTATTGTTATAATTAGATATATAGATTTTCATTTCATAGCAAAAAATTGTACAAGGAGACAAAAATGAAACCAACCAAACTAGCAGAAGATGTGGGTAATCAGGTACTGAATCTCAGAGAAGTTCTAAACATAAAAGCAGAAGAAGAAATAATATATTTTTAAGTACAAAGAAATATGAAATAGGAGTGAGGAGGGAGAAGAGTGACTAGGTGGAGCACAGAGGACATTCAGGTCAGTGAAACCATTCTGTATGATACTATATTGGTGGATACATGTCACCTGTTTGTCCAAACCCCTAGAATGTACAACACCAGGAGTGAATCCTAATGGAAATTCTGGACTGTGGGTGATAATGATGTGTCAGTGGAGGTTCATAAGTTGTAACAAATGTATCACTCTGGTGGGGGACATTGATTATGTGAAGGCTAATGCATGTAAGGAGCAGGGAGTATTGAGGAAATCTCACTTCCTGCTCAATTTTGCTGTGAACCTAAAACTGCTCTAAGAAATAAAGTTTATTTAAAACTAAACAATTATTCTGTGAGCTGCCTGTTCATGTCTTTTTTACATTTTTTTCTATTAACTTTTTGATACGCTGTGCTCCTCATGCTTAAGAGTTTTGATACATATTAGAGACATAAAACTTTGTGGTATGTGTTATGAATACTAACATTTTCCCCAGTTTGGCTTGGTTTTGGTATCTTCTGACATACACAAGTTTTAATTTTTATTTTGTAGTCAAATTTATCAGTCTTGTCTTTTCTTTTTCTGGATTTTAAGTCATAGTTAGAAAGCCTTTCCCACAACAGTTAAAGAGGAATTGACTTATATATATTTATTCTAGTACATCTATGGTTTTATTTGATCCCTAATTCATTTGGAGTTTATTACTAGGTATGGGATGAGATGTAGATATAATTTTATCTTTTTCAGAGTTGTTTATTTAAATATCCTTTTTTACCCTATTAATTTGAGATGTTGCCTTTATCACATTTTAACTTTCCATAGGTATTTGACTATAACTCTGGACTTTCTACTGATTTTTGTAGATTAACTTTATACCAGTTACTTCACTAGATTCTTTTATTATTTGACTTGTTTTTTAAAAATTTATTTTTTTATTGATTTCAGAGAAGAAGGGAGAGGGAGAGAGATATAGAAACATCAATGATGAGAGAGAATCATTGATGGGTTGCCTCCTGCATGCCCCACACTGGGGATGAAGCCCATGACCCAGACATGTGCCCTGAACGGAAATTGAACCTTGACCTCCTGGTTCATAGGTCAAAATGTTCAACCGCTAAGCCATTCTTATCATTAATTATGTATGGTTTCCCACATATACTCTTACAACATCTGTAAATAATTTGACTTATTTTTTGGCCCACTCTTATTCTTTGATTGACTTGCTAATTTAGTCAGTGTGATGCTCAGTAGTAGCAGAGATAGTAGGCATCTTTTTTTTTTCTTAAGTGTTTTTAAAATGTTCTTATTATGAATGGGTATAGGATTGTGTCAATGGCTTTTTCATCCTATGTTGAGATAATCATATAAAGCAGTTCCAACTTCTTATTTGAAAAAGCACAAGCTTTCTGAGTCCTAGTTTTTTCGTATTATACAATGGGACATTTAGACTTAAATGAGCTCTAAATTTCCTTTCGCTGATTATATGCCTATCTACTCATAAAGAAAGAGTGGAGTTATGTTTATATCCCAGGCCACTGAATTTCTAGAATTAAATAACAATTATGTTGAGATTTAAAAATAACACTGCAAGTAGAAGAATATAGATAGAATATAGTTTTAAAGCAGTCATTGAGAACCAGAACAATGATTTTAAAGGATAAGAAAGTAAAAGCTTATGGGAAAAAATAAATACATTGTTTATATTTAACTTTGCCACTGGAACTGTTCAAGGGTAAAACTCAATAAATCTGGAGATTCAAAATATTTGCTTTTCATGAAAGATAATGATATTCAAGATGAGGTAAAAAAAAAATAGTTCAGGAAGTCAAATGGGACCAATTATGGCATTTATTTGGGAAGTAGAAACTCTGTAGTAGAAAAGGAACTCTAATTTGCTCAAGAAATTAGAATTGGATTTCTTTTAGAAAACATCCTGCCTGTGTGTTCATAAATATCATAAAACTGAAAGAGTTCAAATAAAAAAAGGTCACAAATAGGCAATAGTGATGATTAAATCTTTTGGGGAATTTGCCATTCATTATTCTGTTGTGATCATGATATTGTGATAAAATGACATGGCACAAATAAGTGAAACCACTCAGAACTCCAGTATTTCAAATTCCGATGGGAAGAGATCTTAGAAAGTTCCAAAGATTGCGTTCATTTAAATGTCCAACGGAAATACTGTATAATAGTATCTATAGCCAACTGAAAGCTAAGTTTATTCATTTCAAACATAAAAGAGAAGAAGAAAGTGGAGAAGGTAGAAAGAGAAGAGAGGGCAAATATTTACATGTAAATAAGAGATGCAGACTAATTGAATTCTTTTGTGCTCTGCTCATAGTGAAACAACAAAGAATACCTCAAGAAATAAAAATAGACCTAACATTCAAAGCATTTACAATGAATTAACCATGACACAACATGCAATTAAGTCATGGAACTTGCTACTACAGGATTTTATTCAAATAGATAACTTAGATTAGAAGGATTAGATATGGTAAATACAGTTTATAACAAAATATCAGTTTCTGCAGTTCAGAACAAATAAAACACCAAACACACAAATAAAATACAAGTGACTTTAGCTTTCAGGGAATATTTGAATATATTTTAGGATGTGAAGAAAATTTCTCTTGACTAATATCTTATTGCTATTTTATTGATGGATTTTAATAATTACCCCCCCCTCCAATAGTGCTCCTGAATAAAAGGCAGAAGTGATATAGTATGAAATTCATTGCTTTTCAAAGAGGAAGGTCAAGAAGTAGCCACAAATGTATTATAACAATTAATTCCCCATCTCAATTGTGCAAAGAGAAACTTCAGGGGAGAAAGGTGAAAAAAATTTTATGTCAATGAATACAAGACAGTTTAGTATAGTGAGAAGAATAAGAATTTTAGAGGCCTGCAGATCTTCATTCCAATTTCCCTAAACTTCTCTCACCTTTGCTTCTGCCTCTTCACACCCTTGTTATGTCTTTAAATGTAGTAATTTCCCAAGGAGTCTTCCCAATGAGTTCTTCTTACTCTGGACTCTGTGACTGAGAATCTCATTCATGGCTTTAATTATAACCTGTGTGTAAAAGGCACCCAAATTAGTATCTCTATCACCAACCACTTTTATATATGGACCTGAATTTCCAGCTACTTTTCCAACTGGATGTCATGGGCATCTCAAACTCAATATATCCAAAGCAGAGCTTATTATTTCTTCTCCTTCTGTCATTCATAGTCTTACTCCAGACTACTAGCCTGTCTCTGTTAATGACATTCTCATTCATCCAGGCAACAGAACCTGAAGTGCCACCACCCTTTGCCATTGCCTTACTAAGTATTTGCTAGCTATTTCCAGAATACATCATGTACATAAATTCCCACAAGTTTTTACTCATGCTATTCTCCCTGGCATGCTTCTCATCTTTATTTCCCAAGTTCCAGATAAAATGCTTGCTCATTGGTGAGACCCACTTCCAATGAATTATGCCTTCATCCATGCTTTCATTGGTTTCCCTTCCTGCCATAACACTTATTCTACTCTAGGTAATTTTATTCATTCAATAACATTTATTAAGGCTGATATTATCATAAACATGATGGAAGAAAGAGAAATAAGTCTTGGTTTCTTGCCTGAAGGAGTCTTCTGGTATCTAGACTATAGACAACATATAGACTTACAATGGTGGGCATCCCCATGTTAAACTGGATTAAATATTTTTTAATCCCCCAAAAATGAAAAAAATGTTGTTCGGGTAGCTGGAGAACCACCACAAATAAAACCTCTCTGAGATGGGCAGTCACGACATCAAAGCTATGTGGCAAAACATCCCTTTCCTGTGGAGTTAGTATGAGAATGATTGTGAGAAAGCAGCGTTTGCATCACAGACACTGGGGTTTCCCCTAATTACTTACTAAATTACTCCCTACATAGGTAGGACATACGCAGTTTGAAGCAGAAAATTCTTTGGGTCCAAGTAGAACATTTTTGTTTTATTTCCCGGCCTTCTGTTGGGAAAGGTGAATATTTTTATTCACTTTATACCATACCTTTAAAGAGAAAATATGGCTAGTGGTTTCAGATGAAACCTTCATATAAACTGTTAAAGATGGAAAATTCATTGATAGGAAAGAAAATAGGTTGTATGTTGGTTCAGTAGCTCCTCAAAGTGCCTATTTGTAATTGTTCACTTAATTGAGGCAAGGACCTATAAGAACAATGCTTATGCATGGGCATCTGTGGGTATAGTGGGTGAATGAAGAAACACAGAAGAATCTCTGTTATTCACCTGGTCCCAGGATAAGCCTCAGCCAAGGAAACTGTGGGGATGATAAGCTCTGGAAGATGTAGGTGCAGTAGGCATCTCTGCTAGATCCTGCCAATAAGGTGTAAGAGTGAGGAAGCAACCTCCTTCTGATTTCTTAATGCAACTAAGTTAAGGTGCTGACCCCTACTGGGGGTCTGTAAGGGCACCAGAAAGTAGTATTCTTAGCAGGGACACTGGTGCTCTCTCAATGAGTACCAGAAACAGTGACAAAGGTGAGGAATCCTGAAAAATCCCAGAGATTGAGGATGTTGATGAGAGTACCTGAACAGAGGAGAAATAAGGAAGACCTATGTGATGGCTATAGGTGATGAGCAAACTTCATAGCAAGCTTCAGTTCTGGGTAAATAAGTGAGGACAAGAGACATCCAAATTTAGGTTATTAAAATTCATGTGACCTTATCTGTACTCTGGAACTGGTAAGGCCCGTGGAAATTTGGGTTATCACTGTACTGCAAGGGAGAAGAATGTATACGACATGGTAGTTCCCATGGCTGAGTTTCCTTCTCAGACTTATGTCACTTTGGGATTGGTTAGTTGGGAGTAAACACAGTAGTAGGAGGGTTGTCTGGATTAAAGTGGGGGAGAAAACAATGGCGAGAAGAGCTTTAATTATGGCTGACCGGTAATTCCAGGAGGATTAGCCATTTTGTATGTCACTCAGGTATCTTGCCTTTTACCTACTAGCCATTTCACCACTTGGAAGTCCTTTATCCCTACAATAGGTAGATAATAGAAAGGATGTGGCTTTAAAATATTTTAGTTCATTCTAGTCAATGATCACTGTAATCAGAATACAGAGAACAGAAAAATTGATTTGTAAGCATATATTTTCCATATTAACATCAATCTTCTCCATCAGAAAATTTACTGCAATCACTAAATCAAGATTAATTTTTAGGCATTATTTGTGGCTTCATTTTCCTCTGTTATATTACTCATAAACCATCATGGAAGTAAGCAATAGCTGCTCTATTTGATTTTGGAGAAGCTCCAGGATACCCTTCATCCTAGAAAAGAGGCAAAATTGAGAAGCAACTCTAAGATGATGGTCCCTGCAGATTCCAATAGGTTTTCAAAATAGAGGACCCAGTCATCTGGGTAAGCACTGGCTATGATTTAGAAAACATTCATCCAGAAGAACCGGGCTTGCTGTTCCTCCTGTGCATAGCAGATGCAGGTGGGTGCAACTTCTAGCTCAACGATGTGATCCTGGTGCCAAGACTGGCATGCATTCTTCTCTGTGGCATGTTCTAATGGCAAAGGTCCTAACCTACCTCTGCCTAGACCTGACCACTTTTCAAAGGGAAAACCCACTTGAGTAAACCCTGGCTTATACTATAGCAGGGAGGGTCTGAGTGTTGCAGATGTGACTTTCCATTGCTAGGTCAGAAGGGTGGAGAAGAGGCTGGCAGGGTAACAAGAATGAACTAACACCCCAAGTTTCAGCTCCTATCTGAAGCTGCTCAGTGCAGGTAAGCATCCAGGTGAGATTACTAACCTGACAGATAGGTCTCTGGAAAATTCCAAGTTAGAGAAAACTGGAAAGAAGAGGGAATCGGGGAAGGATGGAGAATAATACAAAGGGAAGCCACAGCTGAAATAGTTTGGGGTCCAGATGAACATCTGAGTTTGAGGAATGATGAAAATATTGTATTAAATCCAATTTTAGGTCTCTGTGCCAAAAGTCTTTACACAGGATAGGGTCGGAAGAAATCAGACGACAAGAGCTCAATGACACATTGTGATAACATTGCACACTAAACTCCCAGAGTCACTGCTATCTTGCTTTAGTCAAGTGATGCTTCCTCTCACAAGCAGAGGTATGTGCTGGCACAGGCTGATTAACACTGTGGACCCTGACATTCATTGGTTTGCCTACATTAAAGCCATTGACATTGGAAGAACAGAGACGGGCAAGTTATCTCTTAAATCTGATTCGCACGCAAACTGAATGAACCTCATAGTGACCTCCTTAGATATTAGTTTGAAACCTGGTGCAAAGGCTAAATGTTGATAAGCTTCTTTAGGGACAGCACTTACTCTGACACAGGGAAACCATCCAAGAAGCTAGGCCTACACATCAACAAACAGGGGCTTGGGCAGGGTGTAGATTGTACCTAAGGACAGCCTTTAAAACCCAATTCTAAGGATTTTAGAAAAAGTATCAGTTTCGAGGTGCTTTCTGGGTTTCATGAGATGGTAGTTTATCAGACTACCATCCAGTTCTTCATTGTCACCTTCTTAAGTGTGTGGGGAAAACGTTTACCTGTGAGCAAGAACGGACCACGTTGGGGAAGGAGATCCGATTTTCATCATTGTTTCTACCAGATGCAGTGTGCACACATTATTGATTTGCATATTCAAATAGGCTGCTCCTATCTCTGCTGCCTTAGGTGAGAGATAAGCTCATTACTGAATCTCGAGAAAAGAGAAAATGGCCAGTGATCACATTCAAAGCCTGAAATCTCTCCAGGTGGCTCCTCTGGAGGAATTGCTCTTCTGGGGAGGCAGCCTGTGTCACCGCCAGGAATTCTTGTTAGGTTTTGGAGTTGCCAGAGGGAGTACCGTGAGCGCTGGTTTCTGTCACGTGTCATGTCTGTCAGTCTTCCTGGTTTTATTTGGCACATTTTTTTTGGGCATTTTTTCTTTACTTCACTGCTACTCTGCTTATCCTTGGCTCAGGGTCCCAGCCCATCCTCCATCAACACCTGCTCTCAGGAAATCTATTACTAGTTACATACAAGCACTGTGATCCTGTCTCTGAGGTATCTTATTTCTTTATATTTTTTGATAGACTTTCAGAAATTATAAAATACAACTTGGACACATCAAAGTGCATTCAATATGGGCCTGCAGCTTAACATTGCCAGCTCTTTCCCCCATCCTTTTAACCAATAAAATTCTCCCTTCCCATTAGAGGCAAGTAGAAGCAATCATGTCCTTAACTAGCCTGCCCATCCATGTAAGCATCTTTAAAAATACAATTTTGCTAGGCTTGATCTTTTCATAGAGGGGACCCTGCTGTGTATTATTTTGTTCCTGACTTGGTTCCTAAGCCTGATTTCTAACTGTAGCGTGGGACCCCACATATCTCCTTTCATAGTGATTTCGAGTATCAGTGAGCAGATCTGGACATATTTTGGGGTGTCAGGAATACATTCAGTGTGTCTCAAGACATGAGAATGGAATGACCGTGTGATGACGTGGAGCATAGATTTGGGGTGCCCCAGGTAAACGATGGTCTGGGGAAAGCCCTGGAAACTGTGGCAGACAGGAGGGAACCATCCCGGTGGGAATTTCACCAAGACTGGAAGGTTTCCAGGATGTGGGACTTTTGGTGCTAAAACCAGGAAAGTCTCAGGCAAATGGGGTCATGTTCATCACCTTGTCCTTCCCTCCACATATCAACCTCCATGCTGTCAGCCATTGCCTCTCCCTGCTCTTGACTCTGAGCTTTCACTCACAATTGTCCTCTACTCCCAAAAGCTCTCCAAACTCCTGTAATGAAAATCCTTCTGATGAAGCCAGTGTATTATCTGCCTCAGATGGATGGAACTATCACACTGAGGGGTAGTAGCAGTAAAACCCAGATTCTGGGAGGTAAATGCTATAAAAATGGCTGAAATGATCCAACTTTGTATGTTGTAGGGTAATAACATGTAATACAATACAAATGCTGGCTAAGTGGGCATGGAGGGCAGGTGGGAAGGATGAAAATCATTGAAGGTCTATCCTGCACCAAACGCCATGCTGGTGATTATGTACTTACATGCACATGCACATGTATGAAATATGTACAAAGATGCATTTAAAATGAAAACATAATATAATTGATATAATTTATTTGAATTCTTATTTTCGGGATGAGAAAATGGGGGCTCTGAGAAATGAAGTTACTTGCTCCAGGTCACACAGGTACTAGAGCTGCTGAGTTGGGATTTGACCTCCACCTAGTATTTTATCCTTCATCTATGCCAAGCTTATATATTATCTAAGGAGTGAGGAGTCCAAATGAGACTGAAAAGCTTATGTAAAACAGCAGCTACCTCCCCTCCCCCTCCCCCTCTGTCTCCCACTTAACAGGAGCAGCAACTTTCAATTGCCTTTTTTTTAAAACAAAAACAAAAACAAAACAAAACAACTTAATTGAAATATGATTGATTCGTAGCGATGGTTTCAAGGGTGTACGTATACTTATCTCCAATCTCAATTACTTTTAATGCTGCTTCTTGTATCTTCCTCCAGGAACCTAAATAACATGCCAATGCTGGTCTTTTAGGCTTTTCACATTTAGACACTCGCTACAGACCTCTTTTCATGGAAAGACCATTGCCTCTTGGATGCTCTGTTCCCCACACTCCCACCCCACAGTCTCCTCCTAATACCCCTACAGAGATATATCAGAAGTTTGCTCAATAAAACATATTTAAATCATTACAATGAAGAGAATATTATCCACAGATGAACTATAAAGGGTGGTATGATATACATTTCACAGTGTAATCTTTGTTTTCTTTGGAGTTATTATCATTTTTCTTGTTGTTGTTTTTTTTTTTTTTGCTTGTTTGGTGTTCACTAATGTATTCCTTCTGATGGGGGTAGATAGCTCTCCAAACACATGTCCCTCTGATAGAATATTCACCTTAGAGAACTTCAAATGGTAAGGGTATTCTATTTTAGCATTAAAGCATACAGTTAAAGGTAGGGGTGTCCTAGCTGGTTTGGCTCAGTAGATAGAGTGATGGCCTGCGGACTGAAGGGTCCTGGGTTTGATTCTGGTCAATGGCACATGCCTGGGTTGTCGGCTCAATTCCCAGTGTGGGGCATGTAGGAGGCAGCCGAACAATGATTCCCTTTCATCATTGATGTTTCTATCTCTCTCCCTCTCTCCCTTCCTCTCTGAAATCTATAAAAATATATTAAAAAAATAAAGTTAGGGTGGGCAAATGCTTGTAGGAATAATGTGTAAGATAAAGTCCGAAACACTATGTAAAGTAAAACCTTTCTCTCCTGAAATAGTCAGCTCACTTAACTCCCTCAAATCCAGCAATCTCCAATTCCCCAGGCAGAGCTATGCTTTCCCCCATCCCCCCTCCTCCAGCACTTTGCTCTCTTCATTCCCCTAGGACTGATGCTTCTCTGTGATAGTTACGTTTAGCTATGTTATGTTAGACTAGGAAACCTTGAAGGTGAGGCTCTGCCATATTCCTCATTAGGCACCAGAATTGGAGGAGGAGGAGGAATCGAACAAACAATAACTAAAATCAGCTCTTGAATTTGAAAAGCATACCTTTCCACATGTAAAAATACCAGTTGTACCACAATGCATGAATATCTACACATACAATAGAAAAGTACTATGTGATATTAATATCAAATTAAGTAAAATTTCATGCTGAAATTTGGTTCATTATAAAATATCTATTTTGACTACTTTGAAAGGGATCTGTAGCTAATACTCTAACCACTTCTTTTAATTTGCTCCATAAAGGGCCTGAACACAAGTCCATCTTAATGACATTATTTAAAACTACCATGGTCATCACAAAAGGTAGTAGGGAGTGTCTGAGTCAGAGGCTTTATATTTCACAGTCGTGCACGGAACTCTTTCAGACTCACCCAACCAGCTGCTAACTTCCTCTATGAAGAGAGTAAGGTAAATATTTCTGAAGCCCATAACTTAAAAGTCTTTGCAGACACTGTTGAGTGAGAGAGAGAGGCAAAAGAGAGCAGTGAATGAATCATGCTCCTTCTCTGTATCTGAGAGTCTAAACTCATCTAATGATATCCAAATTGTTGCCTGGTCATGTTCTCAACTTCTCTATCGCATGGCTTTGTCTATGGCTGACTTTCTGTGGTGTCCTGGGAGCACGGTGTGCAGAGGATCAGGCCAGCTGAACACTTCATGTTCCACTCTTCGAATGATAAATAGCATTTTGGGAATTACGTACAAAGCTAGACTCTATATTTCCAATGTTCTTATTTAAGGCATTGTAGGTTGAAATGTACTAATTTTTGAGATTAGAATTGAACTCTGTTTTAATTGCATAGCAAAGTGCACATCTGATTAGGGATTCGTCAATATTTGAAACCACATTTTTAATATTAATGGAAAGATTAGAAAATATTTGTGTAAAGGAGTAACTCTATTTATAGCACTTAACTTATATGGTAATGATAAAAATTGAACATGCTAAATAGTAATTATTCATTTTTTTTCTCCAATCTGTGTATTTGGTTTGATAAATACAGGAGTTTTATTCTCATAGTAATATTCCATGAAATATGATTACTTTTCCTTTTACAGACAAAATTATTCTAAGATTAGATAATATTTTGATCAAACATTTAAGGCACATAATTGATCAATTAAGTATAGTAAGCTTGGGTACATGAAATATTATCATTGTAAGTTCATGTTTTATTGAATGTGGTTTGTCTCTGTTTTTTCTTATGCTTTATTTAACAATTACTTTTCTTTCTTTTTATTAGATTTTTAAAAATGCTTTAGTGAGTACATACTTATTCTTTTGTGTTGACAATAGGAAGAAAGGGATAAAGCATTTCTTGGATTGAAACATATCATAAGTAAGCAAATAGGCTTCAGGCTTCTGTAGACTTGTAGGTCCTCAAGTCTGATGTTTGGGATTGAAAACATGAGTTGTATTAGCTTGAAAATTATAAATTAACTACATATCAATATATTAAGCTAAAGTATTTATGTAAGGAACATAAGAATACGGTATACTTGCAGTAAAATATAAAGTTAATAAAAAGCCAAGTTCTTACCATATGAAAATAATTTTCCTTCATTGCTATGTCCTGACAATGGCATACGAGGTAGTATCATATGATATCTTTTCTGTAGCTTAACATTATTTATTTTTCTTTTCACTTTCCTTTAGTTAGTTAACTAGGACCCAAGTCATCAGGTACTTGTTGATGGCTTGTTGAATTTTGCTGTTTTTTTTTTTTTTCAAAGAGTTGGTGTGAAAAGAAATTATAGGAGAAAGAAAAAATCAGTTTTGGCACCATGTTAACATTTATTATCGATCCCCTGATGGAAACCTAGGTGTTAAGTCAGCCTTGAACATAGTTCTCTGTTTGCCAACGAGATTCCGACTTTATGTCAGATGAGAAGAAAAGTATCTTGCTTTCATTTCTGGAACCTCCAGTGAACCACATCAATTATATGACGTGAACATACTTTTTGGTATTTATTTTCTACATGTATGCACAAGATTGCTTAAAGATGTATTATCTAGTGCCATTTATCATTTTAAAAGCCATTGCTTGAGAATTGATAATGGTCTAGGAATGTCTTGGTTCATATGTCTCTGTAATGATTATTTTTCTAGTATGGTTTCTTTGCCATAAAACTTACCTAAGTGATTTAAAAAAATGTACTTGATACCTGAATCCACATATTTCTGTGTAGTTTCTATTCTGTTATGTATGTTTTGTGAAAAGTTACCAGAATGAATAAAAGGGTAGAAACTAAAAATTTGTGATTATTGCTTAGAAAGTAATTTAAAGAATGATTTGAAAGTTTTTTTTTTTGCCTCAGAAGGTAAAATAGTAAAACATAAATTTGTAAGGAAACAAGATAAGTTGGAGCCTGAGCAAAGAAAAATGTACTGGAAAATGTGTTTTTGTGCTTTGGAATATGGTAGTACCAAGTAGCTTCCAGACCCCATTGGACCAAGCAGTCAGGTCCCCTAACAAGGTCATTTAAAAATCTTTCAGGTCTTATTTTAAAGATGCTAGTCCATATTATATCAAATATATTAAAATATACCCACAATCCTCTCTTAAATATAATTTTCACAGTAAATAGTTTAAAAGGATTATTATGACTTTGCATTTAATGTTAGTTTCCTAAGAGTCATTTATTTCATACTAGAGACCTGGTGCACGAAAATTTGTGCGCTGGCGGGGTCCCTCAGCCCGGCTTGCCCCCTCTCACAGTCCGGGAGCCCTCAGGTGATGTCCTACTGTCCCTGTGGGGAGCAGGCCTAACCCAGAGTCTGGTCTCCTTCTGTGGAGGCAACCGGCCGATCAGGGAAGGCGCTGCCCCCAACACCCCGCTGCTCCTGCTACTGCCAGCCATGGCAGCTTCAAGGCCTGAGCCCTGGTCCTCACACCCGCTGTGGCTTTGTCCGGATGGACATCCGAATGGAAGTCCAGAAGACGCCTGCCCTAATTAGCATATTACCCTTTTATTAGTATAGATACTATGATTTTCAGCAAGCAACATGAAGTCTTCGAAATTGTTTCAAGATAATCTAGCTCAGAATTTCTCCCCAAAATTAAAGAAATTTTTATGACTATTAAACTTAATATAAAAATCAACTTATGCTTCAAATTAGTGTATTTACTTATATGCTCATTAATTTTAATTTTACCATTTTTCATATTTTAGAAACAATACTTATATTTCAGATACAAAATATGATTTTGAGTACCTGAAAAGTTTGGGGACTTTAGACACTATCAATATTGCTCATTGGATTCAATGTGAAATTAGTTAAATATTTTTCAGGTAACTATTAAAAGAACATAGGTGTTCTTTCTTAGAGTAAAATTTGTGTGGAGTGTGATTTTCTCACCCTGTATTCCTGGGGTTATAATTATAGAGCAGGACTTACCTGGAATTGACAGGCGCTGAATTTGACCTTGAAAGATAGTCTAATTTATGGCCTTGTGCCTTGGTGATGTCTCAGGGCTTGAAATTCCAACAGGCAGAATATGGGGTTCTCAAACACGCTGGAAATCTCCAATTTGTTGGTTTTTAGGACAGAACAGATTGTTAGCATTTTCTAGAGAATAAGGAATGTAGCAGGCATTTTATAGAGATGTTTCTCAATTTTATTTTTAAACTTAAGCTCCCATTTGGTAAAATAGAAATTGAAAACTTATGTTAATGTCATTTTTAATTTTAAAAGGCATTGCATTTTTGTGGCTTCAACAAAGTCAGTTAGATGATAATTTTAGAATATTCTTGTTTCAAACCACTTGTATGTCCTTCCTTCTGACCTTCTTTTGTTTCCACCCCATTCCCTGACCCTTCACTCCAAATGCCCTGATGTTATGGTGTGGTCCTCTTATAGGTGTAAACGTAGAAGAACACATGTTTTCTGTCCTGTCAATTGATCATCTCATTGAATATGATGAAACTAAAAAGCTTAGAGAAGTTAGACTTGACCCAGGTCACATAACTATTAGCAACATTGTTGGAATTAGGACTGAGTCCCTTAAGGGTCCCCGTCTCTTGGGAACTGCCACACCATCAGATGTGATATCACAGAATATACAAGGGGGATAATGAAAGTATTCATGTTAATTCATACAGCCTGGGACAACTTCTGCTGTAGCAGTGGAGAAAGTATGTAAAGAAATACCAAAACAGTTTCCTGAAGAATTCCATTGTGGGGACAGTAACAGCATTATCAAAAATTCAGATAATGCCATTTTCATGATCTACATTTGTTATTATACCTTAGGTTCTCTAGTAAGAGATAGAACTCTGTGTTGGAAAGTCTTATGAATGTTTGTGATATATAAAATGGTAATTACATTTCCATTCCCAAAAAAAGCAGAAAATAATAAATACACTTATAGGACCAAGGGATGCATAATATTTGAAATTAGGATGGTCCTAAAGAAAGTTAGGGTGTATGATTATTCTAAGAATGTGTATGCAGACCATGATGGAGGCAATGGGTAAGGAAATTCTGTTAAATCTCTAGGACTATAGCCCCTTTAATAGACTGTCTAATGTTGTATTATTTATTTTACTGAAAACAGCTTAGAAATCTGGGGTGGTTTTAGAATAGGCCCATGCATGTGTCTGCTTAAGACTTTAAAATGCAGGGGGCGTGTTGAGTGGGAATGATGGACGGGGCTATAGGGGGATAAATGGTGATGCATGGAGACTTGACTTGGGGTGGAGAACACACAATACAGTGTACAGATGATGTGTTGTAAAACTGTGCACCTGAAACTTGTATAATATTGTTAACCAGTGTCACCCCAATAAATTCAATAAAAATGAAAATATCAGAGGCCACTGGATAGAAATGCCACATCAAGGAGAAATAGGAATATGTCCTAGATAAGAATATGAGACTATGGGCAGAAATACAGAAGCATTGCACTAGAGAATATCAATGTGAAAAAAAAGAGTGTATCATAATATGGTTGCCAGAAGAGAGGGTTTTAGAGTGTTGGCAGCAAGAATACCGGACCAAAGGAACTTTTTTGTTGTTGTTCTAAGTTACTTGATGGTTACATCCAAAGCTGAAGAAATGAAGCTTTTAAAAAGTAAAAGGATATACAACCCATTATATTCACAAAAAATACACTTGAAACTCATTTTGTTTCCTTATTCTTCTCCAGGCGACACTTCATTTCATGATGGCCTCCCTTGCTGCAGTAAATGCAGAATTTTGCTTCAATCTATTCCGAGAGATGGATAACAACCAAGGAAGTGGAAATGTCTTCTTTTCCTCTCTGAGCATCTTCACTGCCCTGGCCGTGGTCCGCTTGGGTGCACGAGGTGACGGTGCTGCTCAGATGGATAAGGTCAGTCTCAGTTGTGGTTTCTGCAATGAATCTTTAGGGCAACTTGTCCCGCACCCCCCTACTCCCCAAATATTTGATTGCAATGGTCCCAGCTAAGTGAGGACATATCAATGAGCCTCCCTCCAGGTGTGAGGAATGCACACAGCTCGCAGCCCTTGTTTGTCAGCTGGGAGATAGCAAGAATGTTTCCAAAACTGCAGTGTTGGGTTTTTTGTTGTTGTTGTTTTGTTTTTTCCTTAGAACATGTTCTCAAAGTGTGTTTCCCAGCCCAGTGGTGTCACTTAGAGGACTTGTTAGAAATGCAAATGCCACTGAAGTAGAAACCATGGGGATGGATCTCAGCAGTCTGTGTTAAACAAGCTCCCTAGGTGCACACAAAAGTTTGGGAACCACTGCTTGAGTAGATATGGGTGAGAAAGAAAAGCTCCGAGGAGATAGCAATGAAGTCCTAGTTGAAATGCTAGTGACCTGGGCGCAAAGAACATAATAGGGCATTCCAGGTAATAACAGCCTCCCTGAATGGTCATCACATTGTCACTACCACCTTTAGAAAGTGCGTATTAACTCACTCTCGTATGCTGCCCTGAGCCAGGCTGCACAGGGAAGTGCATGGTTTCCCACACTTTGTCAACGAAATTTAGTAGCAGGAGAGACACCAGGCTACATGTGGAAGCCATTGTCACTCCTTTCATTCACCAATTCCACCCATTATGGCATCCATCTATATGTCTCTTCTAAGTACTACCATGGACCAGAGTCTTTTTTCTTTTGATGGTCAAATGGTCACAGTTGGGCCAGTACAAATCCCTTTAAACTATTTTTAAAATAAGTTCTTCCAGATGATTTTGAAATATCTTTACTTACTGACGAGATTTCCTAGACCTGTCTTTAATTTTCTTGGCTCAAAGAAAGGCCAGCTAATCTCTGCAAAGCTTGGTCCTTTTACTAGATAATAGTATTAAAGCCCAGAATCGGTCTAACTGAGGTTTCATGGAGTTAAGGTGGCCTGGAAGCTGCTTGCCATTTGAGTGAAAGAACCAAAAAAAGTATATTGATTTACAAAGTCATGTGTTCAGTTTCATATTCTTTTATTTAGCTATAATATAACTGTATTTTCTTTTTAAAAATATATTTTATTGATTTTTTTACAGAGAGGAAGGGAGAAGGATAGAGAGTTAGAAACATCGATGAGAGAGAAACATCGATCAGCTGCCTCCTGCACACCTCCTACTGGGGATGTGCCCGCAACCAAGGTACATGCCCTTGACCTGAATCAAACCTGGGACCCTTCAGTCTCCAGGCCAACGCTCTATCCACTGAGCCAAAACCAGTTAGGGCATAACTGTATTTTCTTGTTTTAATATAAAAAAATCTATTTCCTTTTTTTGGAGCTTCTTGCCCCTCTCATCTCTCATATAACATTTCCATTGAAGTATAGTAGGTCATAATTTTTTATCCTAAATCATGTCTTCATTTTACAATATCATTTAAAAGTTATACAAATTTAAATTTTCTAAAACGCAATTGTGTTTTACCAAAAACATTATAAAATAATTACTATAATATATTCTTTAGTCTACCACTTCTGTGGAAAGATATAATAGTTTTGTAATTTGGCATGAAAATACAGGTAAAAGTTATTGGGATACAGGTGACTCATAGTATCTTTTTTTTTTTTTACCCTCAATCCTAATACCCTGAAATCTCTTACATTGTATAGGTTCATAATTTTCCTTTTTGCCATCATCTGAGTATATTTGTTACCAGTTATTTAAAAATAGAAATTCTGATTTTCTTACATAGGGACACTAGGGTATTTGAAAATATAGGACTCCTAGCATTTCAAATTATGGTAAATATGCCCATTGAAATTTTATTTAATATTGAACACATTTAAATATTGTTAGTATTATTATTCATCTTTAGCTATAGTGGTTTTACTATTGGACCTGTAATTTCTTAGAATTCTGAAAAATATGGAAACAGATATGTACTGCCTTAATATCATATCAGTCTACTTTACTAAAAACGAATTATAAATGTCAGAAAAAAAACAACCAAATTAGTCTCAAACTGGAGTAAAATCCTATATAATAAAAGGGTAATATGCAAATTGACCCTAACAGCAGAACGACTGGGAATGACTGGTCACTATGACACACACTGACCACCAGGGGGCAGACGCTCAATGCAGGAACTGCCCCTGGTGGTCAGTGCACTCCCACAGGGGGAGCTCTGCTCAGCCACAAGCAAGGTTGATGGCTGCCAGTATAGCGGTGGTGGTGGGAGCCTCTCCTGCCTCCTCAGCAGCGCTAAGGATGTCCAACTTCAGCTTAAGCCTGCTCCCCGCTGGCAAGTGGACATCCCCCGAGGGCTGCCAGGCTGCCAGAGGGATGTCTGACTGCCAGCTTAGGCCCAATCCCCTGGGGAGTGGGCCTAAGCCAGCAGGTGGTCATACCCCGAGGTGTCCCAGACTGCGAGAGGGCACAGGCCAGGCTGAGGGACCCCCCTGAGTGCACAAATTTTTGTGCACCGGGCCTCTAGTTAGAAATAATTAAAGAATAATATTAAATATTGATGCTATTAAAGTTTTTCTCAAAGGTAAAGAAGAATGATTTCTGGAGATTCATATACTTTTTATATTGTCTGGGTTCCACAAAATTAGCTCAGAAAAGACATTGGGATCATTGAGTCCTGACACTTTATGATGCTCTTTTATTTTTCTAGTACATTCATTTACTTCCATTTGCCAATCTATCCAATAATGATGTTAGGACCTTTTTTTTTTTTTTTTTTTTTTTAAAGAAAACTACAGAACATTTAAAAAAGTTAGTCTGACTTTAGGAGGAATTTTGGCCAAAAAGTAAGAGCTTTTATTTCTCCTTGCTAGGCTTCACATTAATTACTAGGTTCTTTTCATGATGGAGTAAGTAAAATGTTTAAAACTGAGGGACAGACATCATTCAAAAGGTTTTTCCACAAAGGCATTTATATTTTCCTCAAGATTACACATTAATAACTATGAATTCAAATGCTATCTCCCCCTCCTATTGCTTTAATATTTCTCCTTAAGCTGTTTTGAACCTCCCACCCCAGACCACCTCTTAGGGAGGAAAGACACATAAGGGACCAGCTAAGTTCAAGCTTGGGGGACACACTGGCCATTGCTTCTCTCCCTCTCCATCCTATGCTGAGGTGATTTATGGTGATAGCTTCTCTTTGCAACCTTTTCATTTCCATTTTGGGGACACTGACAGGTAAACTTCATCCACTTTCTTATATAAATGTTACATTGCAGAATGAAAAAAATGATAATGACATAATCCAACTTATAAAGACTCATGCTTTTATTTCCTCTCCTTGTAACAAAAAATTAAATGATTCCATGGAAATGGAAGGTCTTCATTGAACCTTCTTCTCTTAGACAAGTTACTAGCTCCATGTTCACCAATGGAGGAGTCACAATCACAATGAAGTTGACCCAAAAGTTGTGAAGCAGAATTGTTTAAGGACCTTCACAACTCTTATCACTTGGAAAGAGATAACTTTAATATTCTTGTTTTTTAAAAAATTAAATTCTCTATTGTTGAAAAGATTACATATATCTCCTTTCCCCCCCCATTGACCTCTCCCCACCTGCTCCTGCCCCTCAGCACATGCCCTCGCCCACCTACTGTCAGTGACCATTGGTTATGCTTATATGCTTGCATACAAGTCTTTCGGTTGATCTCTTACCACACCCTCTCCTTCCCCACAGCATACTTTAAGGCATTGAAAATCTTTGTGTTTGGCCAAAGCAAAATGAGAAAGGGGGCTGATGTTCTTCATGCTCTATAACATCATAGAATTAGATGGGGAAATGACACTCAGACTGCAAAGACCTCACTTGTGAATTATAAATTGACTACTAATTTGTATAAATCTGCCTTGTTGATTTTACCTTATTTCTCATTCCATCTCATATTATTATTCAAGATTAAGAGGATTTAGCAATGAGTCTCTTTCTCTCTCTCTCTCTCTCTCTCTCACACACACACACACACACACACACCTACCAATGAAGTCTCCATACCTTATTTTATTTCCCCAGGTCCCTTCTTGTTCAGCCTGACCTGCTAACTGTTTTCCTTGTCCCTGTTTGCAGGTACTTCACACCAATACCATGTCAGGACATGGAAACTCTCCTAATACTCAGGTAAAGACAATGTTTTCTTTTAGGAAAACAGACTCTAAATCTAAGTTTAGAAAAATTCCTGTCTCACTGACACATTTAATTATGCTCTCTGTCCTTTTAAGCAAAAGAACATGTTTCACTCAGATTTCCATATTGTGAATATTTCAAATATGATTTTTTTATAATATCTTTGTTGATTATTAATTTACCAATATATTTTACTTGTGTATTGGCCAGATTTGGGCAAGGTAGTGTGGAACTAAATGTGTTACTTTTATCTTTGATATTCACAGCCAACTTACATTGGTAAAATGAATTATTAAGTGAACATAGTAGGCAAATTCATTATCTTCTGTTAGTAATTTTATTCTAAGGTTACTCATTTACTTTAATAAATCCTTTAATTCACTTTAATCACAGACACTACTGTGAGAAAGGGTAAGAAATTGTAGGTTTATGTGGCATTATTTGATGCTTTTATAGTGCTATTATTTTTCAATTATTTTATTGTACAATATACATGGTTTATATCCTAAAGAGTATGCATATCTTTTCAGTCCAATACTACATTTTAATTAATCTTTTTAATAACAGCCAGGACTCCAATTTCAACTGAAAAGAATTCTCTCTGATATAAACACATTCCACAAGGAATACGAACTCAGCATTGCCAGTGGTCTTTTTGCAGAAAAAATGTTTGACTTTCATGAGGTAAGTTCAGCCTCCTGTCTTAGACAGCTATTTTCATTCTGGATCTGAGTCTTATTCAATCCAGCATCTGAAAAAGGCTTGCATCTTTCTACTCAGCCATACAAAGGTGTTTTCTTTCTTGTCACTACTAATTATGTTCCCAGGTGTATTCAAAATATCATCACCTGCTTTCAAAGTACAACTTTACTTCACACGCGTGATCCACATATTCAGGGTCACTAGATGGACAGGCTCCCAAACCAAAGAGAACATGTCCCTTGGATGTGATGTGGACCTGTCATTGGGGTGGGAAAGCAGAGAGCCTACTTAGGGTTGTCCTTGGGCAGCAGGGGAAAAGTCTGTCATTTTTCCCTCTGGGCTTTGCGTCTACTGGCATAGTTTTGCATCTCCAGTGTTGAATTCACCTCCTTTTTTCTCAGCCATGCCTTTCATTTCTCCTTAAAGGACTGACTTACTTATCTTGTCAGTAAAATCATTTATAAAAAAGAGTTCCTGGTAGTAGAGAAGAGACCAACCATTGGCAGAGAAGCAGTTAAGACTTGACACAGAGGTGGGGGGCGGGGATAGGTTTTCTTGAGGTCAGCAGACTAAATTTTAATATTAATATTTGGTGTTTGTATTATCAATTTATTCATCCTAGTGTCTTCTCATCCAAATACCAATGAGATAAGAATTCACTCTATATATTTCTATGCTCAGCCCATACTCTAGAACCATCATTGCTGTGACACCCAGAAGCTGGTTAGTGCTATTCAAGCAAACACAGTGGCCATGTTTCTCTGGGCATGTTTGTTCTCCCTTTTAATTTTCTAGTTCTGAGACAACTATAAAACTGCACCTCTGTGACAACTTTTGACTAATTCCTACTTGCATCTTCCCAGCTCTCTGTGTTCCACCCAACCATTACTGTGTTCTCTGCCTGTCACCCACTCACATTCTTTGCCCCTTTCCAGCACCACTCCCAAATCCTTTGCCAGCCTGCCAATTATGAAGCATTAGGCCACGCTGTTTTTCAATCTTATCCAAAGAATCCTAGACAAATGTTCCAGGGGCCGCCCTGTATGTTCAGCCCACATTTTATGTCTCTATTCACACACAAACTGCTGTGTCCCTGAAGGACTGCCAACTCTCTTCAATTGGAAGTTGACATGTCTATCATGCTACTATTTATAGTAGGCTCCCATGTTTTCTTTTCTGGCCCTCAGTGTGTGTATAGAGCAAGGCACCTAGAAGCACAGTAAAGGTGAGAGCTGATCAAGAACTTGGAAAAATGGAGACATTGCAAGTCTGCTCGTGATTTGGTAACATGAAGATGATGACATCATGGCATTTATAGAGCAGTTGATTCTTACAAATCAAAAGCTATGCACTTGATCTTCATTAAATGTATAGGAAACTGAAGGTTAGCATGTAGAATTCACCCAGTTGGTCTTACTGCAACAAGGGCTCTTCCCACCACAACTTAATGACCATCAGATATTTTCAAAATCAAGAGATGAGTAACAGTCTAAGCATAATGATACCACAATGGAACTTTGAACGATGAAAGCTATTTATTCTTCAATTTAAAAAAAGAGAGAACACTCTTATATTGGTCACAGGATGAGGAAATCTCAGTTCCCCCTTCATTCATAGGAACGCACACAATAAAAAATCTTTAATTCAACAATTCAACCAGGTGATTGCATCAACACAGACCACAGAGAAGAGTATCACCCAGGCCACTGATTGAAGAAGACAGTCCTTGATGAGACGAAGCAAGAACCATAGTCTATAAGAAGACAAGGAGAATCAGAGGAACACTCTTTCCCAATCTGAAACCCTGAAGTACTATATGTAATCAAGGGGCCTCCCAAATAACTGAATCCCATATTCATTTTTTTTAAAGGCATTTAAAGGTAGAATGAGGAGTGCCAGGTTAAGGGTCAGGTTTACCTGAGTCCTAACTCTGTCACTTTATTGCTTTTTGTCCTTCAATAATCAGTTGATATGTCTAAACCTCAGTTTTCTGGTTGATATAATGAAGGAATTATACTTAATAGTCTCTATGGCTCTCAAATTTCATGGTTGAGCTTGTAATTTTGAATCTACAGTATGCATTGAAAATGGAAATTGTGCATAGTATTTTTGTGGCAGCTAAACTAAAGTGTTACTAATGTACCATCTTCATTCAATATGCAACAACCATTTCCTGAGCTCTGACAAAGTGCAAAGAATCATTCAAGATATAGAGAGGATGCAGAAATAACTACAGGATTCAATGTTGAGTTAACATTTAAAAATCAATAAATGTAATTCACTACATTGGGCGATTAAAGGAGAAAGAACTTGACACCAATTCAATAGATGTAGAAAATAAAATTCTCACAAACTAGAAAATAAATTTTCTACATAAAATGTTTTTGGTAAAATTCCAAATATTTTTGCCTTAATGCCAAGAACAAGACAAGAACGTTTTTTGTAATATTTCCATAAACATTTTATTGGAGTCATAACCAATACAAACATTGAAGTAGAAGTAACAGACAGAAAGAAAAAGAAGTAAAATTGATTTGGATTGGGAAGGAGGAAATAAAATCATCATTGTTCACAGATAACAACTGTGTAGAAAATCTAAAAGATTTTAGAAATCAGTTATTAGATTTAATAGTGAATTTAGCAAGTTTAGAATACAAATTAAGTTGCATTTCTCTTTTATTTATAATTTAAAAATAAAATAAAAAATAACATCTATATTAAATACCTGGGAATAAATCTAATGAAAGATGTCCACAAATAAAATAGTTGATAAGAGAAAGAAGGATTTAGAAACAAAGGATACATTTTGTTTATGCATAGAACACTCAATATTATAAAGATGTCTATTTATAGATTCAAAGCAATTGATTTTGGATAAACTTAAGATCTGATTTTAAAATTTACATGGAAATGCAAAGAATTAAGAAAAAAGTTAACTGTGAAGAAAGGAAATAAAAACACCCAGAGGATTTACATTACTGGAAATTAAGGCTTAAAAGCTACAATAATTAAGATTTTCTGGCATTTTTGCAAAGATAGAGAGTTGACCAGTGGAACACAGTAGAGAATCCTGAAACAGATGCATAGATACCCTGGATTTATGATAAGTGTGACTCTGCAGAGCAATTCTAAGGGATGATATTTGTAATAAATGGCATTGTAATAAATGCCATAACAAAAAAATGTATCTTATCACCTATCCATATACAAAAGAATCAATTCCAGGTGAATCATAGATATAAATGTAAGTGATGAAAAATCAAAATATTTAGTAGATAAATATAGATTATTCTTAAGATCTTGGATAAGCAAATATTTTTTAATTTTTTTTTGGGATATATAAAGCACTAATTATATAGGATAAAGCAGACAGGATATATGGCATTAGAATTAAGAATTTGTTTTCATTAAAGGACATCATATAGAGAGTAAAATGGCAAGCCACAGTGACAGAACGTATTTACAATACATATAAGAATCAAAAAACTGAGATCCAAATCCAAAAACTCCTACAAAACAATAAGAAAAACACAAACAGCCCAGTAGAAAATCTTGAACTGACATTTTACAAAAGAACATATTTAAATGGCCAATAAACATATGGACAGACAGTCAATCCTCAATAGTTTTATTCTTTGTTATTTGTGTTTCATGTATTCTTTTTTTTTTTTTTAAATATATTTTATTGATTTTTTTACAGAGAGGAAGGGAGAGAGATAGAGAGTTAGAAACATCGATGAGAGAGAAACATCGATCAGCTGCCTCCTGCACATCTCCTATTGGGGATGTGCCCGCAACCCAGGTACATGCCCCCGACCGGAATCGAACCAGGGACCCCTGAGTCCGCAGGCTGACGCTCTATCCACTGAGCCAAACCGGTTTCGGCTTCATGTATTCTTTTAGGTACATAAGCAGCAGGGCTTGAAGGAGATTGCCAAGACATACTAGCTGGACTACTCAAAAATTATATGCATCACACACACACACACATACACACACACACACACACACACACACACATTTTTGGTGACCCAAAGCTTTTCTAGAGTTTACCAAAAATGTTGACGCTGTGCAGTCGTCAAATCGTCAAGCCAGGGATTGGTTCTTAAAACTACTCTGTGTAGCCAGTTTCAAAATGGATGGATGGATAAATGGATTGATGGATGGATTAATCAGAAGATGGAAAGAGCCTTATTTATGGAAATTACACATACAGCCTTCTTTATAGAGGTAATATTATCCTTCAGTCAGATAGTGGATAAATAACTAATCCTCATTATTAGGGTTGAAAATCCTATAAAATGTATCAGGATATGTCTTGACAATACATATGACTTGTAATGAATCTTATTTTCCCTATTTATGAAAATACTAGAGGCCTGATGCATGAATTTGTGCGTGGATGGGATCCGGCCTGCCCACCCTGACGGGGGCCAATCAGGGGCTGGGCCAGCTGGGCGGGGAGGGGATGTGGGCGGTTGGCCTGTCCCACCCCCTATGGGGGGGGGGGTGAGCATGGGTGGGGCCGGTGTGGTGGCCAGGAGGTTGGCTGGCTGGCTCCACCCCTGATCGGGCCAGTTGGCCGGCCACAGTGGGTGTTATAGTGACGGGTCGTTCCAGCCATTCTGGTCGTTCCGGCGTTCCAATCACTGGCTTTTTATATACATAGATTTTCCTGAAAATGTACATGTGTGTATTTGTTGTATTGCTGGTATGTTGATAACTTAGATTGCTATGATTTATATTTACTAAAAACAACAAATATTTCTTGAGCACCTATTATGTGCAAGACAATGTGCCAGGGACTGGGAACACAATAATAACTAAGGCATATATTGTCCTGACTTTACCGAATTTACTCTCTTGTGAGGGGCTCGAGAAATCTCATATGTAAGTAAGATGGGTGTGATAACAGGGACTATTGGAGGACATAGGAAGGTTCAGGGAACTGCTATCAAGGAAGGGCATCTATGCTTGAAACTAGAAAATGCGTAAGACATAACCACGAGAACTAGAGGACATTCCAGGCAGAATAAATGCTGTTCAAAGGCCTCCAGGGAGACAGGACACATGGCACTTCTGAGAGCTTCCTGTAGTTGAGTCTGGCTAGGGAGCAGAGTGTGAAGGGGACAGTGGCTAGAAATAGGGAAGTGGGTGCAGATCAGCAGAGCCTTGCAGGCCAGATCCAGAGATTTGGGCTTTATCTTAAGTGCAGGAAGTAGACTTGACATATTTTCAGTAGGATGGGGGTGATATCAGCAAGGGAGACAAGTTTGGAGGCTCTTGAAGTATTTATGATGACAAAGCAGCGGTAAAGGCAAGGAGGTGGGCATTAGCCATAGTCTCTGCTAGACCTCTCAATACATTTCAGATAAATATAAGTTTATCAGTCAGCATGAGTTCTCTAGCTCCTCTTCTAGCTATATTTCTATATTTCTAGCTGCATTTCATTATCTTTGAGGCAAGAACAAATCCTTGAGTAGGGTAGTAAAAATAAAGAGACAAATTCAGGAATATATTTCTTATATGCTTAGTTGGTGGTGATTTGGAAATATAACAACTGTATATTACTTACAGAACTGTATATTATTTGTATTTATAGGAATATATTAGGTGTGCTGAAAAATTATACAATGCCAAAGTGGAACGAGTTGACTTTACAAATGCTGTAGAAGATGCCAGATATAAAATTAATAGCTGGATTAGAAATGAGACACATGGTGAGTGCAATGCTCAATTTTTCCACAGGTCAGTTATATGTGAATGTTAAGAACTGTCAACATTACAATTGGGAGTCTTTTGTACACACAGAAGGCACTGCTTTTCCTGATCCAAAGCAATGATGGTTGTTATTTAAAATTGCTTTAGTATTTGTCTGTAATGTGGTGTTGAGCAATTTTAATAATTTGAATGCTTTATGCTTTTAAGAAGTCTTGGCTATTGCATGATCTCATTTGATGGGAAAATAATCTTGTGAGACCAATAAATTTTATTATGGCCATTTCATAAATTAGTTATAAGTTAAGGTAGTTTACTCTGTTATCCTCAATATCTTATGCCTGGCTAGTGAACAAGATTAAGAGCAGTTTATAGGACATTGTTTAATGACCACAACATATTTCATTCTAATGATCAACCTAGCATCTTACTGTTCCTTCTTGGGCTGAAGGGTCTTATTAAAATTATGACATCCTGCTGTCTAAGAAATATATTTCATATCATTGTGTTTTCTAAGGGATTCATACTTTATCTTTAATTTAAACATTATTTTTATTTACCAGAATAGTATATGGGGCACAGGTAGTGCCTTCAAAAAAAAGTACATCTCTTTATAGGTAAGTCTCTTTCATAACTTAACACAGAATCACAGCTAATGTTCTGTACAAAGCAAATAAGGACATTTATTACCTATTGTTTTGTTAATTGACTGACTCCAAAGCCAGCCATTTCTTTACCTAATGCTTGGCTTTGTTTTATAATTTGTATAATTATAAAATTAATACGAGACATGTGATTTGTACTGTTAAATGCAAACATTCAACAACATACAATTAGTCCTGAAAACAAGAATACAGTGTCTCAATATTCTTTTTGTCATAATTCATCATTACATCAGTAGAGGGTGACTTTGACCATGAGCTACCACATGTTTCAAATATACTATTCATACATTAAGAGAAACTACACAATTACTTTTTTAATAACTGAGTGAGCTTCTATTTACTATTTAGTATTTAAAGGTATGAGTTTACAAATACTTTTCTCAATTTTGACCATTTATTTATTTCTGTTCTTTCCTTTTCCATGCAAAAATACATATATAATTATTCTTATTTTGATAAGCATATGAACTCAATGTCACTTGGGGGAACACTTCAAATACTGCCAATGTTATAACAAAACCACGTAGGTTCTATCGCTCCCCATCCTCCACACACTATCGGAGCCATCCTTTTGAAAGACAAATCTGATTCATCAAAACCATTCCCTTTCTTGTCTTCCAATGAATAGTGAACAAGAATTCTCCACTGCCTTCAGGATAATCCAAAATTCTTAGCAGACATTGAAGGCTCTTCATTATCTGGCCCCTGCCTCCAACTTCTCCAGCTTTACTCTTCCTATGGCATCAGAATGTGTTAGGGTTGCCCCAAACACACTGCTCTCCCAGGCTTCCATGTCTGAATAAAAAGTCCTGGCTTTATGGAAGTTCTCCCAGTCCACACCTTGCCCTCACCTCAGCAGGCCACCGAGCCAGAGATGAGTGCCTCTAGCCTGTGACCCAGCACACTGCGCATGTAGCTATGACACCAGGGGCCTTTGTTGTGTTGGTTGTTGCCTTCTCTGTTCTGGAGTGTGAGCCCAATGATGATATGGACTGTCTTTCACTGTTGTGATTCAAGTATCCAGAGCTAAATGCAAAAATCTGGTTAATGTGGAATGAAGGAAGGAGTTCGCTCTTTCGCTGGAACGGGTAAAAATTACACTTGGATGTTGTGGCCTGGTCAACTCAATAAAGGCATTTTGGTGCCTGTGAATAGGGAGGGGATCCGGGAATTGTCTTCCTGGGTCAGAATCCTCTTGCTAGTATTTCTTGTTGTGTGACTCTGTACAAATTACTTAACCTCTCTCTGCCCAAGTCTCTTTGATAATTGCAGTCCTGCTTCACAGGGATTTTGTGAGGATTAAACTAAATACTGCACATACAGCATTTTAAAAAATGCTTGACAGAGTAATTGCTCATAGATTATTACAATAACTATGTGATAAGAAAAATATGCTTATCTCATCTTAATTTTTTTTAAAAAAAAACTTACATTAAAAAATTGACATTTTTTTCTCAATTTATTTCTCCAAAGGCAAGATCAAGAACATCATTAGTGAAGGTAACATCAGTTCATCGGCGGTCATGGTGCTGGTGAACGCTGTGTACTTCAAAGGCAAGTGGGAGTCGGCCTTTCCCAAGAGTGACACCATGCGCTGCCGTTTCAAATCTCCCACGGTATGGGGATCTGTTTAACTTAGGAAGTATTTTGCTGATAGTATTTCTTAACAGCAATTGTGGTGTTTACATAGACAGAGGCTAGGCTCAGCAGTTCTTCACTCATTTTCTACGGTGTTAACAATATTATACAGTCAAGTACTTATAAGATAAACTTTCTATTTTCCTGCTAATGCAGGTTATAGAATACAACTGGAGGTGCTCTATAAATTGATATTTCTTAAAATATATTTGAAATTGAGAAAAGGAATGACATACAAATTTATTTGAAGGCATTCCAGTAGGGGGCCTGTAAGAAGAAAATAAGACCAAAGTCTAGGTTTTATTTTTCATGATTCTAACTGCAGGGTGCACAGAATCATTTAATATCAATGATTTTCCCTGAGTTAAGGCAAATATGTGTTTCATTTTATAAAACAGAAAGTTGTGTTTAATAAAGTTATGAATTTCCAAATATTGGTTATATCTGTTCCTTAATGTAATTCTCTTTGATTTAAAACAACCTTCTAAAATATGTATTCTTAAAAAAAATTTAAACCAATTTGTACATAAGGACCTTAGTACAGTAGGAGCATCAAAGACCTTGGAGTCAGAAATACCACATTGGGGGGTCCCCACCTCGACTCATAGAAGCTGCCTTGTCTTAGCAAGTTAACCATTGCAGAGCTCCTCACAAGCGAAATACAGTGATTCCATAAAGCTCCTCTAATTTCCCTTCCAATCACCCAGTCTATTAAGCTGAGGTAGAGAAATTCAGATTTAATTTTTAAACTTAGTTTTATTTTTCAAGTGGAAAATGCAATTGAAATGTTCTTTCTACATTTCCCCACATCAGAAGTTTAAGACACAGGAGAGCTGAATGCTGGTAGAAATGAGAGGTCACTGGATGAGCGAGGAGGTGGGTAATAAAAGGCCACCTAGGCAGAGTGGAACCACAGGTAGGTCAGGAAGAAGGCATTTGGGAGATATTTGAGAGGAAGGAGAAGGCACAAGAACAGAATAGAAAGGTAATAGGCTGACCCTCTGGCTTATCTCGGTGACTGCCCTTTGCATGGAGTGCAGCCAGCCCTGCCTTGTGTCCCTGACTACAGGGTCCTAAGACAACCTTGAGAAGCAAGTTTACAATGCAAGTGTCTCCATGGGAACAAAGAGAGGGCACAGAAATATTTTTAAATTTGTATGTGAAAACATAATAATGCAATAAATCCTAATAAGAATGCAGCTGTCTCTACAGACATTATCTGCATAATTGAATAGGAAGAATATTAGGCAGCACTAGAATTTTAGGAACCGCTGGCATGTTAACAGAGTTTGGTGTGAGCTTTTGTTCCCCACTTTCCTCCAGCACCTCCCCCGTAGACTGTATTGATTAATGTCCTTCAGTGAAGACACTGTGTGCCTGTCCCCTGCACTGCTTGTGGGTTTTTGCTCCTAAAGAAGTTTTTACTTACATAAGTGTTAACATGTAATAACTGTTTAAAATAATCTTCCTGCCGATTGCATGTCCCTTATAATATAGTTATGATATAGAGCATCTAACAGACTATGGAATCTATATCACTGACATCAGTTTTGGTGAAGTGACCTCTTTGCTAAAAAGTCTTGTTTCAGTCTTTCTCCAGCATAGCTCAGCTGTGTGATCCTTGCCCTGGCACGGAAATGTGATATTATGACTGTAACATCCAGCCCCTATTTGCACCAGGTGCCTTTTCCGCTTTAAGGCTTCAGGTGTGTTCTTTATGAGGTTCAAACTTTCAGTCAAAATGGATATCCTTTCCAGAGGGAGAAGGACCTTTGCTTTCAGCACAAATCATTATCTATCCTCCTCCCATAGAATTTCCTGTACTAAAGCGAGATATGACAGGCAAGATGACAACTTTGTAGAATCACAATATCATTTAAGAAGAAGGTGGTTTATGACACCTCTACAGTGTTTCCAAATCTGCAAATTATATTCCTCAAGGTTAGACCTATTGTGTTCATCTGAGTGATGTATTTTACAAAAGTTAATTTTTTTACAAGACCTCATTCTTAAATTGTGTAATTTTCATAGTACTAGGTTGCATTTTATTTCTGACGAGAGAAAAAAATCTATAGCAGTCATTTTTAATTGTAATGCTATTTAATAATTTATTACTTGTTATCTAGACATTTCAGATAAAGCACTAAGTACAAGACAATGTCCCAAGTACTAGATATATTAACTGTCATAACCCTCACAACAATCCTTTGCCGTACAGACTATCATTATCCCATTATTTAGAGGAGGAAATGGAGGCACAGGGAGGTGAAGTAACTCGCCCAAGGTCACACAGCTGGGGAGTTTTAAACTCAGGCAGTTAAAGTCTGTGCTTTCACCACAAAGATGTGCACCAATGGTAACATGTGAGGGAAAACCTACAGGATCAACTGAACAAAAACTGAAACATTGTTTCTTTTGTACCTGGTCAATAAGTGAAACAGGCGGGCTCATTACAATGTTTTTGTGACTTGACTTCCAGTGTCCTGGGAAAGCAGTTGCCATGATGTATCAAGAACGGATGTTCAATCTATCTGTCATTCAGGACCCACCTATGCAAGTTCTTGAACTCAGATATCAGGGTGGCATAAGCATGTACATCATGCTGCCTCAGAGTGAAAGCCTCTCCGAAGTAAGTTACCACTCCCACTTCCACTGCTGGGGACGACTTTTAGGATGCTGGTACTTGTGTGTTCATTTATCAATTTTAAGGTTTCAGGTTGTTGGAATGCTAGAGATTTACCCACTTATTAATTTATTTGCCAAATATTTAATGAGTACCTACTATGTGCCAATCATTGTTATGGATGTTGAGATTGCCTTAACTCAGCTTACCATAATTTTATTTAAACAATTGTAAAGTTGGAATCCTCTCAAATCTCAGCTATGGAGGAAATAGTGCATGAGTTTCAGAGTTCTTTGCCTTTGGCCATGAAAACTGCTTTTCATGTATATTGAAATTTTGATAGAATAAGCATTTTCAGGCAGGAATGATATGATGGCGTTTTGAAGTCATAGCCCTTTGAGAATTAAAATGTATCATCTGACTTTGTGCTGCTGTGTCTCTAGGAAAAGCGCAGGTTAGGAACTGCCTAGTGAGTGATATAGCAAAAGCAACAGACCAGACCAGCCGGTGTGGCTAAGTGGTTGAGCATTGACCTATGAACCAGGAGGTCATGGTTCGATTCCCAATCAGGGTACATGCCTGGGTTTCCGGCTCGATCCCCAGTAAAGGGCAGCTGATCAATGATTCTCTCTCATCATGGATGTTTTTATCGCTCTCTCCCTCTCCCTTTTTCTCTGAAATCAATTATATATATATATATATATATATATATATATATATATATATATATATATATATATATCTCAACAGACCAGCACAGTGCAAGGAGCAGATGGTGGTGGCTATGTAAGCCAGACATGATTACTGTATCTCAGATCCCAATACTCTTTCAGCCCTTTGTCCTCTTCTCCTCATGTATTTGGCTAGTTTTCAGCCTGCAGTCCTAGAAGCTTAGATTTCATGTCCCTTCTGTACTTACAATTAAAAGAACTGTTTACTGAATACCTACAATGTGCCAGATGCTTCATTTATACTATGTAGTTTGACATGAACAACAAATGAAATTCATGAAGTTGGCATTTTTAAATTGAAAGCGAAACAGCATGAAATATGGTAGGCATATTAAATAATTTATTTGGTAATATTTATACCAATGAGGTTTTAGCACATATCAATTATTTTAACTTCAAATAATCTGCAATGATAGAAAAAGTAGCCTGGATAAAACAAGCAGTAGGTAACTCAAAAGATAGATTTCTTTTTGTACTTATTGTCTGAGCTGTCTTTTTCTGTAATAGATTGCCCTAATGTGTGGATCATTAGGTGTCTAGTATTAATAACTAACTAAATCTACATAATTACATAATCCTACATTACTAAATAATAATGAGGAAGCTGGCTTTGCATTGGGCCAAATGAGAAAAACTAACCTAGAATAAAAAGTTATTACAGGTTAACTTCAAACTGGACCATTTATAGAAAATTTAAATAAGACTAAATTTGCTTATAAATTTGGATTCTTGATAAGAATACAGGTAAGGATGAATAGCTGTGAAAATCTGTTTATGATTCCAGTGAGCCTGAATTTGAGAACAAATGTCCATTAATGAGATCTGGAAACAATGTACATGAAAAATCTTCCCATTATAGGTCTGGAATAAGCTATGACCAGTTCTCAGGAATTAGTGAATTTAATATGTGAGTCATTTGGGGTCAGCAAGGGTGTTGGAGAGAGATGTAAGCTCCTAGCTATATAACTAAGTTTCCTAGCTATGTCCTCGGGCACATCTCCCAACATGCTCTTGAGTTTCAGTCCTCCCATGTGTCGAGTAGGAGAGTTATTTAGGACCCAAGCCTCCCTGATAGCGTGGGTGACTGTGCTGGGAGATATCGACCCCCCAAGTCCTTGAGGTTGGAGCTCTATGCTCCTTGCCTTAGGTCCCCCCGTGGTTCCTTCCATTGGTTTACTCCTGCAAGCTATGCAAATATCATTTTCTTTGCTGCCCATTCTGAGAAAATGGTTAGGCAACACTGACTTAAATGACTACTGAGCTCCTTTCTCCCTCTTATGATCTCTGATTCCCTAGTTCCTTCACCGGGCCATTGTTTCACTTTGGCTATATATGTTCATATGTAGGCAGAGAACAGAAATTCCCTGGAATACAATTAAGTCACACCTTGTCATAGAAGAGCAAATTAAGCATGTGATTTATGAAAGAGTGCTTGAACTATTTGTTTTAATCATTTCCTAATTCCAAGATCTCCAGGACCCATTCACATACTTACACATAAATACAGTTGTCTAGGAGAGGATAATTATGGAAAGCCATATATCTTTGTAGTTGTTTTTTAACCATGGGGTTCTAAATTGCCTTTTGAATATTCCTACAGATTGAAAACCAACTGACCTTCAAAAATCTAATGAAATGGACCAGCCCAAGAAAAATGAGCCACCGGTACGTCAAGGTGTTTATTCCTCAGTTCAAGATAGAGAAGAAATATGAAATTAAACGTTATTTACAAGCCCTGGGGCTGAAAGATATCTTCGATGAAACCAGAGCTGATTTCTCTGGCATAGCTTCAGGAGGTCGTTTATCTTTGTCAAAACTGATGCACGATTCGTACATAGAAGTTAACGAGGACGGCACAGAGGCGACTGCTGTCTCAGAAAACACCATTGTAGAAAAGCTACTACCCGAGTCTACCGTGTTCAGGGCTGATCACCCATTCTTATTTTTCATCAGGAAGAATGACATCATCTTGTTTAGTGGCAAAGTCTCTTGCCCTTGACAATCCAATTGGTTTCTATTATGATAGTCCCATCGATATCATGTGAATAGATAAAATTTAATGGGAAGCATATGGAGCTCCCTTTCGTTTACTTTCTCTCACATTGGTCAGCAGATGACTTTGGTGACTTGACCTTTCTCTGACACCTGGTTCATTATCCCCATCTTGCTCTTAGCATTTCTACCTCAGTCTTCTCCACCCATTTATAATTTCATTGTCTTTCTACCCACACTCATTTCTACCAGTCTACTCCATAGCCACTTGCACACAGTTCTCGGCATGGCATCTGGGAATTGTGGACATGTGCTCCACTGGTAATGACAATGTAGAAGCCACCCTAGAGATCTTTTCTGAAACTCTATAGGTGTCCCCGATAGTCTAGTTTTATTGTACATGGTCTAGAAAATAAGCCCGCCTGCTAGAAATAGTGTGAGGGATCAGTTTTCCTTGCTGACCTAAGAAGACATTAGAATTGACTTGAACATTGATGTGAAATCAGTCTCCAATCTAAAAGCGAAAAAAATATGGATTTGGGATTGGGGGCCAACCAAATTATTTCATGAATAACTTCAAGTGAATGAATGTCTTTTGGCTTTTCCTTGATAGACACTTAATATGTACATAGTTTTTTCAAATATTAAATACCTTTTAACTGTTGCCAGTTGTTATGTACAGTGTATTATTTCATATGCTGTATAGTTTACATGTGTTTTCTCTATTTATCAGAATAAAGAAAAACAACATAACTATACCAGTGTGATTGTTCTCCTATGACCAATTGTGAGACTGCCAGCAATATATTTTTTCTAGGCTGAATAAGCAAGCAATGAAAAAAAGAGAATGCTTTACAAATATCTATCTGATTTCCTTAAATGTTGTTAATGTATTACACATGAAAGTTACTTTTACATCTACTTACATAGGCCGATGAGCTAATTTTAAATATGAGGACTTAAATTCATAAGGGGGAAAGATTAGTACTTGTGGATATTTATAATAGGTTATAGGTAGCTTTACACAACAGATGAAAAATAGAGACTCAGTAGACCACGTTGAACTTTCTAGTAGCCTATAGCATGGCTCTGTGATGCTTCATGCTAGACTTGGCAGATACTTGACTTTCAACAAATATTGTGGATTATAACCAATGGACATAAGACACTGGGGGGTAGGGGAGGCCGGGGGAAAAAAAAGGAGACATATGTAATACTCTTTGTAATACTTTAAGCAATTAAAAAAATAATATATAATACAAACAAAAATAAAAATAGTGACAATAATTTAAAAAACACACACAAATATTGTGGAATCCATGAATATGGCATGAATGAGTGAATATGACATAATTTTAAAAATGTAGAGTATCTCCTGACCAAAATAATTTGGTCATTAACCTGCCACACCCGAAATGACTATGATGTCTTTCAGAGACCTTTGCAAGGAATGAATTTAACTGGTATGCAGTGGTATGTGTTTTGGGAGAAATTGGGTTTTCTGATTAACTCCATTTCCACTGATTGCCATTCAAGTATAACATATTCCTAGACTCTGTCTTTAGGAGGACTTCAGTTCCCCATTTGTAGGATTAATTTGGGAGGCTGATAGTTTTCTTCTCAAGTCTGTGACTCTTCTTTGAGTTAAATCCATAATCCCTAGAAAGGAGGAGGAAAGATAAACATTATTGAATACTTTTTCTATTTAGAGGCTTTATTATCATCATCACATTTAACACTCACAACAACCTTGTTGTATCTGCTATTATCCCTATTTAATAACTAGGTTCAGAGAAGTCAAGTTAGTTACATATATGACAAAAGGCAAAGTTCATGTTAAAACTCAAGTGTGTCTGATTTAAAAGCTCTCTCTCATAAAGACCCTTGGTGGGCCACTTCAACTAATTGTCTTTCATGTTTTTTGGATTACGTGGATCCAATTAGAATAATCTGCCATTGCCAGAGGAATATATTTTTTCTAGGCTGAATAGATTGTAGGGTGACCATGTGATTTACCAGGTAACAGATTTCCCAAACGGTTGGGCAAAAAGCAAGACAAAAAAAGCAACCAATGGGTCAAGTGCCTAACAGACTCTGAGAAACAGGTCCTGGTCTGTACATTTATTTTTATTTTCTGTGAACTTGAACCCTACTTGGCCCCCAGTTTTTGCCTGCTCCCCACTCCATTCCTACTTATATGACAAAAGGCAACAGAAATATACTGATGTCTTAGAGGATTTTACTTCCATGTTGATGTGAACAGAGTGATGGCTTTTCAAGCAAGTGGGAACATTTCTGGTCCCTATAAAACATCAACCACACGCCAGCCAAATTATTTAAGTTTGCTCTTCTCTGTGTAGGAATTTTTTAGGCTGCTTTACTGGAACTGCACCCCTTGGCCCAGAGACATTGCAGCTGGGCTTCCGGATATTGGCAAGACATTCTATAAGTTAAGTTGTCAGGAGAAAGACTTACAACTTTTCTATTTATATTCTCACTACAACCCAGCAACTTCTAGTTTTCCTTTTCAGAAGCTCCTTTAGAAACCTCATTATAGAGTCTCCCCTTTTAGGCCTCCAGGATAAAGAAGGCCTTTTCTGAAGTACAGCTGTCCAGGGGCACAGCAAAGGGGCCCTCTGCATCCTCTTTAGGGTCATCCCTTCTTTTGTTGGATACCTCCCTTTTTTCCTCTCTGCTTTCTCTTTTGGGAAGAGTACTACTCCTTCTTTGTGTTGTCTCTGGGCTTGATTATCTAATGCCAGTTGCATACCCTGTGTGTGTGTGTGTGTGTGTGTGTGTGTGTGTGTGTGTTAATTTTGCAGTCATTCTGCATTTTTAGTTTTATCTGATGGCAATGATTCAGAGAAAGTTTAAAGTATTTTCCCCAGACACTTAAAATTTGAATAGTATCTCCACTTTTAAGTGAACTGGGGACACACTCCAGCTTATAACTAGTTCAATACCTTTGCTCATGTCAAACTTAATTCAACTTGAAATTCACTGATATAATAACTATAGTATTAACCACTGTTCTTAACTTGCTGGATTGGAAACTTGTATCAGGTGAATCATTTCTATGATGCTGCTTCAGTGTAATGAGAATGCTTCTCTATCTTTACTACTGCACAATTTAGATTTTTTTAAAAAATATATTTTATTGATTTTTTAGAGGAAGGGAGAGGGATAGAGAGTTAGAAACTTCGATGAGAGAAACATCGATCAGCTGCCTCCTGCATGCCCCCGACTGGGGATGTGCCCGCAACCAAGGTACTTGCCCTTGACCGGAATTGAAAATGGGACACTTCAGTCCACAGGCTGATGCTCTAGCCACTAAGTCATGGGTGGGCAACCCCTGGCACGCGTGCCAAACATGGCACGCCAGTAACTTTTGCTGGCACGCGAAACCCTCTCTTATAATCTTCCATTTACAATTTTTTTCTTAATATCGACTTTTTTATTTTTCAGATAAATTCAGTGTAGGTACATCTTAGATAAATAAATAATTTTACATAACAAGTTATCTTAAAGACCATAGACATGAATTGACCAAAGCGGGGAAGAGCAATTTCTATGCCTCTGCCTTGACTCTCCCTGCTTTCCTAGATCCGACCAGTGTTTTGGTTTCATCCACATATGCTTGTAAATCTTGGTTCTCAGTGATGAATTTTGTTAAGTCTCATAATAGGAGTAGCCTGACGGATGAAAGTAGTAGCTCGTGCATATCTCTGGAGGTCACGAAATATAAACCTGATGTAAAATCTCTATCATCAGTGATGCAGCAGCAAAAGTCCCACTGATAATATCAAAAGGAGTCATAAAGTTTTCTGTCAGACTATCAGTGTACATGTATACATTAAAAAATAAATGTATTTTTCATCATCATATACTGTGTTTTTGTCGCTCGAATGAATTTTATTATTTCTTCAAGGTTCTTCACATACGTAGACCTTAAGAGATATCAAGTAGGCGTAACATGTTCTCAAAAAATTAGGGTTGGCACGCAGAAGAATTTTGAGTCAGAGATTTTGCTGGTTTTGGCACGCACTCACAAAAAGTTTGCCCACCCCTGCACTAAGCCAAACCGGTTAGGGCACAATTTAGATTTTTAATAGCTTTAGACAGAACTGAACAAAAATTCTGTAATGCGTAACTACTGAAAAGTATTGGTAACACTGTACTATTAAACATTTACTAGCGGCCTGAGAGAGCTTTGCATTGAGTAACTGCATGTCCTATGCTACACAAGTGACGGAGTATACCCTAATAACACACTCCCAGAACTTGTTGCAAATAACTTTCATTGTCTCAGCTGATGTCTGAGTCACCATCGTTTCCAAATGAAGTACTGTCAGAAGCAGCCAACTGATACTGGTCAAGCCAAGGATGTCAAAGAAAGGTAAGGGGCAAGGGCAAGGGCAACTACAATGGTGAAACATTTCAGTTGTGGATTTTTTTATTTGAATGCTGGGGAGTTTTCTTTCTTTCTTTTTTATTATTCTTCACCTCAGGATATTTTTTTTCTATTGGTTTTTAAGAGGGAAGAGAGAGAAGGAGAGATAGGGAGAGAGAAAGAGAGAGAGAGAGAGAGAGAGAGGGAAATCATAGACTGGTTGCCTTCTCAGGAGCCCAGACCAGGAGTGGGAAGCAAACCTACAACCCAGGTAGTTGCCCTTGACTGGGAATTGAACCCACTTTGGTGCTAGGGCCATGCTCTAACCATTCAGATACACTGGCCAGGTTGGAATTTTTCTTATTATTAAGCTTTTGCATCCATCCCCCTGCTCAGCTATACAGGAAAAAAATAAAAAAGAAAACTGTGATTGGAGAAAATGGGACCCACATAGTTTTGGGAACTCTTTTCTATAAAAATGAAAGTCTAAGAAAAGAGGCTGAGTACTAAACCAGTGTATCTCTAATATAAACAACACAAACAAGTCTCCTCCCCAAGGCTCGCCTTGCCAGGGACATGTTTCTGGAGGGTGTGGCAACCAGCTCTGCTGAAAGGAGCCTTTAGTCTCTGGATGGCAGCCTGCTCTTCCCAACAAGTAGAATCATGAAGTTTAATGGGCCATGGTTTTTCATGTGGCGCCTCATATAAAAAATGTGATTAGTTTTAAAAAAGAAAGACGTTTAAATAGTTTTAGCATTTTTTTTAATAAGTAAATTTACGAAATGCCTGGATCTGTCCTCGAATGAACCCATGGATTATACTTTCTGAATTCTACATTGGGTTATGTTATCGGTTACCTGATCAGGTGCCATTAGTAATATTTTTTTCTCCTCTAACATCAGACTACTGAAACTTTTTGCTAGACTTGCACTTCAATAATGCTTAGATAATGTGGGCTTCAATTTCATCTTTACATTCATTGTTTCACTCTTCTGCCTTCTCCCTGCAAACCACCCATCCTTCACCCCTCACAGCACCCAGTAATACTCTCGCTCTGCAGCTATTCGTCTGCCCTTCTTCACTCTTCCATTTTTATTCTATTAGCTAGGTTTATACTCTGCTTTTCTTTCAGGGTCTACTAGAATATCAAATATTTCCTTATAGACCTGTCCCCTTATAGTATCATTGAGAAATATTACTCAATGATATTAAACTATGCCAAACATTAGGTAAGAATATTTTCTTTCCACTATAATGTATTAGAGCATCACTTTAATCACAAAATCACTGCTGAATATCTAAGTAGTTTGACATCTTTGATTAATATATTTTGTTTTAAACAGCATAGGATCCATTTGATATACAGAAACACACTGCAATCAGCATTTGATTGCAATTGCTATTTCCTGATAACGGGTCTAGATAAGAATGTTGCATACAGGACATACCAAGAGTCACATACTCTAACCACCACCCACAAATACAAAACACAAAGTATCTCCCCTGATATTTCAAGTACCCACCTGGCAACATTCATAGTTATGACAATAGATAAATATGTATTTTAAAACTAACAATGGCTCTGGTAGTTAGCATGGATTAGAGAAAAATGCTTTTACTTCAAATAAAGAAAACATATTTCAAAAGAGTCTGCAATGTGAGTGGTATACACACAGACAGGCAAAAGTGACTGCAGAGTTATATACAGGGTGGGACAAAAGTAGGTTTACAGTTGTTTGTATGGAAAATAATACAACCATCGATAAATAATTGTACAAGAATAAACTCTGTGTTTTGAGTACTTATAACTATAAATCTACTTTTTCTGCCCCTATATTCATTAGCATTAATAATAGGTTAAAAAATCCATATTATATACTTGATAAAAATATTTCATTTCTATTCATCAACATTTAAATGCTTACATGCTTCATATTGTATACAGCTTACCTGGTTCATTAATGTATAGCTACATATGGATTTATACATGAATCAATGGGAGTATTAGACAAATTAGCTCCCACCTGTTGTTTTAGCATCTGTAGGGAACATGGTGCCACCCAAAGTTGTCTCTACCTTCTACAGAGCAACAAGGATCCACAGTTGCTCAAGAAAGCTTTGCCTCCCTCACAGCCATCATTCCAGGGCGGAATGCCTGAGGCCTGTTCTATGCGCAACTTTGTTCTAGCAGATAAATGCTGGTTTATTGTGTCCTTATTTTAAGAAAAATATGGCACATGATGAAAGATAAAATTTGAAGCAAAATATCTTATGAATTAATCTCTGTGATCTTGACATTGAAAAATTGAGGACAAGGAATGAGGAGAAGAAATATGCCAAAATAACAAATAAATCATTATCACTAAGTTGAACACTTAAAATAAGCTCTACCTGGCACTGTCTTAGACCGAGACACCCAGATGTTCAAAGGATCAGGAGTAAACACCTGTAATTAATTATAAGGCAGTCATTAAAATTTCAGAAGAGATAATAAGGCATTTCTTTATGAAGAACAATATTGCTTGAAAAATGAACTGTAAATGTTTGCATAAGTTGCTGTTTGGAAACAAACATTCTACTTGGGAATTGTTTCTAAAACAAAGATCCATAAAACGCTATGGACTGTAACTTGTGCAGTCTCACATTTTCCTTCCACCCCTCCACCCCTGTGACTGTTCTGCAGATTTTTGACAACCCATAACACATACTTCATCATCATCTTGATGAGTCATTTCAATATGGGCAATTAAAACAAAAATAAGAGGAATGGTATTTATTTGCCTCCAATTGTAATTAATAATTTTATCTGGGTCATGATTAGCTTAGGTCAGAGGCTGGCACTAGTATTTCTAAAACTGGGTAGGGCTTTTGATCTGTGAAGAAACAAAAGAAATAAAGAAGGCCAAAATGAGGCAAATGCCTTGAATTTATGCAGCTCTCCTAAGGAGTTGAAAACTCTGCAATGGCTCATATCTTCCTTTCTATGACACATGGTACTTTCTCTTTAAAAAAACAACCTAGCATGGCCAGTGTTGCTCAGTGGTTAAGCATTGACCTGTGTACCAAGACATCATTGGTTCGATCGATTCCCAGTCAGGACGCTTGCAGGATTTCAGACTCAATCCCCAGTAGGGGACGTGCAGAAGGCAGCCGATTGATGTTGATGCTTTTCTTTCATAGACGTTTCTCTCCCTCTCCCTTCTTGTCACTCTAAATTCAGTAAAAATATATTTTTAAAAAGAGAAAAAGAAACAGCCTAGTCATATGAATTTAATTTCGGAACTGACCAGGGATCTTTAAGTTATAACGTTCTTCTCATTATGTTATAACTCTATGTGAATTAAAAAAGTATGAATTAATAAAGTGAGAAAGGATATTTAAAACCATATTAGTATCTTCTTTTGCATACAGTTTTTAGAGGTAAGTCAGAGAATTTATTATTTGTATGGTTATTTTCCAACAAGCTCTAGTGGAATGTATAAATAAGATTCCATATACTCAATCCTATATAATAAAAGCCTAATATGCTAAGTGTTTGGTCGTCTGGTGGTCTGTTCAACCAATCAAAGCATAATATGCTAATGATATGCTAAGGCTGCTAAACAGCTCGCTATGATGTGCACTGACCACCGGGGGCGGACACTCAACACAGTAGCTGCCCTCTGGTGGTCAGTGCACTCCCACAGGGGGAGCACCACTCAGCCAGAAGCCAGGCTCATGGCTGGTGAGTGCAGCAGTGGTGGCGGGAGCCTCTTCCACCTCCGCGGCAGCGCTAAGGATGTCTGACTGCCGGCTTAGGCCCACGGGGAGCAGGGGGAGGGCTGACCTAAGCTGGCAGTCAGACATCCCCTGAGGGCTCCCCTGAGGTCTCCTGGACTGTGAGAGGGCACTGGCCAGGCGGAGGGACACCCCCCTCACCGCCCCAAGTGCATGAATTTCGTGCACTGGACCTTTAGTCTTGTTATATTATTATACACTATCGTAACATATTACAAAATTATTTGAGATGTACATTATATGTATTATATTGTTATAGTAATACTTTTTGTTAAGCTAGCTAGGGGATTGGGTGGGGCTATTCATGTGTAAAATCAAGAAGCAGTGGAGAAAACTCAGTAAAGTTTTTTCTCAAAACACTTTTCCATCAGGACTATACTAAGGCTGTCTATTCCCTTGTAATACTGATGGCCACTCCCACTTTAGCAGAGACCATCTCCTTTTTCAGTGTAAAAATTCATTTCAGTTGCAGCTTATATTCCAGTTTTAGAAAATATAGGGATTGGGATGAGAAAGAGATACTTTTCAGGTATATGCTTTATACAGCCCCTAAATGCTACAGTCCTGTTTTCTTTAAAATATATTTTTTATTGATCTCAGAGAGGAAGGGAGAGGGAGAGAGAGACAGAAACATCAATGATGAGAGAGAACCATCGACCAGCTACCTCTTGCATGCCCCACACCGGGGAACCAGCCCACAACCTGGGGATGTGCTTTGACCAGGAATCGAACCATGACTTCCTTGGTTCATAGGCTGATGCTCAACCACTGAGCCATGCTGGCCAGGATGTATTCTTGTTTTTAATGACACTTTTCAAATATTTACCATGAACTGGGCAAAGAGCTTAAATTGATAAACCCATACTTAGCATAAATATATGTAGGTTCTACAAGGAACAATTAGTAATATTAATTTCAGTAATTTCCAGGGGGAAGAGGAGGCAGAGGGGGAAATATCAATATTGAATAAAATCATATGGAATTTTATTGTTGCCTTCATCTTTTGAAGTCTATCTCTGAATTTTAACAGGTCCACTTACTTCCAGGGGCTACAGATACCTGAATGTGGAGATTCAAGAGCCCCGTCAGCATTGAACCCATGCCTTCATCACGCACAGTGTCTTCTGCTCTGAGTGCACCAGAAGCCATCTAACCAACATTACCAGTCATTCTGCTAAGAGATGCTTGTTTATACCTGTTGGGTGTCAGGCACAGCGCTATGTACTGGATGCACAGTGAGAACAAAACAGACCTGCTCCTGCCCTCATGGAGCTTACAAACATTTAAAAAGCACACACAGGAGTATGTATACAATTACCCATTTTGATGAGCACTATGAAGGGAAAATCTGGTGTGTGAGGAGAGAAACCAGGGTGGGTGGGAGTCTTCTCAGGGTGAATTCTCAGAGAAGGCCTCTCCAAGAAAAATAAAAGAATTAGATATGAAACCCAAATGTGGGTGGACATCAGAATTCTTCCTTGTACAGTGTGTGTTTACCTATTTACACTAATGTCTGCAAGTCAGAGCTAACCCTGAAAGGTTCTTCCTCACTTTGCCCCATTTCATATTTGTAGATCCCTTCTCCCACAGTGAAACCTGGTTCCCCAAACCATTTTTACTCGCTTCCTATGGTACAAACCACAAAGAGTTTTAAGAATCAATGTAGAACCCTTTTTACCAGGTGGAAGATTACATAGGAAGTGACTTTCATGAGTTCTTACTGACCCCTAGTGTTTTCTTTGTTGCATCTGCAGTTTTCAAGCATCAGGTTTTCACAGCCTCAACACTTGACATTCTGTGCCAGATGATTCTCTGTTGTAATGGGCTGTCCTGTGCATTAGTATATACAATCAGTATCCATGGCCTCTACCCACTGGATGTGAACAGCACAACTTCCTCCCTGAGTTGTCACCCTCAAAAATGTCTCAGACATTGCTAACAATGCTCCCTGGGGGACAAAATCTTATTGAACTATATGCTGGGTTAAGGCCTGAAAAGCCTCGTTAAAATAAAAATGTAATATCTTGCAGCAGTAATCAATTAAGTTTTGAGGCAACAAGACCAGGGTTTAAAGCCATGGCAATCTGGAGACTTAGTTTGCCTCTCTAACGCTCTGCTTCTTCCCCAGTGAAAACCAAAAAACTAGCACCAGCTTTGGAAAGTTTTTGTAAGGATTAATTTGATGGCATATATAACACACTTGGTACAATCCCAGGCACATAGTAGAACCTCAATAATTGCTTTTGATGAAATTCTTCCAATTTACTTCTGGCAGAAAATAACTTGAATAACTGCCTGTTTTTGCCAAAGTGCTTCTGACTTAAAATCTTCATGGAACCAGGAGTTCCTAATTTAAGATCCCTTTTAGATTCCACTAACGCAGTGGTCGGCAAACTCATTAGTCAACAGAGCCAAATGTCAACAGTACAACGATTGAAATTTCTTTTGAGAGCCAAATTTTTTAAACTTAAACTATATAGGTAGGTACATTGTTATAAACTTAATTAGGGTACTCCTAAGGCTTAGGAAGAGCCACACTCAAGGGGCCAAAGAGCCACATGTGGCTCGTGAGCCGCAGTTTGCCAACCACGGCACTAACGTGTTCTCCCATAAAGTGTTAACTGTCACTATCCTCACTCTAGAGCAATGGTTCTCAACCTTGGCTGCACATTAGAATCACCTGGGAATCCTTTTAAAATCCTGATTTCTGAGCCTCATCCTCCGCAAATTCTGTTTCTTTGTTACTAATGTTGTGGCCTCACCCCATAACAAAGAAACAGAATTTGCGGAGGATGAGGCTCAGAAATCAGGATTTTAAAAGGATTCCCAGGTGATTCTAATGTGCAGCCAAGGTTGAGAACCACTGCTCTAGAATACATTTTTTGGAGGGGGGCGCAGGTGGCTCTCATACTAAACCACATCAGTTTTTATTTGATGCAAATTAAATACAAATAGCCCTGGCCAGTATGGCTCAGTTGGCTGGAGCGTTGTCCCATGCACCCAAAGGTTGTGGAATTGATTCCTGTTCAGGGCACATACCTAGTCGTTCAATCCCCAGTCAGTGCATACATGGGAGGCAAATGATTGGTGTTTCTCACATTGATGCTTCTCTCTCTCTCTCTCTCTCTCAAATCAATTAAACACACACACACACACACACACACACACACAGCAGATTTCCCTCAATATGTCTTAAGGCTACTTCACAGTGTGAAGATGATCCAGCTTTCTAAATTATTTTTCTGGAATGAGCCTGACCCCTAGAGGACAGGCATTGCATGCAAACCACCAAGAGCCAATGTCAGCTGCAGAGTATCAAGGTGGTATAAAGAGTCAGACAAGGACTGGGGATGGCCTGGTGTGATTGTAGGATCTTAATTCTGAACCAACTAGCTGAGCACAGTTTCATCTCCTTTATCTCAAATATATACATTTTAAAATTATTGACATAAATACATATAATAAACTGCATATGATTAAAATGAACCATTTGGTCAATTTGATAGTTGTATCCATATCAGCACAATCAAAACCCATTTCCATCACCTTCTAAAGCTCCCTCATTCCCTTTTGTAATCCACTCTGCCTTCATCCCCATCCTCGGACAACCACTGATCTGCCATCTGTCACTGTACAATGAGTTTGCATTTTCTAGAATTTTTATAAATGGAATGACACATCACGTAGTCTTTTGAGCCTGGCTTCTTTCACTCAGCCCAATGATTGCAAGAACAGCTGTGTGGCAGTGATTTGTTCCTTTTTATCACTGAGTCATAGTACGTTGTATAAACACACTACATCTTGACTGTAGACTTGAATGTGAGAGTTAAAACTTCTAGAAGAAAATATGGGAGAAAATGTTCATGACCTTAGGGTAGGCAATGCTTTCTTAAAATGCCAAATGAAGAGAAGATAAGTGAAGAAAAAAGGTAATTGTATTTTATCAAAGTTAAAACATTTGCTCTTTGAAAGAAGCTATTAAGAAAACAAAAAGGCAAGATTGGTTGCAAGTACTTGTACACATATATCAGATGAACGACTCGTATTCAAAATAATAATGAACTCAAAGACAAAGATCCAAGTTTTAAAAACAGGCAAAACATTTGACCAGACACTTCACAAAAGGAAATATACATGTGGCCAATGAACACATGAAAAAAGGCTGAGATTTTTCAAACCAGGAAAGTGATAAATGTATATGGTATTTTCATGCCTCTGAAACTGGGTTAGATCTTACAATGGATGAACCTGCAATTGGTATGCTCCTTTTCATGTAAAGTTAATATTTTTATTTGTAGAAGCTAATATTTATTTGGCAATGTCCTCAGAACTTTGCCTGCATTGTTTCATTTAATATTCACAAAACCCTGTGAAGGAGGTGCTATATTTAAACCTATGTTCACTGTTGTTGTTGTTATTGTTATTATTAATTGAATCAAAACATGTATTATTTTCACTAAAAAAAACCAACACTGTCTTTGTATAAGCACAAAAATTGGCAAGGACAAATGAAGTGATAATTCAGTCCAACAGTGATGGACAAGGACTGTAGGTTTGAAGGAGGAAGGACGAGATTACAGGATGCCTGGAGGGTTCACAGAAGAAGCGCAGGAATCGACATGCCAAGAATGAAGAGTTTGGGTACCTGAGGAATGATTCAGTACCATAAAAACAATTCAATGGAATCAAATTCACACAACATGTACTAAATCCCTGCGTTACTCAAAGCAAAGATAAATTACTTACTGGAAAGTCAGAGCTTAGAGAAGAAGACAGGCATGTACAGCACTACCTGCTGGAATTTGGGATGAAGGAACCAGGAATGTGTGGTGAGGGTTTGGGAAGTTCCCATCCCAGGAAAGTTTCATATTAACAAAAAGGTGCAAGAGGAACTAAAAGTTAGATGGGAATATATATATATATATTAAAATGTAGAAAGGGAAATTTAAGAATTGCCAAAGCCAAAGGATGCCAAACAGCAAGGATAAAAAACTTGGACATGGAACCAGAAACTGGGAGTCTGGAAGGTATACATAAACATGTTTCAACAACTTGGAAGTAACTGGGTGGGGTGAGATCGGGAATAGAGAGTGGCAAATATTTGGCATGGCTGTTTGTGCTCATAGGTGAGTTTTATGACAGTGCCATAAACTTTTTAATTAATATAATGTAAATCCTCATTTTAAACTGAATTTAACAATTAAGGATTTATTAAATTAAATGCATATTTAAATTAATGAATTACTAATAAATCATCACAACCTCCCCACCTTACTTCCCTCTGTTCTCTTTGCTTCTATTATGTGGGGAGGTTTCTTGCTTCATCTGTGATCTCCAGGCAGGAGACACTGAGTAATGCACAGAACACAGACGAAATCAAAAGAAGCCAGGTGCTAAGTTATCCAACATATGGAGGTGAGGAGAGAGTCTGGATGAATTGTGGAGTGAGGAGATCCTGGGTGAATGAGGGAGTGTGCCAGTAGAGAGCAAGAGAGTGGGGGCAGAAGAGAAAGGCAAGAGTGACAGTGAGAAGCTGGGGGCAGGGCTGGTGTTGAGAGATTTGGAAAAGAACTGCAAAGGGATCTACAAGGTGGTGCTATGGGTGCCCAACTGGAAACCCTTCCATGTTCTTACAAGGATGGCAGTAAAGGATGGAACTCCTTTTTGATTATTTCTGGTCAGTACTCTCTGGTCAAAATGCACCGTAAGCCACACATTCCTGTTGGTGTCAAATGTAGAACTCTGGTGAGCTTTATCTGGGTGGAATCTTGGGGAGTGGGCATCCAGAAAGACTCAGGGACAGAAACATTTAGAAAAATAAAGAAAGTCAACTTTAGACTTCAGAAGGAAAAACTGTGCAAAATCAGCAAGGTTTCCCAATGGACGGTAATCCACTCGTGGTGAAGAATAACTTTCATGAATCCTTGCCTGTAGACAAGGCTCAGGACATAGCTTCAGATATCAAAACAGCAAAAATCAGAAATGCATTGGTTTCTGTTATGGAGTCTAGGTTTATTCCAAGTTTTATTATTTGAAAGACCATCACCAGTTCTGACCATGTTCTTAACGATCTCTGACTGCAATGCGTTTCTTTCCCCCTTTACTTTTGTTTTTAAACACGCCTATTTACATTATCCAAAAAACTCTAAATAAATTATTCAGCATCATCAAAACAGACTTCTGGCTATTTAACAAAACTATAAACAGTAATGTTAACAAGAGAACAAAACTCTGGCTAATAACAAAGCAATACCAATGCAAAATCAAACTACAAACATGTTAACATTTTCAGGATATTCTATCCAGAGTCCTTAGATTTAGCTCCGCAAGATTTTACAGAAAACTGACAGTTCACCAACGCTAGCATAGCTTCCACTTGCTTCTCTAACCTATGCTTGGCCTCAGTCACCATCTTCTTCAGCTGACTCCATGCTGATATCTCAGTCACCTGCGTAGTAAAATACCGCCGATGCAAAGATGTTGCTGATGCAAAACTAGTCCCCTGGATCAGGCTGTTTGGACGGTTGACCCTGACACTGAGTCCACACCAGTCCCAGTCAAATCAGCCCTGTCCACGCTGGTGGCAGTCTGGTCCCTTCTCAGCTTCTTTCTTTAGCTGCTGCTACATGGAAAGGAGCAGCCCTCGGTCCTGCAGAGCTGGAGACCTTCAACTCTGAGTCTGGCGTCTCACACAGACCCAAAGTCCCAGGGAGCTATCAGGTCGCACATGCAAAGATAACCAAAGCCTAGAAACAATGCAACTGCTGCAAGAGCTTACAATCTAGGTTGAAAGTAAAAGTTACTTTCTTAAACATCATCCACCACAGCCATCTTCTGCTTTACAGTGGCTTAAACAAAACCTAGGAGATTTCTACCTTATTTTATATCTTCCTGTTTACTTATTTTTTTTACCGCTTGTTTCTTACTGCTTATTTTCTATTTCTACTGCTTATTTCTCTACCGCTTATTTCTACTTATTTCTCTATTTCTACAGCTTATTTCTACAGCTTATTTCTCTATTTCTACAGCTTATTTCTACCACTTATTTCTACTTATTTCTCTATTTCCTACCACTTATTTTCTAAAGTCTACCGCTTGCTTTCTATTGCTTATGTCTACCGCTTATTTCTCTATTTCTACCGCTTATTTCTACTTATTTCTTATTTCTACAGCTTATTTCCTACTGCTTAGGTCTCTATTTCTACCACTTATTTCTGCCTATTTCTCTATTTCTACAGCTTATTTCTACCTTACCTATGTTTAGCTTAACAAAACCTAAGAGAATTCTTATTTTCTACTGCTTATTTCTACCGCTTTTTTGTTTTGTTTTGTTTTTTTTGGGGATCCACTTCTTTTTATGCCTTTCTACCTTATTTCTTGTCTATTTTTTACTTATTCTCTCCTTAAGAAATTTAAAAATGCTTCAATTAAGCATTGCCCCATGTTTTACACCGAGCTATTACCAAACCTCGGCTCCCTTCCTTACTTTTGCTTTTAGCCTTACTTTCTGCTTTTAGCCTTACTTTTAGTGATCCCCTTCCTGGGATCCTGAATTTCCTAAGTTTTACACTGAGCTAATATTACCACACTTTGGCTCCTTATCTTATTTTTGTTTTTTGGCCTTCTTACTTTTGCTTTTTAAGCTTAACTTCTTATTTTCTTACTTTCGTTTTTTAAGCTTACTCTCTGCGCACGCCTTGGAGCCTCCTTTCACCTGACCACTTTTTAATTTCCCCGAACTCAGGCCTGTTCTGACGCCACTTGTTACGGCCAAATGTGATCTTGGGGGGGGGGGGCGGGGGGGGGGGAAGAGCGGGTGAAAGGATTGAGAAAAGACACACTTCGGCCCCCTACCTTATTTTTGTTTTTTTGGCCTTCTTATCTTACTTTTGCTTTTTAAGCTTACTCTCTATTTCTACCGCTTATTTCTACTTATTTCTTACTTCTACAGCTTATTTCTATCGCTTATTTTTTACAGCTTATTTCCTGAATTTCCCAAGTTTTACACCGAGCTAATATTACCACACTTCGGCTCCTTACCTTATTTTTGTTTTTTGGCCTTATCTCATTTTTGCTCTTTAAGCTTACTTTCTTTTTTCTTTTGAGCTTACCTTATGTGCCCGCCTTGGAGCCTCCTTTCACCTGACTACCTTTTTTAATTCCCCCGAACTCAGGCCCTGTTCCTCATAAATCAGTCCCTGGTCACAGAACTCAGTCCCTGGTCGCCGAACTCAGTCCCTGGTTCTAGAACTCAGTCCCTGTTCGGGCGCCATTTGTGCCACGCCAGCACGACCAAGGGTGATCCCAAGTGGGGGGGCGGGGGGGTGGTGGTGAAAGAATTAAGGAAAGACAGACAACAGAATAATAGCTGGGTCTCGGTGGGACGCTGCCTCCCTGATGAGGAGACAACGACAGCGCCCACAAGCCGTGTCTTTATTTTATAGCAGATGCCACGAGGCAAAGTAGGGGTGTGATCACGTTGTTTACAGCATTCTCGTGAGTTTCAACCTCACTTAACTACATGCACCTGAACTCTATCACAAGGCACGTGGGGCCACATGTTTGGACCATAGGTTCAAGCTTACAACCATAGCTGTTGGCTATGATTGTGCTGGGAGGGCCCTGCCCTCCAGCTGGGACTTGCATGTGGCAATGAGAGGACCCTGTCCTTTCATTAGTCCGAGGCTTGAACCTGGCCAAAACACTGTAGCCGCGCCCCACATTTCTTGCTAAGAAAAGTGTTGGTTTTTATTTCCATGGTGTATTATAGAAGATGAAGAAATAATTATAAATGGACTAGAGCAGCAGTTCTCAACCTGTGGGTTGCGACCCCTTTGGCAGTCGAACGACCCTTTCACAGGGGTCGCCTAAGACCATCCTGCATATAATATATTTACATTACGTTTCATAACAGTAGCAACATTACAGTTATGAAGTAGCAACCAAAATAATTTTATGGTTGGGTCACAACATGAGGAACTGTATTTAAAGGACCAGAAGGTTGAGAACCACTGGACTAGAGTGAGCCATTGCTACAATAAACCATTAAAAAGGGGAAAACTGTGAAGATTGACAAGGATAGACAGCAAGGCAAAATGTAGATCAGACTCCCTGCCACCCACATGTGTGGGAGGGTGTGGTCCATAAACATCTATTATTGATCTCACCCCTTTAAAGGCCAAAATAAGATGCTTCAAACCTCTCCTCAGTGATAGAAATTGTTACTTGAGCGAAACATTTGTTTTACCTTTTTATGTTCGTGTTTCTATTGTCAACTGCATCTAGAATTCTATTATTTTTGTATTGTGTCTGCAGAGGTCATGGTACACAATCACTTTCTCTTCCATTTCCTATAATGCTCTGCAGTGATTTGGAGGAACCATAAAAATAGGATTTTGTGAAAATTTTTTTCAAAATGTTCCATGTAAATTCATTGTCCTTAGAAGGATGGTGCTTCCCACCACATGCGTGTGTACTCAGCCTGCCTTACACAAATTTTGCAACAACCCGTGCACTGCTGGGTTGCCACATGACACAGCTGTGAGATGTGCTGCCATTACAAATGTGCAGGAAATGGGTTTTGGGTGTGGAGTGACCTTCCTGTCTTTCCTCATGATTAGAGAGATGTGTTCTTGGGGACGAGTGCTGGGTCAGCAGCTCAGTGTTGATGTGGCAATTACTAGGTGCTCTGGTGTTCTTTCTGGTAGCTGGGTGAAGGGTGGGTAAGAAGGGGCAGGGCCTGGTGTGCCAACATCTAAGAACTCAAGCCCAGATCTAAGTTAAAAAATTTGAGATTTGGGGATATCTGTTGCTGAGACTTCTACACCTTCTAGAGAGCCCCAAATAATAATTGGGTGGTTTAGAGGTGAGGGGCACATGGGCCAACCCTGCCTAGGCAGGTATTCGGGGATGATGGGGTTCTAGTTCCTCATGACCGCATAATCAGAAAGTCAGATAAAATTTTGAATCAACTGTATAAAGAAATTGGATTCAGTCACCCAATAAGTCATTCAGCTTGTCAAATGATAAAACAATATAGTAACAGGTTTGATGTCCTTTATTCAAGGGAAAACAGTCCATCGATTGGGGAGTTCAGGCCTCACAAGCAGTGAAACACTGTGCCTGAGAATCTGGGACAAGAGTGAGGTGTATAGAGCATTAGAAGAAGCAATGTGGGAACAGGGCAGGATGGACTCAGAGGTAGGAATTTCCTTGTAAGCCCAGCAGGTCCTATTTTCTAGGGTGAAGTGAGCTAGCTAAAGCTGTGGTGGAGGATCATGATGGGTGTAGGTTAGGTGTCCTTGACCTGTGTTTCCTGTAAGTGGAGGGTCATTTAGGTTTAGGCTTGTGACGTGGGCCAGGCCACTGAGGTGCCTCAATTTTGTGGGTCCTGATACATATGAATTAACTTTATCAAACTAAAATTGATGAAGTGTACACTGTGTGTCAGGAGTTCTGGGTGCTGAGAAACAGCAGCACACAATCTCTCACTGTGGAAGTCTTCTGCTGGAATGCCTCTCTTAGATTCTGTTAGAATCTAAAACCACTTTGGAGGAAGCCACCTGCTTTAGTTGAGTTCTCTCAACAGCAGACCTTAAGCTTAGGATTCACAGAGAAGTGATTAACTTAAGGAAGTGCCCCAGGGGAATGAGAAGGGGCATAGGGAAGGCAGGATGAGGAAGGAGAAGCCAAATGATGGTGGGTTTCAGGTGAAGTCTCAGACTCAGCCTGACCCTGTGGAACGCTCTGGAGGGCAACACTTCTGAGTATGCACCACATCAGAACACAGGAGGTGGGCTCTTGTATTCCCACCTGAGCCAGCCATTGGCTATGGCCTCTTGTGGGAGGTGGAGAACTCCCAGGCACTTCCAGCTCTCATCACTGGAGATTTGGTTCTAGTATAAAATGGAAATCCTCTGGATGTTGCAGATGCAATCCATTAACAGCAAAGCATACAGAAGCTGGGGGATGGGCATGTAGGTGAGACACCAACAGTGTTCACTACACCCACCAGTGTGGAAGGTTGTAGACAAGATATAAAGAAAGAAAGAGCACCCAAAGTGTTGTCCTAATGGGGACCCATCACCAAGGAGCTTGTTAGAAATGTGAAATCTCCAGGGTTCATTGAAGACCTAGTTCATCAGAATCTGAATATTAAGGTCTCCAGATTTCTTTGTGCATTAACTTCTAGGAAACCTGGCTCCAAAGCGTTAGGAAAGATGATTTACTAGCCTCCTAAACTGGCAGGGCTAAGCATCAAGGTCAGACCTGCAATGTGGTGGATTTGGAAAGTTCTCAGCCTGAAGGTTCCCTGGCCTAGCAGCTGAAACCAGGGGAAACAGAATCATTTCCAGGTGAAAGCAGGGCAGTGCCCACTCTGTTCTATTTCGTTAGTCTTACAGGTCCCAAGTTCCTGAACTCTGCAATGTAATTACTTCATCTGGAACCAACTTCAGTGTGGGTGTCAAAGGGTGGGAAGGGGTGGGGAGAGAGAATCTGAGGAAGAAGTGGGTGTGAACATGGGAAAGAGCAAAATACAAAATAAGGCAAGACTTAGAGCTGCCCCCACAATTTAAGCTTGAAAGGCTTTTGGAAAAGCCACAGGTAAACCAGTTGACTCAGATATGCATCATTAAGGAGTCATGACCCAATTCATACATGAGAAGAAAACTCTGGGGTAAAATATGTTGGAGGTTTCTGCCCCAACAGTGCAAAAATATCTCTTTTACAACATTGAAAATTCCTGCCATCACAATGCAGTCAGTCAACTAACACAGGGGCAACTAATACAGAGGGCTGTTGTGAGAAATTTGGGGAGATATTTGGTTAAAAGTTAGCAATTACACAACTCATTTAACCTCAAATCCTTTCTAAGATCATATAAGAAAATAATGAAGTTCTTATTGTTGCTGCTGTTGTTTTATATAAAGGGAATCAAAGAGAATATAATAGTAATAACTTTTTGGAGAACATTAAGTCACCAGTACAGAAAAGTGAAATTATTGTACTCAGTACCATGATCTGCCAGTGTGTGAAAAAAGGAAGGCACACTCTCATATTAAGGCAATAAGCATATGGGTGCAAAATGGAAATCACCAGGAAACATGATTAAAATAGTGTTGGAAGGATGATAAGAGCAAAAACCACTGAGTAATAACATACTGTGGGGAATATTCTTCCCTTTGACTCAGATCTCAGGTAAGCAAGAGTTTCAAAGGGATAGATTAAGTATCTAGAACCAAAAAGTAAGCCATCACAAGTCCAGACCTGATGGAACTCTGAGATGCTCTGATCTGTGTATGATCTCATTAGCCTGTTCATTTCAATGTCTAGTACAGGGGTGGGCAACCCCTGACACCCGTGCCAAACATGGCACGCCAGTAACTTTTGCTGGCACGCGAAACCCTCTCTTATAATCTTCCATTTACAATTTTTTTCTTAATATAGACTTTTTTATTTTTCAGATAAATTCAGTGTAGGTGCATCTTAGATAAATAAATAATTTTACATAACAAGTTATCTTAAAGACCATAGACATGGATTGACGAGAGAGGGGAAGAGCAATTTCTATGCCTCTGCCTTAACTCTCCCTGCCTTCCTAGATCCGACCAGTTTTGGTTTCATCCACATACGCTTGTGAATCTTGGTTCTTAGTGATGAATTTTGTTAAGTCTCATAATAGGAGTAGCCTGATGGATGAAAGTAGTAGCTCGTGCATATCTCTGAAGGTCACGAAATATAAACCTGATGTAAAATCTCTGTCATCAGTGATGCAGCAGTGAAAGTCCCACTGATAATATCAAAAGGAGTCATAAAGTTTTCTGTCGGACTATCAGTGTACATGTATACATTAAAAAATAAATGTATTTTTCATCATCATATACTGTGTTTTTGTCGCTCGAATGAATTTTATTATTTCTTCAAGGTTCTTCACATACGTAGACCTTAAGAGATATCAAGTAGGCATAACATGTTCTCAAAAAATTAGGGTTGGCACACAGAAGAATTTTGAGTCAGAGATTTTGCTGGTTTTGGCACGCACTCACAAAAAGGTTGCCCATCCCTGGTCTAGTACATAAATAATTTAAATTATTTCTTTCCCTGAAGCCAATATTCTTGCAAATTTTATGTAATCTATATGGCATATGGTGTTTAGCAACATCATCAATGTGCCCCCCCCCCCCCCGCCCATTAAAAGTTTTATTTGTTTCTGTTTGTAGTCAGGTATCCAAAACAAAACTTGGAAAATTGAGGAAAATTAAGTAGCTTTCTTCCCTTGTGTGTCCTCCTCCTGTGGCCTTAACCCTTACCTTCTTCTCTTAGCTCTTTGCTTCTTTTCTTAGTACTTGATACTTGTGCGCATCTCTTTGCTTCTTTTCTTAGTACTTGATACTTGTGCGCATCTTAGAAAATCTGTGATCTCAGCTCCTTTGACACCTCCACCCAAGCCCTGGAGGAGAGGAGATATTTTCCCTTGCTGCCTATTGCAGTTATCCAAGATCAAGGTTCCGGTTACTTTGCCTATGGAGTCCTCTCCCAGCACCTGCCCCTCAAGTTCCCCAAGCTCCTAGACCCAGAATTCCAACATTTGTGTCAGCTCTAGTTTATGAGATTCAACCTTAACTTCTCCCTATCCTGGAAGATAGTTGTCTTTCCTTTTAGAGAGGGGGGAAGAGAAGGGAAGCCTAGTTTGGGGGTTATCTCAGTAGTGCTAGGGAGCATAAAAATTGGGATGCAAAAGTCTGTGTTCAGTTTAGGTAAAAAAAAATTAGGTAGGCAGCCCCAATGAGCACATATTATACTAAGAACAAAGGGAAATAGTTTTTGCTCTTAAGAGACTTAATGGAGAAAAATATGTAAAGATAAAACTTTAATACAATTTTCTAAGTACAGTAACAGGTAAAAGTTATAGTAATCATTAATGCTAACAACTTTGAGTTCCTACTTTGTGCCAGATATTATGATAAAAGCTTATCCAGACTCTTGAATTTAATGCATGTAAAGAGGAAGGCAGGATCCAAATCACAGATGGTCTTGGACTCATGTGAACCCAGTAACACTTCATCCTGTATTTCATGGGGACTCATTGAAGAATTTTAAGAAGAGTGATGACTAGGTCAGATTCACATAATAAATATATTAAGTTTATGCCTTAAGAGATAAGACACTAGAGACAGGGAGAACAGGCCAGAAGTGATGAAGACCAGAGCCAGAGTAATAGTTGTAGAGAAAAGTAATTCAAACCTGAAATTAGTGGAACTTGTTAAGTGATAAATATGAAAGTAGATAAAAAGAGGAGTCTAGGATGTTGCTCCTATTTTGATCAGTAGACAAATGGGAAGTAGATGAGGATAAACATGTCTGGGAAAATGATGGGGAGATGACTTGTCCAATATTGGACATGTTGAAATTGGAGTGGCAATGGGCAGTCAAGTGAGATGTCCACTACTAGCAGGCTAGATTTGGCAGTCCCAAGGTTGGGTGAGAGGTCAAAGCTGGAGATAGAGCGGTAGGAGTCATTCTTGTCTCCTCTCCTTTCCTCCTTCCCAGTCACTCACACATCATATTTCCATTTCCATATTCCTGTCCATGTATTCCATGAATTATGACTAATTAAGAGGGGAATAACTGAGCAATAATCTCCCCTCCCTCCTCCTCATTTTACACAAGCCTAAATAAGGCTGTCATGATTTGAAGACAATGCAAATTCTTCTGTCCAATCCTGCGATAAAATGCACCACCAGCTTACCATTCCTCTAATTTTTCTTTGACATTTCCTTCCTAGAAATCAAGGGATTCTCCCAGTCATTTTAGATGGGACCAATTCTGAAGTCTGTGTGTGAATCATGTGTATATTTTAGTAGTGAGTGTGGATTGGTCTCTGGTTTTTTATCTACTCTTAATGACAAAACAACAACACAGAAATCCTTAAAAGGGTAAAAAGAAGTAATTGACATCTAGATTTGGAATGTTTTATATGATTATGTGGTTTTATGTTCACCTTTTTAGTATGTTTCATGAAAGTTAACATTGAAAGATGTTACTTTTAGTAGGCATACAGTATTGGCTGAGATGTGCTAGGAATATACTAGAGAAGAGAGTGGCTGAATTAAGACTTGTTAAGTACTACAATAATCCATTTATCCACACATAATCCAAGAATAATAGAAAGTTGGATGATGCTCCCATTGTGGTTCTGAGTCCAATGTTATATCATTAGACTCATGAAGGAAATGTATCACTGCAAGCATAGAGTTTCACCTAGAGTGTATGAAGGGTGAATTCATGATTCACAATGCATTTTGAAGTTGTTCTGAAATGTCATTTCTCTTTGCGTGCTTTTGGCATGACAAGTTTTAGGATGGTGATTGGTTTTTTCAAGTGCTGACTCACAGAATACTGGGTATTTGTTCCCACAGTCTACCGACTGTGGCATCTATGTTGGGGTTATCACTTGGCAACAAGATAAATATCTGACTGAGGTATTAACACTCCCTAACAAAGCTTGTTTCATGTGCAAACTTTCTCACACTCATGGCTGGCCCAGGGCAATATCTTAAAGTAGGTGAGGTTTGCTTTCTGTTTCCCTGGATTCTGGGACTGACCCTCTCTGGGGCCCAAGCCCACTCTCATTCTTCTGCTTATCCTCTCCTCACACGCTGAAACTGCTTCCTGGACCACTCTGCCTCCACTCCATCAAAATCCTCTCTGCAGGAACTTAAATACATGTGTTATTTTCCCAGAGTCATTAACATACCAAGTTTAATTGCTAATTATAAAAGACTAGAGACCCGTTGCACGAATTTGTGCTCCAGTGGGGTCCCTTGGCCTGGTCTGCGAAACTGGCTCTCCAACATCCCCTGAGGAGTCCTGGATTGCCAGAGGGCACAGGCCAGGCCGAGGGACCCCACCGGTGCACTGATAGGGGCTGGGGAGGCACGTGGGAAGTTGGCCAGAGGTGGGGAAGAGACCCCGGGAGGGCTCCAGGGAGTGTCTTGCCCATCTCGCTCAGTCCCGATCAGCCAGACCCCAGCAGCAAGCTAACCTACCGATCAGACTGTCTTCCCCCTAGTGGTCAGTGCATGTCATAGCGAATGGTTGAGCATATCATTAGCATATTACACTTTGATTGGTTGAATGGACGACCAGACAACTGACACTTAGCATATTAGGCTTTTATTATATAGGATGTTTATACTCTGATAAAGATATTTTAGAAAGTATATTATGGAGGCTGTCTTAGTCAAAGGGGCCCCAAATTCACACCATTGAGGTGACCACCTTCACATACATTTGGTGCTGCTCACAGCAACAGCTACTTAAATTTGTAGAGCAAACCATGCTACTTAAATACTACAGCTCATTAGTATTAGTGATTTTTGTTATAAAAACAGTGTTTTAATATATTTAACTAAAAGTCATTAATAAGCAAAAATTCTTATATGGAATTTTATGTCAAAACAAAACTTCCTTTTTGGCCTACAATTACCAGTATGTCATGCTTTGGATAATTTCAGTGGTGACATTACTGCTGATGTAGAGATGATACATTTTTAAAATTTGTATATTTGACATCTACCAGTAAAGTGAAGAGAATAGAAATATGTTGCTATATGCTGAGCATAAGTAAGTCATTTAGCAAACATTTAGTGAGCATTCATTATGAACCAAGAGCCTGTCCCAGTCATTGGGAAAGACTATTGTGGTTGTGGAACTCATGGTGCTTACCATCCAGAAGTGAGATAGACACTGAATAGTGAACTGTAAAGGCCATTCAATCATAGTAGGATAGGCGTTTCAGAGAAAATGCACAGTGTATGTCATCTCCAAATTAGAATATTAGAACTTTATGAGTAAAGTTCTTTTTTTTAATTTGGGGTATTATTTCTGCTTTATGCATGATTTATTATAGTGCTCCTGGGAAGAGAACACCTCAATATAGATACTTAGATAAGGTATTTCCAATTTTAAAAGCAATGCCTATCTATTATGGAAAATGTGGGAAATTTTTTGAAGTATAAAAAAGTATAAAGAAAATAATGGCAAATATCTATAAAGTTACCACCCAGCGATAACCACTATTTACATTTTGATGTATTTCCTTCAAGTCATATTTCTGCACATATTTTATTTATATAGTTGAGTCATACTGCATATATAATTTTATATCATATTTTCCACTTAAGATTACTTTGTATACATTTTTCTAGAAGATAAGAAAATGAGAAGGTGAAAGACATTTAAAAAATATATTTTTTATTGATTTCAGAGAGGAAGGGAGAGGGAGAGAGAGAGATAGAAACATCAATGATGAGAGAGGATCATTGATAGGCTGCTTCCTGCTCCTGCACGCCCCCTAGTGGGGACCAAACTGGCAACCCGGGCATGTGTCCTGACTGGGAATTGAACAGTGACCTCCTAGTTCATAGGTTGATGCTTAACCACTGAACCACACTGGCTGGGCAGGTAAAAGACATTTTATTTTACTACTAGAGGCCTGGTGCACAAAATTAATGCACTCAGGATGTTGGGGGAAGGGGGAGGTCCCTCAGCCCAGCCTGCACCCTCTCACGGTTCAGGAGCCCTCGGGGGATGTTAGACTGATGGCTTAGCGGAAGCCCGGCTTCTGGCTGAGCCATGCTCCCCCTGAGAAAGCACACTGACCACCAGAGGGAAGATCCTGTGTTGAGCGGAATTGGGCTGAAACTGGCTCTCCAATATCCCCTGAGGGCTCCTGGATTTTGAAAGGGCACAGGCAAGGTTGAGGGAACCCACCAGTGCATTATTGAGGCTGGGGAGGGACACAGGAAGGGGTGTCCAGCAAAATCTCACTCATTACCTATTGGCTGGACCCTAGCAGCAAGCTAACCTACCAGTCAGAGCATCTTCCCCCTGGTGGTCAGTGCATGTCATAGTGAGCGGTTGAGCAGCCTTAGCATATCATTAGCATATTACACTTTGATTGGTTGAACGGACGACTGGACGACCAGACACTTAGCATTTTAGGCTTTTATTGTTTAGGATTCTCAACTTCCTTAGAAGTGATCTTCCCTAAACCTGTAGCATATACTATTTCAGGTAATTTAAGAGACCTTTATCCAGAGACTCTTTACAGTAGCTGGACTCTTTCTTCTAGTTGATTACTGATGAGTTATTGCCGTGATCTCCTAAGAGGTATCTCCACCTTTGGTTCCTCCTCTCCCAGCCTTTCCAGATTTTTCTTCTTAAAACACCACTTTTTATAAGACACTTCCGTTTTCCAGAGTTTGCAGTAGGTGGGTTTTGGACTAGATCTCAACTCAGTCTGAAATCACAGTCCCTCTGGAAGATATTATCTGTTCAGTTTCCTATCTCTTCCCTATAACACTGACTCTGCTCAGACAGCCACTCGATGATCTTTCCTTTTCACTTCTATAATTTCAGGGTCTTTTCCTTTCAATATTCATTTTACTTCACTTATTGCAATGCTTTTTTGGGGTTTTAACACACATTTCTCAATCTCTTCCCCTCTTTCCTATGGCACACACCATTGGTGCCACTCATTTGGGCTCCTAATCATATATTGTCTTTTACAACTTTCTCCAATTGTTTTCCATGCAAACATCTTTTCTTCTGCTGAACTCATAAAATTTCTCTAATCTAGGCAGGAAGGCAACTCCTACCTCTGGCCACTAACCATCACTCAGTCATACCAGCTAACACTATGGAGCACTTGGTATATGAGAGATAATATGCCAAGTACTTAATAGACATTATCTCATCTATTCTTCACAAAAGTCTGTGTCATTTAAGAATAATTTGGCTGCAGATGACAGAGTACCTAAGGTGTCTAACAATGCCTAGACAATACAAACTTATTAGTTCTTATCTCATGTAATGAGAACAAAACCTGGGGGTGGGTGGTTTCCATTTTGGCTTAGGAGTTCTCTGATGTCAGGGCTCTGGTTTGGCATCTCTTCAAATACCTCCCCCTTCCTCTATTGTCCCAATATGGCTGTAGCATCACAACTCAGACAACCATGCTCAAAGTCAGGTTGGAAGAGTAGGGAAGATTCTCTTTGCATGTATCTCTCTTATAGGGAAGGAAAATTTTCCCAAAACATTCCCCAGCAGACTTTATCCACATCTCATTAACCATACCGGGTTATGCAGCCATCCCCTAGACCAGAAACTAGGTCCTCCTTTCTCAATATCAAGAAATCTCAAAATAATACTTAAACAAAATAAGGAAGAAGGATAGCAAATATGGATTGTTTTTGTGTAGTCAGTGATTGGTCCCAGCCATATAGTATTATTAGAAAATTAAAGCTCAGAAAGGTTGAGAAATCAGTGCAGGTTTATACAACTAAAAAGTGTGGGGAGGGGGAGATTTCAAATAAAACTTTTCTGAGTCTCTCAGAGTCCACATCTTTGCTCATCACAGTTTAGGGCCCTTCTAAAGAGCTTTAACACCTTACTCAATTCACCAAAAAATAGTAAGTACCCATTGATGCTTAGCACTGTTCTTGCTGCTAAAGGAGAAATAAGTATAGAATCTAGTTAGAGATAGAAGCCCAACTCAGATAAAAAAAACTAGAATACACAAGATTAATTAATTAATAATAACCCTAAAAGGTACAGTTCTATGTAGCAGAAGTTCACTGAAGATTGTAGAAGTGAGACTGGATTTCATGAAAGTTATGAGGTGTAAGATTTGGATCAGCAGGCAGAAGGAAGGATGACATTCCCTTTGAGAAGAGTAGAGTGAAGGAAGGAGATAGAAAAAGTAGAGCCTGAAAAGTGAGTGAAACAAAGTTCTAGGCACATTCACCAAGTGTGGTTAAGAAACAGTTGAATAGATTGGTCACATAAATATTGCCAGTGGGGCCCTCCAGGGGACTGAGATTGGTAAGGGAGAGAGACCTAGACTACCAAGCAATGGCAGAGAATTGACCGAGAACCAAGGGATATTAAAATTTGTAGGCAGCCATTGATTGTTCCTTTGGTCTAATAAAGGAACTGAATTGTTGAAGGATCATTGTTGGGGGTGGACTTCCAGCTCTTTTTCTTTTTGAACCTGAGCTTTTCCATCAATTGAACACTCAAATACAGTCATGCATTATATAATGAATGACATTTTGGTCAATGATGGACAGCATACACAATGTTGGTCCCATAAGATTATAAATGGAGCTAAAAACTCCCATTATCTAGGGACATTGGAGCCATTGTAAGGTCATTTCTCACATGTTTTATTAATGATGGTGTAAACAAGCCTACTGCACTGCCAGTCATATAAAACTATAGCACACACAGCTATGTACAGAATACTTGATAATGGTAATAAACCACTATCTTACTGGTTTATGTACTTATTATACTATATTTTTATTGTTATTTTAAACTGTGCTCTTTATACTTAAAAAAATAAAGTTTGGTATAAAAATAGTGTGTCCTATAACATAGCAGCAGCCTCATACATCCCATTTTTCTTGATTATATTATTTTCTCTTCTGCTTGATTTAATCTCATGTTGTTTTGCATAGGTTTGTAGCATAGAAGCAATAAGCTATGCCATATAACCGAGGTAGTAGGCTATATCATTTAGGTTTGTGTAGTGTACTCTATGATGTTTGCACAACGATGAAATCACTTAAAGATGCATTTCTCAGAACTTATCTCTATCATTAAGAGGCACATGATTGTAATTTGGCTTTTGATTTCCAGACAAAGTTTCTGAAGAACACTCCTATGCCATTGTCCCTCTAACGATAATGAGGTGTTTGGGTTAAGTAGCCCCAATCATTTTTTTAACTATTTATTTATTCATAATTTTACTTTATCTTGTTTTTGACATTATTTACATATGTCCCCCAATTTCCCCTTCTCCCAACCCCTGCCCCACCCAGGCTTTCACCACACTGTTTTCTGTGTCCATTGGTTATGTATATATGTATATGAGTTCTTTGATTAATCTCTTCCCGTCTCCCCCCCACCCCGCCTTCCTGTCTGAGATATGTCAGCTGTTCCATGCCTCCCACTCATTTTTGACCGGAAACTCACACTAGCAAGATGAGGTAAGGATAAATCTGGCTCTATGACCCACAGCCAAACTGAGAAGGACGCACAAAGGACTCAAATCCACAGTCTTGGTTTCACTGACACCTCAGATTGTCCACCCAGCTCTCCCTGCACAGACATGGAGCTTCCCATGCCAGCGGAGAAGAAGCATGGTGCCTTTACTTCTCTTCATACTACCTCTTTTGGGACTCCTTGAACATAAAAGTAAAGAGAATAGAAGTGAATCCATCTTTACAATGTGTTGCAAACACTTTTCAATAAGCTCTAACAGCATGAATATCTTTGAACTCAAATTATATTTTCATGCATATCTTTTGCTTATTTTTGTTCTTCAAATTCCTTTGGTTGGGTCTAAAAAAAACTTGCAATTTTCTCAATCAAGTTTTTAACATCACAATTTCTAATCAACATCCATTATTTACCTAGAGATAAAAATCATCTTAAATTATACCATGGATTTCCACTGTTCAATAGATAAGATCTATGTTCTAAACAAGGTCATATGAAAAGAGCATTGGGTGTGGCTGGTGGCAGGAGATTAGAGTGGAACCCAGAATTATTTAGGAAATTATAGCTTGAGAAAAATGTAAGGTTTTAAAATAGAGAATTTCTGAGAAAGATAGTAGTTTTCTTTTTCTTCCTATGACCAAAGGACCCCTAAGGGGTTGCTAGAAGCAAAAGAAAGAATTCTATTGCCTTTATGTATTACAAAGAGCCCACAGGACAAACCTATGGAAAGAGAGAAGGGATATTGTTGAACTTAGTACTATCCTTCAATGCAGGTATAGAGAAAGACCCTTTAAACTGAGGCTGACAGGCTTTAGCTAATGTTAACAGGCATGTGTAGATATTGCCAAATTCATAAGTCTCTGAGTGACGTCATCCTTCCAACAAATTTCTGAAATGATGCCTTAGCAAACAAGCTCTTTCTGAGTAAAATGTTGAATCACTCAAAGGATACAGATTAGAAAGAGAGAGAGAAAAAAAATTGCTCTGTGGGAGGGGCCATGCTTTATAAAACCAGTCATCACCATGTCTGAACTCAAACAACTCTTGGAGGACCGTTTCCTGTCAGCCAGCACCTCAGAGAATAGCAAGGTATTTCCATGACTATCTCTATGAACTCTGGTTTCATTGTTTCTCTTCCCTCATTCTGGTGTTACTAATATATTGAAATTTAAAACGTGGGATGTTTTTAGAGGATGAGTAAAAATTTAGTGGTGCTTTCTTGTTTAGTTGTTTAACTGAAAATATTTTAGTGCAAGATTTGAAATAAATTTATAGCCGTTCAGCACTCCCAATAATGAACTCAGCATCAGAAGCTCTTTTGTAGCATGGCTATAATAGTGTGTGTGTGTGTGTGTGTGTGTGTGTGTGTGTGTCTTGATCTTGAATCTCAGAAGCCAACAAATACCTATGTAACATTAAGCAAACTAAAATGTACATTAAAGTTGTGATGTTAATTTTGTCCAGCAGGCTAGAATATGTATATTCTTTAGTAGCTAGTGTTTTGACACTGAATTTAATAAAAATAGCTAAGGTAATTAAAACATATTCATTTAAGCAATTGAAAGTAATTTACCAATTGTACATACATATTTAGAAAATTCAAAGATGACTGAGTTTTCATCTAAAATAATCAGAAATTAAGTAGTTTTCTGGGTTGGGTCAGCTCAATACCAGAATATATGTATTGAATTTAGTTCAATATTTAGTCAATTTAGTGAAAGGGAAAAATCTGCCAAACTTGTTGTTGAATTGACTGAAGTAATAGTGCAATAAATAATTTAGTACTCCACAAATAGGCAATTATTCACTATGAAAGTCATCAAATACCAGAAACTGTTTTTTATTTTGTTTGTGTGTATTTATTTTACCAATAAAATTTCAACTCTTTTTAAGAGAGGGGGAAATTTGGTCGTTTTGAACAGGAAATTTCCTTGGAATTATTATTTTCTTTGTTCTTGTGGATTTTTGTGGTCAACTTCAAACTATTTGCATTGTGTAGTCAGAAAAATTTTTGTTTTAAATGCCACAGAAAGTTCAAATCTACCATCCAGTGCCAACATGAAGAGGGACTGTGGTAGTGGGGCACCTCCCGAGTTCTTCATGACCTGTGCCAAGTTTCAGTGGCACATTTGTCAACTTGTGTAGCAGGAACTGCCACAAACGTCATGGAGCCCCGCCCCACATATGCTTTCCATCATTCTTTTCAAGGATAATATTAAACGTGAATTACGAGCATAACTTAGGAGCTAATGAAGTTGTATAACTTACTCTTGTTAAGAAATTCACAACAGGTGCTACCTGTTCTGGGCGATGGTGTTATTTGATGTCACTTTGTGACTTTAATTTACGTTGTCTTAGAGCAGTGGTTCTCAACCTTGGCTGCACATTAGAATCACCTGGGAATCTTTTTAAAATCCTGATTTCTGGGCCTCATCCTCTGGCTGTTTCTTTGTTACTAATTTAGTTGTGGCCCCACCCCATAACAAAGAAACAAAATTTCTGGAGGATGAGGCCCAGAAATCAGGATTTTAAAAGGATTCCCAGGTGATTCTAATGTGCAGCCAAGGTTGAGAACCACTGTCTCAGGCAGATTCTCACTCACCTAAATGTAAACCCTGGACTTGTCTCAGGGTCCCTGGACACTGTATATGTATGCCTTCAGAGATTTCTAAAACTATAAGCTTCTCAAGTCTCATGTAGGAAAAGCCCCCATCTTACAATCAGAAGGCTGAGATTTAGTTGAGGCTTCGAAACTGACTACCTGTGCCATCTACATCTTCATATTTTCATCTGTATAACAGGAATTACTATGCTTTTCTGGGGACAAAATTATGCAAATTAAACAAAACAACTCAGTTTGGTAGCTGCAATATAGACATATATTTTTTAATGTTAAATTCAGTTAATTGTACCTTATTTTACCAATAAAATTTCAACTCTTTTTAAAAGAGGTAAATGCATTGGGGATAATTTAATTTTGTCCTTATCTCCTTTTTTCCACCTGAAATCCTAACTTGGCATTACCAGCCCTCTCTGATAGTTTCTCTTGACACTTATATTTTCTTAGTGTCCAGGAGACCGACTATGCAGGTTATTATAAAGAATTAGCTGCAAGAGAAACCTACATTTACTTTTCTGGTTCTGATCACTTATTTGTTTTTCTTTTCACATGGGTTAAAGAAATATTTTGTTTATTAATTCTCAGTTCATTTCCAAAATATTGAGATATTTTACAAAAAAAATCTACCCAATAAGATTATAAAGACACTTTAAAATTGGAAAACGGAAGAGGAAACACATTTCTGAGCCACTCAAGTTAATCTAATATCAGTGATGAAGCAAGATAAAAAAATATAGTGACTTTACTTTTTACTTAAAAAGCCTTCTAGGAGCATTACAGACTTGCAAACTTCCTCTTCTTATTTCCTCTTTCTAGCATTTCTCAAGTGAAAAACTTGCCTAAACTCTTACACTGTAGAGTGAAGTTGAACAGCAGCAGGTGAGGCAGTGTGGGACATTGGATAGAGTGGGTTCTGAAGCAGACCTAGGCTTGAATCCCTGCACAATTACATACACACTGCGTGACCTTATACAAGTTAGTTAACCTCTCTGAGCATCAGGATGGAACCTATACTCTCAATGAAGATCATAGTATCCGCCTCATAGAGATCCTGTGAAGATAAAATGAGAAGAAGAGGTGAGGGAGTTTCAGAGACAAGCTTTACTTAATTTACTAGTTTGTCTTGATAACATACAATCAGGTGATGTTTCAAATGAGAAATGCTGATACAAAGTGCAATCACTTTCTTAAAAAGAAATGTTCATGACCCAAGTGTTCACATAAGATATGGATTAGGCAGAGAACCGAGTGCTGGCCCGGGTTGGGAATCCCTGCTGAGTGAGCCTAGGCGAGAGCTGCAGGGCATGCCTCATCTTGGGGGCCTCCCAGCTCCTCCCCAGCTCTGGGAAACCACTTCCGCAAGATGGTTTCCTGTGGAATGATGAGTGTCCATGTTGTTTGGTATACATATATTTTGGTAATTGTAGGGTGTGTTATAAGCCATTACAAAAGCATAACATGCAGCCAGAAAGAAGATCATTGGCCAGTACCCACAGATACTACCACACATCTGGGCGTGTCCAAGCATTTGGCTGCATGGGAAGGCTTTGGTCATGGAAGGTGTGTCTGTCGTTTTTCTTCAGATGGTTGATCTGGTGTGTGTGTGTGTGTATGAGATATCCAGGATCATTCTTACAGTGCTACCTTCATTGAAAGTATAGGTTCCATCCTGATGCTCAGAGAGGTTATCTTGTATACGGTCACACAGTTTGTATGGCATGGACTTCATTGCTAGCATGTGGCAGGAGAGGAAAGGAGCCTTCCCAGGATTCCCAATAATGAACTCACCATTGGAAGCTCTTTGTAGCAAGGCTGTGATAGGTGTGTGTGTGTGTGTGTGTGTAGGGGGCAGATATGAGTAGGACTATGAAAGCTCCAATCCTCAAACAATGAGTCTAAGCCACTTCCACAAGTAGGATATTTGAAAGAAGATTTACCATCTCAATGGGGGACAACATGAATATGTGTGCAGGTGGCATATGTTTGAATATGTGTGAATTTTCCTGTGTGTGTGGTGTGTATTTGCAGGTGTATCATAGAGGTTGAGAGCATGACCCTGGAGGTCACCCACCTGACTTCAATTCCTTGTCAAGTGACATTGGTTACTTTTCTTATCTTCTCTGTGCAGTAGTTTCTTCCTCTGTAAAAGAGGAATTAGGGTTTCCTTATAGGGTTTCAGTAAGTGCAAAATGGTTAGTACAGGTAAAATGTTTAGAACAGACTCTCTTATATAGTAAGACACAGTAAATGCTATTTATTGTTATTGCTGTTATTATTATTATTATTATTATTATATGAAGTGTTACTACTCATCATAAGACTGTTCACTACATCTCAGGATTGGCTGAAAAATTTGCAGAAGCCAATGTAAAAGGGAAATGTAGAGCCTCTTGTTTAAAATTATTGAGAATTTCAAGATGGTAAAAGCACAGTTTTACACCAAGTTTGGGGCCTATATTGTTGAATGGGTCACATAACCCTAATGCTATCCCCGCTCTACTTCTTGTTGTTCCATGAAGGCAGAACAGAGAGGAAGCCCCTACCATGTGCAGGGTACAGCCTGTACTACACCTCTGATGCCATCACCCAAAATGTTGTCTCATCTTTTAGAGCTGTGTTTTCTTCCTCACTTTCATTCTAGATTGAAACAATGGAAGACCTTTATGTGGCAAACACAATTTTTGCCATCAATTTCTTCAAGCATCTGGCAAATACAAGCACCACCCAGAATCTCTTCTTCTCTCCATGGGGCATCTCATCCACCATGGTCATGGTCTACCTGGGTGCCAAAGGCAACACTGCCGACCAGATGGCAAAGGTAAGTTTCTGTTGAAGCTCTAAATACGGACTGAATGATTCCTGAACCAAATTGTAGAATTGCTTTGAGTGTGGGCTTAAGATATCTTGGCAATCTCAAGGTCAGCAATCATCACCTGCTATTACAACATTAGTTCCTTAGATTCAAATCTACACAATAGGCAAATCATGAACCATTGACTGTAGATAACAGAAGGCATATAGGAGTTTCTTATATTGCAGGGCTGCAAGGATGAATACTGACAACATCTTACATTATAATATTCTAATGTTTGAAAGTGTTTTGCATTCTTTATATCTTTTTTTGTGTTTGTTGCTTATTAATGGAATTAATTACTCTGAATAGTTTTAAGAGAGTGTCACAAAAAAGAAAAAAATGTCCCAGAGCCGTGGTCACCACACTCTTGGAGATACAAGGAGAGCAATGTTGACTCAGCCATGTTATCAACCCCTTGAGATCATGTCTGGCCCGATGGTCAGTCTTCAAAATCAAGATGGACAGGGTGTCCGGCAGCTGGTTTCCTTCCTGAGTGAATGGACAAAGCTCAGTCAGGGGACCCTTTTACTGAGGCTTGGGTCTTAAAAATACAATGGACTTCTTCAACTGCACATTGCAATATTCCTATGGGATGAATTCAACACATTGAAAATTCACATGATCCTATTATCTCCTAGGTCAGTGACCCAGACGAGGTCATCCTATAATTAAAATTCTTTTACAAGCACATGTACATTAACATAACATTGAATGCTCTGGTTTCTCACAGGCATATATTGTGCTTTCAGTCACACCAAAATGCTGCTGGCTACCTTGGGGTTTCCTGTGAGAATTGCACCTGAGTGTGTATATATCCTTCCCAAGTACATGGTGACCCATTTAGAATGGGCCTTGTTTGAAGAGTGAGAGTGTTGGCCAATGTCCTCACAGGAGGAAAGGGATAGCTGCAGCACTCCCTGTGTTTGTGGCAGTTTAAACATCAAGACTTACAACAAAACTCAGTTTGCTCAACTCTGATGCCAGCAACATTTTGCAACCCTCCTTCCTCTTTATTTTCTTTGCATTGAAAAAATAAAGACAGTAAACTTCACAACTTTAGAACACATCAGGGTCTTAGTTTTTTAAAAGTAAAGAAATCACTAGCACTCTGAAGCAATATATTTTGAAGGCATATGCTACATAAAGCACTCTAAGTTGTTAAAATAAAACCATTGATTTTGATACCAAAAGAAAAGTAGCTTATAGGTTGCTCTGGGCACAAGAGAGTTTCTCTGTACCTGGAAAGTGCTTGAGCACATGGGACTATGCCAAGATTTTAAATCATTTTTTTTGTAATTCTACTGCATGTACAGGTTTTAAAATTCAAAAGCAAATTTGGTTAATTCCCTACTTAAAAGCAAGAGGAGAAGCTCTTTGGCTTGGAGGAGGGAGCACAAACTTTGGGAACAAGACCTGTGTTTAAAATGGTGGCTTTGACAGTGTTTATGAAGGCATTGAAGCTCTCTGAGCCTAGAGACTAATGAGTAGTATATAGATTAGTATAAAATACATCATACTGATTCCTGTGAGGGAAATTTAGGTTGACTGACACATATCACATATAAAAAGTATCTGTGTTTGTATCCCATACACAATGACAGGGAACTAGACATCGGGCCACGAAGAGGTACCTGTTGGCAATGGTTTAAAAGTTAAGTAATTTAGCAGGAAAATGTAATAATTCCCTCTAATTCCAATTGTAGGTGCTTCAGTTTAACAGTGTTGGAGTCCATGAAGTGACCCCAGTGACCCCAGAGCATGACACCAGCTGTAAGCTCATGCAGCAGATGCAGGTCACTTATCCTGATGCTATTTTGAAGGTATATGACTCATTCATTCATATTTCTTTTGTACTTCATTTCTAAAATCTTCTTGTCTTAAAGTCATGACATTAAACTGAGAAGGAACTTAGTACAGATCCCCTCACTTCCGGAAAAAAAGACTCAGAATCTTTAAGTAAATATTCTAGGGTCTCACTGCTAAAAAAGGACAGAGCTAGAGCAGAATGCAGACTTCCTGACTTCTAGGCCAAGACTCTTTCTAAATTATGTCACACCACCCTGCCTCTAGTTGGGTTTGTGTAATTTACTCTAAAACTATGGTAGAGAGACTCCTAGAATACACAAGCATGAATACAGACTTCCAGAGGAGAAAGGATAAGGAGTGATAAGGAGTGACAAATAGTTTAGGAATGAAGAAGGTTAGGTTCAATGACTTCATAAGAGACCAATGACCTTTATATATCCGCATATCTATCTATCTATCTATCTATCTATCTATCTATCTATCTATCTCAGGTAGTATGATCTTTTCTCAATACTCCATTCGTTAATTATCAGCTATCCAGGAACAGACACAGATGTGTTCCTATTGGTAACCAACTTCCATAATTACTCTCCTGAGAAAGGTTATGTATCTCCCATAGTTTTCTGGCTGTTACAGAGGGAATTGAGGGCTAAAGGAGGTGGAGAGGGCCCATATATAGAGATCCAGCCGAGTCTCTGGAGACAGCTGTCAGTCACCTGTAAGTCTTCTGCTCTGACTGAGTCCCATGTCCGTTATCCTGTTTACAAACTTTAGGTACAGTTCTATGACACATGACTGAATATTGCATTGTGAGCCCATAACCCAAAATCAAATAATCTCTTGTAAAGTAACATCTGTAAAGTAACATTTTAATATAAAAATTCCTTAGAGACCTTAAGGTTTACTAAAGTATAGAAGGACCCTCACTTTCTTCTAGGATGTTGGTTATTTCATAGGTTAAATCCAATCTATGGGCAAAATAATGAAACAAGTAAAACATTATCTTATATGTTTTGCACCACATCCATATCAAAAGTATTTGCTCAGAGATTCCTCTTAAGTACCAGAAAAAAGTATATGTTAATGCAGTATTTTATTATTATATAGAAAAAATACCATTGCTTAAGAAAGATCTTACTTAGCAGTCCCATGTAATATAAAGAGGATGCCTCCTTTCTGTTCAAGGTACAAGCTGAAAACAAAATCCATTCAGGCTTCCATGCTCTCATCTCTGCTATCAATGAGACCAAGGCGGGTTACATATTGGAAAGTGCCAATAAGCTGTTTGGAGAGAAGACTGCGCAATTCAAGGAAGTAAGTACAGCCTGTTATTCAAAAGCAGGAACCTAAACCTGCAGTGAGGTCACTTTCAAAGCTGTTCTCTAGGATTCATGCTTGTAGGGAAAGTCAGAATTGCACAGGGCTCCCTAAGGCACCCTAAGGCCTTGGCAGTGTCCCTGTGCTCCCCCTGTGGGTGCTTCTCTACCTGCTGCAAAAGTCCCACTTGCAGGGTAAGTCAGGAGGAACACAGCTGACTTCCAGAGTCACTGTCTGCAAGGTCCACCTCCTTCTTATTTGCTGTCTATAATGTGAACAATGCGGGAGGGCAAGTCGTGTTGGGACTGGAGTGTGGGGAAGGAGATCCACTGAGTGCTTATAATCTGCACCATTTTCTTTGTCAGCAGCATCCCCCCCCCATAGTCAACCTCTACCCCCAGTGCCCCCCAACCTCAGGTCCTCTAGTCTTGACAGGAAGCCCATAATTCACAATTGCACAAAGGCTTGTTTAGCATATATTCTATGTAATCTCCTGTATTTTTCTGCTTTAAAGGAATACATCCAACTCTCTAAGAAATATTACTCTACAGAACCCCAGGAAGTTGACTTCTTAGAATGTGCAGAAGGAGCCAGAAAAAAGATTAATTTCTGGGTTGAGACTCAAACCAAAGGTAAAACCAAGGAAATATTTTCCATTCTTTCCACTTAGAAAATAAAATCTATTTCTTAAAACCATCCTTGAACTTAATCCTTAATCCCTTAAAATTCATTCAACCCTAGTTATTTTGGTTAATGCAACCTTATTCTTATTTAGCTTAGTGGGTGTTTTAATTGAGGGCTACTAATAGAAGACGTATGTTTAATACTCAAATAATTGGATTTTTGATATTGCATTAGAATAGAATATGACAGAGGGCAGATGTTTTCAAATATAGAAAACATCATAATTGAAATAATTGTGACACTCCATCCACTGTGGACAAAAAAAAAACACCAACCAATAAAAAATGGATTTTCTTAACTTCTCAGATTAAAACATCATTTTCAGCAATAATTGTGTGTCTTGATTGCTTAGCTACCATTATGGGGAAAAAACATGAACTAAGTGCTATAGAATTTAAAATATTTTTGTCTCTCTGAAAGTAGTTGATCTATTTATATTACTTCTCCATTTCCATTCTGGATTTTTAAACCACTGTTCTAAAACACTGACAAACTGCTGCCACAAAGGAGATGGGAAAAGTGAAGATTAAAGAACTGAAAGTAAAAATGAAGTGCAACATTAAAGACACATGAAAGTTATGCCTTTTGAGAACAGCATAAATTTTCTCTTTAAGCATTGTGCCAAATGGCTGTAAATGAGTATCAGTTGTATTGCCAAAATGCTAAGGAGTAATTGGGGCTGATTGTTTTACCAAATTTTATAATAATTTGAGAGAATTTTCTGTTTTATTTGTTATGATCAAATACTAGTTTTGTCACATGCACCATAAAGTTAAATAAAACATTAGTAGATTTCAATAGCAATCAAGAATTTTAATTGCCTTGGGAATGTATTGAGCGGAGATATTGAGCAGATATATTGAAGCTGATCAGAATACAGTGACCTTTTTATTAGTCCTTTTTCTGTCAGTAGGACTAGAGGGGGGAGGACAGTGGAGACAGAATCCTGACTATCTTATCAAGACTGTAGTCTTGAGAAGATTATTAACCTCTCTCACAATGGTGCTCTTTTGTGTAAAATGGCACTAATACTCACCTAATAGAGTAGTTGTGAGGATTAAATAAAATAATGTATTTAGTGGTTTAGATAATGCAGAGTAGGTATTCACTATAATGGGCTATTTCTTAAACAACTTTTTTTTAAAAAGCTATCACGCTCAGATGTTTTCATTTCTGAGAACCTTCTCTGGCTCACTCTTTTACTTCCTTCTCTTTTTCATTATAGTACTATGCATTATTTAGCTCTATTACAGAATTTATCACATATTTTTCAGAACTGATTTTGAATGTCACTTGTAATAATACAATCAGCCACCAGGACATTTCCTCCTTGCTCAGCTCATGAATCTGCATTACTCCTTGTATAGGTCTAGTCTAAACTTCCAAAAAAATTGTCTTGAGTGAATCAATGGGTCAAACCCATAGACTGTCTAGACCAGATCTAACAGGAGCACTATGTGAAATAATGTGGAAAGACACTATTATCTTCCTTAAGAGACTATCTTTCACTTCCAACAGAATTAAATAACTCTATGCAACTGTAAAACTGAGAAAACAATATGAAAGGAAGTGAAAATATCCACTGCAATTTTGATAGTAATTCTAAATTTTAAATGCATTACTTCTTCATTTTCCCTTGAATTTTGAAAACCTTCTGAGGAATTTGCTCTGATTTTTACTTATGCTTTAAATAAATTGAGAGGAAAATTTGAGCTTGAAGATAAACATCTCTGTAGAGTTTGCCAAATATGTCTTCTGAGTTAAATGGCAACTCAAAAGATTCAAGAAAATATAGCAATTTCACAGTTTTTGATCATGAGACCTAAACAGACATCTTTTTTTTCTTTATTTAATTTTAATTTTATTTTTTTGTAGGTAAAATTTCAAACTTGTTACCTGAAGGATCTGTAGATTCAGAGACCAGGATGGTCCTGGTGAATGCTGTCTACTTCAAAGGAAAATGGAAAACTCCATTTCAGAAGAAATTAACTGGGCTTTATCCTTTCCGTGTGAACTCGGTATGAGACAACAAGACAGATTTTCCTAACATGTATTGTAGGGTCTTAGACAAGACAGAGAAAGAAAAAATAAAGACCACTTGTTAATGTCACTACATGATGTGCTAGTTATAACTTATGGACATTGGATAGTTGGTTAACTTGTTCTAGCTACTGAATACCACTCAGTAATTTTATGAGGTCATATGAGTAATGATGAAAAACCATGGGATTTATACTTAAATCCTAGACTCAAATGTAGGCTCTATCACTTACTTATGTTCCATGAATTCCATTTTCTAATCAGCAAAACTTGGATAATAATATCGAACTCCAAAGGTTATTGTTAAGGATTCGATGAGATTTAGCAGAGTTCTTGGTCCATGATAGGTACTAAACAAATGTTTTAGTATTATTACTATTATTGTCCATAATGGGTGCAATCTTGAAAAAGGTAATAAGATCAGAATACTGTATACAAATAATTTATTTTGTTGATTTTTAAAAATATATTTCTTAAACACTAAAGCAGAACCCATTCTCTTTTATGTAAAATTGTAAGTCTCTTGATGTATTAGAATTAACTTTCATATTTTACTCTTTAATTGCTTTAGACTCAGCGTAAATCTGTACGGATGATGTACTTGCATGAAAAACTGAACATTGGATACATAGAAGACCTAAAGGTTCAGATTCTAGAACTGCCATATGCTGGAGATGTCAGCATGTTCATGTTGCTTCCAGATGAAATTGCTAATGTGTCTACTGGCTTGGAGTTGGTAAGCCATTCCAACTTCAGTTGTTTTAGATTTCTAGGACTAAACTTGCTTTTTATGCTGAACATGTATACACCTTAGGAAACTGTGTGCAATTTTTTACATGAATATGTGAATTGGTTGATAGTAAGTGTGGCATGTCTCCAACTTTCATTCATTTTATGTCATACCTATTACCTTCTTACAAAAACTTTACCAATCTATTAAACTTTTATATCACCCACATTGTAGTAACGTTAAAGTCACTGATTTTTAACATTAGACTTAGAAGTTGTTTTCCTTCATTTCTAATCACTCACTGTGTTTTTGTTTTTTAATTTTTGGATTTGTAGCTAGAAGGTGAAATAACTTATGAGAATCTCAACAACTGGATCAGCAAAGAATCAATGGCAGAAGATGATGTTGAGGTGTACATCCCTCAGTTCAAATTAGAAGAGCACTATGAACTCAAACCCATTCTGAGAAGCATGGGCATGAATGATGCCTTCGTCAAGGGCCAGGCCAATTTCTTAGGAATGTCAGAAGGAGATGAACTGTTTCTGTCTGAAGTATTTCATCAAGCCACTGTGGATGTCAATGAGGAGGGCACTGAAGCAACTGCTGGAACCGGGGCTATCATATCAGGGAGAACTGGCCATGGAGGCCCACAGTTTGTGGCCGATCATCCTTTCCTCTTCTTTATAATGCACAAAACAACTAAGACCATTCTCTTTTTTGGCAGATTCGTCTCACCCTAAAGTTGGAAGTTTCTGTTTCTGTACAGAATTTTGTAGCATGAGGTATAAGCCTCAGAATTGCTATAAGTACCAAAAATGTAGGGACTTTTTCTATGTATTTCTGTGTTTCTGAACAATTTTCAACTACACACTAAATATAAATACAGAAATAACCAGACAACTGTCAAACATAACATTGCAACCCTATTGATTGGTTTCCTAAAATGGGATGATGTCGCATTTAGTTTTCCCTTATTCTTTGTTTATTTTATAGCATTAAGTTTTATTGCATTATTTATTATTTTATATAATTTTATTATTTTTAACTGTCAATGTAGCTGATACAGTCACAGAAAACAGGTGATCGGTTATGTTTCTTTCTAAGGAAGTGCATGTATTTGTTTTTATAAGGAAAGATGAGTAGGTGTCTTTCCATCCCCTTCTATGATAAAAACCTAGAAGATAGCATTGAACAACAAGCAAATGTATATTATGTGCATTTGTAACATTATATATCACGTAGATGTGACTGTAACTGATATAAGATTACAAATACACAATAAATAAATATGGTTCCACACAATCATTTGTTTGTTGCCATTTTATTAGATCTTTGGATCATGAGACCTGTTATAGCTTGATTCCCAGGACAGAATAAAGGAGCCACAGAGATAACCACCCCTTTTACACAGAGCCCCACTCTTGGGATTGAGTGGAGTTGTGTGAAAAATGGTTTAGAGCTGCCTTTTCAGGCAGCAAAAGGTGTAGCAATTCAGAGGAATAGTCAGCGTTCTTTGGACACTGGTGTTTAAACCTCAAGAACATCAGGAATAAATGCCAAATCCAGTGGTTCGTACATAGAATCAAGGTCACAGTCGTTGATCTGAGAGTTCAAAGGAGTTAAGATGGGCTGGTGGCAGAGCAGAAGTGGAAAAACAAGAGGCATTCTTTAAAAAATATTTTTATTGATTTCAGAGAGGAAGGGAGAGGGCGGAAGAGATAGAAACATCAATGATGAGAGAGAAAATTTGATCAGCTGCCTCCTGCATGCCCCACACTGGGGATTGCCCCACATTGGGGATTGAGCCTGTAACCTGGGTTTATTCCTTGACTGAGAATCTGACTGTGACCTCCTGGTTCATAGGCTGATGCTCAACCACTGAGTCACACCCATCAGGAGAGCTTCTTTTAAGGATGTTTGTTCCAAATAGCACTCGATGCTTTTAAGCAGGTCAGAGGTAGAATTTAACACAATTTAAGACCTAGGAACTAAGACATCTAAAGTTTGGAGGGTCTGAACTGGCTTGAGAGTCTGGCTACAGAAGTGTGTCTGGATGCTGGAAATGTAACCCAGGTTCCACTCTCCCTATGATGGAAGGAAGGCAGGGGTGGATGACCCATGGAGCATGGTGGCTAAATAGGCAGCCTCAGGACTTTGACTATATGCATCTAAATCCCAGTTCTAACACTTTTGAGTTGTCTAACCATGGATGAAGAAAGGTGCTTTGCTATGCTTCTTTTCTTTCAGTGTAAACTATAGAAAATAATGCTTTTCTTATAAGGTTGCTATGATGTTTAAAGAAATCATTCATAACAAGCAATTAAAATAATGTTTGGCACATACAGTATTTAAAAATACTAGTGATTATGATTATTATCTTTGTAAGTAATAAACTATCTCTGGTTTCATTTACTTACTGTCAGGTGATCAAACAGAATCTCAGAAAATTATTCAGTCAAATAATTTTTAAGGTTTGAATTGTGTTTTACTTTCTCTAAGACATGAAAATTAGAAAATTAGAGGTTCATTCTAATTTTGTGCATTCTCTTACTTTTAGATTCATTTGTCTATGTACTTCCATAATTCATTCAGCAAGGCAATAAGTATCAACCTTCTACAACTGTTCTGAGTCTTAAGATATCCATATTGCACTGTCCTTATTGAGTTAGGGTATGACGGTAGAATTCTAAGTTCAAACCACTTTTCAGCACTTTAGGGTATAATTTTATTATCTTCTGGCACCAAAGCTGCTGATGGGAAAGTCGAGGTCAAGGTCATCCTTACTCTTTGTAGTTCTAGTAATTTTCTTTTTGTTCTTGGTAATGTTCTTGAAATTTTGTTGCATTGTGTACTCTTTAAAATGGGTTTTAAAAATTAATCTTGCTCATCATCAGCTTTATTACATCTGGAAACTTGTATCTTGCTTCAGTTCTGGGAAACTCTCAGCCATTGCCATGAACTGAACGTTTGTGTCCTCCCCACCCCCATACATATGTTGAAACTCTAATTCTCAATGTAATGGTATTTAGAGGTAGGGCATTTGGGAGTTAAGATTAGGTTAGGTCATGAGGGTGAAGTCCTCATGATGTAATTAGTGCCCTTATAAGGAGATGAAGGGAATAGACCTTCCTTTCTCCACCAGGTGAGGACACAGAGATGAGACAACCATTTGTGAACCAAGAAAATAGCCCTAACCAAGAACTCACCCATGCCAGCATCCTGATCTCCAGGATCCAGAACAGTCAGAAACACTCTTGTTTAAGCCTTCCAGTCAATATTATTCTGTTATAGCAACACAAACTGAATAAGTCCCTCAATTGTCTCTGCCTCACTCTACCTACTTTCTTTTTCTGGACTCCTATTAGAATAACATTGATTCACCTGGAGTTCTTCTACTTCTTTTCTTTCTTTCTCTCTCTTTCTTTCTCTCTCTCTTTCTTTCTTTCTTTCTTTCTTTCTTTCTTTCTTTCTTTCTTTCTTTCTTTCTTTCTTTTTTATACCAAATGAATTTATGTTGTCTAAACATCCTATATAATAAAAGGCTAATATGTAAATTGTCCCCTTGGGTGTTTGATCAGGAGACCAGGAGTTTGACCGCTCACTATGATGTGTGCTGACTACCAGGGGGAGGGCAGAACATGGCAGGCGACCAGCTGTGGCGGGGCACTGAGGGAACAAGGGAAGGAGGAGCCAGGGAGGCGGGGAACCTGATCATCCCTAATCCCTGGCCAGGCCTAGGGACCCTACCTGTGCATGAATTTCGTGCATCGGGCCTCTAGTCAAATATAAAAAGACTAGAACAAAAACTCTCCCTCCCACCCTCTTTCCCTATTCATTTAGTTCCTCTCCTTCAATCCCCCTAAAAATATCTGTACATATTGCTAAATATACATAGGGCAGGCCATAAATAGGAACAACAAACAAATAAAATCATGCTAATAATATTTTATTGTTAACTTAGGATACTAATACCTCTTCTCCCACCCCCTAAACAGGCATCAGAATAATGCACAGCCATGTTGTTGTTTTTTAATGTAGGTAATCTGTTTGTAAGAATTTTAATCAAGAGGTAAGTGAGAAAGGAATCTGGTGAAGGTTTGGGGGAAAATAAGTAAAACTTAGCCTGTGACTTTAAAGAGATGAAACAATTTCTTGGCTGTTTCAGCCACATCTACATTAATACATTTAATGGATGATAACTGGAGTGTCTTCATGCTGTGCTGAGAGACAGCACAAGTCACTCACTGGCACTGGTGGACTACTGTCTGTCAAGATGGATAGTCCCTCTATCTAGAGCCTCCATACAATACTTGCAGCTAAGAATAGTCTGGAGGCATCCATGGATAATAATATCGGCTCAGCACAGGTCGGGCTGGCATCACAGAACTTCCTACCACAAGTCACACTCCCTAGTGAAATCCAGAGGAACATTCTGCTCTAGGTTCCACACCAACATTCAACTATCAAACTCTGAGCCAGTTTACCAGAGTATATGTGTGGCCCTGGACAGAGAAAAATAAAAACCACATGCAGGAAAACGTGCCAAGTACATTATAAATAGGCTCCTCCTTTCCTTTCATCCTTTCTGGATTGTTCCTCCATTCCCACTGCTCCCTTCACTCTCTCCGGCATCCCCCCAAGCAATGCAGCTGTGATAGAAAATAAAACTATACCCTATTATCTTCCTTTCCAATAAATATGGTGGAGAAGTGAGGGGAACATTTATAAGGAGAAACAAAAGAGAACTAGGAACTGATGAAGCAACATCAGACTCAGTAACTGATCCAGACCCCTTGTGCCTGGGGCAGGGAGATGGAGATGGACATCCCAACTCATCATCGTTATTCTCGGGTTTCTACACCAACATGAATGGGAAGAGGTGCTATCGCAGTAAATAGTTCACCAGTAATATTTTCACTTTATTGCCCATTGTTATCCCACTAATTTGAGTCTTTCTTTCTTTCCTTTTTTTTTTTCTTAAGAAGCACTGTAATTACTTCCATTTGGCAGATTAGAGAAGAGATTAAGTAAGGAAACTGTGAGTTACAATTTGTCAGAATTCAGGTCTCCACATGTGGACAGACATGGAAAATATGAGTAATTAAAGAATGCAGGCAAAACCTTGCTCATCTGTTTCTCTGTCTTTTGATTTGAGCTTCTGGCCACGATGAACCTGAAAGGAAGAGTGTACGGGCTTGTGAAAGTGAATCAAAGGGGTGGGGCTAAGAAGAGGGAGGTGTTACCGCTTTTTTGAGTTCCTACAGTTAAAAGTTACTCAACTCAGCCACAATTTCTTACTTTAGAAACGAATTTCCACTTCTGCTCCAGGGGAAGAAAACAAGGTATTGTAAATACTTCTTTGTTTAAAAATGTTTATTTATGTTTTCCTTCTTTGTTGAAGTGCCTAGCTCAATAACAAATGATCAAGAGCCCCAGAAACAGAAATAGTATATAGAGCTCCATTCCCCGGGAATTCTGTGCAAGACAGAGAGATTTAACCCCGAGCTGGATCAACGTTTCTACTGGAAAGAGGGCTAAGGGGGAGAGAGCATTCATTTCCAAAGAAGCTAGAAAAATAGTTTTATTAGGATTGTGAAACTATGAATGAAGTTTTTTTTCAGTCACATTTCTGGATTTGCTACTTCTGTATCTGTCACCCTAGGCAGAGAAATAGAATCTTCTCAGAATAATTGAGCCCAAATCTTTCACTTGGCAACATGAATTTGATCCTAGTCATTAATGTGTGGAACTAATGGCTTGACTCTCTACACTCCTGCCTTGGCCACTATAGCATTAGCCATTATCTTTCCCCTCTTTCATCGAATAATATAAATCCTTCCTCTCCTCCCAACCTTATGCTAGGTGCTCATCATAAAACACCCCAAGCTTCTACTTTCTTTGGAAAACAGCATTAGGTGAATATAGGCATGCTGGGGGGTGGGGAGATATCATCTTTTGATATGCTCAACTCCATGAAGTAGATGAAAACATCATCAGGATCATGAGGAGTAAAGGGACTTTGGACCTCCTCTTGTGGAAAAGGGCACGGGACTCCTTCCCTTGCCACCCTCCTCCTCATCATTCCTCTTTTCACCCTCCTCTTGTCCATCTTCTTTCATAACCCACTTCCTTGATTTACCATTAAAATCTTAGTGACAATGAAATACAATGACAAAACCAAGTATATTCAGAATCCAGAGAACAGGATTGTAGCGATAACTCTGCTATGGGATCGCTGTGCCTGCTGGTTGGCACATTTAACCTCTCTGGGCCTTAGTTTCCTAGCTGATAAAATGAGGCAATTGGATTAGAGGGACTCTGAAATACTTTCCAATTCTGATACGCAAGAGTATGTGTATTTACAATGAGACATTCTGCTGAAAGACATAATCATTTTCCTATTTTCATAGTTCTCCCCTAAGCCCCTTTACAGATTGAGCAAAAGAGTATTTCATTCTAAAAAAGGCACAATAGGCTTCTGATTTAGAGATTTATAGTCTTCTCTGAAAAAAAAATGTACAACCTTTATATGGACAAACTATTTCCTGTAAAATCGCATCCTGAAATTTCACTTCCTTCAGAAAACACATTCCACTGTTGAGTTAAACTTTACTAATGACTGGCTTAGTGCTTCTGTAAATTTCTGTGAAAAAAATTTTTTTCTGTTGTATATGAGCTAATATATATGGGCTACATATGATATATTAATAATGATATTAATGAGAGAATTCATGATGTGGGAGATAACTGAATATTAGCTTTCCACAAGAAATTAGCTCTTTCATTGGAAAGAATTATTGTTTGTAGGAATTCGTTATAAGTAACTAAATTCCAGAATAACTAGTTAGAAAGATAAAAATCCCAGACCCTAAGATAGTATTTTCTCTTCTTCTCCCTTTATGTTGAGTATGGTTTGGCTAACCAGCCAAACATTTTCCATATGAATGTAATGCATGGGTTCTAAAAAGACAAAGTAATATATAGGCAGCAAAAAAAGCATTATCTGAATAAATATCACCCTAAAGGAAAGAGAGAGGTTATTTCCAAGTTGGCATTGAATCTGATAAGAAACAAAATACTCACAGGAAAGTTTCTAATGTTTTATGAGGGTGTAGTATTACTATAAAACTCGACTTTTTTTTTTCTTTTCCTTTAATCAACAATGTCAGCCTAGGATTAGCATCAGCCTCTGGAATAGGCAGGAGCTGGAACTAGGACATGATTTAGAGGCTTGGAAGCTGTTTTGTTAAGTACAAGACTGTGGCTAAGAGTAATTTCAATGGTATCATTTAATCCCAGTCATGATGAAACCAAGACTTTGCCTACACACGCCTCTCCCTTGATTCAACTATTTGATTAGGGACAACTGGCTTTTCTCAAATTCTCATTCTAGTTCCCTCAGAGAGTCAGGTGGTGTCAGTGGAAGACAAAGTTCTAGACAATATTTTAGGAGGTTCCAGGCCCAGGAATTTGATTTATTTTTAATCATTTAACAAGGTCGAGAAATTATCTGATAAAGTGACAGTAAATTTAACTGGTATTTTTAAAAATAGAGACCCGGTTCGAAAAGACTTAAATTAAAATGTGAGGGTAACTAAGGTGATATTTAGAAGTTGAATATAATATCAAAAGTGAGAGAGAGAGAGAAATCCTGAGTTCCTTTGTTCAAGAAGACCAGTTTCAGAGGGTCAAAAGTGAGTGAGAATAAAGGCAAAAAAATCTTGGTTTCTCTATGTCTCGACAAGCATTTCCCATTAAATTGTGCATGATTTCAAGTTTAAGGAGCTAAAAACAAAACAAAACAAAACAAAAAAGGGTCGCTAGAGCCCAACAATGAACGTGATGCACAAAGTATTCCTATGAATCCATTTTGTGCAAAGTGCGATTAATAGATGTGGGATGTATGAAGTAGCATAAGAAAATTTCTCTCTGGAGAAACTTACCCTGGAGTTGGAAAGATAGAAATAGAACTAGCAGTGTGACAAATGTCAAGTACGTGGCCAGAGCTATGTTATGGGACCTGGTGGCAGACATGCTCCTGTTTACCCCAAAGGTCAGGAAAAGCTTTCAGGGGAAAAGAAGGTACTTGGACAGAGTTGGATTTCAATAAAGAAGGAGAAAAGGCATTCTAGGAAACAGGAATATCATATATAAAGTGGTAAATAAGGTTAAAAAATAAAAATATGGATGAAAGTGGGTGAGAAAAAGTACAAAGTTGAAGCGATGCATCCTTATTTCTCATTTTCTGTGCAAAGTCAGCAGTAGTGCAGTGTATTGAAAAGAGGCACTGGCTGAGAGGGGGACCTGGTTCCACTGCCACTTTCATCGTGACAGTCTCAACAAGGAGCTGCTGACACACCAGAACCCAACTGTTCTCGGATGTACATCAGCACTAAAATTTGAAACAATTTTCTTAAACACCCTGGACTTCAGTTTTCCAATATGTAAACTAATAATGTTGGACTAATATGCTTTTAAAGCCCATAAGTCCATTTAGGTCTTATGAATACAAATTGGATAATATATATTTGTGTCATTTCACTGAAGTATAGTTAAAAAGTAATATATAAGCTAACAAATTGTTTTACAAAAGTAAAATGATTGGAAAGGATTATTAAAATTATTAACATGGTCTCCCTTTCTCTCCTTTTTTTTTTTTTAGATTTTCCCAATGGATTCTCTAACAAAATCAATCAACCAATTTGCCCTGGAATTTAGCAAAAAGCTAGCTGAGTCTGCTGAGGGTAAAAATATTTTCTTTTCTCCTTGGGGCATCTCAGCCTCCTTAGCCATGGTGTATTTGGGCACCAGATATACCACTGCATCCCAAATAGCCCAGGTGAGTGGCAAAGCTCAGTCTTGCCTTAAAACAAAATGTTTTCTTTACCTTTTATCTTCATTTTTCTTCCAAATTCCAGATAGTTCACACTTTATAACTGTATCCTCCAAAACAAAAGTTGCACTTTAAAAAGTTTTCTAGCCTGGCCGGTGTGGTTCAGTGGTTGAGCATTGACCTATGAACCTGGAGGTCAAAGTTCAATTTTCGGTCAGGGCATATGCCCAAGTTGTGGGCTTAATTCCCAGTGTGGGGGCGTGCAGGAGGCAGATAATCAATGATTCTCTTTCCTCATTAATGTTTCTATCTCTCTCTCCCTCTCTCTTCCTCTCTGAAATAAATAAAAATATAGTTTAAAAAGTTTTATAGACCATAAAAAGAAGTCTGGGAAAGGAAGTTGATTTGCTAGGAAAACCATTTAAGAACCTGTATTCTCTAGCAAAATCATACACAGAGATGATGAGTTTATCAAGTTTGGTTCAACACCAAAAATTATTTTATTTGGATTACCAAGACATTTCAAGAAGTGATGGCTCAAACATTAAATAGTAGAATTAGTATGTTTTGAATTTCAGAAGGATTTTCTTGAAAACACAAATAGAAAAGTCAAGTGAATTTTGTTCTTTGTACCTTGGTTGTTTCCCTTTTCAATCCCTATTTGTTTTGATGAATTTAAAAAGCCTATTTGGAACATGAAAATGCAAAACAATATTATTGTATAAGCAATTACTGATTTGGAATAAGCATCCTCAAAACATAGTGTATGTATGTGTGTATGTGTAAGCATAGATAAACAACATAATAAAATAGCCACATATATGTGTATGCATGCATGTGTAAACTTATACTTATATGTGTGTGTATTTTAAATAAAAATAAACCAAAAAAGAATAAATCCAGCCCTAAATCATGCAACAATGGAAAGACCAAATGACAGAATTTCCACACAAGAAGGTGTCTTCTGTGTCAAGTATGGACATGGGTATAGCCAGTAATTCTGGGTAAGACAGGCAGAATATATATTCTGTGAATTTAGGCTTAGGCTATCAGCTTTATTCTTGTAGTTCACAAGATACTATGCGGTTTAAAACAGCAACAACAGAATCCTGGTTAATAATTAATTATCAGAGGTTTAACCATTCAGCGATAGAATCAATCTTAGGTGAATTTCACTTTTGGTCTGTTTCATATAAATATATTGTTGGGTGTTTCTTGCCCTTGTTTTATTTCATATATATTTAAACATTAATAGCTTCAGTTTGTACCCCTTTTCCCTATGGCAAATGGTCCCTGTGCTGTCACTGTGTGTCAGCAGGAGCTTTGGTCAGACTTTGTTCCTCACTGTGAACTGGGTCAGGATGTGATAGATGGAATTATCGCTTTGTTTTTTTACTGTTGTACAATTCAGGGGGAACAAGGGTGCCCACATCCTTCCTATTAACCTGCAAATAAAACTCTGGGGTGTAAATAAAGAATGCATCCATATGTCAAGTGGTGATAGACAATGGGAACAAAAGCACTAACCTAGGAAAAACAATTAAAACCCTTGCATTTTCCAGATAATTGGGTGGTAACTTTTGCTTAAATTGCTAATTGGACTCAATTGAACACCTAGCCTTCTCTTCAAAGCAACCATAGATAAAAATGAAACTTGGGAAACAAGATAATTTTACCTCTAAGGGCATTTCCAACATCACCCTAAATGTCCTATATAAAATATTAAAATAAAGAGAAACTTAAATCAGACTTTTAAAAATTTTATTTAAAAGCAACTCTTTTTTAAAAAATATATTTTATTGATTTTTTACAGAGAGGAAGGGAGAGAGATAGAGAGTTAGAAACATCGATGAGAGAGAAACATCGATCAGCTGCCTCCTGCACATCTCTCACCGGGGCTGTGCCCGCAACCCAGGTACATGCCCTTGACCGGAATCGAACCTGGGACCTTTCAGTCCGCAGGCTGACGCTCTATCCACTGAGCCAAACCGGTTTCGGCAAAAGCAACTCTTTTTTAAAAAAAAATGATTTCAGAGAGGAAGGGAGAGGGAGAGAGAGATAGAAACATCAATGATGAGAAAGAATCATTGATTGGCTGCCTCTGCACGCTCCATGCTGGGGATGGAGCTCACAACCCGGGCATGTGCCCTGACCAGGAATCGAACTGTGACCTCCTGGTTCATAGGTCCATGCTCAACCACTGAGCCATGCTGGCTGGGCTAAAAGCAACTCTTGACCTAGTGTACTAGTTCAGCTAACATACTGTTAAATCAAATTAGAACCCTCTTGGTTCATTAATTACATGTTCTGTAGCAATGTATTTATCAAGGTGTGTTTGATATGATTATTTCTCTGCAAAGTGCACTCAAATATTGTCTTTTTATTGAAATTACAGGTGCTTCAATTTAACAGAGATCAGGACATCAAATCTTATCCTGAAAGTGAAAAGAAAAGGAAAACGGTATATTTTATATTTTAATATCCATTTGCTGATAAGGAGGAAACCACTTTTAGCATCCGCATGTTAATGGCTAATTTAAGCAAACTTTACTGGGTAAATATTCTTAGAAACGTATGTTAAAATTTTTTTGTAACACAGAATGTCTACACTTTTTGGAAGGGTTATCTTTTTTAACCTTATCTCTTCTCCGCTTTTGCTTCTCTTTCAAAACTGCTCTACTTTCAAAATTATTCCTGCTTTTGCAAAGTAACTGTGAAGAAAATGATGCCCTCAATTATTTTTATGTTTTTGCCTTGATAACATTAGAGAAAACATTTATCTATTTTATGATTAATTTCATCTTTTTGTTCACAATACACCAAATTATTTCATTTAGTTGTAGGATGTTCCTATATATACGATTCTTGTTCAGTGTTTTTATTAGACTAATCCCTTTTCTTTTAAAGGATTTCAACTTGGGGAAGGTTGAAGAAATACACTCCAATTTCCAAACACTCATCTCCGAAATCAACAATCCCAGTAATGCCTATGTACTTAAAACAGCCAATGGGTTATATGCAGAAAAAACTTACCCATTTCTCAAAGTGAGTGCAAATATGTTATTTAAAGCTGATGGGAAAGAAAGAGCCATGTGAGAACAATCAATGAACTCTTTGTACATTTCTTTAGGGGTCCCAGGGACAACCTTAATGTGGTCAACATTTCTGGTAAACAATTGTTTAGACCAACCAATAAGTGTCTAGTTGTAAAGAAAACCAATAATAAGTCTCAAACCAGGTCTAGTGATCAGATCTTTATGCAAAGTAGTAATATATAAATGTGGTTTATATAATCTGTGTGCCAACATTTGCTTCATGGGAAATGGAATAAAATATGTAGGGTTTGGATGTAGGGTAAAACTGAAGGAGCAGAGGGTGATGTTGGACACAGGAATATGCCTGGAAGCTGTGTAATGGAGAGAAAAGCTGACATTGGAATCAGACAAGTCATTTTCCATCATGACTTTAGAGATTATGGAAGATTCTTAACATGGAATAATATCAACTTTGTCCCTTCTTGAGTGGTTGGAATTCCATGGAGCAGGCCATGACTTCATCCTCAATTCAGACTCAAAGGCTTCTCAAAGGCGTCTACCCAGGAGCCAGGACAAACATTTACTTGTCTCATATTTGTCCATTACATCTTTGGCACATCTTAGAAAGGAGCAGGAGGACAGAGGGGTCCAGCGGACAAAAAGCAAGGACATTGCGCGGGGTGGAGGGATAGCAGTAGAATCAATAAACCTATCTTGAGATTTCAAGCAGTAATGTCAGAGCTGTGGGTGGCAGACCTTCCTTCTATACCTGGAGTTTTCATGGCTAGTCAGAGCCCAGAAAAATTTAAAGAGGAGGGGTATAGTCTTTGACCAAAACAGGAGTAGGAAAGAGAGAAGGGAGCAGTGTGTGTGTGTGTGTGTGTGTGTGTGTGTGTGTGTGCAATTGTTCTATCTAGCTTTTTGATAACCTAAATAGACTTGATTTCTCAGTTTTGGAAAAACTCTACAAAAGGAAATTTTACCTGTATCTTTCAGAAATATTTAGAAGACATGAAAGCATACTTTGGTGCAGAGCCACAGCTTGTGAACTTTTTGGGAGCTTCTGACCAAATCAGAAAGGAGATCAACTCTTGGGTTGAAAGCCAGACTGAGGGTAAGCTGTCACCAAGGTGCCCATCTGCATGCTCTCTCCAAGCATTGGTTTAAAAAAATATTTTTTATTGATTTCAGAGGGAAAGGAAGAGAGAGAGAAAGAGGGAGGGAGAGAGAGAGAGAGAGAGAGAGAGACATCCCACCCTAGGGATGGAGCCCACAACCTAGGCATGTGCCCTTGATTGGAATCAAAACAGGGACCCTTCAGTCCACAGGCTGACACTCTATCCACTGAGCAAAAGAGGCTAGGGACAAGCATTGTTTATTGTGTACACTGTCCACAGTGTTATTGAAATTAACTCTGATGCTTCATTTCATCTGCCTCCCCTGAAGGATCCCACACATAATAGCTCTAGTTTCAGCTTTGAATAAATAACATATAAAAGGCCCACTCATAGTTGTTATTCAGAAAATTAATGTTCATTGGAGTGAATTGAGGAAATTGGCAGCCCTAAATTCTCAGTTCCTTTTCCATGTAACTTTCAAAAGCCATGGTGAGGCAAAAATGACCATTATATTGAACTCATTCCTGATTTTGAGCCATCCAAAAGTTGACTCTTTTAGAATTAGAATTAGCTAGCATTTACTGGGTACTTGCACTGTTCCAGTTTACAAGAGGACCAAATAAGACTGTAGAAGGAACAGCCCATTGTAATATGCAACTCAAATTCAACATGGCAAAGGTAGGAGAATAGTAAGGGTTAGAAGAATAGTAAGGGACTGAACTAGATCTCTGGTCTTAAATCTTTAGCCCAGTGTCAAGTATGTTGTCTGGAAGACAGTTGGGAACCCTACACATAGGGAGGCTACGAGCAAATAAGTAATCTGCTACCTTTTCACCCAGAAAAGCCTTTTAGACCTGAGAGGAGACCTGTCATCAGATGCTGCATAGCTTGATCCTTGTCATGCTTCCCCAGTGCGGTTGGCACACTCCAGGGGAATGATAACTGCCTAGATGACAGAGCTGTCCTGGAAATCTTCCTGTGATGACAAATGTGCCATACATCTGCGTTGCCCAATTTGATACAGTCACATGTTCTATCCACATGTGACCAGAGATGATTTGAAATGTGGCTAACTCAATAGAGGATCTGAATTTTTAAATTTTAGTTCATTTTAATTTAAATTTAAGTAGACTTGTGTGTCTGGTGGCTACCATATTCAACAACACAGATGTTTTAGAAGAACTGAACAAATACATTAAATTATGGAGGAAAGAGTAAACTTCAGATTATGGTCACTATATGGTCAAAATACACAATGGGCACACTTTGAAAAATCCTCTGTTGTCATAGCACGCATCCAGTAAGAGGTCCTCACAACTATGCCCACCCTGGACGTGGTCAGAGTCTTTTAAGTCCCTGTTTCCCTAATTTCATGTCTACATTCCTCCCGTTGGCCCTGTGGACTCTATTTCTTAGAAGTTGAACCTTCCAATGAGGGAGAAAGCTGAAATTTTTCTGTATGTTATTTTACACATTGGACACAAATATCTGCTATTTGGCGGTTATTCAACATCAGTTTAAGTAAAAAATTGATCAGCTATTCAGGAACTTTGACTTTGTTGCATCCTTATGGAGACATTGCTAGAAACTCTTCGGCATGCCTAAGTTCTATCTGAACCACTTGAAAGAAGCTTCTTTCCTTGGCCCTTCAAATAGGTCTTTTTCCAAATAGCCGCATGAACTACTGGAACACACGGCATTCAGAGTCAAATTCTCCAAGATAATACCAGTCATATGTTGCTACAATTTTTTTCCTAATTTTTTTCCTTATAGTCTATAAGCTCCTAAAATGTGAGGAATTGGGGAAGGTTATTGTGTGCATATTTGTAATCTCAAAATCTATCATGCACTTGGCAAATAGGACCCTCTAGTGCAGCCGTGGGCAAACTACGACCCGCGGGCGGGATCCGGCCTGTTTGAAATGAATAAAACTAAAAAAAAAAAAAAAAGACCGTACCCTTTTATGTAATGATGTTTACTTTGAATTTATATTAGTTCACACAAACACTCCATCCATGCTTTTGTTCCGGCCCTCCGGTCCAGTTTAAGAACACATTGTGGCCCTCGAGTCAAAAAGTTTGCCCACTCCTGCTCTAGTGTCACATTAATATGTGCCCAGCAGGACTTACCAAGTAACCTGAATATCTGTGAAGCCAATGCCCTTCCCATTACCTAGACTAGAGCTACCAAGGATGTGTGCAATGAGCAAGCCAGTAGGTGGCACTTTAACTCTGAAGAGGATAGTAGAACATTTCTTAGAAGAGTCCACTTGCTCTGCATTACTTTGAAGTTGTCTGTAAATACATTTTGTACATCCTTTGTCAAATAAACTAACAACACGGCTGTGGATTCAAGAGGCTATGCTCCTTGAAAAGGTATGAACCCAGAGAACAAGGCAATGAAACTTAAATCATCTGGATGTCAACTAACTTGAGATCAACCTGTGTAAACCTCTGTCCTCGATATGTTCTCTATTTGCATCTACAACTCTATCAAATGATAGAATAATTCACTTAGTATGACACAGAGCTTAAAAAACAATAACTTCTGTGCAAAAACCATATTTAAAAAATGACACATGACTCCCCAGGTTAAATCATCAACAATTTTTCAAGTTAAGTTTAATATACTGTCTTTAATCAGATAAAAAACAAATATGAAAGTTTCAGGAAATTTTCACATCAGCATTGAAAACCAAATTTATATTTAATTTCTAAAACCTAAAGGTCTGTTTCATGGGGGGGATGTTTGTTTTGTTTTGTTTTGAGTAGACATGTTCAAGCCACACCTCAGAGCTAGTGGAATCTCTAGAAGTGTTGCCCTTAGAACTTTTAAATAAAGCTGCACAGTGTTTGGGAGATGCCCCTGTGAAGACTAGTGGTTGAGGGGTATGTTGGAGCCCATAGCAAAGGCTCACAAGAGCCAGTTTGCATCTCTTCAGGGGTTGGAGGATACAAACCCACAATGGTAGCATTCAAAAAAAAAATCTTTAACCTAAATATTATCTTTGAGGGAACATCAGACAAATTTGAACTAAGAATTGATGGACATTCATTTTTTAAAATATATTTTTATTGATTTTAGAGAGGAAGAGAGAGATAGAAACATCAATGATGAGAGGGAATCATTGATTGGCTGCCTCCTGCACTTCCACTACTGGGGACCAAGCTTGTAATCCGGGCATGTGCCCTTGACTGGAATCGAACCCGGTACCCTTGAGTCTGCAGGTGGAGGCTCTGTACACTGAGCCAAACCAGCTAGGGCTGATGGACATTCTTATAAAACTTTTTCAAAACTATCAAGGTCATGGAAGACAAGTGTTGACTGAGAAACTCTCCCAGGTTAAAGAGGACTAACAACTAAGAGGAAATGATAACTAAGCACAGCTTGAGAACTTGGATCATTTTCTAGTCCAGAAAAAGAAGTTATTGGGACAACTGATAAAACTTGAATAAGATCTGTTCATAGTATTCTACCAAAGCTAACTTCCTGGCCTGGCTGGTGTGGCTCAGTGGCTGAGCATCAACCTATGAACCAGGAGGTCTTAGTTCTATGCCCGGTCAGGGCACATGCCTGGGTTAAGGGCTCAGTCTCTGGGAGGGGGCGTGCAGGAGGCAGATGATCTATGATTCTCTCTCATCACTGATGTTTCTATCTCTCTCTCTCCCTCTCCCTTCCTCTCTGAAAACAATAAAAATATATTTTTAAAAAGGTGACTTCCCGGTTTGGATTATAATATTTCATAATCATCATTTTTGTAAGTGTGATATCATTGAGATCTAACTATACCATTTGAAATCTGTCCTTTTGCTCTTGAAGGAAAAATCCTGGATCTCCTACCTGATGATGCTGTAGATCCTGCAACCAGAATGGTCCTGGTGAATGCCCTTTACTTTAAAGGAACCTGGGAACATCAATTCTTAGTCCAAGACACCACAGAAAAGCCTTTCAGAATAAACAAGGTAGGAATGATTTAATAATCAGCATGGATTTTCACGTGGCATTGTAAAGGGGATCCTATTTTAATTTCACCCCTCTTTTTAAATATATATTCTTATAAAGTATGGCTTTTACTAGGGCACAGATGGCTAAAGTGAGCATTCCCAATTTCATCCCACCTTGAAATTTCCTTTTCTCTAAAAATAGACTATTCACATATTTTATCACTCAGACCTTGCTACAAGTAAGCTAGAGAAAAAAGTTATATTTGTTTCCCAGGTGAGCAATACAGTGTGGTTAAGTGATTAAGTTAGGAGTCTACTAGAACCGAAAGTCTTCACTATTACTTCTGTTTTTGTTCTACTAAACCTATACTATCTTCTACCAAAAAAAGAAACAAAAAGTTTTAAAAATCACCTCTCTCATTAAGGTCTCTATTCATGCTAGGACTTAACACACTTGTTTTTGTACTAGGAACCCACTACAGCAAAAATGGAAACAAACATAAGATGACAGATATATCTCATAGAATCCAAGGGCCAGCAGGTGGCTGGAACTTGGACTTGCATGGAAACAAGGATCCAAATGTCATCAGGATTCATTATTTACCTTTTCAACTGTTTCTCTCATCATTCTTCTCTCAAGCTGAGGTCTAACTTCCTCTTCTTCTCAGTTGGCAATGACCCACACACCTCTTCCATTCGCAAGACAGTATAATAGATCTCATTCCAAAATTCCTGGGAAAGGAACTGATTGGACAAAGTTTGCACAACTTGTTTAGTCTGGGGTGGGACATCTCATACAAACAGTGCTGCTGAGGACCTATTGCTGAAATCCTGTGGATATATGCAATAAGCAGTTCCCAGTCAGTGGGATAATAATGGGGCAGGCTAACCAGAAATGAGCTAGATAGTCACCTTGGTATATTCAGCAGGAGTTTTCAGTTGCAAGTGAGAGGAAAGCATTCCAAACTAGTTCCAGTAAAATGTGAATTGTGTTAGCATTGACTCATGTAAATAAGAGAAACTGACATGTCCTAGAGTGGCAACCCGAGAGTCTCAAAACATAATCTCACTTCTCTCTCTCTCTCTCTCTCTCTCTCTCTCTCTCTCTCTATTTGAGGAGGTGTCTGTTCAGATCTTTTGCCTATTTTTAAAATTGGGTTGTCTGCTTTATTACCACTGAGTTTTTAAGAGTTCTTTGTAAATTTTGCATACCAGTCCTTTATTGGGTGTGTTTTGTAAATATTTTCTCCTAGTCTATTGCTTATCTCTTCATTCTCTTAGTGAATTTCCATTTTTATGATACTGAAATGTTTGCCTTTGAAACACACCTTATTCAGTGTCTGAATCATTGGCACTTACATAGTTTGCATAAGATTATATACTCTTTTAAGTGTTTGATAGAATCATCAACTATGATATATACATGTTGCCACAATAATGTTAGAGAATGAAACTCCATATCACCTGTTAATGATACTATCCAGTAGAAGACATATTTCCAGAGAGCAAAGTCTGAGTAACTTTATCCAGTATTTAGCAGAGGATCACCAAATTAGCCCATGCCCAAGACTCCTGGGGATCAATGATGATAAAGAATGAAGGATTTGGCGAAACACCTCCTCAGTGACTTTGCTACTTATTTTCTATAGACTACAAGCAAACCAGTGCAAATGATGTCGATGAAAAAAAAGCTTCCCGTTTTTCACATAGAAAATCCACAAGCAATTGGCCTTCAACTCTACTATGAGAGCCGTGACCTCAGCCTGTTCATACTGCTGCCAAAAGACATCAGTGGGCTGGATCAGGTAAGACATCATCTGTCTGACATGAGGATGATTCTGGTGTTTACCCCCATGTAATATGGCCTCCCTGTCTCCTAACTTGTAGAGGAAGGCAACCAATACCATTTCAGCTTCACAAAACTCTGTAGGGATGATATGGCTATTCCTTAGAAAGTGTCAGTAATTGATAGACACCTGTAACCTGGGGTAGTCCCACAAAGAGCAACATGAACAACAGATACAGATATTGTCAGTCACAAAGTTGTGTGGATTGATCGTACAGGTCTTTCTTCTCCCTCTGGCAGGACCTACCTAATGGGAAATTATTATTAATTTTTTTGTTAATCCTCACCCGAGGGTATTTTTCCATTGATATTTTTTAGAGAGAGTGGAAGCCTCTCTATCTTATCTTGTAAGAAGAGTCACATTCTTACGAGATAAGCCTTTCTTTCTAAGAGTGCAGGTTCCTGAGGAAGAGACTGAGAGAGAGAGAAAGATTGATGTAAGAGAGACACATCCATTGGTTGCCTCCTGCACATGCTCTGACCAGGCCTGGGGATTGAGCCTGCAACTGAGGTTACTAGCCCTTGATCAGAATCTTATCTGAGACCCTTCAGTCCATGGACTGAGGTTCTATCCACTGAGCCAAACTGGCTAGTATGGGAGATTAATTTTTTAATCACCTGCATTAAAGTAGCATTAGATGTACATTTTAAAACATTAAATTTACTTCCAAAAATTGTAAACACAGTTTTATCATGTAGACAGTCTTTCGAAGAAATAGTCTATATAAGTATCATCTTCAAGTATTATTTAAGTTGTTTGTCAGCCACATTTCTATTAAGCCTGATATAATTTTGGCCAGATGACATTTCTGAGTAGTTTGCATGTCTAAATTGAACATTGATTTCTCCACAGCAGATGGCCTGTCTTTCTTTGCACAATGCCTAATTTTTTATGTGTGCTAGACTTTTTATACTTAGAAGTTTCCATGGTCCTACTAGTATGTAGAAAAGATTTCCCACTGTATCATACAATTTTTGAAACTGGAGTCGATGGTAAAAATAAGACCATGTGTGGACACTGAACCATGAGAGTCACATTCTTACAAGATAAGCCTTTCTTCCTAAGAGTGCAGGTTCCTGAACTTAAGATATTGTCACATTATTACTGTATGCCATTTATAAGTATGTCATTGACAGCAAAATGAAAACTCACAAAGTAACAAAAGCACATACTTTGAAACAAACAGGTTATAAAAAAAACTAAAAAAATTTTTCTCCACATACACATATGTATATATACATACATATATATTTATTATTTTAAAATTTATAACATAAAGAGGAGAAAAAGCACCCTCAAAATCACTATAAAAATAGTCATTACTCAGGGATAGATGGTGATGGAAGGAGACTTGATTTGGGGTGGTGAACACACAATACAATATACAGATGATGTATTATAGCATTGTATACCTGAATCCTATGTAAGTTTATTAACCAATGTTACTAGTCAATTTTTAAAAGTCATTACTCTTAGATTTGGGGATTTCCCTATCTTTTTTGTTTTTTCTTTCTTTCTTTGCATTGTTTATGGTTACTAAATTCATATTGTGATTATAGACATCTTATTCTATCTCAGATTTTATGTTAAAAAATTATCTCCCATGTAAATAAAACTAATGGTTTTTGTGTCCTGACATACTTGTTCTATAGTATATGCTTTTGTGTAGACAACATGCAAATTATATTTATTTTTTATGATGGAGCTGGAGAGTATTATGCTAAGTGAAATAAGTCAGTCAGAGAAAGATACTTATCACATGATCTTACTCGTTTGTGGACTATAATGAACAACACAAACTGATGAACAAAAACAGATCTAGAAACAGAGAAGCATCGATCAGATGCTCAAACCTCAGAGGGAAGGTAGGGGAGGGTTGGGGTAAGGGGGAGAGATCAACCAAAGGACTTGTATGCATGCCTATAAGCATAAGCGATGGACGCAGACAACAGGGGGTGAGGATGAGGGCAAGACTGGGGACATGAGGGGACAATGGGGGGATAAAGACACATTTGTAATACCTTAATCAATAAAAAAACTAAAAAACACACTAATGGTTTTCGTGCCCTGACTTACAACTTGTCCTATAGTATATATTTTTGTGTAGACAACATGTAAATTATATCTATTTTTTATGTATCTGAGTGTATTTTTCATCTTTTGCATATTATCATAGAAGTACTTTCATTATGAATCAAGATAGAATTCTCTTCCATCCTGAGAACCATCAATCTGCAGAACAAAGATTCTGTAGGTCAACCATGTGAAGGATGTTGTGACCCAAAGAATTTCCATACGTGTGTGTTTTGTTACTGTGGTAATGGGAGTAATCATAATTCATCAATTATATAGAGATCTCACTCAACCAATATTTCCCACTCCACTTTGGAATTACTGACTTTTTCTCCCTTGGTTCCACACCTGCAGCTGGAAAAGGCCGCCACCTATGAAAAGTTGAGTGAGTGGACCAGCGCAGACATGATGGAGATGTGTAATGTGAAGCTGCACCTTCCCAAGTTCAAGCTGGAAGAGTCTTATGATCTCAAGTCAGCCCTAAGCAGCATGGGGATGAGCGATGCCTTTACCCAGAGCAAGGCTGATTTCTCAGGAATGTCCCCAGAGAAAAACCTATTTCTGTCCAATGTTTTCCACAAGTCCTTTGTGGAAATAAATGAAGAAGGTACCGAGGCTGCAGCTGGTAGTGGGAGTGAGGTGAGTTATCGAATTAAACTCCCAACCATTGAATTCAGTGCAGACCACCCATTCCTCTTCTTCATCAGGCACAACAAAACCAATACCATTCTCTTTTATGGGAGATTCTGCTCCCCCTAAGCCTGCTTCTTTCTCATCAAACAAAACAATGTGAAAAATACATCATAAGATGGAAAAACAATTATAATAAAAACTAGTTTGCAGTCTAGGTATTTTTCACATTTGAATATTAGCAAATAAATCTTGAAATAATGCATTCTAATGATACTGTCATATCTTTTTTTCAAATATTACTATAATATTTATTATATTTAAAAAATGACATCTAGGCCTCAGACTACACAAGAGTAAAAATAAGAGAAGATGTTATTTACAGCACGGGGAATCATAGCCAGCACAAGCATGAATTCCTTAATATTAAGAAACCTGGATACTGTCATATCTTTATGGCTAGAAAGAATGGCAAATTTTATTTCTACCACTAGACACTTTTTTTTAATGTGACTTTTATTTACATTTCAGAACTACTATGCTATTCAACTGAACGCCTTATAATTATTGAGCTGCCTGTCATGGTATTATCACTTATGTTTCACATGCATCATTTAATGAAGAAAAATCTTTATAAAGACGATATATTGATAAACAATAATTTTTTAGAAGTATAATTTTGACAATTCATAAATTACTACTGGAAAATTAAATCCCCCTTTTCTGTTATCTATTTAAAAATACTCTGTTGACATTAATGGAAAAGCTAGTGAAAGCCAAATGAAATTTGGAATTTACTTAACAGCAATGTACCAATGTTGGCTTCTTAGTTTTCACAGATGTGTCTTGGTCATGTTAGATATTAGTGTCACCGGAAAGGGAGCAAGCTCTGAGCAGGGTCGGCCTGTAATGCGTGGGTTCTTGACTTTGTGCAGGAAAGATTTCACAGTACAAGTCCAAGTAATTTTTAGAGTACATTTATTAAAGCTGGGAATATGAAGCTGAGAGGTCTCAGGGGAAAAGCAACAGGACAGAGCCTAGGTGAGTGCTTCGGCTCTCCAGAAACTGCTTATTGGTAGTCTCACCAGCTGTTATTCTACTTTTAGAGAAGATTGTGTCACTCTAGATTGCTTGTTTGACTTTATTTAACAAATGGAAGAGTGGGTCAGACCTGAATATTATTATATAAATGAGTACAAGAAAATGTACTAAACAAATGACTATGTCTTAGCTATAAAGATGGAAAATTGTAATATATATGATATTTTATCATCTCTTTATGAAACACCTCATATTAAGTCGCAATGAAAGAAATCACTTGTGGGGATTTTGCTGCCTGGCATTTTGCTTCCATAGGCCAGCTGTAGATTGCCCACACCTTCCTGTAAGGGCAGACAGCTTCTGTGAACTAGTTTTGACTTCGGGCAAATTTCTTTGCCACTGGCAGAAGGCACATTTCTGTGTCAGCCATACCTTCAAAGAAGTCTGAGTCTCAGCCTTGGGGTATTAGGTTGCCTGTAGGTAAAGGGGCTCATTGTCTGTAAATGAGAAATCAACTTTTTTTTTTTTTAAAGACTGTGGAGTGATCCTTTTAAGAACATCTATTTGTGTGTTTTTTCCATCATTAGATGATTTTATTACTAAAAAAAATTAAAACTCATATATTTGCATTTAAATATGGAAATACAATTTCAAAACTTCATAAAAATCTTCCAAACAGAAAACATTTGGTGGGCTTCAAACCGTAAAAACGTTAAAAATACAACATTTAGAAAAAATTAGCTTGCAGAAAGAACTGACTTTCAAGAGGATGAATGGATTTTTACTAGTGAGATTTCAACTAGAAATATTTGCACAATTAGTATATGGATTGAAAAAAATCAAGTGTCAAGATTTAGTAAGTAAAACCAAAGATATTTTTATTCCATTTAAATCAACCCATTTCCCCAGCAGCCTTTCTTCCTGACAGCCATCAATGATGCAAGTTTAGAAATAAACTGAATTTAAAACCAGGTCTTCAAATTAACTCTATGTCAAAGCTTTAAACTAAAATGAAAACAAACACACATTTAATTACACTGGTCTCATTACATTTTTAAATTTTTGTAAGCAGAAAAAAATGAGTATTTCTAATAAAATTTTTATTTCTTATTCGTTTTAATTTCTGTTTGTTTTATAGTGTTCATCATATATTAATAGTTAACATATTAGTACACATAAGTTCATATAGGTACTGGGGATATATGCTCAACAATTGTTTTGATGGTGTACCCTACGCAGTTTGGAAACAAATGGCTTTAGGAACCATTTTTCACCTCTGGTTTTGCTTTTGGTTAATTTTCAAAAGCAAGTCTCAATGTCCTAACTTTTCTTGCATGCACACACTGAGCAGGAATTCTGCGCATGCTAACACGGGAAAAGGAACCAATCCCCCACTGGGTGTAGGACGGGACACGAGGCTCCCCCGCCAAGCCATCTGCACTCGGGCCTGGGCGGAGGGTGAGCGCGATGCTCAGGCTCCTCCCGGGCCCCAGCCTGGGGATGTGGGTCAGATGGTTCAGGCCCGTGCAATCCGGCTGCTGTGAGTCATCGCCGGAAGCAAATCAGAGCGAACGGGAAGCATCTTCCAAGTTGGACTAGTAGCTGCAGAAGCAGGAGCAGCAGCCGCAGCAGGAACTTCCCAGGTACCGGGGCTGGGAGGCGCTCGGGTCCCAGGTTCCCACGCGGACCCCTCTGGCCAGGAGCTCGGGCGCAGGGCGGGAAGGAGGAAGGGAAGGGAGGGAGGAAAGCAGGCAGAGGGCAGACGCTAGAGGAGGAAGGGGCGGAGACGACCAGGGGAAAGGTGGCGAGGGGTAACCCGGCAGGATTGCGACTGGACCGGGGTCGCCGGGGTCCCCGCCGCGCCCTTGGCTCCGCCACGCAGTCTGGTGCGCTACCGTGCGGTGCGTGTCCGCCTGGGCGGGGGGCGTGGGACCCGAGCGCTGCCGAGCCGCGACTGGGTTAGGGTGTGGTCCCGGGTGGGAGGGACACTGCGGCCTGCTGACACCACTGCGTTGCCCTTTGCCAGCCGTGAAAGAGTAGCCAGTGACCCAGAAGGGTGGGCGGAAACTTTGGGAGGTGAGTGGGAGGAGCCGCAGGGTGCAGCCGGAAAAGGGGAGTGCTAATTGCGCCCTGGCCTGGATTTTTTGTGCCTCCTGGGGCAAGTTCCGGGGTGCTGGGCGAGCCACCTCCCGCGCAGATGCCTGTCCCCTGACTGTCCCTCTGCGATCCAGCTTCTCTCTCTCTCTCTCTCTCTCTCTCTCTCTCTCCTTCCCTTACCCCCTCCCCCCCGTTTCCTTCCTTCGTCCCTCCTTCCTTCCTTTCTTTTTCTTTTTTTTTTCAATTCTTTGTCCATTTTTCCTTTCTTTCATCTGTTCTTCATGGGCTTCTCTCTCTCAACTTGAAAAGGTGTGCCTTCACCTGTTGTCTTCTCCGCAGCAGCCGCAGTACTTAATGGAATGGAGTCCTCACTTCCCAGTCACTCAGCCTTGTAGCTCCAGCCCTTGCTCCCTCTCCTTGCTGAGGCTGCTTCTGGGCCAAACTCCCTCCAAGTTCACTACCTGCCTGCCCCCTCCTCCCGCCTGCCTCCCAGCTTCCCTGTTCCCTCCTCCCCCCAGATGAGACACACACACACACACACACACAGAGAGAGAGAGAGAGAGAGACTGACTTGCAGCTCTCCCAGAATCAGCTCTCCCAGAATGTTCCCGATTGCTGGGTGGCAGTCCCTGCCCTCTTCCTCTTACTACCTGCAAACATTGGACATTCTCCAGAACTAGGTGACTTTCTTGTCTTCTGCCTCCACTGTACCTTTTGAGTGATATCATCCCATTTGCCTAGACTCTCCTGGAATCACGATGCTGTGGTTCCCAAGCTCTCCCTCTAGGACCCTTGCTCACCTTATGTCACCTCAAACGCCCTGGCTGTCTTAGTTCTGTTCTGTTGGTGTGGTGTGTTCCACACATGTCACCTGGAATGTACACCTTCCCCATTCCGTGCTGGCTCCTCATATGAACTTCCGGTGGCCCCTGGCCACTCCTCAGCATAATTAGTTAGCAGTCTATTAGAAGATAAGCCAAGGCACATTAAAAATTCTAAGAGTTTATTTGAGCAAAAGATCAGTTTGAGTCTGGCCGCATCCAATCTAGCAGACAGAAAGGAGCTCCAAGGAGCTGTAGACAATGAAAGGCTTTTGTAGGCAGACGGGACCAGGACAAGGATTGGGCAAAAGGCCGGTGGGTTATTGCAGTTGCTTTCCTTTAGGGACGGCAGGGGTCCACCAGGCAGATGGCCTAACTAGTGCTGATCAGGTACCCTGATTGACTGCTTTAAGATTCCGTTTCTGGGAGAGCTGAAACTGTAATTAAGTCTTGGTTTGGTGATGTGGGGCTTCGCATAAGTGACTCCACTTTGGGTCTGTTGTCTTTTAAGAAGCTTCAGTGTAATCCTTGACTCCCTCCGCTCCCTGCCCTGATGTGATCAGTCCCCCAGCAGGGCGGTTCCATCTCCCACTCTCTAGGCCAGTGATGGCGAACCTTTGGAGCTTGGCGTGTCAGCATTTTGAAAAACCCTAACTTAACTCTGGTGCCGTGTCACATATAGAAATTTTTTGATCTTTGCAACCATAGTAAAACAAAGATTTATATTTTTGATATTTATTTTATATATTTAAATGCCATCTAACAAAGAAAAATCAACCAAAAAAATGAGTTTGCGTGTCACCTCTGACACGCGTGTCATAGGTTCGCCATCACTGCTAGTTCGTGAGCTTCCTCTGTATTTAGCTGTACTGATCAATGGCAGTGGTCTACCAGCTGGGTCCCCAGCCTATTTTTCATGCTATAGGGTGAGCCACAGTATTTCTCGAAAATTCCAATATATTCCTGTAAAGCACTTGTTTAAAAACCATGCATGGCTTTCCAGCCAATAGCTCAAGTTCAGACTTTTAAACCTGGCACAAGGGGCCCATCCTGACTCACCACACCCTGTCCCTGTGAGGACACCACACAGACCCACTCCCTGGCCACACATAAACATGGCCCCCTGCTACATCTTTGCATCTGCCAATCCCACAGCCACAGCCTTAAAATTCACCTCCCCCTTTCACCAGCTTACAGAAACTTTTGCCCCACCTTGTAGGGCCAGCTCACCACTCATCTTCAACACAGGGGCTGCTAAAGTAAATTCATCCTGCTGTTCTGTGGCCTTCCATGGCTCTTTGTAAATCCTCCTGTTACAGGGCCCCTGGCTGGCTTGTAAACATGCATTTATGTCTGTGTGTCTCCCCTAGGGAGCTCGCTCGCAGGTGGGTATTATGATATTTATTGTTCATTTCCTTGCCCAAACCCAAATAAGGAAAGTTCTACTTAAATGCTCTTTGAACAAATTCACTTTGGGATGTGTGTATGAGGAAGGGGAGTGGAGCAGGGAGTTGGCAGGTGTTCAAAGCCCCCAGGAAGAGGAAGATGACATACTTGGTACCAGAAGGCTTGCTTTTGCGGCCAACTCGGCCACTCTTACTATGAGACCTTAATATGAGTCCTGACCTTGTCTGTTCACCTGTAAAGGGAAAACTAGTTTAATGCCAACTCATTTTATTGACTGGAAATCACATTGTTGTGTTTTTATGACACAGTTGAATTGTGGCACTGGTACCCAAAGGTATTATTTTGTTTTATATTGAAATTAATTCCTTTTTAGACTCATTGGGCAAGATCCATTTTGTTTAAAGTTCCAATCCTCTAACACAGCGGTTCTCAACCTGTGGGTCGCGACCCCTTTGGCGGTCGAATGACCCTTTCACAGGGGTTGCCTAAGACCATCCTGCATATCAGATATTTACATTACAATTCATAACAGTAGCAACATTACAGTTATGAAGTAGCAACGAAAATAATTTTATGGTTGGGTCACAACATGAGGAACTGTATTTAAAGAGTCAGGAGGTTGAGAACCACTGCTCTAACAGCTTTAGTGTACAAATGAGATTAGGAGTCAGCAGGTCTTGGAGAGTGTCTGAGCCTCAGCAGAGGTCCTGTTGCTAAGGATGGGATCAGTTATGAGCTCTGGGATTTACTTGGTGAGTAAACCAGTGTATTAGTTACCTATCGATGCTGTAAAACCTTACCACAAGTTTGGTGCTTGAAAGCAACAAAAATTTATTATCAGACAGTTCTGGAGGTCAGAAGTCCAAAATAGGTCCTCAGAGTTACTGTTTTGTTTTCTTTTTCTGGAGGCCCAAGGAAAGAATCAGTTTCCTTGCCTTTTGCAGCCCTTAAAGGCTGCCTGCATTCCTTGGTTCCTGGGTTCTCATCATTCTGATCTTTGCATCCATCATCACATCTCTGACTTTGATCCTCCTGCCTTCCTCTTGTAAGGACCTTGTGATTATAGTGAGCCCACGTGGATCACCCAGTAGACTCTCCCCATCTTATTATTCCTGATTCACTGGCATTGGCAAAGTCCCTCATGCCACATAAGATAATGTAGTCACAGATTGGGGAATTCAACGTGGATGTCTTTGGGGGTATGGTTATTCTGCCGACCACACCCGGTGTCAGAGGGTTTGGCTGATGTGCTTCTGTGTTGTGTTTTTATGACACAGTTGAATTGTGGCACTGGTAGCCAAAGGTGTTAATTTGTTTTAATATTGAAATTAATTCCTTTTCAGATTCATTGGGCAAGATCCATTTTGGTATCATCCATCAACAGATCTTCCCTTGGTATCAACAGACCTTCCCTGATGGATGACTTTGGGGAAGCAAATGGCACTTTTGCCATCAACTTATTAAAAATGTTGGGTGAAGAAGACAACTCACAGAATGTGTTCTTTTCTCCCCTGAGCATCTCCTCTGCCCTGGCCATGGTCTTCATGGGGGCCAAAGGAGACACTGCAGCCCAGATGTCCCAGGTAGGTGTGCCTGCCACAAAGGAAGAACAATGCATGGTTTTTTCTCTGCTTCCACAGGGCTGGTCTTTTCATATCTATCCTAGCTGATGAAAGCCAGTGTGGCTGGTAGGTGGGAAGGGGGACACTTGCTGATGGGCAAAGGGCAGACATAGGTAGAGCAGGTAAATTATATAGGACAGGGAATCTCCTCTTAGTGTTTATGGGAGAAATCAAGTCTCAGGTTATTTTCTGTGGATAAAGCATCAATATGCTACAGCAAAATTGTATCTTTGAGAAGTAAGGTAAATTATAATTTTGTCCCATAAGAAGGCCAAAAATTTAAGCTTTATTATATTTTAACTTTTGCTAACACATTTCAAATGGAAATGTAGCTATGTGAATGCACTTTCTGTCAGACAAGTTACTTCTAATGTACGATTGTGCACAAGTGGTGGAAGAATGCACACAGATGTGGACTTTTATTATTCAGAGTCACTTAGAAGGAATATATGATCGGACTGATCTGATGGGGGTTCTGTGTGACTTCAGCTACACTGAAGTAGAGGATGATACCTTAGGGAAGGAGTCCTTAACCTCTTTGTGTCTTAGGTTCTTTGATCGTCTTGTGAAAGCGACCCAGAAAATTGCTTATGCTTGTCACTTTGCCACTCATGTCAGGGTGTACAGAAGTGTGTTTACTGTCTGAATCTCTCTCCGTGGTGGTTTCATCCAGTTCACAGGAGGACTGAGGCTTTGGGCTCGGGTGTTGGTTGGGCTGGAGAACCTCTGTAAAATTGCTGGTGAGACATTGCTCATTCTTGAAATTTTCCCAGGTCAGGCTAGATCCATTCCAGCCACCTATTTGTTGTGTTCTCTCTCCCTCCTGAGTTTTCACATCCTGCCTTCCTGCAAAACACGCGGGGGGGGGGGGGGGGGGGGGGGCAGTTTGCAATGGAGGCAGTTTTGGTGGTTATAACTGAGAGGTACTGCTGCCATCTAGTGGGTGGAGGCCAGAAATGCTGCAACATATCCTGGATGTACAGGACAGCCCCAACAACAAAGAAACTGGTCCAAAATGTCAGTAGTCCGAGGTTGAGAAAGCCTGTGCTGACTGGTGAAAGCAAACTCATTTCGAGATAGGATCTGCTGTGGTTTTCAGCATAGAGATTTGTTTGGAGGAGCAAAATGGCAATGTTAAAAGTCTGTGTTTTCTCTTACCAGGCACTTTGTCTGAACAAGGCTGGTGATGTCCACCAAGGTTTCCAGGCACTTCTCTCAGACATTAACAGATCTGACACCCAGTACTTGCTCAGAACTGCCAACAGACTCTTTGGAGAAAAGACGTGTGATTTCCTTCCGGTACGTAGCACTCACAAATTTTTTTTATTTATTTATTTATTTATTTATTTATTTATTTATTTATTTATTATTTTTAATCCTCACCTGAGGACATGCTTTTATTGCCTTTAGAGAGAAAGGAAGGGAGAGGGAGGGAGGCAGAGAGAGAGAAACATTGATGTGAGAGTGAAACATCAATAGATAGTCTCCACACAAGCCCTGATTGGTTGATTGTACTTGAAACCTGGGTATGTGCCCTGATCAGGAATCGAACCTGTGACCTTTAGTTGTACTGGACAAGGCTCCAACCAACTGAGCCACATGGGCCAGCGCAGTAGTACTCACACATTGATTAACAAGAAATTGAAAACAAAATAGAAACTTCAGAGGAACTGAGATAAAGTTTAACTCTACTGCGTTAGACATTTGCTTAGAATTTTACCTCTGTAATTATAATTTTGAATTTTATGATGGCTTCTGAATTATGCCCTTTTTAAATTGTTTCTGATATATTCCTCCTGAACTTTAATCTCAATATGTCCATCCTCTGATATCCAGACTCTTTCCCTCTTGATCTGAGTAGTTCTTATTGATTTCAGTGTATAATTCCAGAGTTCCCTTGTCCAGAGAAAAAAAGCCTGCCATGATTCAGTGAGTGAGGTCCAAAAATGCTGCTATGTAATATGCAGAGAGATGCTATCTTGAGATAAAGGAAATGGTCAGGATGAGCCCTGGCCATCTTATTGGCTGGCAGTTCCCGGGATTCTTCTGTAGGACTCATATACATCCCTGCTGGTGGGCATTACCCCGTGGAGGTTGCCTGCACTGGGCATAAAAATCACTGGAGATGATTCTGGATCTTTCAGCTGGCTAGGTCTTCTAGGATAAGCATGATTCCAGGAATCTACTGGTTAAACAATGTTCACTTTGAACATCAGCCTAATTTTTGAATATTGTAATTGGGGAATATTGGGGACACAGGGAACCACCTGCCACCTTTCTCGGTTGCTGGGCTCTTCTCTCTACATCTTCTTTCTTCTGTAGAAGCTAAACTATTTGAGAACAGGAGATGGGCGGAGGATAGGCACCCTCCAGGCACATATCTGAGACCAAGTTTTTGTGAGGTGAGTTATCGTTGGGTTTTAATATATTGGGTACAGGGCCTCCCTGATTTGATCCCACCTTACATTTCAAGGTTCAGCCCCTGCCCCTGTGTTTTTTTCCTCTAATCCCTTACATACACACACACCATACATACACACACCACACACACACACCACACACATGCCCGGGTTCTTGTCCCCAGCATCAAGAAAGGTTCAGGAATCTGGAAAAGGCTGTGTGTAGATGGCATAGGAATCCAGAGACTAATAAAGAGTCCAGAGACGAGATATAATTTTGAAAGGCATTGGGGGTCAGAGGACCTTCAGCCAAAGGAACTGAAGAGCCCCTCCTTGTCTAGGACCCTTGCTTTTATTCACACAATTTGTCCTAAGGCAAGGTAGAGATAATACACTTCAAAGGGTAAGGTTTCAAAGGGTACAGAGGCATTGTCAGTTTGGGAATAGCCTACGGCTGTTCAGGTGTTTGGCCAGTAGAGGCAATAGCATGTGGATTAAGATGCCCTTTAACTGTCTGGCAGCCACAATCAGTTTCCTATTCAGGTTTGGGGAAATGCCTTTAGCCATTCCCAACAGGTGACTACATGTGTGCCTCAACCCTGTTGAGTCCCCAAGTCTCATCAACCTTTTGATGAAACTTAAAATTATGACATGCTGGAATTGGTCTATGGCACACACACATACACACACACATCTAGGACAGTCACATTCCACTCCTGGGAGATGTGTAAGATTTCTTAATAATCTAGTTCTGCCATGGAGCCTCCCAATCACTACACAGATATGTTTTCAGACCCTGGGGCTGGTACCAGTGAAGCAAAAATGAATCAAGAAAGTTAGAGTGCTTGGCGGGGAGGGAGACAGAAAAATCAAACAGAAATCAATATGCAGTTTAAGTGCTTGATGGGCATTCATGATGGGCTCTTTGGTGCATGCCTACTACCCTTCATGTTCTCAAGACATCTTATAACTATCTGTGTGTACGTCATCTCTCTCACAGACTGGGAGCCATCTCTGGGTCTCATGCCATGTCTTCACCCTGGTGTCCAGCACCCAGTGGGTGTTTGTGCATTTTTTATTAATTGCATGAATGAGTGTTAACATGCAGGATGAGCTGTGCAAGCAGTTAGGCTAGAAACATGTTCAGAAAAAACAGATGTGTTCCCACCGTGGGGACCTTTGCTGCATGGGGCTGGACTTGGTATCTTGCGCTTGCAGGCCTTTAAGGAATCCTGCCAGAAGTTCTATCAGGCTGAGCTGGAGGAGCTGTCCTTTGCTAAAGACACCGAGGAATGCAGAAAGCACATCAACGACTGGGTGGCAGAAAAGACTGAAGGTGAGAGATTCATTTCCGTGCACTTGGGAAGCTGCGAAGGAACAGGAGGTGAGGAGGCCTGGGCTGTGACCTCCACAGTATTGCCACTGGCACCCTGTAACCAGCATATGTGTGTGTGTGTGTGTGTGTGTGTGTGTGTGCGCGCTCGCTGTGATTTTCAGGCCAGCCATTGCAGTTCTGTGATTTTTCTTGAGCTTATCAGATCCCAAAGCGGGTGATTTCAAATAAAACTTAAACCAGGTGTAAGGGTCTCAGATGCCTTCCCCGCTGGACTCTACTAGAAAATACGAGAAAAATGCATCCTCATGGGGCCCTGTTTTCTACTATTTGGGAGGAGCCTTGCCC